>NC_064646.1:386095606-386842481 GCF_023864345.2 Schistocerca serialis cubense | reverse complement strand
CGTGTTCACATTTAGTGGTTTTGGTGTTTCCTCTTCATTTATTGCTCTCACATCAAACAAAAACAAAATGAATTTCTGTGGCCAGGAGCTATGAAGTGAATTAAAATACATTCACATAATTATGGAAGGCTCAAATATGTTCTTGATTTCAGATTTTATTTTATTTCCATCTTTCTAACAGTCAAGCATTAATCACCTTGAAGAACAATGAAGTTATTTTTGTCGGTTTGCTAAAGAAATTTGGCTTTTATTAATCTTTCCCACTGAGGCAGTCAATTTATTTGAAATGAATTATTTAAGTTCACAGTATTGGCTAGTTTCAGCTGTTCGTTACATTTCAAGTGCACATTTTCATCTTCTAGCACGTATGGCATTATGCCATAATAAAGAACCAAACGTAAGATAATACGGTACTGGCACTCCGAGAAAATTTACACCTGAATTTGGACATACAAATAAGCCAAATTATGGATTTTAGTATGGTTCACGAAATTTCGATGTTTTTGGAGTGAAATTTTGATGCTCTTGGAGTATACTCTGATGTCTTGTTTCTTCTGAGGCATAATGTAAGATCTTTTAATGTTTTACACATAACGAACATATGGGCTTCCTGCATCATCGTAGCTGAGCAAGCGCGGTGGCGCGCGTTATCTGGCGCTCTCTGGCAACTGATCAAATGAACCTGTTCGTAACAAATCACAGGAAAATATTGTGAATCGTGGTTTGAGAAGCGTTACTTTCAGAATAAATTTCCTTTTATGCAAGATGAACTATGTGCGAGAATGTATGATGAATTTCTTAAATCACAGAGCGTCTGACTCTCATTTAAAAATCAACTCTTTGAGGACGACCATTTAGAAGAATTTCGAGTCCAGATGATTAGCTATTTATGTCATTATTAAAACTTTTACTGGCACATTTGTGTGATGTATGTTAAAGTGTAACATGCTCAAAAAAGATCAATATTGTATGTGAAAGCTTACCTTCTCTTGCAGCTTATTAATCTTAGAGACCAATGTTATATGTGGAAGTTTTTCTTTTCTGGTAGCAGCACTATGTATATTAATTTAAACCATTAACTTTTCCTATTTGTGCGTTCGCTCTACTTAGCAGTGATGTTGCTGTTGGCTGGCTACATCATGTATCCTATGTTCTGAATGCTCGCAATCATCGGCTGGCTAGATCATGTGACATGAGCTATGACTAGCTTACAAAAGCGCATCGCAATATCGATTTCAATGCTTTGGAAAGTAACATGCACTATTTGGTGAAATTTGAATTTATACTTTCATAATACGAAAACATGATGTGTACATGTTGGTGCACATTAAAAATCTTTTCAAAACATGTTTTTTTTCCCCCGAGTTTAGTTTTCTAAAATGCCTGTAAATTCCATGCCAGTGTATAAAACCATAACGATTCAAAGGATTGATAAGTTTTGCAGTTTTGAGGAAAAGTATACTGTCACTTAACATGGAAAAAGTGTATTTTCGTGTGGGAGAAAGTGTATTTTTAGCCGAGAAAAATACGGGAATTTTTTTTCCGTGTCCATGTATACATCTTAGTTTAGCATCTCCGTAATGCTCTCTCACCAGCTAAAGGATTTCGTGATGAAACGCACCGCTCTTCGTTGGGTCTTCTTTATCTCCTCTATCATTACTACCTCATAGGAACCCCAGATAGATGAACAATACTCAAGAATTGGGTGAACAACCACCATATAAGCCACTTCTTTTGTGGATGAGTTACATTTCCTTAAGATTCTTCCGATTAGTATGAGTCTGGTGTGTGCTTTTCCCACTATCTGTTTTATGTGGTCATTCCACTTAAGGTTGCTCTATATAGTTAAACCTAGATGTTTTATGGCAGACGCTGTGTCCAGCTGTTTGTCATCAATTGTGTAGCTGTACAGTAATGGATTTCTCTTCCTATTTGAGCGCTATATGTTATGTGTACCTGACTTTCTTGCGGAAATGTACTGAGTGTGTGTGTTGTGTTGTTATTTGTCTGCAGTGTTGCTGTTTGTGTAGTTATTTTGGTCTAAGAGTGAACAGACTGCCTCGCATTTGTTGACGTTTAACTTAAAACACTGCTGTTCCAACAAAGACTCAGCAGTTCTGAGTTGTCTGAAATCATGAATTGATGTTTGATGTTTTCCACTCCTGCACTAGGATGGCGTTTCATCCGTGTAGATGGCAACCATTGTGTTTTCTTTAGTTCAGATATCATTAATGTAGAGATTAAACAAGGCAGCTCCCAGGATGCTGCCTTGGGATACTCCAGCTCGTATATCATGTAATGTTGATTGTTTGCCCAGACTGAGGCCATCTTTTGGTTGGGTATAAATGTATGAGGTATACAAGTCCATCGAGGGAACTAATTTCGATGAGTTTTCAAATGAGGCTGTTATGCCAGAGATGATCCAAAGTCTTTTTGATGTGTGGGCATACAGCCCCCTTTGCTTTCTTGGTGTTGTAGCCATTTGTTATATGATAAGCTACAGAAAGGAGGAGTTATTGCTCTGGCCTCAGGGTGTCATTAGTGTGTCAGTGCCTACCTTTTCAACAGTCATGCTGAGCGAGTGCAGTTTTGTAGGAGGGAGTGATCTTTCCCTGGCTTCCTGAACATCAGGACTGTGACTGCTCTCCAAAAGACAAGGAAGTGTTGGTGTCATGGGATGGCATTGGTGATGTGTGTTAGGTATTCTGTGGCTTTATCCTTGAACTTTGGAGGTTTCAGTTTTGAATGCCATTGGGACCAGGAGCTTTCCTAGCAATGGTGTGCTTAATAGCGCATGCGATTTCGAGTGTACCAGCACACCTAATTTCATCATGCAAGGGCGGGCTACAAGGTGTGTAACCTCCTGATCAGTTTCAGGTGTGAATACAGGGTTCGATGGAACCAGATTTGGTGTGAATGATGCTGCAAGTGTTACGGTCATAAGCTCTGCCTTCTCCTCTGTGGATTATGCAGGGCTGTTTGGCCATGTAGTGTTTCTCCTTGGTGAAGTGACAAGTAAATTTCCACATTCCTGGTTGAGTGCTGTCCAGCCCAGGGAGTTTTTGATGGCACTGTGTGACTTTAAATGTTTGTATTTTCTCCTATATAATACAGTAGAGCCTGTTAACGAACAGTTTGTATGACGAGTGCCTGGTGCGCTGCCACTATGCACTGCCCGTATCTCGTGAGACAGTTTCTCATTGAGTTAAGGCCCAGGATTTAATGGGACAGGGCCGTTGAGTGATGGTGTGGTGTGGTGTAAAGACTGGAATGGTGTCGATCATTGCATCCTGGACAGCAGCTATGAGTGCTTTGACATCTGCATCAGTTTGAGCTGTGCACGTAAGTTTGTGTGTCTGGAATACGACTATCAAGTGTTTCTTTGAACAGAGCCCAATTCATGTGCTTGCAGTTTTGTATCCGGCATTGTTCTATGCTGTGCAGTGTTTCTTCCATGTGCAGTATTACAGGCATGTGGTTTGAGGGCATATCATTTACTACCTCAATGTTGAGTGTAACTGCAATGCCCCTGATGAGTGCCATGTCTACCACATCTGGCCTCTGTCCACTGTGATAGGGTATGTACATTGGATCAACAGGCACTAGTGTAATGTAGTTTCAGCCTAGTGTATGTTCAAATAGTTTTTTGCCATTGGAGTTTCACCTCCAAGAATTCCAGTCAGGGTGTTTTGCATTACGATCTCCTGCAGTGATACCCATGGTGCAGTGTTATATATTATGCTGATATCCCATGTTATGATGTGGTTAGGTGGATTGTATAGCGATATCATTAGTATAGGCCTGAAGGGCATGGCCTCCAAAATTTTGAGTTCAGGGAGTTCTTTTCCTAGTGCATAATGCTTGCTGTTCTACCTCCTTTCTTGCCGTCCTGTCGGTGAGTACGATAGCTGCAGGAGCCTGATTAATGTAGTTGTTTGTGCAGTTTAAGCTTCATATTGTTCATGAGCAATACAGATACCCTTCCTCTCTATGAATGTGACTAATTCAGTAGTGTTGTTCGAATGTTGGTGATCCCATCTGCATTCCAGAACAGGATCTGTGTCAGTGTTAATGTTTTTTGCGTGAGGGGCTGTTATCCATGAGAGAGTGAGAGGAGTGTGCTGAAGGAGTTTGTTATGACAGCTCAGTGCTGGTCGGATGTGGCCACAATGAGCTGTGTGCCGAGTGTGATGATGAAACCAAAGACCTTCATGGACCTGGGTCAATGTGTGGTTGAGAAATAATTTCTCGATTATTCCTCCAATACCGTGTTCCTGTTGGCCTTTGCGTTAGTGGATGTGTTATTGGCTGCTTGTTTGTTTTGGCGTGATGTATGGGCAGGCTTCGGTGTTGGTTTTGTGGGTTCATTTTGTTGGCACCCATGTTATAGTTGTGGTGAGGGCGAGTATAGTGTGCATTGGGGTTTGACTCTCTGAGCTGTGTGCCTGCATTTTGTTGGTGTGGTTGTTGTGGGGTAGGAATGTTCCCACGTGTGATAGGTTATTGTTTGACTCCTTTCTTCTGCTTCTCTGAGGTAGTGGTTGCCCATGTGTAATATGTAATATTTTTGTGTGTTGTGTAGTCCGAAATTCCGGGGCAGGGTTGTGTTGTTGTGCTCTGGTTCTAGTCTCATGATTGGTGTGGTTGCAGTGGCTTGTGTTGTCTGTACAGGCTGTATGTCTGTTGCTGTATTGGCTGTGAGTCTGCAGGGCCCTGAAAGTCTTCTGCCCCTCACTTGCCACTGGTAGAGTTCTAGCAACAATACCAGTGAAAAGGAGACTCAGTTCCTCAATCATTGTTTGTGGTGTGTGTGTGTGTGTGTGTGTGTGTGTGTGTGTGTGTGTGTGTGTGTGTGGGAGGGTGTGGGGGTGGGGGGGGGGGGGTGTGGAGGACTTTGGAGCTGTTATGATGATTGCTTTGTTATCTTTAGTGTTTTTGCATCTCAGGCCTGTATGCAGACAATGCACCCTGCATTACTGGCCCTGTGTGGCCCACCACATTTGGCTCATTTGTGTTCATCTGTTTATCACTGTGGGATCTAATGGCTGCCAGTGTACCAGTGTATTTACAGCAGCAGGGTGCCAGACCACCGTGTGCGGCCAGATTTCCAAAATTCTGAGAGCAGTGGCATTATTGGGGGACTTGTGGTGGGTTGTGTATTTCTACAGTCATGACCATGTGAGGGAAGAGCTGTACCTTCAGCAGGTCGCAGCATCTGGCCATGTCAGATAGCTCCACCAATTAGTTGAATATGTTTCTGTGTGTTCAGAACCGTGTCATGCGGCTTGCACTTACACATTCTCAGCCAAGAGCGACAAGTTCTCCTTGTACTGTTTCATTATGAGTTTGTGAATCCATTCCCGTCATTATGTACTGTTGAGTTTTGTCATCAGCAGTTCTGTACATGGCTTATTCAACATTGCATTTCTCTAGGAAGCTTATTGGGTTTGTGTACCCAGCCTTGGTAGATATATGTAGTGCAGCATGATCCACTGATAGTTTTGAGTAAGATGTTGTTGGTCTGTATCTCTCCATGAAGACTCAGGTCTCAATATTTGTGTATGATGACTGGTGCAAATCCAGTCTGTGTAGGTGTGCTCTGCATAGCTGTTACTGTGTTGTTGTTTGGGGTTGCTGCAGGGCTGTTTCTGTTGTCCCTTGTGTTGTTGTCGTTGTAGCTGCTACTAATGATAGGTGTAGTAGGTGTTAGCAACAGTGGCCCACCATTGCCAAAGGCATTAGTGGCTCTCTTGTGTGTGTGTTTATTTTTGTTTGCATCTGATACCTCCCAGCTGCAGTGATCCATCACTGTGGTACTGTTCCTTGACTGGTAATTCCGGCTGTGGTAACTCCTGTTCCATTACCTTCAGCTCTTGTAATTCTAGCCCCCAGTAATTCCACTGGGTCAAGATAGAACATGTCTCACATTCCCGAATGAGATTTTCACTCTGCAGCGAAGTGTGCTCCAATATGAAACTTCCTGGCAGATTAAAACTGTGTGCCAGACCGAGACTCGAACTCAGGACCTTTGCCTTTCGCAGGCAAGTGAAGACAAAGGTCCCGAGTTCGAGCCTTGGTCCTGCACACAGTTTTAATCTGCCAGGAAGTTCCACGTCTCATATTACTGGTATTGTGACTGTATGTTCTGTTGATGTTTTCGTAGTTTCACTGCCACTTGTCAGTTGATAAATGATCTCCTGATGATTGCTAAGAGGACGGTGATACTGATGGGTACAATGATATCTACTGCCTCTTGTGCTCCCTTCATCATGCTGCAGGTTGTACGGTAAAGTTTGCGATGCTTTGGTTTACCGTCTCTCCAGTGTAAGGATTCTTTATTTAGGGAGTCATGACATGTTTGCTTTTCTTTGGAAAGGGAAAAAAAATTGTGAACTTACATAAGTGGGAAGTGTTAAACCTATTGATGCAAGGGAGTGCGGGAAGAAGAAAAAAGCCTACAGTGCACAGGGTGACGCGATGTGAATGTTCCCCCGACACTGAAGTCCCCGAACAAAGAATGGGTGATTCCTGCTGGAAATTTGCAACTGAATTTGTGGGAGCTTTGAGTCAAAGACTTTTTCATCTGAACAGTGGAGTGCATCAATGGATTAATTACAAGTTCTCTCGTGACTAGTGCCTCTTCGGTTTATTTGCAACACTTACAGCATCCTCTGGCAGCTACGCCTCAGAGCAGTGATAAACACATGTTGGCTGCTTCATGCCGACTCAACTTCAATGCCTTCTACCCAATCACCTTAACCTCATCCTCCTCAACCCAACTTGCTTACTTCCTGGATGTTGACCTTCACCTCTCTGATGGATCCATCCTTACCTCCATCCATATCAAGCCTGCTAACTACCAACACTACCTGCATTTCATCAGCAGTCACCCATCCCACACCAAAAAATTGCCCCCATTTAACCTGTTGACGCATATATGGAGTATCTGCAGTGACTAAAATTCCCTTGGCAACTAGAAAGGTCACTAAGGCCTCCACAGGCAGGCACTACCCTTCAAACTTAGTCTGCAAACAGATTTCTTGTTCCATATCCTCACACCCCCAAGAAACAACTGCAAAGGAATGCACCCTCATTGCCTAATATCAACCCAAACTGGAACAGTTGAGTCATGTCCTTTCACAGGGACTATCTTTCAGGATGCCCAGAAATGGGGGACGTCCTACTCACAATCCTTTGCCCCACTCCTAAAGTGGCACCCTGCTGCCTACCCAACTTCCATGATGTCCTGGTCTATTCCTATGCCACTCTCACTCCCAACCTCTTGCCATGGGGTCATATCATTGTGGAAGACCCAGGGGCAAGACCTGCCTGATTCACTCTTTCATTACATAAATTACATTCCTATCACAGGCTTATTCTGTTTCATCAGAGGAAGGGCTATATGTGGAAGCAGTCACATCATATACTATGTACTACTTTCTGCACAGGATTTCATGGGGGCATGATCAAGAATGGATGGCCACTGACAAAATGTGGCCAAGCACACAGTTGACCATGCACTGGCAGAGCACACTGCTAAGCACAGCATGCTCAAGTTCTGTGGCCGCTTCACAAACAGTGCCACATGGATCTTTCCTCCAGACCCATCTTTTCTTAACTATGCAAATGGGAATTATCCTTTCAAAACTCCCATAATCCTCAAGGCGTCAATCTCTGCTAATACACTGACCCACATGCTGTACCCAAAAGTCTTCCTTTCCTGTCCTGTCACCACCTCCCAATCCATGCCCTCATGTTATCATCATTGTGCGCCGCATGAACTCATCTGGTATGGTACCTGTGTGTTGTGTTACTATCCCGCACACATGTCGGTGCCTCCTCTCGCATTTCTACCTTACACGCTGGTTGCCTCCCCTTGAGCTGCCAGCTACCCCTCCCCAATCCCTCCTTCTGCTTCCACCTCTTTCTCCTTCTCCCCACCTCAACTAATACAATCCCTTACAAAACTCTACCTTTCAAACTGTAATCCTGGCATTGTGTGGTCAGCTGACACACTGTAACTAAAAAGGCATCTCTCTCTCTCTCTCTCTCTCTCTCTCTCTCTCTCTCTCTCCCTGTCTGTGTGTATATGTGTACGCACATGTGCGCACTCGGGTATATATGCTCTACATCATTAAGGGATTCAACTGAAGGCTAGCATGTTTTCATTCTTTTTTGTGTGCCTATCGATAACTACAGAGTTGTTCTAAGTGTTGGACCCATTTCCAAAAATTCACGTGTATTAAAGTATTAATCCAAAATGAACAAGCTTTATGCCAATGAAAAGAGGAAGTTTCAGAGTTTTTGGTGGGCAGGCGGTGATGGTTTCAGAAGCGGCCAGTAGAGTTCACGTGTCAGTAGGCCCATCATTCCATTTCCCTGTCAGTTTTGAGTGAGATGGAGACTGTGGAGCATGTTCTTGAGTTCACAAAAAGTGAGTCACAAATTGCAGTGCAGCAGGCATTTCATATATAATTTGGTATTCATCCACCGACTTGTAGAAGCATTAACCATTGGTTTAAGCAGTTTAAACAAACTGGGAGTGTGCGCAAAGGAAAAAGCACAGGCCGACTGCATGTGTCGGAGGATGGTGTCCGGCGGATTCAAGAAAGTTTTTTGCACAGTCCCAGTAAGTCTACCAATAGAGCCAGTCAAGAACTTGGAATACCCCAACCAACTGTATGGAAAGTTCTGAGACGGCGTTTGCTGTACAAACCGTACTGATTACAACTTGTGCAGGCTCTCAATCCCAATGACAAAGAGAAGCGTCTCACATTTTCTGGTAATGTGCTAGCAAAGATGGAGGTTGACGCATTTCTAAAGCATGTAATTGTTAGTGATGAAGCGAAATGTCAGCACACACAATGTTCACATATAGGGTTTGGAAAATCCACATTCACCATTGCAACACGAAAGAGACTCACCGAAGATCAACGTGTTCTGTGTCGTATCTCATACAAAGGTTTAATCACCATTTTCCTTTGTGGAAAGGACTGTAACAGGATTCACGTACCTGGATGTGTTGGAGTAACGGCTGTTCCCTCAAGTTAGGGGAGATTCCCAGGACTTAATTTTCCAACAGGATGGAGTTCTGTCCCATTGGCACCGTGAAGTATGAGGCTTTTTGAATGATTCAGTTTTGTTGCCCTGTTACAATTTGCTCTTTTGCCAAAATACACCAGATTTTACACAATGTCACCTCACTAACTTGTTGTGCAGACACAGTTGTTTATTAAGTGAGGAACTGAGGACAAGTAAGGTCAGTAGCCTATGGAGAAAACACATCTTCGGTACAAAAATAAATGTGTAATGACTTCACTTATGTTGTTCCAAAACTCACGAACTCACGGCAATTCTCATTTCAACAACTATAGATTGGCCTTAAAAATATACATGTTTCACCGAATAAGTCTTTAGTTTGTTGAACAGTATGGTTGATAATGAAGCTTTGTGTATTAGCCATATGGCAAAATACTCTCCTCCTTGCATGCTGTCATTTGCCAGAATCTTGTTTGAATACGTCAAACTATCTATGAGATGTCAGGAATGTTACAGATATTTCATTCTGGCTTTTTCACTGCCGTGTGCAATTCCAAATTAGTGCACTATGTAAAATCAGTTCTTTCAAGATTGGTGACAGGTAGAGACCTCCATCCAAGTCTAAAGAAAAAGTCAAGATGTTAGCTAAATTTCTTATACAGCAGCACAGGGTGTAATATGTACCAAACACAAAATCATAGCAATCCCTCCTTTTCATTGCAAACTTTTTCAAATTTCGAGCATTGTCTTATTTAAATGCAGATATCTCAATAACTGTGACTTGTAACCAAATGACAGGCACTTCATCGTGAAGCTGACATATAAAGCTACATATAAGTGACATAAAAATAAGCATTTTGTGCTGAATGTTTTCTGTAAAACCATTTGAGAAAGATTGCAGGGTGTATGCTTTGATTTTTGCCAGCTCAATGCATCACCAACCAGGTGACCTCCACTACTGAACAAACAATTGAACTTGGCCAGCACTGTGGATGAAAATTCTACACTGCACATGGGCCACCATGTCCTGCACGGGCCTAACAACACATGAAGTTCATTCCTTTGTACTAGGGTAACAGCTACATCAGGAAAGTTTCATAAGATGCTACATGCCACATTTCAGCAGAACTGTTTCCAATGACATATGTACAAGAATGATAGGACCATTGGTTCTGGGAAGGGCAAGTTTCACTTTCATGTCATCACTTGAAAATGGCTAATATATGATTGATTGGAAACTTTCTTGTCATAGTCCTCTGGCAACCTATTTGTGGTCTGGTATGTGAAATGCATGAATGGATGTTTTCCAGGAGCATCCAAGCCAGTCTTGATTATGTACTACAACATTTAGTGGCTTTGAGCTCAGCTTGATTGAAGTTCATTTTTTGTGTTTATCAAAGATCAGCTGCTTTATACAAACAGCCCTTGAAATTATTATTGATGCTATATCATTTGCTAGGGGTATGTCTGTTCAGCACACTGTTTGTTGACACATTTCTCTATCCTTGTCTCACACAACAATGTGTCAGTCACTACTATGAGGATGATGTAAGAGTGGCCATCACACAGCAGTTTCAAATTTTATTCTGGGAAATGTGTGCGTGATTTTAATGTGCATAATTCTCATATGGGTTCTGTGCAATTTCAGTAACACAATTACATTTTTGTAGTGCATTGTTTGAGCAAAATGACATGTCTTCCACACCAAAGAGATGAGATGGGGATTCATCAGTGGCTGCAATGTGTATGAAGCAGTGATACGCGCCAGCCTGAGGTGGTTGAACTCACCAACAGGTTCAGAGAACTTGTTTCTTTCTCATATTCTATGTAGAATCTAGTGAACCAGTTCTGTTCATCCTAAGGAAGCTGCTAAAAATGAGACAGGCACAAACTACTCTTTCATTCTGTTAACAGTGCTCATATCAGTGCAGCACTGGGCTCTGCATTTATCTACAGGCAACAAGACCGTATTGATTAAGGGAAAGTTCAGCTTTGCAATGTTGAGGATTAAACAAGTTCACTTAGTTTGAGAAAGGTCGGATATGATAACCATTTTGGGTTGTTACAAGGTGGAGACTAATATCCATTAATTGTGAGAGGAAAGATTTAGCACTGAGCTGTTGTGTCAAATTAAAACTTGGTGACAGACAAGGATTTAAACTTATGTACTTGGCTTACAAGATTAGTGCCTTTCCAGAAGCGTCATCGAAGCCTCGCAGGCTAACTCAGAAATTCATGTTGCCACTAGATGCCCTCTTATTCATATATTCCGAACAGTACAGGTAGTCTTCTGCTCTGCAGTGTGTTTAACGCTCCTAGGAGAGAGGATATATCATTTATGGTGTGATTGTACCACAAACTTGTAGCTAATTAAGGGCATCTGGCATTGAACTCTCATAACTAGCTTAAATGGTGTACTGTTAAGCCTCAGTTGGATGAAGACAAGTACAAGGGTTTGAGTCCTTGACTGGCGTAAACTTTTATCAGAAAAGTTCACTGCAGCAAATCCTAGTGAAGAAAGAGGTAACTTTGTGTATAATAGTGCAGTTGCCTTATGCAGGTTTTTATTTATTTTGGAATGATTTCATACAAATGCACAAATAACTGTTGTGTTGAGTCCAAAGCAACAGTAGATTCTGCTTTACTGAGACTTGTGCATAAATCTAGCATTTTAACAAAAGTTAAAATTTTTTACAGGAAGCCAACCCAGTGTGTCAAACTCTGAATAAAATATTCTATGTATATCTTTCGAGCATAGTAAAATGGGGTTTGTTAGCTTAATTCATTTTGTTTCACACAGATATATTGAATATCTTCTGGTTTAACTTTGTTATAATTGTGTAATAAAATAGTCAATTAATTATCAGCATATATCAGTTTTGTTGAGAAATAGGTGTGTCTACATCTGTAAAAATCAGAATCTTATTGCTAATGATTCAGAAATCAATTATCAGCAAATTCTTGTATATAATTCTTTACTAACCTTTAAAATTATTTATCTGTGAAATCTTAATGTTTTCATTATGCAGCTAAAAATTTAAACCCAACTATTTTGTGATTATGTAATGTCACTTTTTCATGCATGCCAGTGTAATGAATCTTTCTTAACTTTCACAGTAAAGCGAGGACACCTGAGCGCAGTGAAACTCCTATTCCCCCTGAGAGTCTCAGTGATACAGAAAGTGGATTTGGAGTTGCGGGACTTGAGGATGTGAAACCTGCACTGGAAGAAATTCCTTTGCCAGCGAGTGTTGCTGTCCCCACTTCTCTCAGTCCATTGCACAAAATGGAAATGCACAGCACTGTTGATTCTGCTGCAGCAGAAGCACTCATGGCTCTGGCTGGTGGTGAATCCATCATCCTGAAGACTGCAACAGACACAGGTCCACCTACAGTATTGAATGGAGGTCTTCCACCTGAAGATACATTTGCAGAATTGTCATCACCTCCTGACATCACGGCTGAACACTCCTATAGCTTACCACCCAGGCGTGAACCTTCTGCCTCTCCGCTTAGTAGTGACGAAACACCGAGAGGTGCTAAGCGGCCATTGTCTCGACCTCCGCTTACTAATCATGCCACTTCAGTTGAAAATGAACTGCCTCCAGCTTCCAAAAAAGCTCGAAAATCTAAGTTTGAGGAGCTTATGAACGAGACTGCATATGTTAAACCTGTTACTAAGGCTGTTGTGTTCTCCAAGCGGGACATTATTGGAGAAATGACTGTATTGTACGAGTTTTTAACACGTGGCATTGACAAGGAAGATATACATTATTTGAAACGCAGTTATGAGGCAATGTTGGCTGATGATGCTCAGGGATACTGGCTGAATGATACTCACTGGGTTGATCATCCTGATATCCTTTCTAAACTTTACTATATTTTTATCATTTATTGCATTGTAAATATATTTTCATATTGTTGTTCTTCAGTGTCTTGTAGTATCAAGTATATATCATTCTTCTACACTGGTGTTGTTATGCTCTTGGAAGTATGTCCTATGTATGTACGTATTGGATATCAAGAAATTCTAATGTATTAACAGCCATCAACATTTTTCTTAATAACATTTTAGCTATGTGGTTTTTATTTCAAAACTTATGTACAATCTCAATCTCTCTCTGTGTACTGTTGTCCTGTTAACACATAGTATAAAAATGTCTGAAATCACTTCCTGCTCCGTAGTGAAACATGAGTATGGAACACAATTAAAAAGTGTGTGTGTGTGTGTGTGTGTGTGTGTGTGTGTGTGTGTGTGTGTGTGTGTGTGTTGGGGGGGGGGAGGGGGGCAGGAAACAGGATGTTCTTCTTGTTTTTCACAAGCTTACAGAAAAATATCAGCTTTGAACTTTTCTGAGGAATTGTGCTTGCTAAAGCTAAGAGGGTTTTGAAAACACAATGCGTAACTGAATCAGTAGTGTTGTTGAACAGTAAATCATTACAGTCTGTGGATCGAGGGTTCAAATCTCAGTTTGGTCGTTCCTTTTTTACATTCAATTTGGCATACCTATATCTTTTAAATGTAAAATTTGTCACATATATCCTAATTAACACATACCTAATCAATACTTTTAATAAAAAATGCACATCTTCTTGTTTCTACTTATATATTGCACACACAGTTCCAGATTTCATAGTAAATATAAACTCTTAATTATCCATATTTTATAATAGGCTGTCTGTAGAGATAGTTCAAATAAAGAACACACAACAAATTAAATTTTTAGGACAAAAATAAAAAACCAAATACTCTTCATTTAGACTTTGTCCGTTGTTTTGTACCACAGATGTCGTCTCTTAAGAGCCGCAGTAGGAAGTGTTGTGGGAACATGGACAACAACAATTTTCACAGCAAAATTACCAAATAAGCAGCAACCAGTCGCAAAATCATGTTTTCTTTATTTACTTTTACAAATCGATTTCAACGAATTAACAGCCATCATCAGTGCTTTCAACGAATATGTGCCCTGAGTAGTAACACTGTCTTTCTTTGAAAGCACCAATGATGACTGTTAATCAGTTGAAATCGATTTGCAAAAGTAAATAAAGAAAACACGATTTTGCGACTGGTTGGTGCTTATTTGGTAATTTTATGGTTTACGGTCGCTGCACAACTTGGGAACCACATGGAGCCCACCATTCAGAATTTTCACAGCACCATACAAATGCTACCTTTTTACAGTTGCCTCTGTACCACTGCAATATGAACCCAACAGAATTGAGCCATGTTACAGGATTTAAGCTGCCAGACATACTGGACCAAATTCCCAAAGCTTCGACATGTGTCGCTGTCAAACGCCGACAAGATACAGAATGGCACATCATAAGAAAGGAGGAGAAAATGTGGCACTTGGATGGCTTTGTGGATTCTGTTGTTGTTTGACTTGTCATTGATGTAGCACATGAAATTTCCAGTAGTGAAATGTATTTCTTGAATTCAGACAGGGAATGGATCATGACATTACCAGAGGACTGATTGTAAATAATACCTTCAGTGGAGTCAATATTTAACTATACGATGAATTCCCTTTTGCATCACTCATATCTTGTGTAGAGAAATTACCCTGTGTTTAAGTGAAGAATTTTCCTCAATCTTATTTTTAATTACAATACTATGTTAGCTAAGAGCAACAGCATGTTATGTTATCCATCTGGTGCCCTAGGAAGCTGCTGGTAATGCTGGGGTTTTACCGAATATTATTTCATTCTCTTTAAGAATTAAATGACATTTGAAGCTATATTGTTTCTCTGCTCATCTATTTTTGTGCTATAGCTGCAACTGCGCACATCACTGCACATCAGTTGGACCACTGGACTAGCCAGTGCTGTCTAAGTTAAAAAGTGCCAGTAAAGCTATAGCCCATCTGCCAATGTGCATTATGCTCACAGCATAAAACATATCCTTATTGTAGTTTTTCAGAGTTAAAGAAGAAAGGAATAATCCCAGTGCCAAAAAATGCAGGTACTGATAGGGGTGAATATTACAGAACCATCAACTTGGTAAATCAATGTTGCAAAGTACTGGCACAAGTAATTAACAGAAGAATGGATGGAAAGACTGGTAGAAGCCAACCCTGGGGTAGATCAATTTGTGTTATGGAGAAATTTAGGAACAGATAAGGCAGTACTGACCTAATGCCTTATCTTAGAAGATAGACTGAAGAAACACAAGCCTAACCTAAGTTCACAGTATTTGTAGATGTAGGAAAAACTTGTGAAAATGTTCACTGGAGTACACTCAGAAAAAGCTTGTGAAAATGTTCACTGGATTATACTCTTTGTATTCTGAAGATATCAGGGATACAATACAAAGAGTGAAAGGTTATATGCAATTTGACCAAAGATCTGACTGCTGAAGTAAGACTTCGATAATGCATATGAAACAGAAGCAGTAGTTAAGGAGGAAGTGAAACAGGATTGTTGATGTTGTGCAATCTGTGCATGAATCTAGCAGTGAAGGAAACCAAGGAAAAATTTGGAACAGAAATTAAAGCTCAGGGGAGAAGAAATATAAACCTTGAGGATAGCTGATGACATTGTAATTCTGTCAGTGACTGAAAAAGATTTTAAAGAGCAGTTGATGGAATACATAGCGTCTTACAGACAGGTTATAAGATCTACATCAGCTGAAGAAAAACAAGGACAATGGGATACAGTGGAATTGAACCAGGTGGCAGCCAGGGAATTAGATTAGGAAATGATACACTAGAAGTAGTGAAGAGCTTTGCTGTTTGTGCAGCGGAATATGTGAAGGTTGCAAAAGTAGAGAGGCTATAAAATGCATACTGGCAATGACAAGAAAATCATAGTTCAGACAAGAAGAGAGTAGAAGGTTTTAAAATATGGTAGATCTGATAACTAATGAGTAGGTACTGAATGGAATTGGGGGAGTAAAGAAATTTCTAACATAAATTGACTTAAAAGGTGTCGATTGATAAGTCCCATACTGTGGCATCAAGGAATTGTTGTTTAATAATGTTGTGTGTGTTTTTAGGGGGGCAGGAGGGTTAAAACAGTAGAGTAAGACAGACTTCATGAAATATATGGGTTCTATTGGTTTTAGGCTGCAGTAGTTATGGAGAAAAGCAGCAGACTAGCATGATGAGCAGTGGCATATCTGTCTTTGGAATAAAAACATCTCTTACCTTCAGAAAACACCCATTAACAGTAATTGGCAGCTTATAGTGGCTCTTTTTCTTTTTCCTCCTGAGGTGTTTACAGTCCAATCTCATTTCTGGATTAATTGTTAATTGTGGCTGCAGGTTCAATACCTTTCAGTATGAGAGAGGGAAAGATTGTAGGGGTAATCCGAGGATGATGAAAGTAATGGTCTTCTTCCACAATGCTGTCATCAGTGCAATTAAAGCCTGTCTCTAGTTGGCACAAACTGTATTTATGAGCTATGTTCTGAAAATTCTCAGTAATATTAAAGCATCTCTTTAAGTAAAATATGATCAGATTCTTCAGCAAAAATCATTCTTGAAATGGCATCAAAATATTTCGCAGCCCTCTTCCAGCTTATAAGCAGGCAAAAATATATGAGAAATCTGCTGCAAATTATTCTAAGATATGTCCAGGTACTCGGGAATGCAACCACTAACTTGTGATCAGTAGGTACATTTATTAATTTCGGCTTAGTTTTGATAAACTTAACAATATTAGATTCAACAAGATAAACCTTTCGATAATAATAAAAATCATAGAATTTCAGTTTTTTAAACAATTCTCAGAACATCCTGAGACAATGATTAAATAACTTTTAATGCACCTAGGTATGTTTAGTAATAATGTGTTTAATAATGTATTGAAATACATTACCATTCAGAATGTGAAAATTTTTGGTTTGGATGTTAATGTTGTTTTTGCCACTGAATGTGGTATATTGGGCTGTCACAAGACTGTCGTATTTGTGATTGAAAGTTCTGGTGGAATGTAAATAATGTAAGAGTAAAGGTAAAAACTCACTGAGTAGTAGAGGCATTGAGCCATCGAAAGATGGAGTAGATATTAAGATAAGAGATAAAACAGTTGAGCCTTTCAGTGACATAATGCTTCTAATATTCTGTTACTTGTAGCCTTAAGTCCTAAATTATTTGTATAGATATGTGTCATTGTCGGTTATATGTCATGCGACTTTCTACAAAAAAATTATTTAATTGTTGTTTTTCTGTCTTACATTGAGACCATTCTTCTCTGGTGAGGGTATGCATGCTTGTTGTTTTATTAGGGTCTTCAGTGCCCTCTGCCACCAACTGTCAGGTAGCTTGTGGAGGATAGATGTAGATTTAGAATACCAGTAGCAAAATTGTGTTTCTTTATTTATTTTACAAATGGAAGCTTCTTATATCATAAGGTTGGAATCTGTCAAATCATATTTTTCCTTTTAGAATACAGGAGTAATATTATATGACATTTTTGGCCTTTTGACATTGCTAATTGATGGTAGTGCAAATGTGCATGCACGTTTGTTTATCTGCTGCCTTTTATAACTTAGTATTAGCATTAGTTCAGCCTATATTTTCTAGTTGTTAGTAGGTAATAAATTCCAGTTGCTGCTAATCTATTTGATAAATTTATAGTGAGCATTCCTTCTGTCAGTTGGTAAAATAGATTCCTATAATCTTATGAAACCTATGTATAATTTTTTACCATATATTGTTGATTGACCATAAAGTCTGTAGTGCGATAACAGTACCATATAAAACTTAGTTACTAAAATGATTATCATGACTGTCTTGGGTTACATTATCATGCATATTTCCTTAACTCATTCTCACTTACTGACTTGTCGTCTGCACCAAGAAAGAAAAAGCGTGATGAAGGCCGTGTTCACAAAACAGGATGTGCAAGAACAGAAGGATATTATAAGATTGACGTGAAAGAGAAGTTGAAGCACAAGGTATACTAAATCTTTCTGATTGTGCATCATCTGCCTTGAACCCTTTATTTACAGGAAGGAACAATTGCAAACATCTCCCTCTCCCTCCCTCCCTCCCCACCCTCTCCCCCTCCCCCTCTCTCCCCCTACCCCCTCTCTCCCCCTCCCCCTTCCCCCTCTCTCCCCCTCCCCCCTCTCTCCCCCCCCTCCCCCTCCCCCCCCCCCCCCTCTCTCTCTCTCTCTCTCTCTCTCTCTCTCTCTCTCTCTCTCTCTCTGTCTCTGTCTCTCGTGTGTGTGTGTGTGTGTGTGTGTGTGTGTGTGTGTGTGTGTGAGAGAGGAGAGAGAGAACAAAGGAAAATTTCCAGAAAAAAGAGTAGAATATTTTGTTTTCATAACTGTTTAATTTATTATGTAATGAATATTTCCAGGAAAAAGAGAATAGAATATTTTGTTTTCATAACTGTTTAATTTATTTTCAAGCTCAATAATAGTTTTGTTTTTATTTGCAGCATCATTATGGTCAGGTCATACAACAAGCAAGTGAGGAAACAGGTGGTCTGTCTACAGAAATTATAAAATCTGTATCGGGCAAGATGCAGACACTATCACGAGAAGCTCGCAGTAATCAGAGAAGGCTGCTAACAGCGTTTGGCATTGATACTGATAGTGATCTCCTTAAATTCAATCAGTTGAAGGTAAATCATAAAATCCATTCTTTCTTTTATGGTACTGAAAGTTTATATTTGTAGTCATATTACTGACATCTGTCCTTTCTACAGTAAGACCTTTATAATTAGGCATGCTTGGAAAGCTGTCATTGCTGGATTGTAAAAATTATTTTTTTGAAACCTTGTCAAAAATGGAATGTAAACAAAGCATTTAGTTTCTGTGCATTAAAACAAGTAAATATTATTTATTGAACGCAATAGGAGAGATTAAAGTATAAAAATATTAAAAGTGTGTGTTTCTTTTCTGAAAAAAAAGAAAGAAAGAAAAAAAATAACAAAATTGAGCTAATAATAGAAAACTATACTGCTCTGTTAGATCAGTTTAAGATTCAAAGTCTTAGAAAAGTTCAGTGTACTTAATTTTTTGTTCATCATTTACAAATTAAAGTAAGCGCCTTTGATTTGAAAAGATCAAGAACAAGATAACTAATAAAAGTTGTTATCAAGACTTTGGTGCAGTTTAATTGGAATCGCTGTCTTTAGGAATAGGACAGATATCAACTGTTGTCGGGGTGTGGAATATGTTAGACTAGTATTTACCACTGATGATTTATGTGAAATTGTCTTTTAAGCCCTGTGGAACATAGCATTTCTGCAAACTGACTGAGCTCTTTTTTACAAAAATATTTTGTATAATGTGCAAATTCACAACTTCAGAAGTGTCATACTCTCGGCAAATTTCCCTAAAACTGTTAAGGCTTCTGAAACTTCAACCCAAGAGATGTAAGTTCTAGAAGTTTCTTCTTCATTACCTTCAGTTTCTGATACCTCCTTTGACGACTGTACTGCCAGCTGTACTGAGAAAAATCATACAGAAAATTTCTAATGCATGCTGGACTATAGGATCTGCCAGATTATTGAGTGTTGATTTATGACAGTCTTGCTGTATATTGCGTTCCTGGAACAGTCACAAACTTAAGGGATATGAAAAATTTTGATTACAGTGCAAACATACAAGTTTTTTGACAGCACAGATTGGTGAACTGCTAGATGGAAGTGTGGTGGAGGCAAAAATTACCACTCATTAATTGTATTGTTATCGCTGCCTTTGAAATTCATTGTAACCATTACAACATAATCTCATTAATTGTTTTTGAAGCTCTAATGCTTCTATAAATAACTAGTAAAATTATTTTATTTTATTTTAAAGAAATGCTCTTGTGTGTTGGCAATTTTTATGAATATTACAATTCTCTCTAACAAGAAATAGAGTAGTTACATCTGTAGAATGAAATAAGTCGGTTAAAAATACATGATACTTAAGAAAACAGTTAACTTGATTATTTTAGATTCACAATAAGTGAAATAATTGTTCCATCTGTAGAATGAAGTAAATCAGCTATAAACTTCCAGTATGTGATAAGATGTTTAGACTGGCATTCATAAGTTATTCTACTGTGTAGAAACAGTTCTTCTGAAGTAATGTTTTAACTTTTGTGCTGAATCCTTCTCTATTTGACTTCAAGCTAAAAAATCAACAAAGTTTTGTCTTTGCTGAGTAACTGTATGTGACAAATTTACCAACTTGGAATTTAGTTGAGCCTAAACAGAAAAGCAAAAAAACTGCACCCATTCCCCAATAACTATTACTACTAAAAGTATTGTATTGTAAATGCTGCAAAACATTTGTTTTCATATGGTAAAACTAAAAATTAAGACACAATGGAGCTGATGTGGTCAGGAAGAACAACTTTTTCGAATAGTGCTATTTTTCAGGCTCAGTTTTCTGTCCAAGTTTCTTCTTGCATATTTTGCAGTTAACAGTCTCCTCCTCGCTCCTTGAATTCCATGTCATCATTTCCTTGAGCCATTAAAATGTATTTTGACAAGCATTGATGGAAAGGTTTTAAACAGTAAATTCCTCTAATACATGCAGAAATTTAGAGAGAGATTTCTCTATGGAAAGGCAGAGTACAATTTGTGTATGAGAATAGATCATTACTTATCAAATAAAAAGGGCAGTATCTGTGGACAGGCTTGTAGAAAGGATGACAAATTAGCTACTGGATTAAGTATTACGTAAGAGTGTGTGCACCACACACACACACACACACACACACACACATACAAATTGTTTTTTGACCATTGAAAATTGGTTGAGAACATATAAACAAATTTTATTATTTATTTTGCATAATATGCACAGCCCATGTAATTAACTCAATTGGATGTAAATTAACAGTTTATAAAAATAAGTCATTACATTCAACTCTGTAAAGTTAATCAGATTTACTTTCATAGCAGTGAAAGCTTTGTCATATGCAGCTAACAGTAATGTTCTACAGTTATGTTAAATTACATTTCAAGGCTGTATGAGATACAGGCAGCAACTTTTCGTATTGTCATTTGTACCGGCATATGTGAATGTGATTCAATTTGCCCTTATTTCTTTAATTTACATATTTCTTTTTCATTATCATTGTCTTTCATTTGTGTGTGCTTCATAGCCCATGCTCTAAAATAAGCTCCATTGAAGATTAATATGAGAAACCATTACTTTTTCTGTTTACAGTTCCGAAAGAAGCAGCTAAAATTTGCAAAGTCAGCTATACATGATTGGGGTCTGTTTGCCATGGAGCCAATTGCTGCTGATGAAATGGTTATTGAATATGTGGGACAGATGGTGCGACCTCTTGTAGCTGATCTTCGAGAGCGTCATTATGAAGCAACAGGGATTGGTAGTTCCTACCTCTTTAGGATAGATGTTGATACCATAATAGACGCTACGAAATGTGGAAATTTGGCAAGATTCATCAACCATAGCTGCAATGTAAGTGCACTATACTACATAGCACTCATTACATTTACCACTGATACTGGCATTATCTGCCACATTATGATTTGTAGTTCATGTTTTGATAGTATATTGCTAAGTTTATGCATTAAAACACAAGAATTTCTCTTAGGATGAGTATAAACCATTCATAAATATAACAGGATTGTTCTGTTTCATGGAATTTAGGAACGAGAGAGAACGAAACAAACAAACAGTGAAAGAAGGTGCTGAATCTTGGATCTAGCATAATATTGAGACCTCCCAAACCCATTAAACTATGCCATACAGAGAACGCAGAATTGACTGTGTCTTCATTTGAGTTGCATGTCTTTATTCATTGAAACTGTCGCTACATATAGTTGTGATCAGTCACTTATGAAATATTACTTTATTTTCATTAATATTATGAAAAGGATAGATTAATGAAAATAACCAGTTTTTGAAAATAGAATGTAATCAGATAGATAAAAAAATATACTCATGTGGCAAAGGCTGGAGAACACACATATAAAGATATTTAAATCTGCAAGCTTTTGGCACCAATGGCTTATTCTCCTGGCAGAAGGGTTGAAAGGGAAAGTATAGGGTGAAGGAAAAGGGCTGATGAGGTTTAGGAAGTGGGGAGAGTTCGGAAAAGTCACCCAGAACCCCAGGTCAAGGGAGACTTACCAGAGCATGTTCTGCAACATGATAAGGCATTGCCAGGGCCATATCCATTCATCCTAAATGGTAACTTGGTGGTAGTCATGCCCCTGTAAAAGGCCAAACAGTGTTTATATAACAACTGGTATATGATGTGTCATTTCCCTTTGATAGTGTATGTGTTGCCAGTTACGAGGCTGGTACAGATGGTGGTAGGAGGGTGCATAGGGCAAGTCTTACAATGGGGACGGTCACAGGGGTAGGAGCCATAGGGTAGGGAAATGGGTGCAGAAGAAGCACAGGGTCTAAGAAGGATACTGTGGAGATAGGAAGGGGGCAATGAAAAGCTATTCTAGGGGTGGTGGCCAAAATGTCAGATGGAAGAACCCCATCTCAGGGCATCATTTTAGGAAGTCATAGCCTGATCAAAGTAGCTGATCAATACATTCAAGACAAGTATAATACTGAGTGACAAGTTGTTTGTGGAGGGATCAGTGGTACCAAAATTGGATATGATGGCCTGAGAAATATGCTTCTGACCCAGGCTGGTTGGCGCAATTGTGCCCAGTGAAGGCTGATGTGAGAATGGTGGTGTACAGCTGTAAAGAGTCTGCAACTAAATAAATATCTGCCTTGGATGCCAGGGCTTATGAGAGAGAGTGTTTGACATGGGAAGGATTGTAACTGTCAGACTGTAAGAACTGTATGTTGTTAGGTTTAATGTGGACATATGGTAAAGCAGATGTTGCCAGGTGTGAAAATTACCGATCTATCAGTTTAGTAAGTCACGGCTGCAAAATACTGACACGAATTCTTTACAGATGAATGGAAAAACAGGTAGAAGCTGACCTAGGGGAAGATCAGTTTGGATTCCATAGAAAATAGGAACACGTGAAGCAATACTGACCCTACAACTTTAGCTTAGAAGATAGATTAAGAAAAGGCAAACCCAGGTTTCTAGCATTTGTAGACTTAGAGAAAGCTTTTGACAATGTTGACTGGAATACTCTCTTTCAAATTCTGAAGGTGGCAAGGATAAAATACAGGGAGCCAAAGGCTATTTACACTTTGTACAAAAATCAGATGGCAGTTATAAGAGTCGAGGGGCATGAAAGGGAAGCAGTGGTTGAGAAGGAAATGAGATAGGGGTGTAGCCTATCCCCGATTTATTTAATCTATACACTGAGCAACCAGTAAAGGAAACAAAAGAAGAATGTGGAGTAGGAATTAAAATCCATGGAGAAGAAATAAAACCTTCGAGGTTTGCCGATGAAATTGCAAAGGACCTGAAAGAGCAGTTGAACGGAATGTACAGTGTCTTGAAAGGAGGCTATAATATGAATATCAAACAAAAGCAAAACGAGGATAATGGAATGTAGTCCCTAACTAAATCAGGTGACGCTGAGGAATTAGATTAGGAAATGAGACACTTAAAATAGTAGATGAGCTTTGCTATTTGGTGAGCAAAATAACTAATCAGAATGAGATTTTCACTCTGCAGCGGAGTGTGCGCTAATATGAAACTTCCTGGCAGATTAAAACTGTGTGCCAGACCGAGACTTGAACTTGGGACCTTTGCCTTTCGCGGGCAAGTGCTCTACTAACTGAGCTACCCAAGCACGACTCATGCCCCGTCCTCACAGCTGGCAGAAGTAAAGCTGTGAGGACAGGGCGTGAGTCGTGCTTGGGTAGCTCAGTTGGTAGAACACTTGCCCACGAAAGGCAAAGGTCCAGAGTTCGAGTCTCAGTCTGGCACACAGTTTTAATCTGCCAGGAAGTTTCAAAATAACTGATGATGGTCAAAGTAGGGAGGATATAAAATGTAGACTGGTAATGGCAAGAAAAGCATTTCTGAAGAAGTGAAATTTGTTAACATCGAGCGTAGATTTAAGTGTCTGGAAGTCTTTTCTCAAAGTATTTGTATGAAGTGTAGCCATGTATGGATGTGAAACATGGACAATAAATAGTTTAGACAAGAAGAGAATAGAAGCTTTCGAAATGTGGTGCTACAGAAGAATGCTGAAGATTAGATGTGTAGATCACATAAGTAATGAGGAGGTACTGAATATAATTGGGGAGGAGAGGAATTTGTGGTAAAACTTGACTAGAAGAAGGTATCAGTTGGTAGGACATGTTCTGAGGCATCAAGGGATCACCACCTTAGTATTGGAGGGCAACGTGGAGGGTAAAAATTGTAGAGGGAGACCAAGAGATGAATACACTAAGCAGATTCAGAAGGATGTAGGGTGCAGTAGTTGCTTGGAAATGAAGAAGCTTGCATGGAAATGAAGAAGCTTGCACAGGATAGAGTAGCATGGAGTGCTGCATCAAACTAGTCTCTGGACTGAAGACCACAACAACAAAAATGGCAAAGATTGTCATCAGTGTATCTAAACCAAACTAGGGACTGAAAGCATACGGACCCCAGGTAAAGCCCCTCCAAGCAGCCCATGAAAAAGTTGGCGTACAAAGGAACCATCCTGGTTCCTGTGGCCCTGATATGTTTGTTTGTCTGTCACTCAAAGTTAAAGTAGTTGTTGGTAAGTATAAAGTTGATTAAGGTGAGCAGTAAGGATGCCGTAGGTTTGGAATCTGATGGGTGCTGACTGAGGAAATGTTCATCAGCAGACTTGATATTGTACAAGGGGGTTGTTGGTACAGAGGGAGATGGTTATCGGTGGTGACAAGTAAGGTGCATGATCAGAGATTTCAGGCAATCTAGGTAATGGTTGGTGTCCTTAATATAAGTGGGAAGTGTTTGTGCTATAGTTTTTGCAAGTGTCGATTAACTAAAGCAGAAGGTCATGGGGGAGGCGGCAGTTCAAATCCTGCTGACACTTTTTTTTTTTTAATCTATATTTTTTTCATCACTTGTCACGCTATTTAATTTATATGACGTTTGAGAGGGAATATAATGGAAAAAACCCTCATGCATTTTCATGAAGATCTTGTGAATTTCATATGTTATTTGACTATTTACTGTTTTTAATGGAATTTTCAAGGGTGAGGGACAGGCTTGGAAAGCCCAAGTCAAACCTTGATAAATAATTATGTGAATGATGTTATTCAGTATTATTGTAAGTCACAATGTGCCAGACCACAAGAGTAATGCGCAGTTACTCAGCGGATGTGCACTCGACATCACACATCGCAGGATGGTAGTTGTCATACAGACATGGAAAACGTAAATTGAAACATCATCTACTATACCGAATGAATGTACAAACTGTTGCCTCATTCACGTTGATCTTGCAAGGCCTGAATGCTGACCACTTTACCATCATGAACTCTAACTTAGTGGCACCTACACACTGATACATCAGTCATGTAATAGACGCGTGAAACTTCTCTTCCAATTTTCTCAAATTGCCAGAGTAGTGCACCTTACCACTTGCATGTTATGTTGCTTTAATGGCCTACTGAAAATCTACAAAGATTGAAGTAAATCTTTGATCTCAGCGTCGTGGCCTCCCCTTGTTAATAAGAATGTAAAAGGTGGGTCAATTTGTGTCACATGGATGGGATCCTAATAGCAAATGTTGTATGTAGAGGTGTCAGAGGACTGGTGTAGACCTCTGTTTACGTATCAGTCAAGTACCACACTTCTAGGTCCTTTCTCTGCTGGGGGGATATTTATGAAGTCTTCAGTTTTTAGGGAATGAAGAGCCTGGAGTTCTGCAGAGGACAGGTTAGGGTCGTCTTGTAGGGTCTTGAGGAAGAGATGCAGAGCAGTACTGGAAGTGAGGAATTCTTGGAAGGTTTTTAATGGGTTGTTTTGAGGTGGTGGTTGTGGATCAGGTTGGGATTGTGGTCGAAATTGTTCAAGCCAGGGTTCAGTGACAGGTTTTCTGTTGGAAAGGTTTTGGGATTGGTTTTCAAAGTGATGTTTGCAGTTGACCAAAACAGCATAATTAAATGCAAGTTTAGGGCTGAAAGTGAGACCTTCGGATAATACAGATAATTCAGGAGGGGAGAGTGCCTTAGATAGGGGAGAGTGCCTTAGATGAGAGGTTGAGAATACTGTACTGTTGTGACTGATTCTTGTGATCCTGAGTTATTGCTCTAAGAGGCAGTGGTGAAGGCTGGCAGATGTTATGAAGGTTGCCCAAGCTCAGTTTATAGGAGAGGAGTGGCGGCTGAAGGTGTGACTGTTTAGGGAACTGGAGAGGACGGGAAGGGAAACACCACTGTTGAGGTAGTTTATGAGAAGGTTTGATGGCTTTTTGAGGTGAAGTCTGGCTTGTTGTTGCAGTTTGAAGTTGGCTTGGTGGATGATACCATCCTTGGAAAAATGAGATGCAGATAAGTGCAGGATTTTGTAGGAGGAGAGAAGTCTGGTGGAATGGAAATTGGCCAGTGAGGCATATAGGTGACAGATTAGCTGAGGAAGTGCAAGAGATTTCTGTATTTGAAACTGTAAAGGGGTGGTGCATCTCGAAAAAGGGACTTTAAATGTTAGGCCTCTGAGAGTAACTCCTATGGACTAGAGATCTTAGGAAACAGGAAGTGGGACCTTAGTTTTGATAATGCAAAAGCATGTTTTTGAAAGGAGCGACTGTGGGGACTGGCATTACAACATGTTCTCAGTTCTCGCCACCCACTTGACCTTAATTTACTTTAATTTCTTCGGTCTCAACATTTCTTCACAGTAACCATTCCTTTCCTCACTCCCTTTTACTTTTCTATATCTTTGATTTTCTGACCTGTCTATTGTTCCCTGCCTTCCACCTCAACCACATAGGATGTACTTAGCTTTACAGTCCTATTAACTCTTGCATGATGTTTCGTCAGGAATCTCTGTATTGCATATTAACCGCTTCAAGCTCTCAGCTTTTCAATCTCGTCCGATGCAGTCCCCAAAATTAGTCTTTCTTTCTGATCCTGTCTGGTAAGTCTCCCCTGAGCTAGGTTTCTGGGTGACTTTTCCAAACTCTCCCCAATTCATAAACCTCACCAATCCTTTTCCTTCACCCCTCTTCCTTCTGGCTCAGAAAGCTTGCATATTTAAATATCGTTACCTGTGTTTTCTGCTGCCATCAGTGAGTAGATTTTTTGCTATGCAATTGCATATATTTTCAGAAAAGGATAGATTGCCATTCAGCATACAGAGGAGATGATGAGTTGCGGACAGGCACAACAAAAAGACTGGTGTACATTTGAGCTTTCAGTCAGAAGGCCTTCTTCCAAGGTAAAAACACACACACACTCTCTCTCTCTCTCTCTCTCTCTCTCTCTCTCTCTCTGTGGCTGCTGAAGCCAGACTGCAGCTGATGGGAGAAGAAACTTGTGGGTGGTGTGATAAGGTGGAGGCTGCAGTGTGGAGGGGGAGAGATAGCAGGGTAGAGGTGGAGGAAGGTGTAGTGCTGCTTGTGGGAGCTTGCAGGGATGTGGTGGGGGCAGTGTAGGGCTGCCAGTTGCAGTGGATAGGTAGGTGGAGGACAGAAACTAGCGATGGTTTAAAACCAGGTGTGTTATGAGAATGTAGGGTATATTGCCGGTAGAGTTTCCACCTGCACAATTCAGAAAAGCTGACCTTGGTAGGAAGGATCCTGATGGCACAGCCTGTTAAGCAGTCAGTCAAGTGAAGCGCTTAATGTTGGGCAGCATGCTCAGCAACTAGTTGGTCCAGCTGTCCCAGTTTGTTGCTAGCAGACAGACAGCTTGTTGCTTGTCATGCCCGTGTAGAAAGTAGCACAGTGGTTGCAGATCAATTCGTAGAGGTAGCCCAGCCTTTGATTTGATAGGTGATGCCTGTGACACGACTGGAATAGGTGGTGGTGAGAGAGTGTATCGGACAGATCTTGCGTCTAGGTCTATTGCAGGGATGTGAACCATGAGGGAAGGGGTTGGGAGCAGAAGTGGAGTAGGCTTGGATTAGGATATTGTGTAGGTTGGGTGGGCGGCAAAATATCACTATGGGAGGGATGGGAACAGTAGTGGGTAGGACAGTCCTTATTTTAGGGCATGGCAAGAGGTAGTTGAAACCATGGCAGAGAATGTGATTCAGTTGCTTCAGTCATGGGTGGTACTGAATCGCAGACAGTATGCCTTTGTGGCTCGATGGGAATGTGGGATGTGGTAGGTGACTGGAGAGACAAGGCTCAAGAAATCTTGTTTCTGTACAAGGTTGGAAGAGCAATTTTGGTCTGTGATTGCCTCATTGGGACCATTGGTATATTTGGAGAGGAACTGCTCGTCAGTACAGATGAGACGGCCATTGGTGGGTAGGCTGTGTGGAATAGACCTAGATGCAAGAACTATTCCATACATCCTCCCACCACTACCTGCTCCAATCATGTCACAGGCATCACGGATCACATCAAAGGCAGGACTGCTTGTGAAAGCAGTCATGTGATGTACAAGCTAAGCTGCAACCACCATCTTGTGTTCTATGTGGTCATTACAACCAAGTCGTCTGCCTGCATGAATGAGCACCAAAAAACTGTGACCAAGAGACAGCGGGACAACCCAGATGTGGAACATTGTACCCAACACTACATGCTTTACTTCAGTGACAGATTCACAGCCTGCATCATCTGGATCTTCCTAAGAACACCAGCTTTTCTGAACTGTGCAGGTGGAAACTCCCCCTGCAATATAGCCTATGTTCTCATAACCCTTCTGACCTCAACCTTCGCTAGTCCCTGTCCTAAACAGCCTTCTATTCCACCAACGCTCTCGTAAGTCTTTTTCCTCACCTCTGCTTCTCTCCCTTTTCCACTCCCCTCCCCCCCCTCCCCCCCCCCCCCCCCCCCCACCACCACCACATTCCACCCCTAAACCTCCCGACTGCACGTAGCAGCCATACCTTGGCCCCACCACATCCTTGCGTACTCTCCCACAAGCAGCACTACACCTTGCTTCTCCCAGCAGGAGCAGTCTGGCCTCAGTGGACGGAGAGTGGTTGTGTGTGAGAATTGTGCTTGTGTGAATGTGTGTGTGTTTTCTACTGCAGAAGAAGGTCTTTTCGCCAAAAGCTCAAAATTATAGCAGTCTTTTTGTTGTGCCTGTCTGCGACTTGTTGCGTCCTCTGTATCAGTAGCAATCTGTCCTTTTCATATTGTCATTATTCCATTGTTTTATTTTCATTCTGTACTTATTGAGTCATCACATCTCCAGATGAGGTATACAGAAGTGGCTCTTCAAGCTTTCCTGGCATATATGATGTAAATAGTCTTCACGGGTTTGCCAACGGATCACATTGTGTGAATCACACAATATTCCCTCAGGACACCTGTCCGACGTCTTCAGGTGTTTCAACCTTGCTGGTGGCTTGGTACAACGGACAGTAATCCGCACGTCGATGCCCCATTCCTAGAACATGCTCATGAAGAATTTGCAGGTGCGGAAATCGTGCATACGCAGTGATTTGCAGATAGTTGGTGCCATACTCAAACAGAAAATCGCAGAGTGGCTCTCCTGTGCGTGCTCTGCACGCTGCATTTACTAACAGTGCGGCCAGACATTGCTCACCAAAGACAGTACTAGACCAATATTATAATGGGTCTATTATCGAAAAATCTAGCCACCAGCAAGGTTGAACCACCTGAAGATGTCGGACAGTTGCTCTGAGGAATTTGCACCACGTGATCCGATGGCAATTCCTTGAAGACTATTTACAACATATCTGCCAGGAAAGCTTGAAGAGTGACATCTGATACCTTTACGGGGAGGAGATAGCGAAGAACGTATGTGAGTTTGACAAGTTACGTCAAAAGAGAGGTAGATTGTTAAGCAGCCTTGCATTTTTACTGAGATGCCGCAACAAGGACATCATCCCTCTGTTTGCTGAACTTAAACATTGTATAAATTCCGCAGCTGCCATTGGAATTAACGACGGACGACTGTGGCGCTTGTGAGAGAAAGAGTGCGTTTTATGTGTCAGGAATTGTGCTTGGTGTCCAGACAATTACTATTACTCCATCTGAAGATTTCAGTGAACATCTTGGAACTGGGTAGACAGCGCCACTTCGGCACTGGCTGACTGGACTGTACTACTAGCTAAGGTTCTTAAAATGACTGAATATGATTGATTCGAAGCCCGAACGTAAGAATACATTGCAAGGAGACGCACCGTGTTTAATCTCAAGGAGAAGACTTTGGATGATGCTTCAGTTTTGGTGCTAGAGAAGGGTCTGAATTTTGGACCTACACCAGGGGACTATTCCTGTCCGAGGTGTGATTAGTGGCATAGAGCAGGCTGTTTCAAAACTTCCTAAGGGTGCTGCCGAAGAGATTAGGCATGACACATGCCGCATCTTGACTCAACCTTCACCTAAGTAGTCCAACTTTAACATCACTCAACTGCGAGAAATGTTCTATGAGGATTGAGAGAAGACAAAGACATCGTCATCTTACCTGCTGACAAAGGAAATGCTACTGTGCTTCTCTCACGCACAGAATATAACAGCAAGATATACAAACTGCTGGGCGATCCTGCATACAGTAAATTAAAAAGTGATCTGACAGGTAGGATGCAGAGAAAGGCTTTTGAACACATCAAGAAGCGCTCGATTCCAGTGCAAGTCGCTAAGGTTTAGTGTCAACAGACTGAAAGTTTCTCCTAGACTCTACAGCCTACCCAAGATCCATAAGAATGGGGTGCCTCTGCGTCCCATGTAAGTAACATAGGAGCACCTATTTATTTTGTTGCCAAATATCTGACATCACTACTGGGACCTCTCGTAGGCAAGTGCGATCATCATATTCGCAACCCTAGGTCACCTGAAAACTTTTAGATTGCAACTGTCAGATCTCTTATTAAGTTTCAATGTTGTGTCTTTATTTACAAAGGTGCCCTTGCAGGACTCTTTGGAGCTCATTAGCAACAAGTTTAAGGAGGACATAATAGCATTGTTTAAACACGTGCTTACTTCAACATACTTGTTATTTCATGACCAGTATTTTGAACAATTGGACGGTGTTGCCATGGGAAGCCCTCTGTCTCCTGTGGTGGCCAATTATTTTATGGAGGGTTTTGAAGAAAAAGCATTACAGTCAGCCACCCCCTAACCCTCGTTTTCTGCGGAATGTGGACGATACATTTGTGGTGTGGCCACATGGACTAGATACTCTACCTACGCTTCTTCAGCATCTGAATTTGCTTCATCCGAATATAAACTTCACTGTAGAAGTGGAAAAAGATGGTACTGTACCTTTTCTTGATGTTTTGGTATGAAGGAAAGCAGATGGAACCTTGGCACACGGCATCTACTTCAAGCCAATGCATACAGATCTATATCTGCAGGCCACAAGCTGCCATGATCCTGCACAATGCGGTAGTGGATTACGTACATTGGTTCATGGAGCACATGTGGTATCATGAAATACAACATTTGAAGACAGTGTTCCGATAAAATGGTTATTCTGAGAGACAGATACTAATGCATTCAGGCCCAGGCGAGTTCAATCTACAGAGCAGAATGGAGATACAAAGACACCCACCACTTTGGCCTTTTTGCCATATTTTGGTGCCGTGTTGTCAAGATTTGGAAGAGCCCTCGGAAGTTGTGGCATTAAGTGTGTGTTCCATCCATCTGCAAAACTAAGAAACCTGTTGCGTTCAGTTAATGATGGTCTTGGCCTGAGGAAATGTGGTGTGTACAACATTCTTTGTCAGTGTAGGGCAGCATAGTTAACAAAAATAAAGTACTATGTCATGACAATAAGAATACTCCACAGTGTCCAGAAGTATCAGTAATTGAAGTCTGATTAATTTATTTTTTATTCCATTGGACTTCCAATTGTTATGTACCCACAAATACTGTAAAACAAAAGATCAGAATTATCAAAACATTGAAATTAGAGTGCAAAAATATAAATTACAGATTCCATTAAATATCTTGCTCAAGTATTTACTCCGCTAACAGGGCTCAGAATGAATAGTGAATGGATAAAGTATTGGTCATTACCTGTCAGTAGGAACTCTCCATGTATTTGCTGGGAATAACATAGGAGAATGATGGAAAAACAGTCAGACTGATCCACGTGATAACAAGGCTATTTTTTCTTCTTGAACAGTTCATGTTTCTGTGACTTTTCAGGTCCTCCCAGTGGATCTGCTGCAAATACACTTTCCAGGTTAGCCACAAGATAACATATTTCATTGAAACAACTGTTAGACATTTTTACATGGCAGTTGTTGCTATCTTCACTGCTGCAGGATATGACATGCAATACTTGCATGGAAGCGTCAGACTTTATGGGGCCAGGAGCAGGAACTGTGCATGCACAGATACGTGCCCACAGTTGCTTGATGAAAATAGAGTTTATAGTGCCTCCTGCTGGGAGCTGAAGAGAGGCCTTCAGCACAGTGTGCAATGATTGCGATGCTGGACACTGCTGTGGTTAAAATCTGAATTAACTCTATGCTGTGCACTGCATAAGGTCGTAAATCAGAAATACTCTTTCTCCCATTTTAATTTTATGGCAGCCAATGCTGGATTCCAGGCAGTATTGCTTGCAATTGTACATCCCGCTGGACGTGATTGTCTGCCATATGGATGTGTATGGCCTCATGGCCACCTTAAAAATGAACTCTCAGAACAATGAAACTTCAGTTTACTCATGAAACATGCCACATGTTCAGTTTACTCATAAAACGTTCCATGCCCCATGTTCAGGCAATGCTTCACCACTGCAGATTTGTCAGACCGACCCAGATACGAACATCAATAGTGTTCAGCACAATGTTCTTCTGCTGCGTGACATATCTGCCTAATATAAGACTTCCCACACTGGCAAGGGGTATTATGTATGACACATTTTCCAAGGCTGAGATTTTCTTTTACCAGGCATAATAGTTTCTTCATTTTTGCCAATGAATGAAAAACACACTTAATTTTGTTTTTCTTGAGGATCTTTTCAGTTATTGAAGGCATGCCACCAAAATATGACGAGAAGGCCACTGCAATGGTTGCCTCTGCATGTTCATTTCCATCCCTACTTTGAAGGTGCTTGGAGTGGAATGCATTCTGTATCTGTTTATCAGAATTATCATTCTGTTAGAACACTTTTCTTAGATGTTTCAGACCACCTGACAGTCTTTCAGTATCTGAGACATACAGGCTCTGTGTACTAGGGAGCATAAGACCATTGCCCTGTGCAGCCTGATGACAGCATTTGGCCTGCAAAAGTAACTATGTTTGAGTTGGTTCACAGTAGACATTATGTCAAAGGGTCCCATTGTATTTTCCTCAAACTGTGACACCCAGAACTGGTAAGCTGCCATCTTTTTCTACTTCCATGATGAACTGACTATTCAAACAGAGTGAGGTAGTGTGTGTATTCTATGGGATCGCACCACAAATGTATCATTGACATACAGCCGGAAGTAGTATGACTGGAGAGTTGCTGACCACAGTTCTTTTCCTTCAAAGTTTTCCATAAAATAGTTGGCCACAGTAGTGGAGAGGGGACTTTCCATGGTGTCTCTATCCACTTGTTCTAAATACTGGTTACTAAGTAATAAATAGGTCGAGGAAAGCAGACCTTTAAACAGTGCTACAATGTCTCGCTCAAACTTGCAGCTAAAAAACTCTGATGAGTCCTGCAGAGGCACTTTGATGCATATAGATACTACATCAGCAGTGCAGCTCTCTTGATGTTGTACTCAGTTTTTGAGAGGAAGATGGCAATGTTCTTCTTATCAGCAGGTAAAATAATGAGATGCCTGTCTGCTGTCAAGTCTTCCAGAGCCTTTGTTTCTGACTGAACTTTTTAGGGGAAGCTGAGGTAAAAACTCGGCTGGTGTCCCATCACATTGCTTCTGCAAATCCCACTGGGAAGATTCAAGGTTTCTGCTTCCATCCCAGCTGTCACACCTCAGAAAGGGCTGTCTTAGGTGTTGGTGCAAAGTTCGTACTTTTCTCAAACCCTGAAATATTTGCATCAACCAAAATTTATGCCAAGTACTACCCGGAGTCTAGCATAGTTGCATTAAATTAAAATTGGATAGCCAATTATCTACAGTTTCTGATCCAACGCAGCACATTTCAGAGAGTTAATCCAGCTTTTAACCACAGCAGTGTCCAGCAGCACAGTCATTGTCCACTGCGCACATACGAAAGGCCTCCTTCCACTTCTGGTAAGCGGCACTGCTTCTGTCCAACTGTGAACGCTTCTCTGCACATGTGTAATTTCTGCTCCTGGCCCTAACAAATTTCAACACCATCACACAAGTTTCACGGGTCACATCCTGCACCAGTGAAAACAACAACAACAACAACAACCACCTGAAGATGTCAAACACTTGCGTTGATGAAATGCTGTGTGATTTGCACAATGTTACCCAGCAACAAACCCGAGAAATGTATTTGCAGTTTTTCCTACTGTTCCATTCATTCCAGTGAATAGCATCTAACATTACACACTTAATTCCTGCAGGGAATAGACGCCGCCTTGAATTATTGTTAAAGCGTATTGAAAAAGTATGATGTAGAGCACTGCACAATTTTTTGAACAACACGTAAGGACATTTTTACTACACAGGGATAACTCCTCTTTTATGTTGAGTGACTGGACTCTGCTTTTCTTTTTAAAGTAGTTCATTTGTGGTTAACTCTCAGAAGTGAATGAGAGTACCGCATTGTCTGTGAAAAAATATCCAGCTTATTAGAGACCTATCTGAAGTTTCTGAATTAAAAACTATACAGGCTATGCAACTACTTACATCCTCAAGCCACCATACAGTGTGTGTACCACTGCTAGGCATTCCCTTTCCTGTTCCATTTGCAAATGAAGTGAGGGAAATGTGACTGTCTATATGCCCCTGTACGAACCCTGACTTATCTTGTCTTCACGGTCCTTATGTTCACTGTACCTTGGCAGCAGTAGATCATTCCACAGTCAGCCCCATATGCCATTTCTCTAAATTTTCTCAAAAGTGTTTTGCAAAATCATCATCATCATCATCTTCCCTCCAAGGTTTCCCTTTTACATTCACGGGGCATTTTTGTAATATTTGCAGTGAGTTTCTGAATCTCTTCGGTGTCTTTTTTAATCTAACCTAGGGGGGATCTCAGACACATGAGCAGTTCTCTATAATGGGTCACACTAATATTTCTTATGTGGTCTCCTTTATACACTCCTGGAAATGGAAAAAAGAACACATTGACACCGGTGTGTCAGACCCACCATACTTGCTCCGGACACTGCGAGAGGGCTGTACAAGCAATGATCACACGCACGGCACAGCGGACACACCAGGAACCGCGGTGTTGGCCGTCGAATGGCGCTAGCTGCGCAGCATTTGTGCACCGCCGCCGTCAGTGTCAGCCAGTTTGCCGTGGCATACGGAGCTCCATCGCAGTCTTTAACACTGGTAGCATGCCGCGACAGCGTGGACGTGAACCGTATGTGCAGTTGACGGACTTTGAGCGAGGGCGTATAGTGGGCATGCGGGAGGCCGGGTGGACGTACCGCCGAATTGCTCAACACGTGGGGCGTGAGGTCTCCACAGTACATCGATGTTGTCGCCAGTGGTCGGCGGAAGGTGCACGTGCCCGTCGACCTGGGACCGGACCGCAGCGACGCACGGATGCACGCCAAGACCGTAGGATCCTACGCAGTGCCGTAGGGGACCGCACCGCCACTTCCCAGCAAATTAGGGACACTGTTGCTCCTGGGGTATCGGCGAGGACCATTCGCAACCGTCTCCATGAAGCTGGGCTACGGTCCCGCACACCGTTAGGCCGTCTTCCGCTCACGCCCCAACATCGTGCAGCCCGCCTCCAGTGGTGTTGCGACAGGCGTGAATGGAGGGACGAATGGAGACATGTCGTCTTCAGCGATGAGAGTCGCTTCTGCCTTGGTGCCAATGATGGTCGTATGCGTGTTTGGCGCCGTGCAGGTGAGCGCCACAATCAGGACTGCATACGACCGAGGCACACAGGGCCAACACCCGGCATCATGGTGTGGAGAGCGATCTCCTACACTGGCCGTACACCACTGGTGATCATCGAGGGGACACTGAATAGTGCACGGTACATCCAAACCGTCATTGAACCCATCGTTCTACCATTCCTAGACCGGCAAGGGAACTTGCTGTTCCAACAGGACAATGCACGTCCGCATGTATCCCGTGCCACCCAACGTGCTCTAGAAGGTGTAAGTCAACTACCCTGGCCAGCAAGATCTCCGGATCTGTCCCCCATTGAGCATGTTTGGGACTGGATGAAGCGTCGTCTCACGCGGTCTGCACGTCCAGCACGAACGCTGGTCCAACTGAGGCGCCAGGTGGAAATGGCATGGCAAGCCGTTCCACAGGACTACATCCAGCATCTCTACGATCGTCTCCATGGGAGAATAGCAGCTTGCATTGCTGCGAAAGGTGGATATACACTGTACTAGTGCCGACATTGTGCATGCTCTGTTGCCTGTGTCTATGTGCCTGTGGTTCTGTCAGTGTGATCATGTGATGTATCTGACCCCAGGAATGTGTCAATAAAGTTTCCCCTTCCTGGGACAATGAATTCACGGTGTTCTTATTTCAATTTCCAGGAGTGTAGATGAGCCATGGTTTCCTAGAATTCTCGACCATTTGCCCTCTCTACTACCAACCATAAGTGCTCATTCCATTTTATATCACCTTGCATTTTTATGCTTAGGTATTTAATAAATGTGACTCTGTCCAGTGGTACACCACTAACACTATTCAAACATTATCAGACTGTTTTTGCTCATCTGCATTAACTTACATTTTTCTTTGTTCTAAATAAGTTGTTATTCTTTACCCCAAATATAAATCCTGTCTAAATCGTCCGGCATCATCCTACAGCTACTGAATAATGACATTTTTGTGTACACTACAGCGTCATCAGCAAACAGTTTCAGATTGCTGCTCAGCCTTTTTGTGAAAATGTTTATGTATAAAGAGAACACAAGTAGTCCTGTCACACTTCCTTGGGGGCACCCTTGTCTCTTTGAACACATACTGCCCAGAACAACTCACAGGAGCTACTCATATATCTGAGGGCTTATTGCATATACTTGGGTCTTCATTAACAGTCTGTGTCAAGTGCTTTCCAGAAATCTGGGAACATGGAATCTGCTTCTTGCCCTTCTTTCATGGCTTGCAGGATATTGTGAGAGGAAAGGCAAGTTTCACACGAGTGTTGCTTTCTGAATCTGTGCTGATTTGTGGATTGAAATTTTTCTGTGTGAAGGAAATTTATTATATCCGAGCATACAATATGTTAATGAACTTTTCAGTAACCAGATGTTAATGATATTGGCCTGTAATTTTGTAGGTCTGTTCTTTTATCCTTCTTACATTCAGGAGTCACCTGTGTGTAGGACTTGTGTGGTTGATGTTGTATATCAATGACCTTGCAGACAATAGCAACCTGAAACTTTTTGCAGATGATGCAGTTATATATAATGATGTACTATCTGAAAGAAGCTGTATAAATATTCAGTCAGATCTTGATAAGATTTCAAAGTGGTGCAAAGATTGGCAACTTGCTCTAAATTTTCAAAAATCTAAAGTTGTGTGTTTCACAAAACAAAAGAGAGAAGTATCTTATGACTATAACATCAATGGGTCACTGTTAGAATTGGCCAACTCATACAAATTCCTGGGTGTATATGAAATGGAATGATCATATAGGTTCAGTCATGGGTAAAGCAAATGGTATATTTTGGTTTATTGGTAGAATACTGGGGAAGTGCAATCACTTTATGAAGGAGATTACTTACACATCACTCGTGCAACTGGTCCTAGAATATTGCTCAAGTGCGTGGGGCCCACACCACGTAGAACAACAGGGGATATTGAACTTATACACGGAAGGGCAGCACGAATGGTCACAGCTTTGTCTGATCTGTGGGAGATACTTGAGATGAAGTGCTTGGTCGTAGCATGGATGCTGCTGCCCTCAGTAGGGAACGTGCAGAGGCACTCAGACAAGCAGCACACGTTCTCCCAAGAGTGCAAAAATGCACTGAAGTTGATTGTGGGATATTTGAACATTTACTGTGAGCTGTACAACAGCTGTAATGTGACTTGGATGATAATACTTTGATGTGAATATGTTAAAAGTAAGTAGTTTTAATTGATACTTTGTAAAATGCAATTTCTAATGTTTTCTAATTGCTGTACATGTGTAAATCTGCAGGCATATTGAATAATACAGAAAGTAGCGTGTACATCAAATGAGTTGTATCTCGAGAACCATTTGGAATAGGGCATATATATGCCTATCAAGGTTTTTGCTTCAGATGTTTGTTCCTTTAATATCTGCGAATATTGACCATTCCTCCTGGGATGATCTGTATAGTAGAGTTATTTTCAATGTAAATGAATCACTTAACAAGTGGCCTTTAATGTAAAATATGTTTCTATTAACAGTGGCTGAGAAGTGTTTAAATTGTAAGTGTGACATAGTCAGTGATCTATATAGCGTTAGTAGGAAAGGGATTGGATTTGTAAATGTGGCACATTGTGATGTCTGTAGTTGAAAACATATTGTAAAGCTATGTAACCGTGTTGTAGTCACTTATTGGTGGATTAATGAATGACCAGGAAGTTATTGGACTTCTCTCACCATTAATTGTATTACTCAAACAATGGAAAATCCAGGATGGAGTGTAACAGTGTGTGGTTTCAGTTGCCCGAGACTGCAGTCGTGTGTCTGAGTTGAGTTTGCGTGTGTGTGTGTGTGTGTGTGTGTGTGTGTGTGTGTGTGTGTGTGTGTGTGTATCGTTGACAAAGGCCATTGGCCGAAAGCTTCAAGTGTGAAAATCTTTTTGTTGTGCCTATCTGCAACTCAGCATCTCCGCTATATGCTTAATTGTATTACTGGTAGACTGCATAAATCTATTCTGTTCTGGAATTGCTGGCCCTTACAGAGAGGGTTGCAGTGAGTGGAGTCACTTATCATGTATCTACAGTGTAACTTGCAAGGTGGACATCAATATGTCTGTTCGAATAAGACAGGTCATAATCTGCTGCAATGCGTTACTTGATGTTTATGTTGAAATATCTGAAGTTCAATAACACCTAGGTGATCTGCTTCCATTCAGTTTCAATTCAAGTCTCTGGGCATCTTCAGATGTTCAGAGAGCTGAGGTTGGGGTGGTGCATTTTGCTACTTGTTGTGTAAAGCACTCTTACCAGTGACGGAGGGCACAAAGAAATCAACATTTTTTTAATAAATATTGACAGCATGTTACACTTGGGAGAATGTGGTAGACAGTTGAAAGCTCCATCCAAAGAGCTCGCTCAACAACTGCAAATAAGTACACTTAATAAACTGAAAATAACTCCAACATATGAACAGGAGCTCAGTAAAGTTATTTTGTCTACTCACATGAGAGAAATGGACAGGAAATGATGGGAAGTATAGTCAGTCTGTAAACTAGAAAGCTGGCTAGCAGCGCTGTGGTGAAGAATGTTACTTTTCCTGGAAGAATGCTACAACTGCCATACAGGATGACTAGGAATCGGTTTCCCTCTAGTGGTGTAGAAGAGTGTGCATAGATTTAGGTAGAATCTGTCCATACACCTTTCTTGCATTAATATTATTAACAACTCATTCCTACCTTCCATGTGGTGATAAAGCAGTTTGTGGAAAACAAAAACCTCCTAAGCACTGCCAGTGATTCATGAGGACATCTGTGGAAGGTTTGGCATAACCACACACATCAAAAAAGTTTTGTATCACCTTGTTTCCGAGAATTCTGGAACCTGTACAGAAAATTGTAATAGAAATCATCATAAACATCATTTCCGTCCTTTTTATTGCTCATGAAAACCACACATTGCATGTTTTACCACCATACAGTGAGATCTTCAGAGGTGGTGGTCCAGGTTGCTGTACACACCGGTACTTCTGATATCCAGTAGCGCGTCCTCTTGCATTGGCGCATGCCTGTATTCATTGTGGCATACTATCCACAAGTTCGTCAGTCAAGTTGGTTCAGATTGTCCCACTCCTCAATGGTGATTCGGTGTAGATCACTCAGAGTGGATGGTGGTTCGCGTCATCCTTAAACAGCCCTTTTTAATCTATCCCAGGCATGTTCGATAGGGTCTATGTCTGGAGAACATGCTGGCCACTCTAGTCACGTGATGTCAGTACCCTGAAGGAAGTCATTCACAAGATGTGCACGATGGGTACGCGAATTGTCGTCCATGAAGACGAATGCCACGCCAATATGCTGCTGATATGGTTGTGCTATCAGTCGGAGGATGGCAAACACGTATAAACACGTATCGTACAGATTTTATGGTGCCTTCCATGACCACCAGCGGCATATATCGGCCCCACATAATGCCCCCCCCCCCCCCCCCCCCCCAAAACAGTAGGGGACCTCCACCTTGCTGCACTCACTGGACTGTGTGTCTAAGGCGTTCAGACTGACCGGGTTGCCTCCAAACACGTCTGTGATGAATGTCTGGTTGAAGGCATGTGCGACACTCATTGGCAAAGAGAACGTGATGGCAATCCTAAGCAGTCCATTCAGCATGTTGTTGGGCCCATCTGTACTGTGCTGCATGGTGTTGTGGTTGCAAAGATGGACTTCACCGCGGACGTCAGGAGTGAAGTTGCATCTTATGCAGCGTATTGCACACAGTTTGAGTTGTAACATGACGTCCTGTGGCTGCACAAAAAGCATTATTCAACATGATGGCATTGGCGTCAGCATTCCTCCGAGCCATAATCCGTAGGTAGCATTCCTGGCACAAAGTAACAATGCGGTAGCAATCAAACTGCACTATTGACCATCTACGCATGGTAGAACTACAGACAACACGAGCTGTGGAATGAACTGATCAGATGTCGGACACCCCCCACCCATCTAATAGGTGCTGCTCATGCATGGTTGTTTACATCTTTGGGCGGGTTTAGTAACATGTCTGAACAGTCAAAGGGACTGTGTCTGTGATACAATATCCACAGTCAATGTCTGTTTTCAGGAGTTCTGGGAACTGGGGTGATGAAAACTTTTTTTTGATGTGTGTGTGTGAACCACCCTGTAATAGCTTCTTGCGTACTAGTGGAGTAGTGAGAATAGGAAACAGCCTGCTCACTTGTCAGCTTGCAGACCTATGAAGGAGGGAATGCATGACCACAATTTGGTGACCTGCCTTCCCTCGTGCTTCTACCCTCCACCCATCCAGTCCCCCCCACCCCCCAACCTCTCTTCACCCCCCACATCCCTCCGGCACTTAGATGTGGTACACACATTTAATACCTGTTCTTAAACAAGTCACTATTATTTAACAATAAACATAAATTTTGTAGTGTTAAAACACTGTTTTTAATAATCAGCAATTTTTCCATCGTCTGCAACCCAGAAACCATTACACTTGGAGAAAAAATGAAAAGTACATTTTTCGTACAAATTTTAATGGTGTTTAATTTTACTCCGGGAAATATTTTTACTACATGTCGCAGTTTTAGAGTTACTTAAGAAAAACATAAAAAGTGACCTTTCTGTTTTGGGTTTCAACCAGCTCCCAAATTGGAGTTAATTCTGGAGTGATAGCTTTCGTGGAGGGCTGCGGCAATTTATTGTTAAAATTTTGGCTTTTGAAGTGTCTTTACTTTTTATGTGATCTAATTCCACTCCACCTAGTCTTAAAAAGCATTGTGCACTCCACAAGTACTTTGTTACTCAATCAGCTGTTTCCTCTGCGAAGTGCACCCCTGACCTATCAAGTGTAGTCCTGCAATTTTCCATCCCATAACGCAGATCTGGAAATCTGTAGCCAAATGCGTCACAGAATTGACGGAAATTCTGATTGAGACTTTGCACTTGGCTCCGAATCAAAGGATCGTGATTAGTTCTGGGTATGATACTGCAAATTGAAAGTTCTGCTTCCACCCCACAAGTGGGGCTTAGTGTTGACGTGGGGCACGACTTGAAGATGACACTCGATAACTGCAGGCATGTTCCTCATCCTCCATATCTTGGATGCACATTGGATGTCTGTCCAGCTCTGGACACTATTTCCCCAATGGGTCCTGGACACTATTTCCCCAATGGGCCCTGGACGTTATTTCCCTAATGGGCTCCATAACATGACTAGCTTTGACGCTCCCAATAACTAGGCCTTTCTCTTGTGTGCCTGCTCGTGTTCTGCTGAAGGAGTGACCACTTTTTCATCCATAGGGCGAACAAGCAAGATCATATGACCATTCCCTTCGTTCACCATGTGCCTCGAGCGAAATGAAGGCTGTACAATCTGCCACTCACTCTGCGAGCATGGTTCCCCATGTCATGTAAGCTGGAAGATGTGCTGGCTGGTTGCCACACTGATACGCCCCTACTTCCCGGGTAACAGCCAGCAGATATCTAGCCATGGTCAGTAACATCTTCAGTTGTTCACAAATGGCTGCCAGCTCCTCCTACATCCACACAAAGCAGTTGACTTTTAGACAAGGATTTGCACTACCAACTTTGTTAAAAAGTCTAACACAGTCTACAACATCATTGACGCTAGTTCACTGCACATTGGCAGACAAGCAAATGTTGCTAAGGACTTGGTTATGGACTGTAACAATTCATGCCTTAACAGATTTACCTTATATTATTATGTGAGTGATGCTATTTAGATATGCACCTATATCTGCATTTACATACATGCTCTGCAAGGCTAGGTATAGTGCTTAGCACGTCTCTGTATGAGCCCCAAATTGCTTACTTTGTATTTAGGAGCTCTATGCCTGACAAAATGTTGGAGACTCTAACAGTAAATTGTAGTTGGCTATTTGCCTTCCCTAAAACTTACTTACCTTACGTGCTCATTCATTTCAGGACATTTCATGGTGTTATGCTTAATTATATAATCAATGTGGCTTAGATAAGTGGCATTCCTTTAATACTGAATTCACATATTACAGTAACCGTGTCCTGCCCATCCACATTAATTAACATTTAAAGCAAACTGACATTTGTGACACCACCCAAGATATCCTGAATATCCATTCCCTGTCCAAAAGATAGTTTCTGTATGTAGAGAACAGGAGCATTGTGAATTTTAAAATTTTCCCGGCGAATTGACTGTTCAAACAAATTTCGGGCTTGATTTTAATGCAATAAAATATATTAGCAACCGTCTTTTTGTGTTTTGTACATAGGTATGTACACCCTCCTCCCCCCCCCCCCCCAAACACACGCACACACACACACACACACACACACACACACACACACACACACACACACACACACACACTTAACACCAAACAATACTTAGCATGGAAGCATAAAGCATTCATTTGCAGAGAATCAACTGACATTAGAGAATAAATTGAATAGCTTGGGGGGAAAAAATGGTTTAAATTGTTCTCCATACATGTTATCAAAATTATTGGAATCAATGTTTTTAAACAAACAAACAAAAATAAATAAATAAAAAAACATAATATGAAAAGGCAAAGTATAAATGTAATTTCTGTCTTCGTGCTACTGGTATAAGATTGGACAAAGGGGGTGGGGGGCTAGGAAATATTATCATAGGTGCTAGTACCCAATCCATGACAAACAGCTGATGTTACGTCACTTGTAATTTTTCCCTTCGAATTTATAAAAATGTAAAGATAGAATAATTTAAATAAGACTTGGTGCATTGAGGTGAGTTTGTCATGTCCGCTTTTAGTTATTTGAGCTGATGCAGTATTACAACTCACTCACTGTAAAGCTGTGATGAAATATATTCATAAATGGGCTTCACTCCACTAAATAATGTGTGTATATTTTTTTTCTTTCATCTCTACCCTACAATGGTCTTAACATAATGTCTCAAAATATAGGCTACTAATGATGACAAATTTATCTAAAGTCTGTTTATGTGAAATAATATTTACATTTGCTTCAAAAGCTTTAGTAATGATCAATTTTCTCCTTGTTTTGCAGCCGAACTGTTACGCGAAGATCATTACTATCGAAGGCCAGAAGAAAATTGTAATATACTCAAAGCAGCAGATCAATGTTAATGAAGAAATCACTTACGATTACAAGTTTCCTATTGAAGATGTTAAGATTCCATGTTTGTGTGGCAATGTACAGTGCAGAGGAACTCTGAATTAATGTCACTACTCAATGACACTTATGTGTGGAACATCTTTGGACCTGCACATTGGATTTACTTTCTCATTTGCTCACTGGGGTGCAGTGCAACCACAGAACAGGTGCAATGTGTATTGTATCCCAGTACTGTTTGTGTTCATTTTTTTATAATGCCTCAACTGGTTTGTAAATATAAAAACAACTTTTTACGAAGTACTTTTTTCTTCTGAATCTTTGAAGTGTGTTGAGAATGAATGTCTGAAGAAAGTGCATGTACTTATGTGTCTGTCTGACTTTACCCAGCAGTCTTGTACTTTGTAAGTTTAATGTAGGAATCTGTACTTGCTCTCTGGTTATTCTGTAATGTTGGTTTTAAACCATTCATTTGTAAGCAGAAGTTTCAGCACTTGCTCCTTCTTGAATGCTGTTTCTGTAAACTCTTTTCTTCCCTTTCTAGGCATTAGCCACACATGTGCAGAGCATCTAATTGCAGATACAGATGTTATTGCTGCCACTGTTGTTGATGTTTTTAGTATTGTAAATTATGTGGTGTAACATCCTTTATGCTGCAGTATAACAGTATCTGTTTCTGAAATTTACTTTTCTGTATTCTTTTCCTATCAACAAAATTTTAAAACAGAACAAAAAATACAGATACTCCTTGTGGCAGGCAGAGCCTATAAACCTGAGCTGTACATAAAATATATTTCTTAAAACTGTTTGTGATCTGTGTGTGTCAGTAATAAGATCTCAGGCAGTATTATTTGAAAGGAACGTACTTTGTGGATGTGACAGAACATTCCAAAGATAATTTAGCATGATTGAAAATAAAAAACTCTGTGGAAATGATTAGCTATACTAGTCACATGTGTAGAAGCTTCTTTCTATATACATTTTTTTTTAATTTCATTTTCAGAGAGTTTTTTTATTTTATTAATGGTCAAGTTGTTTTCATTGCTACCACTGTTGTAATGTTACAGAAAATTATTTAATATTCAAAATTCGTTTTTGGCTGAAAGTGTAGTAATTCCTTATTAAATTGTTTGCATTGCGGATTCTATATTGTGTGAATGATGTTCAGAAAACACATTTTCTTAAAACCAGTTTTCTCAAGAATAATATGGGATGTCTGAAGGTTGTGACTTTTATGAATGACCAGCTTCCAAATGATGTGGTGTATATGTGTTGTGTTAGAGTAATTTTTTTTTTTTAGTTTTAAAACCTGGAAATGCTTAACAAGTTCAGCAGTTTACAACTGTTCATTTTAATTGTGTTGTTGAAATCCAGCCAAGTACTTTCTGGAACTATTTTCTGGAGAAAGACGTGTTCATACAAATGTGCGCAAATTCATGAATGTATGAGTGTGTGGGGAAGGAGAAAAGTAGTGCTGTTACAAAAGTCTCTTTGTTCACAGTGATGGTGCTTATGTGAGAAAAAGTGGTTAATAGTGTGTTACACTGAGGATGATAGAATTTATCAGGACTATGACCTATGGATGAAATATGTAAAGGATATTTTTGACCATAGTGTAAGTCAGGAACACACAAATAGTGATCTGTTCAAATCAGTCTATTTTGTTTTTAATTAAGTGGTTACAAGCAATGTAAAGCTATGAGCCATACGTTTCATTCATGCTTTGTATATATAGAAAATGATTGATAATTGTAACTTCATCATTTGTTCCCAAATGCTATGGATGTGTTTATTAAACTGATTTCCTTTTTTCTACCTGTAACATATAAGTGTATAAATATCTTCTGTACATGATTTATATTTTAAATCCCATTATTGTTTGCTAACAAACAAAATGAACATTATAAGGTGGCACTCAGCCACATCACTGTGAAATTCACTATGATTGGTGAAAGATTTTTTTTTTTTATTTATGAATAGAGAGTACTATATGTATTTATAGTAAAGGACATAGCAAAGTGCGAGCTATATTGTATAAATTCATATTTTCTGATGAAACAAAAAATCAAATACATTAAAAAAATCATCATTTTATCTGGAAGTATGACTGCTTTAATTGTAATGTATCAAACAATGTAAATATGGCTGATTTCATGTTGGGAGGCTGAGAGTCAGGTACTGACTTGCACTGAGTAATCTGTTTAATATTAAATGTTTGAAGCCAACTAGTCTTAAAATTTCTCTTCAGTACCCAGCATTAACATATTAAGCCTATAAAAAAAGCAGGGATGGGTAAAATAATCATAGCCACCAGATGTTTGGGAGCTACTGTATCAGTTCGCCAAGGTAAAGAGGCAGCACTGGGTGCTGATGTGGCAGAGGTTCTAAAATATAACTTGCAGCTTAGGCTGTAAAAACATGAGACATTGTAGGAAGACTAAAGTCAAACAATAAAAGATGACAGACATTCAATGTAAATAAAACTGTTAACTTACCGGATAACTGATACTGGCTCGGAGCAACAAAAAAATTAACGTGGGATGTGTGGAGTAGAAATTTTATAAACACATTTGAGTTAGAAGAAAGAGAACAGGAATGTCTTAATCCTTACCTAGTGCTCACCTTAATATTTTTTCTATCTACATTTCCATCAGTTGTCTCACATGGACAACTTTTCTACTTACACTCTCACTTGCTGTAGTGACTTTGACAAGCAGTCTTTTGGTAGTAGTTGTAGTTGTTTAAACCATTTTATCTGCCATTTTTTGTTATCTTCTCCAGTTTCATATTAGGTATTACTCTGTCTATGCAAAACTATTCCAAACCCAAAATTCTTGAGGGCCATGTGTATGTGGTTGTCGCAAAGCAAATTGGCACTTTGATAAAGACACTGGACTCGTATCTGGGAAGCCATGTGCTCAAATCCACATCGAGACATTCAGATACAGGATTTTCATGGTTTCCCTTAGTCATTTGAAATGTACCATGGGCTGTAAGAAAAAGCATGACCGATTTTCTTTCCTGTTCTTCCCTAATCTGAGTTGTGTTCTGGTTGTAATGACATCATCATTAACTAGACATTAAAACTTACTCTTGCTTTCTTCTTGTATGCCTCATATCAAATCCTCTTTAATATGTAGCCTAATGTTCTTACTGATCTGTTCTGCTTTCTGGAGACAATTCATTTCTGCTGTCTTGATTCTACATATTAAGTTCAGTTCACTGAATGTCTGTGATACACATGTATCTTGTGAAAATAGGAATACAGATCTTTATATTTATAGTAAGTTTTATATTATCTCTCTTATTTAATGTGTTGATTTCCTTGGTGTCATACATATCCTCATATAACCTTACCAAACTGACTGCCTTCTAATAATCTCACCTGATTTCTGGATAATCAAGTGTTTGTTGTTATTTTTCACCAGGTATCCTGATACGGCAGCTGAGATCGCAGGTGCTTCTCTTTTGGCAGATAACTACAAGATGTTAAACACTAGCTTTATATTCCAAACATCCATCAAAAGTTTGAAAGGCAGGCCTTCCACGTTGTTAATCAGTTTCTGTGATGTCATCCTGCAGTGCAATCTGTATTTGGACTTTTTAATTATACATTTTATTTCATTCAAAACTAATCATTTTGACTTCTTTTACTCCTTCCCTTAGCTCTCTTGTGTTCTTCTTTGTCCACCTGTAAGCCACCTTCACTGTAATCATTTTCAGTAATTTGTGGAAATGTTCCTGCTGTACATTTTGTTAATATTTTGTCTCCCCTGTTGTTCACAATATTCAGAGGACATTATTTTTCTTTGACTGTGATCGTCAAGAAACAGTAGAATAAATTACGACCTTCAAGAAACAATAGAATAAATTTTAGCATTTTTTAGTATTGTCTAGATGTGATCAAACTCTTCACAACAAATTAACATTTTGTATATTACATAGATGTCAAAATTATCAGCTGTAATGTGGGTGTTTCAATTGTCTTCCATCTTTCTAACCTTCTGTTGCATTCTTTCTTTCCACCGTGATGTAATTTCGCATGGTGTACTCCACTTACTCTGCTTGCAACCTTTTGACTGTTGTCAGAAATGTGTACAGTTTCTCTTTTCTTCTGTTCAATACACTCCTCATCCATTTTCTTTCTATTCTCCTTCCCTCATCTCTCTCTCCTCCCCCCTCCCACCTCTCCCTCATCTTCTTCTTCCTTTTCTTTTAAATGTTGAGTTTCTTCTGTGTTATCTTTTTTGGTTCCCTTCTGTAATGTTTCTAACTGCCAATAGAAAATTGTTAGTTACTGCAGTGAGTTTTGATATGTTCATCATCCAGTTACATTCATGATTTGAACTTTCTTCGCCGGCCGAAGTGGCCGTGCGGTTAAAGGCGCTGCAGTCTGGAACCGCAAGACCGCTACGGTCGCAGGTTCGAATCCTGCCTCGGGCATGCATGTTTGTGATGTCCTTAGGTTTAACTAGTTCTAAGTTCTAGGGGACTAAAGACCTCAGAAGTTGAGTCCCATAGTGCTCAGAGCCATTTGAACCATTTTTTTGATCTTTCTTCACAATATGTAATTTCTTATGGGACTTAAATTGTTGTTTGGTTACTCTGTTGTTTGTAAATGAATTGTATTGTATAAGAAATTGTGATAATCGCTACAGTGTTATTGGTCAGACAAAAATCAAGCGTCCTCTCATTGCTGTTATTAATTTCTTCAAAATAGGTAGCAAATGTGCCACTGCTCTCCTCTGGCTGGTTCCTGACTCTGGTATCACCATCTCTTAACATTATAAATTCTTCTGTGAGCTCTCTAATCCACTTATTATTGCAAATGAACATGTTGTCTTTCTAAAATATTATTATTATTATTATTATTATTATTAGACAACGGAAAATCCAGTATGGAGGAATGACAATTTTATAAAAAATATAGGTTCCTACTTAATATATATGAGGACATCTGTTAGAAAAGTATATGACCCCCATCCCCTTTCTTTCTTTCTTCACCTGATGGATTTGAATCTAGTGCGCATGCATGGGCAGACCTTTAATCTTTGTTGCATCTGTGAAGTTTTTCCCACCTATCAATAGTGTCAGTTGCTGGCAAGCAGCAGTTGAGTGAGGTCGTGTATAGTGCTGGCGTCGCTTTTCAATTGCAAGGGAAATGACTGGAGCAGTGCTACTGCATCAAATTTTGCCAGAAACTGGGTGGAAATCATTCGGAAGATTCAGATGGCTTTCGGTGACAATGCTATGGGCATCACACAGATTAAAGAGTGGTACAACTGGTTAAAGATGGCTGGACATCAGTGGAGAGCGAGCTGTGTTCCAGTCGGCCATCAACATATCAAAATGATTAGGTCATTGCCAAAATGAACACTGTGGTGATGCGGGAATGTCGTGTGACTATCGGAGAAATTGTGAAAGAGGTGGACATAAGCACTTTTTTGGCACATTCGATTGTGACCATAAATTTGACCATGACGAGAGTTTCTATGAAATTCGTGCTGAAGCTGCTGACAGCAGAGCAAAAGTAACTTCGTGTTGAAGTCTCTCAGGATGTTATGGGCTCCACAAATAGTGACCCCCATTTCGTGAACACCATAGTCACTGGTGATGAGTCGTGGGTGTATGTGTATGATCCCGAAACCAAATCCCAGTCATCACAGTAGAAGCATTCTTCATCACCAAGACCAAAGAAGGCCTGCCAAGTGCACAGGAATATCAAAGTGATGCTGACTGCTTTCTTTGACTCCTGCAGTGTTGTACACTGTGAGTACACACCACAGTGTCAAACAATCACGAAAGAATCCTGCAGGAATGTCCTTCATCGCCTACGTGACACTGTGCAGTGCAAGAGGCCGGACTTGTGGTCCACAGAATATTGGTGCTTCCATCATGACAATGCTTCAGCACAATCTTCACACTTGATTTAGACCACTTTGGCAAAAAACCAGATCCCTGTGCTTCAACAGGCATGTTACTTCCCTGATATGGCCCCCTGTGACTTGGCTGTTTCCCAAACTCAAGAGGCCATTGAAAAGAATGTGATTTCAGACAAGAGAGGACAGTATGGCAGCAATGACAGTTCCATTCCAAAAGAGGCTTTTTTGGCATGCTTCTAGCAATAGTGGTACTGCAAGAAGTAGTGTGTGGAATCCCAAGGTAACTACTTTGAAGATGGTTAGGTGTCCAACATTTCAGGTAAGCTATTTTTTTTCCCTGGTCAAAGGTCGGATACTTTTCTAACAGACCTCGTACAAGAGGTGTTGAATCACAGACAGGCACAACAAAAGAAAAAAGTGAGTCTTTTGGGTGCAGGAATAGTAGGAGGAGCTTGGGGAGGGGAAGGGGGGGGGGAGATGAATTGGGCAGGTCTTGCACCTTGGTCTGCCACAGTTTGTAACCCTGTGGCAAGTGGTTGGGAGTAGGAGTGACATAGGAAGGGGCTACAAGTTGGGTGGACGATGAAACACAGCTTAAGGAGCGGTGGGAAGGATCTTGTGTGGAATGCTCCTCATTTCACGGCAGAATTGTCTGCCTGTGAAGGCCTTAATGAGACCTTCAGCACACTTGCAAGGGAGTTCTTGTCACTGCAGATACATTGAACACAAGTTGTTAGGCTGTATGTGAGGGAATTTTTTTGGTGTGGAAGGGGTGGCAGCTAGTGGTTAGTAGGTTTAATGTGGTCAGAGGTGTGAATGGAGCCATCGGGGAAGTGGAGGTCAATGTTCCAGAAGTGGCATGTTGGGTAGAGGAGAACCAGGTGAAGAGGACGAGGGAGAAGGTGATGAGATTGTGAAGGAATGTAGATAGGGTGTCTTGGCCCTGAGTCCAGATCATGAAGATATCAACAATGAACCTGAATCAGAATAGGAGTCGAGAGTTTTGGAAGGCTAGGAAGATTTCCTGTAGATGACCCATGAACAGGATGCTGTAGGAACGTGCCATCCACTTTACATATTCCTCCTCCAACCAACACATCATCTTCCCTGTCTCCATCCACACCCTGCCCACATTAAACCCACTAATCATCAACAGCATGTGAATTTCGACAGCTGCCGCCCTTTCCACATCAAAAAATCCCTCCCACAAAGCCTAGCCATCTGTGGTTGACAAATTGGCAGAACTGAGAACTCCTTTTCCCAGTATGCTGAAGGCCCCCAAACCCAGTCCACAAACAGAATTCCCATGCCATATCCTCACACACCCCAATCCTCCCACCATCCCCAGGAATCAGCTTTAAAGGAGTGCCCCTTTAGTTGCCCAATATCACCCTGGATTGGAACAACTGAGCCCTATTCTTCACCAGGGCTTCAATTATCTCTCATCCTGCTCTGAAATGAGGGCTATAGTACTCAATATCACTCCAAAAGTGGTGTTCTGTCACTCATGCAACCTACAAAACATCATAGTCAAGCCTGTGCCACTCCCACTGCCAACCCCTTGTTACAGGGATCATATCTCTACCAAGGTACAAGACCTGCCCAACTGACCCACCCAACACCTCCTACTCCAGTCCTGTCACAGGCTTATCATACTCAATCAGAGGCTGGGCCACCGATGAAAGCAACCGTGTAATATACGAGCTCTGTTGCAAACACTGCGGAATTTTTTTTGTTAGTATGTTTACCAACCAGCTCTCCACTAGAATGAATGACCACCAACAAACTGTGGTAAAGAACAGAGTTGATCACATGGTGGCATAACAAGCATCTGAGCACAACATGCCCAGTTTTAATGGCTGTTTTACAATACGGTTACCTGGATCCTCCTCTCCATGACCAGCTTCTCTGAACTGTGCAGATGGGGGCTGCCGTGAAAACAACTCCTCCGCTCCCGTAATTATCCTGACATGTGTCACAGTTAACACACTGTCCTCGCACCCTCCAACCAATTGTTTCCACTTCCTCTGCCCTTTCACTCTCCCCCCCAGTTCACGTCACCACACTGGCTTCGGTATACACTGTTCCACACTGGCCCGTGCAGTCGTGCATTATGTTACATTATCTTACGAGCTCATATACATGCCATGACTCCCCTGCCCACATTCTTAGCTGGCAAACCAGTTGCCTCCATCTGAGCAACTAGCGCTTTGTGTCCTTGTCCCAGTCCCTCTCCCTGTCTCCTGATTCCCTCTCCTAACCACATCACCTGACACTCCCCCTCCTCCTCTCCACAATCAGTCACCTACTAAAATATGGTGTTAGTCCAGCCGACACAATGTAGGTGTGTGTGTACCAAACAAATAGCTCATCATGCATTTCACACTAATGCTTCTGTAGCTGTTATGTCGCTTCCATTCCCCTTCTTGAAAATGGAAATCATAAAAGATCTTTTCAAGTCTGGCGGAATTTTAATCCGTAGACAACAGCTGTTCATAAGGTCATTATTCTTATCTTCAAATGGTGTTCTCCAGCTTTCAGTAATTTACCTTTTTCCTCTATTGTGTACAGGGTTCTGTCTTCTATTAGAAGGTCTGTACAATGCTTCTTTTATTCCTTAAAGGTGTTAGGTTGTCTACGGCTATATTTGCTGGTGTTTGCTTCACAATAGTAAATGTTTTCCACACTACAGTAGTTTGGGATCCATCCTTTTAAATGATCAAGTTGAATGCATTCCTGTTTCCAATCTTTTATGATTTAATTCTGTTTGTTAGCTCCTCATTTAATGTTTGTTAATTAGACTATCTTGATATAATTTAGTTGATAATCTTTTTTGCATTAATTTGTCATACCCTCAATCAACTTCTTAAGGTTAGCCAACATCCACAGATGGTCATGTTTGTCTACACTCTTACTCTCTGTACTTCTGTATCAATTTTTCTAATTGCTTTTTTAATATCCTTAGTGTCTCTTTCACCACTGTTATCTTCTGGCATCATTTTTAGTTCACACTCTAATGTTCGTGGAATTTTTATACTAAATTGATTATGTTTCTGGAAGTGTTTTGGGGTATCATTGCTGATGGTTGTACATATCAAAACATCATAAGGAAATCTCTGGAACTGGAGAAGTATTGCGCGTAGAGACTTTTATGTTGATTTCTGTCAGTTAGTACTGGTCAAGGACAGAGAATTTTTTATGTACAGCGTTGAATTATTTGCATCAGCCACTGACAATTTGCTTTTGGACCCATTTATCTCCAATGATTTAAATGTAAGAGTGATAGTGGGTTGTGTTCAGATCATAAGGAAAATCATAAACAATGACTCACTCATACTGTTGAGAGAAGTTGTGAGATGAGAGGGATACTGGGAAGAGATTTATAAGATGAAAAGTGTATATGTAAAAGCCTTGCTGTGTTTATGTATGTATAATAGAGGGAAACATTCCACGCGGGAAAAATATATTTAAATATGTATGTATGTATGTATGTATGTATGTTCCACATCTCCTCCTAATCCAACAGACCAACTTCAACCAAACGTGGCACACACATCCATTACTGTCATGTAACAATTGCTGTAGGGCTGAGAACCACCTACCTATCATAATTAAAGGGATATGACATCATAAACAATGAGGTGCATTATGCATGACATTTAAATTTATCACTTCTTTGCTACTATTTTCACTGAATCTACCTACAAAAATGTGTGATTATACAACACACAGTTTAAGAGATTTGATGTCATAAACGCTGAGATGTGTGGAAAAATGGCACATTGTGCATGAAGCTAAATCCCCGACACCTGGCACTGCTTCTGATAGCTTTCAACTGTGAGGCGCAAATGACTGTAGGCGAAAACAATAGCTGTTCATAGATCTTTGGAGAGATGTTGCCATAGAGACACTTACAGAATCGTATTGTAGCTTCTGGATATCTAACTAGAAATCTGCACTACTGTGCAGACAACCAAAAATCTTGAAAAGTACTCCACTGTTTCATTTCAAGTTTTTAGGTTACTACCAAAAATTTCCAAAGAACCTTGATCAATTTGCTTCAGATTTTTATGTGATGATCCAATAAACATTTGGATGGACCTGACCTACACATTTCTTTATGTACACGGAACATAATTATATAAAAACAAGTTATTGTTTAATGTTGTTACCAAAAATCTCAAAGTTCTTGACAGATTTTCTTCTAATTTTTATCTGATATGAAACTTAAGCTACATTTTTTCAAATATATATAATGTAAATGTAATATTTAAACAGGACACATTGTTACCAAAAATCTTGAAAAGTTGTTGAGTAGGAAAACACACCCATAATATTCGGGTTTTGCTTGACACAGTCACTTCATTTAAATATCTGGATGCAATGCTGCAAAGCGATATGAAATGTTATGAGCATGTGAAGAATTGTGGTAGGGAAGGCAAATGGTTGTGACTGATTTATTAGGAGAATTCTAGGAAAGTGTACTTCATCTGTAAAGGAGACAGCACATAGCATGCTAGTGCAACCTTTTCTTTCAGTTTAAATGAAGACATCGAGGTAATTGGGAGGTGGGCTGCTAGATCTGTTACTGGTAGGTTCGAACAACATGCAAGTGTTGTGTACGTGCTTCAGCTACTCAAATGGGAATCCCTGGAGGGAAGGAGACATTCATTTTGAGGGACACTATTGAGAAAATTTAGAGAACTGGCAGTTGAAGCTGACTGCAGAATGATTCTGCTGCTTCGAACATACATTACACATTAGAACCTGGAAGATACGAGAAATTAGGGATCGTATGGAGGCATATAGACACTCGCTCTGTTTGCGAGTGGAACAGGAAAGGAAATAACTAGTAATGGTACAGGGTACCCTCTGTCATACACTCTATGTTGGACTGCAGAGTGTCGACGTAGATGTAGACCAATTTTCTCAAAATTGTTACATGGTACTTTAATGAACGTTCAGTTGCACATGCACTATATATTTTTGTAATATATGGTATATAATATATATTTAATGTAAAAAGAAAGAATGTTATTACCAAAGATCTCGAAAAGACTTAACTGAACTGCTTCAAATTGTTACTCGATACTCAAATGAACATTTGGAAGGACATAAACTATAAAGTGTTTTAAACAACAATGCAAAAGTTTTCTGTTGTAACTGACTGGGAGAAAGAAAACGCTGTGCTGTTTTCTGCTGTGTAAATGTGCAATTTTGTTTCCTTTCTCACAATCAGTTTTAACTATGATAGAAAGGCATTTAAACCATTAGACAAAAATGTTCCTCTCATAAAGTATATATACATAATTTTAAACAAAAATTGCATATACAATGGTGTGCTGTTTTGTTTTCTTCCTTGCCATCAGTTTTCACAGAAAATAAGAAAGTTTTACATATATCTTATCGTCATATGATTAGAATACTGCTGCTGTATCTTTAATATGTAATAACAATAAACATAGCCTAAGATCAGAGAGAGAAAGGGAGGGAGACGTGATGGACCGAGTGGTGCGGGGAAGGAAATAGACGTAGCAGGGCAAGAGGAGATGGAGAGGAGGGGGGGGAGTAGGTGATGCACAGAGAGAGGTGGAGGGTTGAGGAGACAGACAAGGGGGAGGGGAGGGGAGGGGGAGGCTACGATGTGTACCCAATTCCCATACATATTCAGTAGTTGCAAAGCACTGCCAGGTTTGCTAGTATTGTTTATAACCACATTCAGAGTTAAATGAACATTACAGAGAATTTATATTTTGCAAACTATTTGGATATTGTACATTTGCATATTGTACATTATGCATATTCTTTTGTATGATTCTCTGATAATTTTAAAGGTTATTTCATGAATACATGGAAACGAATTTTTTTAGATATTACACTACAAACACAGTTGATTTTTTTGTTTTTGTTTCTAATAGAAAATTGACAAAGTGTGTACCTGGGCGATGCCAAATCTGTCAAGTAGTTTAACAATATTACGAAAAGGGTGTATTGCTATTCACTGTATAAATGATACCCTGAGTTAGACAGGTACAATGAAAGACTATTACACATTGAGCTTTTGACCAAAGCCTTCTTCAGAAAGGAAAAACAAACTCTCTCCATTCAGATAAGTAAGCACACATGAATCGTGCACCATACTATTCTCTGCCAGTCTTTTCCCCTTCTCTGCTACTCTCCTTTTCCATCCCCCTCCCGTGCCTCCTTCCTCCACAGCCTCCCAACACTGTGCCTTGCAGCCTTGTCATGCCACCTTTTACTCACTGCACTCTCTACCAAGCAGTGCTCACTTCTCCCCCGCAACACCCCTCATCCACTCCATTCACCCACGTACCTTGCTTTCCCTCCACCTTCACCGCACCATTTCGGACTGTTGCTTCCGTTCCACACAGTTGAATTCTGGCTGGAGTGGCCGGAGACAGCAATCGTGCATGCATGAGGTGTGCTTGCTTGTGTGAATGTGTGTTTCCTTTTTGAAGAAGGCTTTGGCGAAATCTCATTTTATAACAGTGTTTTCATTTTTATGGTAAGTAGTAACCTATCCTTTCCATAATATTGCTGATATTCCCACCTGGACGTTCCATTTTTAGATTAAAATTTGACTTTTTAAACATACTGCTGCAGCCAATTTAGTCCGTTTTTCCGTAAAAAAACAAGGGAAAAATTGAACAGAAGCAAGGACAAAGGATGGATAATTCTTGGGATTAAAGTACCTTGTGCTGGGGAGAGGGAGGAGGATAAGGGAGGGTGGAGAGTGGGATTGGGGAGGAGAAAGAAAGAGAGGATGGGGAGAGGCAGGGAGGGGGGGGGGAGAGGGAGAGAGAGAGAGAGAGAGAGAGAGAGAGAGAGAGAGAGCGCACTAGCTCTACATACAAGATGACATGCTGTAGTCAACTCCATTATCACCAGTACTGTAAAATCCTCTGATCCATTAAAAAAAAGCAAAATATGCATGCAATGGGCAAAAAGAAAAACAGTATGGAATATTATTAAAACAAGGCACAAATTCAATGTCACCATCATGAATGTTGCCAACTAATAAACAGCCAATTCAGATGGATTACATTTACTTTAGTAGAGGCTTCATCCACTATCAGCAGACATCAGTCACTAAAAAGAAATAATTATGGTGGCTATGATGGTATTTGTAACATAGAACCAAAATCTTGCATGACTTGGTATACTACATTGTTTACATTCTTAAATATACTGTAGTAACATCCACCCATAAAACTGGAGATTAACATACCATTGCTAGTTAAATAGCCATTTCACTACTTCCTGTCTGTTCAAGCATTTTTGAGAAAGTGACCTTTGATAGAATACTAACAAATTTTTTCTGGACAGAACCTGTTAACATCCTCTTGATTTAGCTTCCATAAAGGATTTTGCACAGAACAAGCCGTATAATACCTCACAAATGAACTCCTGACACAGCTAATAAACTGTTATATTCTGTGACCTTGTCAAGTCCTTTTGTGGTGTGGACCACAAATTTCTATTTTGCCGACTAGAATGCTTTGCCGTTGATGACGTCCTCCTTGCATTATTGGAGTCACAGGATTTAAATTAATCAGAGAGTGAGGGAACATAATATTTGGGGTCCACTTGATGTGCTCTTGTTCTTAATCTATATTGATGATACTCCTGTGACTTTTAAGGATGGCTCAGAAGCAGTAACATTTGTCGATGACACAAGCATACTGAATGGTGCTCCAGACCTAAGAGTTCAGATAGAAACTGAGTGGGCCTACAACTAATTCATAGCAAATAGTTTGTCTAATCACTCAAATAGTCATTATCTGCAATTTCAGATACCATAAAGACTTGTTAACACCATGTGATATGTGAAGCACTGCGTAAAATTCCATTTGTTCCAACAGGATTATGATTTAAAATGCAATCCACACAAGGATAGATTAAGAGTTCCATGCAAGATTAACATGAGAAATCATGTAGTGAATAAGAAGAATAAGATTATAATGGACTTCTTTTAGGATTGCAACATAAGAGACAATAGACATTTCCACAATGAACAAACTTGAAAAATAGCAATTATGGATGTCGACTCCTCCTATTTCTAGCATCGGACTACAAACAGGATAACAATTTCTGATGATGGCCACATAGCAATTAATTTTCATTTGGATGCAGGTTAAAGCAACACTCAGCAGCAGTGACTATGCACACACATAATTTTGCACCTGAAACTCTTGAGGGGGCATTTGAGATACTACATACCATAATCTGACAGTAATACAGGCATAGATGTGTGGCTTCTGCACATGGTCTCCATAAGGAGGCTTCCCGCCTTGGGTGCTGATAACTATCATTTGTCAGCAGCCACGAGCAGCAACCACCTGATGAAGCAGGGCAGTTACCTCCATGAAATGTTGAGCTTACGCAATGTAAACTAATGCCACACCAAGAATTATAAATTTAACAGAAAAATTGGGAAAGTCACTTACTTATAATAATGTGTATGTTCAATGGAAAATGTACTGTAAGTGTCTAACTATTGTCATGAAAGATAACATCAGTTCTACAATTCTGAGAGAAATATGGCTTCATGTGTATTACAATGACAGAAATTCATACAAAATTTCTCGAGAATTTGATTCTCACTGACTGACAGGCAAGACATCAAATCAGTTTTACATTCTGTCCGGCATTACACCCAATAATAATTATGTAATGAAGTTACAAAATAATGCTCTCAACCAAAAGACTCTCTCTCTCTCTCTCTCTCTCTCTCTCTCTCTCTCTCTCTTTCTCTTTTATATCACCTATACAATATTGATATGATGGTAATTGGGTGAGAAATGTACAGTATGTGAGTTTGAGCTTAAAAATAAATGGTATTCTTTCAAGGTGTTTTCAATTGTACTGTTTCTGCAGCAGATTTAATTAACAAAAAATGGCGCATATGTGCACAGGACACATGCTTGTAGTATTTTATGAGACTGTTCTTGATGTCAGTGAAACAACATACAATATTTTCTGTGGTATGTAGAAAGCATTTTGGATAGACCGTTTACACTGCAGAATGAGAGTAATGAACTTCACGTCAAGAGGGTAACCTGATAGTCACTAACCAAAACCTCAGGTGGAATTAAGCTGGTGAAACCCTTCTTGGCACTAATAGTGTTGAATGTCCATCAATAAGGAAGTCAGAGGTTACTAGAATAACATTCATGTGTGCAGTTTAAGGTTGTGATACATAGTGTGGTGATTCTTTGGTCAGTAATACCAGAGCAGTCAATTACACTACCGTTATACAGAAGGCACAGCACTCACCCTGCACAGAAGACAAGTGCCACTGCATGTGAAGAAAAAATCTGTTTGAACAATGTGAAAGTTGCTGACGGATTAAAACTGTGTGCTGGACTTGGACACATTTTCCTTTCACTGGCAATGCTTTTACTATCTGTGTTGTCAAGGCATGGCTTCCCTTTACAGCTTCAGTTGTCTCTTATCTCTCTCCTACTTTTCAAACTTCACAGAAGTTCTCTACATACCTTGATGTACAGACACCATTAGAAGAAAAGGTATGATGGAGAAATGGCATCCCCACAGGCCACAGTTTATTTCCACAATTAATGTTCGTTGTTATGAAACTACCTCACATATTAAAAACTGTATGGCAGTAGTTGTGATAGTTTGTCATGAATTGTGCCTGGATAGCTAGGTTGGCAAGAATACTGAGTGTGAAAGGTAAGAGTGTAGGTTTGAATCCCATTCAGATGCACAGTTGTGATATGTCAGGTAGATACACAACAGCACATATCCAATGCAGATTGAAAGATTTGTTCTGGAAACATGATGCCTCATAAGAAAGGCAGATCAGAGTTCAGTGTTCTGCAGAAGATGGAGTCATTAGGGCCAGAGCTCGTGTTCAGGCAGGGAAAGGAAACTGGCTGTAGCCATTTCATAGGAGCCATCCATGCATTTGCCTTTAGTGATTTAGGAAAACCACAAAAAACATAAACGGATGGTTGGACAGGGACTTGTGGCCGCACACTTCCAAATGTGAATTAGGTGTCTTACCACAGTGCTGCCTCGCTTGGTAATCATCAGGAGACTTTAGAATCTTTATATAAGAATTCCAATAAAGAGCTCCATTAGTAATACGGGCGGATAACAATAAGATATACAGTACATGCAATTGTAGATAACGACATCCTCAACCTACAGTGCCAGAACATTATTTTGAACTGTTTCCACATCCTGATAAATCCAGTCGAGTCAGAATGAAATGTTTTAACAAGATGCAATTACAGTATGGACTATTTTATATGCTGAGCATCCACCACTGTTGAAAGGCACAATGTTAGGAAGAATTCCCCTAACAGCTGGTAAAATTGTTGTTTATGAAAACTCAACTGGTTTTGTAGCCTAAAGCCGCATCATCAGGTGCAACCTAGGCAGGTGTAATCTAGGTAGAAAACTAAGGCACAAGGGAAAAGCTGTGGTAAATAAATATAATTAAGGAGGTGTACAGAGTGTTACACACAATGATTGAAATAAGAAATGTATAGGGCAAACCAGTAGACCATTTTGAATAAGATTTCAGAAACACCTTAACTTAAATAATCCCCCGTCTGCATTAACAGAGCACTTACGTGAAGAGGGGCACACTGTCACAGCCCTTCAGAAAATTTAAAAATATTTCATAAAAAATAAAAAAGCCATACTCTGCATATATTAGAGAAAGTAGAAATTTAACAATATACATAAAAAAATCCACATTTCACATTGAATAACAGCTTAGAATTAACATACTATAGCATTCTGAATAATTTTGATTGTTTATATACGTAATTAGGTATTAGTGTATATGAAATACTGTATTATTCTCTCATGTAAAGGCCACGACGCTGTGCTCCTGGTCATGAGTATGTGAAGTCTCACTGTCCACATGGGTAGCATCCATCCTGCTAGCTGGCTAGCCTCTGTTTGTCATTTGTGCAGTCTGCTTTTACTTTATGCAACACCTGACTGCCCAGATGTTGTACTAGTAAGACGCTGCCAACTAATACATTCCACACAGTAATTTGCATAGTGCTGTGACTACTTGTCTTAGGAGTGACAATTTTTATCGCCAATCGGACTCCTTTAAAAACTTTTGACGTCTTCCCACTATAAAATATTTTCCTTTTTAGATGCAGGCAAATTTTAAAAGGTTATTCTGTAACTGCAAGTTTCAGCTATCAGTAATTTGTCTTAAATGAATGAAGCATATTTTAGTTACCTTTTGTTCTCCATAGTATTGACAATATTCACTGAATAGTAAATTTGGACTAGGAGCAATGTGTATGCCTACAATCTTTTAATGTTTTGAATATATTTTGACATTCCTTTATTAATATTAATATCCAAAAAATGTGGTGACACTGTACTTTGCTTCTACCATGTAGGCTGCATCTGATAATGTGAAATCAGCTGTGTTTTAATAAACAATAATTTTACCAGCTGTTAGCAGAATTCTTCCTAATATCATGCAATTAGAGTAGCTCATTCAAAAAACATTGCTGTTGATGGGATTTTCAGTTAATGAGTTTTTACTAGATATATCGTTCATCTAAGCAAAATGAGGGAAAAAGTTGATAGAGCAAATGGACTAAAACAAAGAGACATTCTCAAATCTTAGTCACAAGCTCTTTTATTAACATTGTCATGTATCAGCAGTAATACCATCAACACAATGAGAATTACAAATAAGAGGGAAAAAAAGTAGCCAGCCTTTACTTCTGAAGGATTTTTTGTTACCGTTTAATCTCAAGAGATGATAAGGTAGGTAATTTTCCAAAAATAGACTGTACAGATCCTTTAAAGTTATTATATTAAACAAAGCAGGAAATGTGAATCATAAGCCGCCTTGCTGTATGGTCTTCCAGTGATAGGGACATACAAGTACAGACACACTGTCTTTGATAACCAGTTCAGTATTTTGTGTGGCCGTCTGTGGTTACAATAGAGACCCACAGTTGTGAATAGTTGTGACAGTAGAGGTGTGACATTTCATCATGGTATGTTCTATGTTACTTCCACTGATTCTTACAACTGGTAGAAAGATGTTGCCAGTAATGTAAACTGGACAAATTGTCCCACATATCCATCACACAGGTAATGGAAAACAAACCTAGTGCACATGTTGACTAGAAGTGTTGACAAATGCCTTGGAAAGTGCATTGAGTAAATAGAAAAGTGTTAGTATGGGAACTGTGCTGTTGGAATAGTGCATCTCCATGACATCATAGGACAAGTAGAGAACAATCTGGATGACGTTCTGGATATATCCTGTATTACTGACTGTTCATCCAACAAACACTGAAGGTATATGACCATGGTAGACCATGGCTCCCACACCATGACTCCAGAACTTGTCCCGTATGTTACTACTTGCTTGTTACATTTGAGTAGTTACCAGTTTCCTAATTGATGTCAAACTCATAAATAATGATTAATGATACTGAGGTATAGTTCACTCTCATTACTATATTCATCCCTCTGATAATGTTTTATGCTATACTATCAGAGTCAGGTCACATGATAATGAATGCTGATGGTAGGCCAGGTTCCAGTGAATGGTTCCTGATGATGGCATATCAAGTGAAGCATTGGCTATAACTGCGCAAAAGTGTTGACTGCTCAGTTGGTGTAGTCCTGGTGTGAATCTGTATGCTGCTACCACTGGATCTAGAATAACAAGCATACGCGTACTGCCTGGACTGTTGGTGCCAACAATTGTGCACCTTTAACGTATCAAATCCCACATGTTAGACCACTTTTCAGAATGTTATTTTAGCCCCTCACATGTCGACTGCATGACCATCAGTGAAACTCAATTACTCACACAAATTATGCTTGTCTGATGTCCACCTGGCATCACTATAATATTTATGGGTGTAGTTTGCTCTCCAAGACCATAAAAAGTCTCCAATGTCATTTCTTCTCATAACATCAACACACACATCACACCCACTAACCACACAGTAATTCCTTTATTGCCCAAGCCCTTAAAAACTCAAGTACATCCTTTTTCAGGACTTCAGATGCTTCTCAAATTTGTATTCTGTAAACCACTCAGTCTATATCGTAGCCCATCCCTATAACACTCACCCACCATCTCCCACTGCAGTCCTGTCACAGAATTTCCTATCTGATCTGAGCTAGGGCTATGAGTAAAATCAGCAATGCCGCCAAAGCGCTGTGCTGCAGCTACTGTGCTGCAGCTACTGTGCACTGATCTACATGGACATGCATACTAACTACACTCCTGGAAATGGAAAAAAGAACACATTGACACCGGTGTGTCAGACCCACCATACTTGCTCGGGACACTGCGAGAGGGCTGTACAAGCAATGATCACACGCACGGCACAGCGGACACACCAGGAACCGCGGTGTTGGCCGTCGAATGGCGCTAGCTGCGCAGCATTTGTGCACCGCCGCCGTCAGTGTCAGCCAGTTTGCCGTGGCATACGGAGCCCCATCGCAGTCTTTAACACTGGTAGCATGCCACGACAGCGTGGACGTGAACCGTATGTGCAGTTGACGGACTTTGAGCAAGGGCGTATAGTGGGCATGCGGGAGGCCGGGTGGACGTACCGCCGAATTGCTCAACACGTGGGGCGTGAGGTCTCCACAGTACATCGATGTTGTCGCCAGTGGTCGGCGGAAGGTGCACGTGCCCGTCGACCTGGGACCGGACCGCAGCGACGCACGGTGCACGCCAAGACCGTAGGATCCTACGCAGTGCCGTAGGGGACCGCACCGCCACTTCCCAGCAAATTAGGGACACTGTTGCTCCTGGGGTATCGGCGAGGACCATTCGCAACCGTCTCCATGAAGCGGGGCTACGGTCCCGCACACCATTAGGCCGTCATCCGCTCACGCCCCAACATCGTGCAGCCCGCCTCCAGTGGTGTCGCGACAGGCGTGAATGGAGGGACGAATGGAGACGTGTTGTCTTCAGCGATGAGAGTCGCTTCTGCCTTGGTGCCAATGATGGTCGTATGAGTGTTTGGCGCCGTGCAGGTGAGCGCCACAATCAGGACTGCATACGACCGAGGCACACAGGGCCAACACCTGGCATCATGGAGTGGGGAGCGATCTCCTACACTGGCCGTACACCACTGGTGATCGTCGAGGGGACAGTGAATAGTGCACGGTACATCGAAACCGTCATCGAACCCATCGTTCTATCATTGCTAGAACGGCAAGGGAACTTGCTGTTCCAACAAGACAATGCACGTCCGCATGTATCCCGTGCCACCCAACGTGCTCTAGAAGGTGTAAGTCAACTACCCTGGCCAGCAAGATCTCCGGATCTGTCCCCCATTGAGCATGTTTGGGACTGGATGAAGCGTCGTCTCACGCGGTCTGCACGTCCAGCACGAACGCTGGTCCAACTGAGGCGCCAGGTGGAAATGGCATGGCAAGCCGTTCCACAGGACTACATCCAGCATCTCTACGATCGTCTCCATGGGAGAATAGCAGCCTGCATTGCTGCGAAAGGTGGATATACACTGTACTAGTGCCGACATTGTGCATGCTCTGTTGTCTGTGTCTATGTGCCTGTGGTTCTGTCAGTGTGATCATGTGATGTATCTGACCCCAGGAATGGGTCAATAAAGTTTCCCCTTCCTGGGACAATGAATTCACGGTGTTCTTATTTCAATTTCCAGGAGTGTAGTTGTCTACTCACATGAATAGTGAATAGCCATTGCCAAATTGTGACTATGTTAAAAATGGACCAACGTGTAGATAAACATGCTGCAAACCACAAAACTGATGACATCCATACCCATACCATTTTGATTCTGCTCCCCAGTGCCTGCTTTTCTGAACTGCACAATGGCAAATGATACCTTCAGCACATTGTCAGTGCTCACAATCCTCCTGATCTAAACCTTGAATAAGCCTCAACCTTGGTTAGATCCTGCCCGTTTCCTTACTTCCTCAACACTTCATTCTCTTGTCAAGATTCACCTCAATCCTCTCCCATCAGAACATTGTACTTCCTGCTCCCTCGTGTCTTTCTCTCTCAAACTCTGTCCCTTCATTTTTGTGATTATTAGTCACATTAATCAACATCATTTCCTCACTGTCCATGAAATACACTTGTTTTCCCTTCCCCTTCCTCTCACATCTGCCCCGTCCACACCTCAGACTAAATGTCTCGTCCCTCCATAGTGTCACAACTCCCTCTTCCCCTTCCTCCCACATGCAACACTATGCCCTTCAATCCAGAGAACCCCACCCATTAACAGACTTAGTTTGATAATTTAAAGCAAAACAAAGAGTGAAGGAAGATAACAGGCAATAATAAACTTTACACACACTATTTAACAGTTCTTGAAGCAACTGGAAGCCTATCTCATATGAATGGATGTAGTAGTTTACTAAAAGATTAAGTACTGCAATGGCCCATCCACATATCTGCATTTCTTAAAACTTATTTAGTTACTTTTCACTAAAGCATAAAAAATTAAGTGTTGGGTAGTAAAAAAAAAACAATAATTAGTGTAGAAATAAAAGAAATACAATTAATTTCTTATATTTAAATTCTGCTTGGTCTAACATTAAAATAATGTACCTGGCAGTGATTTGCATCAACACTGGTCACCAGCACAATAGATGTAATGAAAAGTTCAGCACTGAACTCTAGTGCTCCAGTTCTAATGACCTCATTTTGGTGGGAAGATAAATCTTAATCTTCCTCAAATAACCTAGAGCCTCAAAGTTTCATATTGTCTCAGCAATGCTTTTTGTTGATTAGAGTTGCCTTACACATTACATTTACATGTTATTTTTAAAGGCTAAATGGAAAACACATACATAGTAACAGTAGTTGTGTCATGTGGCTAGGGCCTCCCGTTGGGTAGACTGTTCGCCGCGTGCAAGTCTTTCGATCTGATGCCACTTTGGCAACTTGCGCATCAGTGGGTAAGAGATGAATATGGTTAGGACAATACAACACCCAGTCCCTGAGTGGAGAAAATCTTTGACCCAGCCAGGAATCAAACCCGGACCCTGTGGATTGACATTCTGTCACGCTGCCCACTCAGCTAAGCAACATTAGTAAAACAAATGGTTACACTGAATGTGCAGTAGAACTGGAAAATCTATGAGAAATGTTGCTATATATAAAAACCTCCATATTTAAATTCCCTGCATGTACTATACATATGGGCACATAGTACCTAGTCGTCTCCTGTGAGCAACAAAGAAGTGCAAAGTAATTCTGGACACTGCATGTGGTCTTAAGTCAAGGTGGCAAAAAATGGGCATTAGTGTAGCAACGTGTCTACTATTTACATATAGTATTTTACAGACATGTTTAATAAATGACATAAAGTTTAAACATGAACCATGAGCAAAACTAGTACACTGTTGTATTACCTTTGTGCAAACAACTAATTACGTTGTTAAACACATATATGCAATACTTAACAGCAAGACTGGTTTTGCTTGTGAAAACAATGTCAGTAAATACAAGCCCTGTTTAAAAAATTCTGGAACTTTGTCCACAAAATTTTTCTATATTTACCTGTTACCGAGTGTGCATGGTCTTCTTCAAAATACTCTCCTCCACAATTGATACACCATTCCCAATTCTGTTTCCACTTCCAGGAGCAGTCTTTGTAAGCCTCTTGCTGGATCACATAAAGTGCTGTCTTTGAATTTTCTTTTATCTCATCTATTGTTGCAAATCTTCATCCTTTCAATGAAGTTTACAACTGTGGAAATAAAAAAAAAAGCTCTTCAAGGGCCAGATCAGGAGTGTACAGAGGATGGGGCAGAGCAGTGCCTTCATTTTTTGTGCAGTAGTCACGCACCAACAGGAATGAATATGTGGGTGTGTTATCATGATGTGAGAGCCATGAACTGTCTCGCCACATTTCAGGCCATTTTTTCTCACATTTGCTCCCAGGTGTTGCAACATGTCCTGCTAGTACTGTCAATTGTCAATTTGTCTCTGTGGCACAAATTCATGATGAACCAATCCTTCAAAGTTGAAGAAAGCTATCAGTATGGTTTTGATATTTGACCAGACCTGACAAGGGACGAGGTTTTTCTGGTCTTGGAGAACCTTTCCTGATCCATTGTGAAGACTGAACCTTGGTCTCAACATCATAACCATAGATCCACATCTCACACTGGCTATTATTCTCTTAAAGAACATCTCATTCTCATTTATCCAATCCAAAAGTTCTTCACAGATTGTCAGGGAAAGGTCTTTCTGGTATTGACTCACTAGCCGTGGGACAAACTTGTTGGCAACATGATGCATTCCAAGACACTGTGTCAGGATTTCACGACATGATGCAACTGAAATGTTAATTCTCTGCAATCCCTCAGACAGTCAATCTTCGATTGGCATGCATAATTTCACTGGCGTTCCTGACACGAGCATTGTTGGTAGCCGTCAAAGGGTATCCTGAATGAGGGCCAGTTTTAAACCATGTGAGCCATTTGTAACACCGAGTATGGCTTAAGCACTCATCACCAAAGGCTTCCTGCATCATTTGGTGTGTATCTGTAAAGGTTTTCTTGAGTTTCATGCAAAATTTAATGCAGGCAAGTTGTCCCTCTAACTCTATCATCTCAAAATTTGCAAACTGTGTGGCACAACATTCTACTCAATCCAGCACTGAACAATAAACTAACAGACATACAACTATGAAACTTCTGGTAGTTACACATTAAACACGGGCATGTGCAAGGTTGCCAACCACATTTCACTCCAACAAACCACTGGCGCAAAATTGTATAATAAATTACATGAAACTTAAACATGACCCATGAGTAAAACTAGTAAATTGTCATATTATCTTTGTGCAAACAACTAATTACACTGTTAACCATGTATATGCAATACTTAACAGTAAGACTGTCATTGCTTATGAAAACAATTTCAGTATATACGAGATCTGTTCAAAAAATTCCAGAACTTTGTCAACAAAATTTTTCTATGCTTACATTTTACTTATCATGCATGATCTCCTTCAAGATAATCTCTTCCACAATTGATGCATCGCTCCTAGTTCCATTTCCACTTCCAAGAGCAATCTTGGTACGCCTCTTGCTGGAACCGTGTGAAATTTTCTTTTATTTTGTCTACCATTGCAAATCTTCATTCTTTCAGTGGGGTTTACTTACAACTCTGAAAATAAAAATATGTCAGCAGCGATCAGATCTGGAGAATATTGAGAATGAGCAACAAAATGTTTTTGTTTTTTCTGCAATAGTTACACACCAGCAGGGGTGAATGTGTGGATATATGGAAGAGTAAACATATCTGCTTGCTTGCATGTTACATGCTGTAATTTACATGTGTAAATTTAAATGAAGGTACAGTAGATGACAGGAAATGAAACAGCAGTTTATTATGAATGAGAGGAGGGGGGGGGGGGGCAGGGGGAGCGTGAGGGGGGACAGCGATAGGGAAGAAAGCTGAAGATGTTATTGCCACTGAGACAAGATTATTTCTGATACAGAAAATAATGCCATGCAAAATCATTTGTGTCTACAGTCACTTAAAAAAAGAGACAATTAAATCGTATTGTTCAGTATACAAATCCAGTAACAGTCTTAAAATTATATGATTACTACAATTAATATGAAAGTGGAGTGGACATTAATAGAAGTTTAAGTTTTTGAAGTAAATAAAAGATTTTGAATTTTTTTCAAAGCTATAATAATGTTCACATCTTCATAGTGGCATCAAAGTAGTAATTGTATAACAAGGACCATTTGTGCTATTACAAGATTTAAAGGAAGCTATAAAACCAAAGTCTGGCTTTCTAGAATTGTAATTGTTGTGTTCATAAAGTATACAATATATACACCATGATTTTCCTACAACAATTTCAAGTAGAAACTGTGTTATAAGTAACAGTTATAATGTAGACAATTTCTGTGAATATAAAGCTGATTGCTGGGAAAAGCTGCACAAGAAAAACTGGTTGCAACCAAATCACTGTTACATAAAATAATTAAATGGAGGCAAACATTTATTAGCAGTCTCTACACAAAAATGGTATAGGAAAAATATGTTATATATTGTATACTTTACAAGTATAACATATATCACTCTAGGAAGCCAGAATTTGGCTTTATAGCTTTCTTTAAATCTTATAACAGCACAGATGATTCTTGTTGTAGCATTAATACTTTGATGCCCTATGAGTCTGTAAAAATTATTTTATTTTTTAAACATTTTAAAAACCTTTTATTTAATTCACAAAATTGCACCCTCCACTCCACATCCCCTCACGACAAATTTTTCCATTACATTGTAAATGATGTCACAATGATGCATCATTAATGGACTGTATATCGTAATAACTGTTTATAATACAGCTAAACTATAATCATTTTTTCGCAAGCAATGTCACATAGCTTTGCCAAAAACCTATGATATTACTTACATGGTTAATTGTATGAGCAGTGTAAAACGACATTACTTATTTCTTCATCTGTTTAATCCTTTTGTGGTTTATGATATGTATTTGTAAATATTTTTAAATTAATGTAAATGTAGAATATATTAATTAGCCACTGTAAATTTTAATCATTCATACATACTAAAATTGTTTTCACTAGTGATTCCATTTATCTTGCTGTTAAGTATCGATATTATGAAAAGGGTAATTGGTACTCACCATATAGTGAACATGCTGAGTCACAGATAGGCACGACAAAAAGACTGTCACACAATAAGCTTTTGCTTAGCAAGGCCTTTGTCAAAAATATATGAGGGAAACATTACACATGGGAAAATATATCTAAAAACAAAGATGATGGAACTTACCAAACGAAAGCGTTGGTATGTTGATAGACACACAAACAAACACAAACACACACACAAAATTCAAGCTTTCGCAACCAAAGGTTGGTTCATCAGGAAAGAGGGAAAGACGAAAGGATGTGGGTTTTAAGGGAGAGGGTACGGAGTCATTCCAATCCCGGGAGCGGAGAGACTTACCCTAGAGGGAAAAAGGGACAGGTATACACTCGCGCGCACACACACATATTCATCCGCACATATACAGACACAAGCACACAAACAAACATTCCACGTGGGAAAAATATATCTGAAAACAAAGATGATGTAACTTACCAAACGAAAGCGTTGGTATGTTGATAGAGACACTAACAAACACTAACACACACACAAAATTCAAGCTTTCGCAACCCACGGTTGCTTCATCAGGAAAGAGGGGAGGAGAGGGAAAGACGAAAGGATGTGGGTTTTAAGGGAGAGCGTAAGGAGTCATTCCAATCCCGGGAGCGGAAAGACTTACCTTAGGGGGAAAGAGGGACAGGTATACACTCGCACACACACACATATCCATCCGCACATATACAGATCTCTGCCCAAACTCTTTGCCTGTACATATGTGTGCTTGTGCCTGTATATGCGCAAAGGAGAAACTAGATAGGTTGAGGAGGGTGAAGGGTGGTGGGGAATGGGAACTGGCAGTTGGCAAGAAGGTAGCTAGGAAGAGGAGGTATTCAGACAGTTTTACTTTGCATACATGCAATAGATATGACCAACAGTCAGAGTTGAGTGGAGAGGAGCCTCGTGTAGCCGTAGATGTAGGTAACTTGCAGCAGTCCTCAGCAATTAGGAGGCCTAGGTTAGTTGCAAAGTCTAGCAGAAAGAAGGTTCTGCTGCTAGGTAGTTCCCACGGTAGAGGTGTGGGCCAGCAGTTGCAGGAAGTGTTGGGGAGTGAGTACCAGGTCACCAGCATTGTGAAGCCTAGTGCAGGATTGGCTCAGGTGACTGCAAGCATAGGGGAGTTATATAAGAATTTTACGAAACAGGATCAGGTAGTGATAGTGGGTGGAGCAGGGAACAGTCTCGATAGGAACGGGGAATATGATGTCAGTGGTGACTTGGTTAAGATAGCTACTCAAACTGGTGGTACTAATGTGCATTTCGTGCAACTGTTTCAGTGTCATGATCGGCCTCACCTTAATGCGGCAGTTAGGCGCGTTAATGTGGGGCTGCGGAGGGCACTGATGGCGGAGGGCATGGATCACATCTCAGTGGTGCCAGTTGGGTCTATCAGTAGATGGTGTTTCACTAGGCATGGCCTACACCTCAATAGGTATGGGAAGGGGAGGCTGGCTAAGCTTATAAGTGACAGTGTAGTGGGTGGTGGTGGTGGTGGTGGTGGTGGTGGTGGTGGTAGTGGTAGTGGTATCACTCATGGAAAAATTCCTATAGTAGTTGGTGTTAGAGCTGCACCTTTTTTAGACTGAAGTCAGCTGATAGGTATACCTGCTTAAAGGAAGTGCCTCTAACTAAGGGCTCACCTCCAGAGGATGTACTGTTTCCAAGTAGAGAAGTAATTATCATATTTCATCAAAATATAAGAGGTATTAGAGATAATGTTAGTGAACTGCTAATAGATGTTAACTCTGAAATTATTGATATATCAGAGCACCACTTAAATAATTTGATAATTCAGAGGCTTCCTTTACCAGGCTACAGATTAGCTGGCTGTTTCTCAAGGAGTTCCTTGCGGGGTGGGGGAGTGGCTCTGTACGTAAAAAACAGTATTTCATTTGAGTACATAGACGTATCACGACACTGCACTGAACAGATATTTGAAAGTTGTGCGGCATTAGTTGAATTTAGTGAAACTAAACTTCTAATTGCTGTTGTTTATAGGTCCCCTAACTCTGACTTCAGAGCATTTTTGCTTAAGCTAGAGAGGGCTCTTGATTCACTTTGTAGGAAGTACCAGAAAGTAGTTATATGTGGCGACTTCAATATTAATTTTGTGCATGATTGTGCAAGGAAAAGGATGTTGGTAGATCTAAATTCATATGATCTGATGCAAACTGTGTTTTTTCCAACTAGGGTGCAGGGGAACAGTAGCACAGTCATAGACAATATTTTTATTCATTCTTCATTACTAGATGGGCATTCTGTTAGTAAAAGGGTCAATGGCCTTTCAGACCGTGATGCACAAATTTTAACATTAAAAGGTTTTTGTAGCCAAACCAACGTCGTATTTAATTACAAACTACATAGGAAAGTTAATCCAACAGCAATAGAGAGTTTTTCAAAACTTGTCAAGGAACAAGAGTGGCAAGATGTTTATAGTGCCGATAATATAGATGATAAATACAATGCTTTCCATAACACATTTCTCATATTCTTTGAGAGTTGCTTTCCATTAGAACATTCTAATCGGGGTACTAGCAGTAATGGATAGCCTGGTTGGCTGACTAGTGGGATAAGGATATCATGTAGAACAAAGCAGGAATTATATCAAAATGTTAGAAGTAGTCACATTCAAGCTACGGTAGCCCATTACAAACAGTATTGTTGGCTGACTAGTGGGATAGCTTTCCATTAGAACATTCAAACAGTATTGTAAGGTGCTTAAAAATGTTATAAGCAAGGCAAAAAGTATGTGGTATGCAAATAGAATAGCTAATTCACAGGATAAAATTAAAGCCATATGGTCAGTAGTGAAGGAAGTGTCTGGTCAGCAGCACAAGGTTGATGATATAAAGTCAGTTCGCAGTAATAATATTTGTGTTACTGATAAATCAGATCTTTTTTTTTTTTTTTTGGTCATCAGTCTACTGACTGGTTTGATGCGGCCCGGCACGAATTCCTTTCCTGTGCTAACCTCTTCATCTTAGAGTAGCACTTGCAACCTACGTCCTCAATTATTTGCTTGATGTATTCCAATCTCTGTCTTCCTCTACAGTTTTTGCTCTCTACAGCTCCCTCTAGTACCATGGAAGTCACTCCCTCATGTCTTAGCAGATGACCTATCATCCTGTCCCTTCTCCTTATCAGTGTTTTCCACATATTCCTTCCCTCTCCGATTCTGCATAGAACCACCTCATTCCTTACCTTATCAGTCCACCTAATTTTCAACATTCGTCTATAGCACCACATTTCAAATGCTTCGATTCTCTTCTGTTCCGGTTTTCCCACAGTCCGTTTCACTACCATACAATGCTGTACTCCAGACGTACATCCTCAGAAATTTCTTCCTCAAATTAAGGCCGGTATTTGATATTAGTAGACTTCTTTTGGCCAGAAATGCCTTTTTTGCCATAGCGAGTCTGCTTTTGATGTCCTCCTTGCTCCGTCCGTCATAGTTATTTTACTGCCTAGGTAGCAGAATTCTTTAACTTCATTGACTTTGTGACCATCAATCCTGATGTTAAGTTTCTCGCTGTTCTCATTTCTACTACTTCTCATTACCTTCGTCTTTCTCCGATTTACTCTCAACCCATACTGTGTACTCATTAGACTGTTCATTCCATTCAGCAGATCATTTAATTCTTCTTCACTTTCACTCAGGATAGCAATGTCATCAGCGAATCGTATCATTGATATCCTTTCACCTTGTATTTTAATTCCACTCCTGAACCTTTCTTTTATTTCCATCATTGCTTCCTCGATGTACAGATTGAAGAGTAGGGGTGAAAGGCTACAGCCTTGTCTTACACCCTTCTTAATACGAGCACTTCATTCTTGATCGTCCACTCTTATTAGTCCCTCTTGGTTGTTGTACATATTGTATATGACTCATCTCTCCCTATAGCTTACCCCTACTTTTTTCAGAATGTCGAACAGCTTGCACCATTTTATATTGTCGAACGCTTTTTCCAGGTCGACAAATCCTATGAAAGTGTCTTGATTTTTCTTTAGCCTTGCTTCCATTATTAGCCGTAACGTCAGAATTGCCTCTCTTGTCCCTTTACTTTTCCTAAAGCCAAACTGATCGTCATCTAGCGCATTCTCAATTTTCTTTTCCATTCTTCTGTATATTATTCTTGTAAGGAGCTTCGATGCATGATCTGTTAAGCTGATTGTGCGATAATTCTCGCACTTGTCAGCTCTTGCCGTCTTCGGAATTGTGTGGATGATGCTTTTCCGAAAGTCAGATGGTATATTGCCAGACTCATATATTCTACACACCAATGTGAATAGTCGTTTTGTTGCCACTTCCCCCAATGATTTTAGAAATTCTGATGGAATGTTATCTATCCCGTCTGCCTTATTTGACCGTAAGTCCTCCAAAGCTCTTTTAAATTCCGATTCTAATACTGGATCCCCTATCTCTTCTAAATCGACTCCTCTTTCTTCTTCTATCCCATCAGACAAATCTTCACCCTCATAGAGGCTTTCAATGTACTCTTTCCACCTATCTGCTCTCTCCTCTGCATTTAACAGTGGAATTCCCATTGCACTCTTAATTTTACCACCGTTGCTTTTAATGTCACCAAAGGTTGTTTTGACTTTCCTGTATGCTGAGTCTGTCCTTCTGAAAATCATATCTTTTTCGATGTCTTCACATTTTTCCTGCAGACATTTCGTCTTAGCTTCCCTGCACTTCCTATTTATTTCATTCCTCAGCGACTTGTATTCCTGTATTCCTGATTTTCCCGGGACCTGTTTGTACTTCCTCCTTTCATCAGTCAACTGAAGTATTTCTTCTGTTACCCATGGTTTCTTCACAGCTACCTTCTTTGTACCTATGTTTTCCTTCCCAACTTCTGTGTTGGCCCTTTTTAGAGATGTCCATTCCTCTTCAACTGTACTGCCTACTGCGCTATTCCTTATTGCTGTATCTATAGCGTTAGAGAACTTCAAACGTATCTCGTCATTCCTTAGTACTTCCGTATCCCACTTCTTTGTGTATTGATTGTTCCTGACTAATGTCTTGAACTTCAGCCTACTCTTCATCACTACTATATTGTGATCTGAGTCTATATCTGCTCCTGGGTACGCCTTACAATCCAGTATCTGATTTCGGAATCTCTGTCTGACTACGATGTAATCTAATTGAAATCTTCCCGTATCTCCTGGCCTTTTCCAAGTATACCTCCTCCTCTTGTGATTCTTGAACAGGGTATTCACTATTACTAGCTGAAACTTGTTACAGGACTCAATTAGTTGTTCCCCTCTTTCATTCCTTGTCCCAAGCCCATATTCTCCTGTAACCTTTTCTTCTACTCCTTCCCCTACAACTGCATTCCAGTCGCCCATGACTATTAGATTTTCGTCCCCCTTTACATACTGCATTACCCTTTCAATATCCTCATACACTTTCTCTATTTGTTCATCTTCAGATTGCAACATCAGCATGTATACCTGAACTATCGTTGTCGGTGTTGGTCTGCTGTCGATTCTGATTAGAACAACCCGGTCACTGAACTGTTCACAGTAACACACCCTCTGCCCTACCTTCCTATTCATAACGAATCCTACACCTTTTATACCATTTTCTGCTGCTGTTGATATTACCCGATACTCATCTGACCAGAAATCCTTGTCTTCCTTCCACTTCACTTCACTGACCCCTACTATATCTAGATTGAGCCTTTGCATTTCCCTTTTCAGATTTTCTAGTTTCCCTACCACGTTCAAGCTTCTGACATTCCATGCCCCGACTCGTAGAACGTTATCCTTTCGTTGATTATTCAATCTTTTTCTTATGGTAACCTCCCCCTTGGCTGTACCCTCCCGGAGATCCGAATGGAGGACTATTCCGGAATCTTTTGCCAATGGAGAGATCATCATGACACTTCTTCAATTACAGGCCACATGTCCTGTGGATACATGTTACATGTCTTTAATGCAGTGGTTTCCATTGCCTTCTGCATCCTCATGTCGTTGATCATTGCTGATTCTTCCGCCTTTAGGGGCAATTTCCCACCCCTAGGACAAGTGAGTGCCCTGAACCTGTATCCGCTCCTCCGCCCTCTTTGACAAGGCCGTTTGCAGAATGAGGCTGACTTCTTATGCTGGAAGTCTTCGGCCGCCAATGGTGATTATTTATCAAAATTTAGGCAGTGGCGGGGATCGAACCCGGGACCGAAGACATTTTGATTATGAATCAAAGACGCTACCCCCAGACCACGGGTACAGTATTGAACAACCATTTTCTGAGCTTTGCTGGTGAATTAAATAAAAATTTAGTTTCTACAGGAAATCATATAAATTTCTTAGCAAATGCCTTTCCGAGATTGACATCTGAAATACTCCTCTGTGATACAGACAAGAGGGAGATTGAGTCAATAATTAAATCACTGAGGACTATGGACTCTCATGGTTATGATGGAGTGTCTAGTAGAATATTAAAGTACTGTGCTGCACATGTTAGCCCTGTATTTAGCTCAGTTTCCTGAGCGATTAAAGTACTCAGTAGTAAAGCCGCTTTATAAAAAGGGAGAAAGGGATAATGTAGATAATTTTAGACCTATTTCTATGCCATCAGTGTTTGAAAAAGTTATCGAAAAGGCTGTGTATGTAAGATTAATTGATCATTTTATATCACACGATTTGCTATCAAATGTACAGTTAGGCTTTAGAAGTCGTTTGACAACTGAAAATGCTATATTCTCTTTTCTCTGTGAGGTACTGGATGGGCTAAACAAAAAGTTTCGAATGCTTGCCGTATTTTTTGATTTAACAAAGGCATTTGACTGTGTTGATCTCACAATATTGCTCCAGAAGTTGGATCATTACGGAATAAGGGGAGTAGCTCACAATTGGTTCACATCTTACTTTAGCAACAGGCAGCAAAAGGTCATTATTCACAATGTTGATAACAGCTGTGATGTGGGATCTGAGTGGGGTACTGTCAAGTGGGGGGTGCCCCAGGGATCACTGTTGGGGCCGCTCCTGTTCCTTATTTATATAAATGATATGCCCTCTAGTATTATGGGTAACTCTAAAATATTTCTGTTTGCTGATGACACTAGCTTGGTAGTAAAGGATGTTGTGTGCAACATTGACTCGGTTTCAAGTAGTGCAGTACACGACCTCAGTTCATGGCTTGTAGAAAATAAACTAACATTAAATCACAGTAAGACTCAGTTTTTACAGTTCATGGCTTGTAGAAAATCAACTAACGTAAAATCACAGTAAGACTCAGTTTTTACAGTTTCTAACACACAATTCAACAAAACCTGACGTTTTAATCTCACAGAACGGGCATATGATTAGTGAAACTGAACAGTTCAAATTCCTAGGTGTTCAGATAGATAGTAAGCTGTCGTGGAAAGCCCATGTACAGGATCTTGTTCAAAGACTTAATACTGCCATTTTCACTATTCGAACGGTATCGAAAGTGAGTGATACTTCGACACGTAAATTAGTCTACTTTGCTTATTTTCATTCACTTATGTCGTATGGTATTATGTTTTTGGGTAACTCTTCCCATTCTACAAGGATATTTTTGGCTCATAAATGGGTGGTTCGGGCAATAAGTGGTGTGAGTTCATGAACCTCTTGTTGACCTCTGTTCACAAGTCTGGGTATTTTGACATTGGCCTCTCAATATGTACATTCCTTATTGTCGTTTCTTGTTACCAATATTAGTTTATTTCCAAGAATAAGCAGCTTTCACTCGGTTAATACTTGGCAGAAATCAAACCTCCATTTGGATCGGACTTCCTTAACTCTTGTGCAAAAAGGTGTGTAGTATACTGCTGCATCCATTTTCAATAAGCTGCCACTCGAATTCAAAAATCTTAGCAGTAATCCACGCACTTTCAAATTGAAACTGAAGAGTTTCCTCATGGGTCACTCCTTCCATTCTGTCGAGGAGTTACTTGAAAAATTAGGCTGATTCTCATTGTGTTGCTGATAGCGTTTGCTTAAACTTATGGACTGATTTTCTTTCAGGTTCATGAACATTTATTTTTATCTGTTATTACTTTTATGTTGTAAGTTCATGTACTGACACATTCCATGACCTTGGAGATTTGCTTCTCAATTTGGTCCTATGGAACTTGACATGTAAATAAATAAATAAATAAATAAAATGTGCGAGTGGATATGTGAGTGTGTGTGAGTGTATACCTGTCCCTTTTTCCCCCTAAGGTAAGTCTTTCCGCTCCCAGGATTGGAATGACTCCTTACCCTCTCCCTTAAAACCCACATCCTTTCGTCTTTCTCTCCTTCCCTCTTTCCTGGTGAAGCAACAGTGGGTTGCGAAAGCTTGAATTTTGTGTGTATGTATGTGTCTGTTTGTGTTTCTATCGACCTGCCAGCACTTTCGTATGGTAAGTCACATCATCTTTGTTTTTTTTATATATATATATATATATATATATATATATATATATATATATATATATATATATATATATATATATATATATATATATATATATATATAATGGAAGGAAACATTCCACGTGGGAAAAATTATATATAAAAACAAAGATGAGGTGACTTACCGAACAAAAGCGCTGGCAGGTCGATAGACACACAAACAAACACAAACATACACACAAAATTCAAGCTTTCGCAACAAACTGTTTCCTCATCAGGAAAGAGGGAAGGAGAGGGGAAGACGAAAGGAAGTGGGTTTTAAGCGAGAGGGTAAGGAGTCATTCCAATCCCGGGAGCGGAAAGACTTACCTTAGGGGGAAAAAAGGACAGGTATACACTCGCACACACGCACATATCCATCCACACATACAGACACAAGCAGACATATTTAAAGACAAAGAGTTTGGGCAGAGATGTCAGTCGAGGCAGAAGTGTAGAGGCAAAGAAGTTGTTGAAAGACAGGTGAGGTATGAGTGGCGGCAACTTGAAATTAGCGGAGATTGAGGCCTGGCGGATGACGAGAAGAGAGGATATACTGAAGGGCAAGTTCCCATCTCCGGAGTTCGGATAGGTTGGTGTTGGTGGGAAGTATCCAGATAACCCGGACGGTGTAACACTGTGCCAAGATGTGCTGGCTGTGCACCAAGGCATGTTTAGCCACAGGGTGATCCTCATTACCAACAAACACTGTCTGCCTGTGTCCATTCATGCGAATGGACAGTTTGTTGCTGGTCATTCCCACATAGAATGCATCACAGTGTAGGCAGGTCAGTTGGTAAATCACGTGGGTGCTTTCACACGTGGCTCTGCCTCTGATCGTGTACACCTTCCGGTTTACAGGACTGGAGTAGGTGGTGGTGGGAGGGTGCATGGGACAGGTTTTGCATCGGGGGCGGTTACAAGGATAGGAGCCAGAGGGTAGGGAAGGTGGTTTGGGGATTTCATAGGGATGAACTAACAGGTTACGAAGGCTAGGTGGACGGCGGAAAAACACTCTTGGTGGAGTGGGGAGGATTTCATGAAGGATGGATCTCATTTCAGTGCAGGATTTGAGGAAGTCGTATCCCTGCTGGAGAGTCACATTCAGAGTCTGGTCCAGTCCCGGAAAGTATCCTGTCACAAGTGGGGCACTTTTGTGGTTCTTCTGTGGGGGATTCTGGGTTTGAGGGGACGAGGAAGTGGCTCTGGTTATTTGCTTCTGTACCAGGTCGGGAGGGTAGTTGCGGGATACGAAAGCTGTTTTCAGGTTGTTGGTGTAATGATTCAGGGATTCCGGACTGGAGCAGATTCGTTTGCCACGAAGACCTAGGCTGTAGGGAAGGGACCGTTTGATGTGGAATGGGTGGCAGCTGTCATAATGGAGGTACTGTTGCTTGTTGGTGGGTTTGATGTGGACGGACGTGTGAAGTTGGCCATTGGACAGGTGGAGGTCAACGTCAAGGAAAGTGGCATGGGGTTTGGAGTAGGACCAGGTGAAACTGATGGAACCAAAGGAGTTGAGGTTGGAGAGGAAATTCTGGAGTTCTTCTTCACTGTGAGTCCAGATCATGAAGATGTCATCAATAAATCTGTACCAAACTTTGGGTTGGCAGACTTGGGTAACCAAGAAGGCTTCCTCTAAGCGACCCATGAATAGGTTGGCGTACGAGGGGGCCATCCTGGTGCCCATGGCTGTTCCCTTTAATTGTTGGTATGTCTGGCCCTCAAAAGTGAAGAAGTTGTGGGTCAGGATGAAGCTGGCTAAGGTGATGAGGAAAGAGGTTTTAGGTAGGGTGGCAGGTGATCGGCGTGAAAGGAAATGCTCCATCGCAGCGAGGCCCTGGACGTGCGGAATATTTGTGTATAAGGACGTGGCATCAATGGTTACAAGGATGGTTTCCGGGGGTAACAGATTGGGTAAGGATTCCAGGCGTTCAAGGAAGTGGTTGGTGTCCTTGATGAAGGATGGGAGACTGCATGTAATGGGTTGAAGGTGTTGATCTACGTAGGCAGAGATACGTTCTGTGGGGGCTTGGTAACCAGCTACAATGGGGCGGCCGGGATGATTGGGTTTGTGGATATATATAAAAAACAAAGATGATGTGACTTACCAAATAAAAGTGCTGGCAGGTCGACAGACACACAAACAAACACAAACATGCACACAAAATTCAAGCTTTCGCAACAAACTGTTGCCTCATCAGGAAAGAGGGAAACATTCCACGCGGGAAAAATATATTTAAAAACAAAGATGATGTGACTTACCATACGAAAGTGCTGGCAGGTCGATAGAAACACAAACAAACACATACATACACACAAAATTCAAGCTTTCGCAACCAATGGTTGCTTTGTCAGGAAAGAGGGAAGGAGAGGGAAAGACGAAAGGATGTGGGTTTTAAGGGAGAGGGTAAGGAGTCATTCCAATCCCGGGAGCGGAAAGACTTACCTTAGGGGGAAAAAAGGACAGGTATACACTTGCACACACACACATATCCATCTGCACATACACAGACAGAAGTAGACATTTGTAAAGGCAAAGAGTTTGCCTTTACAAATGTCTGCTTCTGTCTGTGTATGTGCAGATGGATATGTGTGTGTGTGCAAGTGTATACCTGTCCTTTTTTCCCCCTAAGGTAAGTCTTTCCGCTCCCAGGATTGGAATGACTACTTACCCTCTCCCTTAAAACCCATCCCTTCGTCCTTTCCTCTCCTTCCCTCTTTCCTGATGAAACAACTGTGGGTTGCGAAAGCTTGAAATTTTGTATGTTTGTTTGTGTGTTTTTTTATTGTGTCTATCTACCACCGCTTTCCCGTTTGGTAAGTCACAGAATCTTTGTTTTTACTAACACTGGTTTAGCTGTTTGGAAAGTAATAAATAGCTTTAGGGGTTGTAAGGACCGATCAACTAGTGATTTTACTGTAAACCATAAAGGGCATATCATGAAACGTCAATGCCAGCTTGCAAATGTTTTTAATGGGTACTTTTCTTCTGTTGGAAAATCTGTCAATGACCATTTTAAGAATCTTCAGTATAGATATAAGGGCATTCCAATCAAACAAAGCATATACTTGCCCCCAACCAATAGCAAAGAAATCAGAAACATAATAAGGTCATTAAAAAATACAAAATCAGCAGGCTATGATGGATTGTCTATCAGTACACTGAAAAGATGCATAGACAACATATCTGATGCCATGGCCACAGCAGTAAATGATGTAACTGCATCAGGTTATTTCCCAGATAGTCTAAAGATAGCACAAGTAACCCAGATTTACAAGAAAGGTGATAAATCTAAAATTGAAATCTACTGCCCCATCCCAATCTTACCTGCATTTTCTAAGGTAGTTGAAAAAGTTACTTATACCAGACTAATGACATTCCTGAGTCAACACAATTTAATATTTGAAAATCAGAATGGCTTTATGAAAAACTAGTCAACTTCAGTAGCTGCAGCACAATTAATAGACAAAATAATATCTGCCATAGAGAACAAGGAGTATGGAACAGGAGTGTCCTTGATCAAGAAAAGGCTTTTGATTGTGTCAACATCACCTTATTAGTTGACAAGATGGGGAACCTGGGTATTAGAGGAACTGGCTATGACCTAATAAAATTGTATATGAGCAATAGGAAACAATTTGTCTTGCTTAAAACAAACAGTGGGGCTTTCAAATATAAAATTACTGATATCGGATATGGAGGAGTCTCAAGGTTCTGCTTGGGACCCCTTCTTTTCTTTATTTATGTTAATGATATACAGTATTGTTCTCCTTACTCTAAAAAAATATTGTATGCAGAGGATACATCAATTGTGTGTAAACACGAAGACTATGACAGTATGGAGGTGCTGTGCAACAGTGTAACTAATGAAATAGTCAAGTATTTTAATGAAAGCCATCTAAATGTAAGTGCTTCAAAGACTGCAATGATGGAATTTAACACAAGGAAACAAATAGAATTTGGCATGAAATTATCTATAGGAAATGACATTGTAAAAAAGGAAAAATGGACAAAGATCTCGGGAATTACAATCCAGGACAGCCTCAAATGGTACATGCTCACTGATTCCTTAGCCTGTAAGCTGTCGAAGAATGTATTTGCTATAAATATGATTAGCAAATATTGTAAGGATATGGGAGTACTAAAAACTGCTCATCATGCCCTATTCGCATCAAATTTAAACTATGCCACAGAAATATGGAGTGCAACAATTCAAGCCAACCTAATCACATTATTAATATTCCAGAAAAAAGTTATCAGAATTATATGTGGTGCCAAACCTAGAGAATCATGTTGGAATCTGTTCCCAAAATTAGGTGTGCTCATTATTATAGGTGTATACATATTGAAACTTACATTGCTCATAAAACAATAAATCCAAATTTCAACTGTGACCTGCACCAGTACGATACAAGCAAAAGCTCAGATACCATGTAAATAGCTATAGAACAGCTTTGTATGAAAACAAAATGCACTTCATGCTGGGTTGAAGCTAGCCAATGTCCCACCAAAAAGTCTCACAGCCCTTCCTACTTAAAAAAATTAAAATATCAACTAAAAAGAATTCTAATTGAAAGCCCATTTTATTCCCTAGACGAGTATTATATCTATATGAAAAGTGCTTCATAAGTGTGTCAAGCTTATATTTTAAGTAACATACAACTAACATAATGTTGATAACAATAATGTTTGTAATATTGTGATTGTATACTACCAAATGTAAAATGCATCAAAATGTAAAATTTATTAATACAAACAAATTCTTAGTATGTAATTTATAACCTGACGTATTCAGAAAAATAACCTGTATGCTTTCCTGAAACTGTATTATTTCTAGGGATTGTATTTGATTATTCAATGTTGAATAAATATTATTATTATTATTATTATTATTATTATTACACACATACACATGCAAACACATCTCACACACACTTGACCACAGTCTCTGACAGTTGAAGCCAGACTGTGATCATGTGTGTGTCATTTGTGTTTGCATGAGTGTGTGCGTGTGCCTGTTTTTTATTTTTGATGAAGACCTCAATGGCCGAAAGCTTACTGTGTGACAGTCCCTTTGTCATGCAATCTGCAACTCAGCATATCTGCTATATGCTGAGTCGTAATATTGTTAGTTTCATCCTGGACGTTCCATTGTTTGGTATTAAGTATTGCATATATGTACTTAATTCACTGTGTAAAGAAATGTGTTTGATAGTTTATTAGTTTTACTCTTAGTTCAGGATTAATGTTTATGTAATTTATTTTACATGTGTATAAAATTACTACATGTAAATGGTAGACATGTTGCTACCTGAATGCCTTTTTGGTGCCAACTTGACTTAAGAACACACACAGCAAAAGGAATTATATTGCATCTGTCTGTAGCTCATGAAAGATATCAAGGTACTATGTACCCATATGATTAGTATATGTAGAGAATTTAAATACGAAAGCTTTTATATATGGTAAGATTTTTCCACAGATGTTTCAGTTCTATTGTAGATTCAATGCAACCATTTGTTTTGCTAATGTTACTACATGTATGTTTTCCATTTAGCCTTCAAAAATTATGTATAAACAAAATGCATAAGGCAGCAACAATCAATAAACAGTGTGGCTAAGTCAATTTGAAATTCTAAGAGTCACATGGCAACTACATTTCATACTGCATTTTTGCAGATAACCTTGAGTCCCTTGAGAATCATGAATGACAGCTGGCTCCACGCATCGGCAGAATGTGTTTCACACAAAATGTCATTAATGTGTGAAGTACTCTTGAATGTGAGCTTCTGCAAAAGTTCCAAATTGCACCTGTGACCAGTCTTGTCCTCTCATGGTGCATAGCCTGTATGATTTTCAGATCCATAGCTATTGCTGTCTGTATGCTTGATACTCATAATTCAATTGGGACTACATGGAGGCCTTATAAAAGTAGAGCAGAACCACTCTATCTGTTCCCCATAATCTGTGGTGTTAGAACTTCAAGAGATAGGGTGACTTTATGAACATGGGATAGTCATGTTAGTTTATAATCAAACAGAAGACTATGGGCCACACTAAATCTTTCACATTCTGGATGATGTCCCTCAGTTGCAGAGTAAGTTAATGGAAAATGTGTTGTGGATGACTGAAATGGACACACACCAGTCTTTTAGTTAAGAATTAAATGCTTGTGCATTGTGTCCACTACTTCAAATTTCATTAGTCATCTGCAATAGACACACTGGGGTGAAGACGAACAAAATAATATGTGTATGATCAACACTGCTCTCATCTCCTAGCAGAAGACATAATGTTATTGATGGCAAAAGCAAAGACTGTAAGGCTGAAAACATACCACTGAGTGATGCCATTCTCCTGTTTAAACCAATCTCACAAGACTGTAGTGCAACCACCTTGCTGGGGATAATAACTGTCAGAGAAAAGTAAATCAAAGAAAAGATCTTCACAAATGTTAATCTTGAAGTTGGACAGGTGCAATTCAGATTTTTAAAAAATATGTTAGTGTGAACTTGCCCCCTTTTTGTTGCTCTGCTGCAGCTGTGATAAAAATCTCACATTGTACTGGCTCCCTCACACAGTTTCTTGTGGTTCTCATGTGCTCCCACAAACAATTCAAACAGTGTTGCATATAGTAATTTCATAAATTACTATCACATAAGATGCTCAAAATAAAAATAAAAAATGTTATCATTTGGAGATTACAATTGAAATACGAGCACATAAAATAGGATACAAAGCCAAACACATTTGTGTTGTTTTCATGGAAAAATAAGTGAAATGATTCAAGTAAACAATGGTGATTACATTTTTGTTAATTGCACTGAAACTACATTTCCCAAGTATTTGTACCATGTTTTCTGTTTCAAATATGAGTACATTATTTTTTAGTGTAGATGAAATCAGTATATAATCCAGTAGCCTAAGTAAAGACTTTGTTTACATTTTTATTTAGCTTTGTATTGTGAATTACAGTAATTAGGTACTGTTAGTTAAACAATAATATAGCAAGTTGACAGAATGACAGACAGACTTGTTACAGATTTCTGACATTATAAAATACAGTATACTTGGCACTTCCTTCATTATTCAGTTGTTTGTAAATGAAAAGGCCTAACTACATCCAAATGAATTGATGATACATGTTCTTTTCAATGGATGGATGTAATAACAGCAAATACTTTGCCCTGAAATTGTTGAAAATCGGATTCCAGAGCACTACAGGGAAAATTGTATATACGGGTCCTACCTACTGACTTAACAGTTTATCAAGCAATCCAAATTAGCTTCAAAATCTTATGAAAAATTGACTGTTACAATTTCAAGACTTCCTTCAATACAACCCCCACCCTCCACCCCCACCCCACCCCCATCCCCAAAAGTATTTCACAATCACAGGTTGGACAAAACTTTTGCAAACAATCCAGAAAACTTGTTTATGATCATGCTCTTCACGGGCATGCTGCCAGATATGATAATCCACAAAACAGTTAACTAAGTACAATAACCTATGCAATCATACATATGACAGTAATTACAATCAGTAAACCCCAGCTACTAACATTTCAAACAACTGATTCTCATGAGGCTGAAATAAACAATATTTGTGCTATTGCATCAGCAGAAACAGATAACATTAAATTTCTTGGTGTCCACCTGCAAAAAAATCTCCATTGGGTAAACCACATTACTTCTGTGTGTGAGAAAATCAGCAGTAGCTTGCATCTTATGAGTCAGTTGGCAAAAATAGTGCCAATCCAAACACTAAAAATTATTTACTATGGAACAGTTTATTCATTACTTAATTATGATATTGAACTGTGAGGCTGTGTGGCAAACTGGCACCTGAACAGATTATTAGTGTTACAGAAAAGAGCCATTAGGTTAATGCACAGACTAAAGTCCAGAGTCCTGTCATGAAATGTTTGTCCAACATAAATATCTAACATTATATTCCTTGTATTTGTATAAACTTATTATATTTTTATGAGTAGTAAAAATAAACTAAATAAGTGCACTGATACACATAATTATGATACTAGAAGTAAATGGAACTACTTCAGGTAGAGGACAAAATTAAAAATAACTGACAATAGTCCTTACATTAATGGGCAGATATGGTTCAACAAGCTGCCACAAGCTTTGAAAACTTGTGAACCAAAGCTGTTACAAAGGAAGTTAAAAGCCTTCTTGGTAAATAAATGTTTATATTTACTCAGTGAATTCTAATCTACTTGCCCTCTCTTGTAACACATAATATAATTAAAATACTAAGACAAATGTTTATTTATTTATTTATTTATTTATTTATTTATTTATTTGTCCATATAAATCTCTTTTTAAGTACATATATTGTACACAGGATATTGGACAGAAAACATTTTTTGGCTATTGGATTTTCAAATATCAAACATAAATTTTATAAATTTTTATGACAAATTGGATCTATACAGTTAATAATTACAAATTTTTGAAATACTGTATATTTATAACTTACTTCTACAATTAAAGATACAAATTACATTTTTTCTTGCATAAGATACTGTGAGACTGAATAGTAGCAGTTTTCCAGAAGGTAGGATGTCACAGACTTTTTAAAGCTTTGTAGTTCAGTAAGAGATTTTATATGTCTTGGTAATCTGTTGTAAAGTTTTGTTCCTGCATAATATACACCTTTTTGGCATAATGTGGTGTTACAATGATTGACGTGTATGTCACTGTCTGACCTGGTACTGTAATCATGGACACTTTTGTTTTGAGGAAAAAGGTTTTCTTTTCTCAGTATGCTTTTTTTGACATGCGTGACTATTTCCAGTATATAAATGCAGGGAAGGGGTAGGATCTTTAGATCTTTAAAGAAAGGTTTGCATGATTTTCTGCTGCTCACTTGTTTCATTATTCTTATAATTGCCTTTTGTTTCCTGAAAACTGTTATGGCCTGATGTACATTTCCCCAGAAAATGATACCGTACTTCAGTATTGAATGTACACGAGCAAAGTATACAGCCCTAACTGTTTCTGCACTAGTACTGTTGCAGAGAATTCTTACCACATAGCTCATTTTTGCTAGTTTTGAATTTAGGGCTGTGATATGAGTGTTCCATTTAAGATTTTCCTGGATATGAATCCCGAGAAATTTAGTTTCATTGACAGAACTAATGTTTTGGTTATCCATACATATTACAGGTTGTGCCGGATTTTTATTTTGATCAGTGTGGAAATTCATTAGTACAGTTTTTTGGGGATTAACTATTAGCCTGTTTCTGGTAAACCATTCAGACACTCCTTTTGTAATATCTTTTGCAGATGCAGTAAGATTTTCTTCATTATTCCCTTCAATCAATAGACTGGTGTCATCTGCAAACAGTACTGGTTCAGAATCCCTAACGTGAGATGGGAAATCATTAATGTAGACCAAAAAAAGAAAGGGACCTAAAATGGAGCCCTGTGGAACACCATGAGTTAGTCCACATGGTTCTGAAACGTGTACCTGGAGTTCATTTCCTTCTGTGTACTTAATTTCAGTTACCTGAGAACAATATTCCAAATATGATTTGATCCACTGATTTGGCACACCTCTTACACCATACCATTCGAGCTTCCTCAGGAGTATAGAATGATCAATCACATCAAAAGCTTTTGTTAGGTCCAAGAATAAACCTGAGATATTTCTGTGGTTGTCTACTGCATTTACGACATGGTTTATCAGATTGAAAGTGGCAGTTTCAATTGATCTCTGTGGTCTGAAGCCATGTTGACACCCAGAAATAATATTATTCTTGTCGAAGAATGTAATTAGTTTTGAAAGGAACACTTTTTCAATAATTTTCGAAAACCCTGACAATAGAGACACAGGCCTATAGTTACCCATACATTGATGATCACCTTTTTTATATAGGGGTATTACTTTTGACATTTTCAGTTGCTGAGGGAAGACACCACATGATAAGGATGAATTGCATATGTCCAATAAAGGTGAAAGTATTTGTCTTGCTGTTATTTTTATAATATAATCTGGAATATCATCAATACCAGTTGAGTACTTACTCTTCAGTGAATTAATGGTATTTAGGAGCTCTGTTGGGCTTACTGGACTGAGGAACATGGATATATTATTTATTTCAATAGATGAAAGTTCTTTCCATGTTGTATTAGGTGGATTTCCAAATTTTTCCTTCACTAATTTCCCAGCAACAGTTGCATAGTAAGAATTGAAACTATTTGCAACTTCCCTAGGGTCAGTGACATTATTGCCATCATGTGATATCACAATATTTTTGTGAGTTGTCTTCTTCCCAGTAAGATCCTGCACAGCTTTCCACATGGACTTAGTTTTATTGGATGACTTCATAATATATTTGTCGTTTTCCTTAATTTTTGCCTCCTTTATGATGCGTTTCAAAACTAGCTTGTATTTTTTGAAATAATTAATAAATTCTGGACTGCTGTTAGTTTTTGACTGCAGAAAAAGTTCCCGCTTCCTTTTACAAGATACTCTGATGCCTGATGTAATCCAGTTTCTGAATCTATCTGTGCTCTTGGAAATAACTTTCCTTTGTGGAAAAGCTATGTCAAAGTTATGCTTGAATATGTTCAAAAAATGTTCCATCTTTTCGTTAGTATTAGAGGTATCATATACTTCTCTCCAAGATTGTTCACTGATTAGGTACTGGAAGCATTCAATATTTTTCCCACTATAAATCCTTTTATGGATAACATTTTCTATACTGGTCGAAGTGTGATTTACAGGTATGGTCAGTAATTGTGAAAGGTGGTCACTATAGCCGGTATCAAAGTTTTCTGATGTACACTTGTCCACGTTTACACATACCTGATCAAGGAGAGTGACACTAGTTTTAGTTACATGTGTTGGAGAGCTAACAGTAAGACAAAGATTGTAGGCTTTTATAATATTTAAAAACGTTTCCCTGTGAGGGCTATGGCTCAGAAAGTCAATATTAAAATCACCACATAGTACCACTGTTTTCCCAGTTGTCTTAAGTTTGCCTAAAGCAAGGTCCAATTTTTTGAAAAAAACACTTATGTTGCTAACAGGAGATCTATACACACATAAAATAATAGTGTTTTCAGACATTAACTCTACAGCTGAGATTTCAAAGTCTCTTTCACAACCAAGTTTGCAAACAGATGTTATACTCTTATAATCTACATTTTCTTTTACATATATACAAGTTCCCCCATGTTTTGATTCCATTCTACAAAAGCAGTTTGCAAGGTTAAAATGTAATATTTTTAAGTACTGAAAATACTCATTTTGTAACCAATGCTCACAAAAACATAACACTGAAACATCTTTCCATTCACTATTGAGGAGTATATTTATTTCATCAACTTTGTTTGTTAATGACTGTACATTCTGGTGTACAATCTTCAGTCTATATTTGCAATTTAATTCTGCATCACATTTATTTGTGATACAGTCTACTTCCCTAAAAAATGCCTTTCACCCTTTTTATAAGACATTGCATCTTTCTTTATGACCCATTTGTCCAAAGTACTTTGGACTGCTTCTATATTAGGCCTATTGTGATTCCAATTTGCTAGATGACAGATTTCTTCAACCAAAAATTGTTTCCCAATGTGATTTAAATGAAGGCCATGGCTGGTGTGCATGGACCTGTCTAACGTGCTTACATTTATTAAGTTCACGTACAGAAACTTTTTGCATACAGTATCTATCTCTTTGTTTACTCTTTCTATTAACTTATTTACACATGACCAAGGAGGAAGGTCGTATCTGTGTGGTTGATTTACAACAGCTACATTTGTGTTGCCTAATTTGGGTAGCACACTTTCAAGAACAGTGATGAGTTCACTACCTTTATCTCTGGCAACATCATTCGCACCTGCAAAAATTACGACACAGTCTTTTGGGTTAAGGTTTTCACACGATTTTACCACTGTTTTTGTCACTTCTGCAATGCCTGCTCCTGGTTTGACAAAGGCTTGTATGTAAGTGCAATGTATAGTATTCAACTCATAAATAAATAAATAAATACATAAATAAATTTGAAAAAGACATCAGCTTCATAGTCTACATGTAAAAAAATGTAAATAAATAAACAAACAAACAAAACATCCTCTAGAAGCTGTCAGTAGGGTGAAACAGTAGAGTACAATGCATAAGGCATGGTGATAGTACCATAGATCATTACCAGTATATCATCTCACACAATCAGTCACAAGTATCTTCCTGTTTGCTAAAAGAACAGACAATAAACTATTAATATTTTCCCAACATAGATCATTTACATCTATATACATCTTTTCTTTTAACACAGAGCATATCAGCGCAAGTTCTCTGTCTTCCTATGATAGGCCATTTCAAGTAAAATATCAGTTCCCTTTTTCCAATGTGTAGCAAATCAAATCATCAGTGCATATTCCTTTTAGAATGACCTCAGTAGATCATATCTCAGTCACATATTATGTGTAGGTAAATGTGTATCAAACAAAAGTTCCCTCAATGTGTACAGTCACATAAGACAAGTTACAGTTCTATGAGTACATACAAAGTAAGTAACATAAATCAGCAGTTTTCATACCAGTTGTGCTAGTGCACATTTCATATGTAAATGGTAAAACTGTTCTTCTCTCTGGCCTGTAATTGTTCATGTCCAGGAGTGTGCTGACATTCCATGTCCCTATTGTCATAATCATTTCATTCTTCTTTTGTTTACGTCCGCAGTATAAGGAGTGACGGCTCTTATCACCCAAGAATTAGCCCAGCTAGATATAGACATAGCTGCCTTGAGTGAGACAAGACTCTCAGGTGAGGGGCACATTAGTGAGGTACGTTCAGGGTACACCATCTTCTGGAAGGGAAAGGATGCAGGGGAACCACACATCCATAGTGCAGGATTTGCCATAAAAACGAAAATAGTGAAAGATCTTTGACTTACACCTGTATCAATTAATGAAAAACTGATGACTCTTAGAGTACCCATTGGTTCAGACAGTTTCATCACCTTCGTCTCCACATATGCTCCTACTTTAGACAGTGATGAAGACACAAAGAATCAGTTCTACCACCAACTAAATACACTCCTGGAAATTGAAATAAGAACACCGTGAATTCATTGTCCCAGGAAGTGGATACTTTATTGACACATTCCTGGGGTCAGATACATCACATGATCACACTGACAGAACCACAGGTACATAGACACAGGCAACAGAGCATGCACAATGTCGGCACTAGTACAGTGTATATCCACCTTTCGCAGCAATGCAGGCTGCTATTCTCCCATGGAGACGATCGTAGAGATGCTGGATGTAGTCCTGTGGAACGGCTTGCCATGCCATTTCCACCTGGCGCCTCAGTTGGACCAGCGTTCGTGCTGGACGTGCAGACCGCGTGAGACGACGCTTCATCCAGTCCCAAACATGCTCAATGGGGGACAGATCCGGAGATCTTGCTGGCCAGGGTAGTTGACTTACACCTTCTAGAGCACGTTGGGTGGCACGGGATACATGCGGACGTGCATTGTCCTGTTGGAACAGCAAGTTCCCTTGCCGGTCTAGGAATGGTAGAACGATGGGTTCGATGACGGTTTGGATGTACCGTGCACTATTCAGTGTCCCCTCGACGATCACCAGTGGTGTACGGCCAGTGTAGGAGATCGCTCCCCACACCATGATGCCGGGTGTTGGCCCTGTGTGCCTCGGTCGTATGCAGTCCTGATTGTGGCGCTCACCTGCACGGCGCCAAACACGCATACGACCATCATTGGCACCAAGGCAGAAGCGACTCTCATCGCTGAAGACAACACGTCTCCATTCGTCCCTCCATTCACGCCTGTCGCGACACCACTGGAGGCGGGCTGCACGATGTTGGGGCGTGAGCGGAAGACGGCCTAACGGTGTGCGGGACCGTAGCCCAGCTTCATGGAGACGGTTGCGAATGGTCCTCGCCGATACCCCAGGAGCAACAGTGTCCCTAATTTGCTGGGAAGTGGCGGTGCGGTCCCCTACGGCACTGCGTAGGATCCTACGGTCTTGGCGTGCATCCGTGCGTCGCTGCGGTCCGGTCCCAGGTCGACGGGCACGTGCACCTTCCGCCGACCACTGGCGACAACATCGATGTACTGTGGAGACCTCACGCCCCACGTGTTGAGCAATTCGGCGGTACGTCCACCTGGCCTCCCGCATGCCCACTATACGCCCTCGCTCAAAGTCCGTCAACTGCACATACGGTTCACGTCCACGCTGTCGCGGCATGCTACCAGTGCGATGGAGCTCCGTATGCCACAGCAAACTGGCTGACACTGACGGCGGCGGTGCACAAATGCTGCGCAGCTAGCGCCATTCGACGGCCAACACCGCGGTTCCTGGTGTGTCCGCTGTGCCGTGCGTGTGATCATTGCTTGTACAGCCCTCTCGCAGTGTCCGGAGCAAGTATGGTGGGTCTGACACACCGGTGTCAATGTGTTCTTTTTTCCATTTCCAGGAGTGTAGTACTTTCTCTAAGATACCCATTAAAGATAAATTAATTTTACTTGGTGATTTCAATGACAGAGTGGGAAGGGACAACTGTTTTTGGAGAGATGTCATGGGTAAACAAGGGGTCAGAAACTGCAATGCAAATGGGTTGTCACTTCTTGGTCTATGTGCTGAGCACAAGCTTTTCATCTCCAATACCCAATCCCACTTGCCTAACTGCTATAAGACCACATGGGTGCACCCACGTTCCAAACATTGGCATTTTAGAGACTATGTTATTACTCAACAGCATGACAAGAAAGACATTCTCATCACAAAGGCAGCACTAAACGTTGATGAATGCTGGACTGACCATAGACTTTTAGTCAGCCATTCGAGAGTACCAAAGTATTGCAAGCCACTCGCACTTTTCAAACCCCCCATGCAGAAAATTCAACATAAGCAACTTGAACAACAAAAACGTTTGCTCACACTTCCAAGACATACTGTCTGAACAACTTAACATGTCTGAACAACTTAACAAAGATCCAGCAACCACAGATGATGTCGAACAGGAACTGACAACATTAAAGAACATCATCAAAGAAACTGCTGAGAATGTTGTTGGTTTTAGTGCACGGAAAAGAAGTGACTGGTTTGATGACAGCCATAGAGAATTCCAAGCCATCATCAATGCAAAGCGGGATGCTTACCTATCCCTTGCTCAAGATCTGTCCTGCGCAGAAAAGAAAGCACACTTTCAAGAAATCAACCAGAAATGTCAAAGTGAAATACGAGCAATCAAGAACAAATGGTGGCAACAGAAAGCCACAGAACTCCAAAATCTTTCCGATGCAAGGAACCTGCATGGCTTCTACGCTGGTATTAAAGAGCTGTATGGACCTATCCGCTCCTCATCAGGAATACTGAATGCTGCTGACAACTCCACCATTCTTACTGAAAGTCAGGACATCTTAAATCATTGGAAAGAGCACTTCAGCTCACTGTTAAACTGCCCTTCTATTGCCGCTGGAGATTTTATCACAAATGTCCCACAGTACCCTTCACAACCCTGGATGGCTGATCCTCCAACTTTTCAAGAATTTTGCATGGCACTCAAGAGTGTGAAACCTGGGAAGGCTCCTCGACCTGACAGCATCCCGATGGAGCTTATTGAGGGTGGCGGCTTGCCTCTAAAAACTAGACTCTTCTCACTCATTCTATTAATGTGGGAAACCCACAAGGTACCAGCTGACTTGAAGAACTCCACAATTGTCACCATCTTCAAGAAGGGTGACAGAAGTGTCTGTGGTAACTATCGGGGAATATCTCTACTCTCTGTTACTGGCAAAATTTTTGCAAGAATCCTTTTAAATCGCCTCCAGACACTTTCAGAGACTATACTACCTGAGTCTCAATACGGGTTTCAACCTTCAAGAGGGACAATTGACATGATTTTCTGTGCATGACAACTACAGGAGAAGTGCAGAGAACAGCAAAAACCTTTACTACTTGTTTTCTACGATCTAGAAAAGGCCTTTGATACAGTTCCCAGAGAAGCCATGTGGATGGTCTTAAAATGCTTCAGCTGCCCTGAACATTTTGTTGACTTGATTGAAGCTCTCCACAATGATATGACTCGACAGGTCCTCTGCCAGAATGAAACAACCGGTGAATTCCCAATAACACCTGAGCTTAAACGAGGATGCATTCTTGCACCAACATTATTTGCATTGTACCTGGCAGCTATGCTTTACACGATATCCATAAACAATGCAGGAATAGAACTAAAGTACAGGTTCGATGGAGGATTATTCAACCAGTCAAGACTCCATTCAAAAAGGTTCACCAGTACCGCTCGTGTGACAGAGCTGCAGTATGCTGATGACAATGCTTCTCCAGCTCATTCACCTGCAGAGTTGCAGCTGTCAGTTGATTCCTTCAGCAGGGCTTATGAACAATTTGGTCTCTCCATCAGTATTCGAAAGACAAAGGTGATGGTGCAGCCAACTCCTGGCTCCCCCGTTCCTGATTTCAGCATATCCGTTTATGATACACCCTTGGAACAAGTGGACCATTTCCTCCACCTAGGAAGCATACTGTCATCTAACTGCTCATCTGCAAAAGATGTGGAGCATAGATTATGTGCTGCCCATGTAGCATTTGGACATCTTACAAAGTATGTCTTCTTGAATAAAGACCTAACACTGTACACCAAACTGATGGTGTACAAAGCTGTAGTCATTTCCACCCTGCTATATGGTTGCGAAACCTGGACATTATATTGCTGTGATCTGAAGAAACTAGAACGCTTCAAGCAACAGAAGCTAAGATATATCATGAACCTGAAATGGGATGACTTCATATCCAACACGGCTGTTCATGAGAAAGAAAAAATGTATAGTATGGAAGCTCTTATCATTGGGCATCAACTCAGATGGGTCAGACATGTCCAGCGGATGAAAAAGTCAGACTTCCACACCAAATGCTGTACAGCGAAGGGAGCACAGGTGAAAGGCCACGAGGTGCCACTCTCAAACGTTATAAGGATGAGTACAAGAACAATCTGAAAAACGTGAACATCAATCCAAGTAACTGGTCCACAATAGCAGAAGATCGAAGTCGCTGGTGCACAGTTACCTCAAATGCTCTTCAAAACTTTGAGCTGGAACGTCGAAGAATGGAGAATGACAAACGCCAGAGACGTAAACTCCTCCAGGCTCAGCCACATCCTCCACCTTCCATCAGCTGTAATGTCTGTGGCCGCCTGTTCCACGCTAGGATTGGATTGCTAAGCCATCAACAACACTTCCACGCCTGATCCATGACAAAGGAAATTTCAGGAGAGAAATGAAAACTCAGATATGAGTATCAGCCGACAACGATGATAGTAAAACTGTATTCATTAAATAAAGTACCTAAACCCAATTAAAACCCCTGTGTATATGCACAGTAACTTTGATGCATGCTTCATGTGTCCAGCAATGAAAAATCATTTTATAAATATTAAATTCATATAAACAAAGATGATGTGACTTACCATACGAAAGCGCTGGCAGGTTGATAGAAACACAAACAAACACATACATACACACAAAATTCAAGCTTTCGCAACAAACTGTTGCCTCATCAGGAAAGAGAGAAGGAGAGGGAAAGACGAAAGGATGTGGGTTTTAAGGGAGAGGGTAAGGAGTCATTCCAATCCCAGGAGCGGAAAGACTTACCTTAGGGGGAAAAAAGGGGTATACACTCGCACACACACATATATCCATCCGCACATACACAGACACAAGCAGACATTATGAAAATGTCTGCTTGTGTCTGTGCACGTGCGGATAGACATGCGCGTGCGTGCGAGTGCATACCCCCTTACTCCCCCCAAGGCAAGTCCCTCCGCTCCCGGGAATGGAACGACTCCCCATCCTCTCCCCCAAAACCCACATCCCCCCCCCTCCCTCTCCCTCCCTCCCTCCCTCCTTCCTGATGAAGCAACGGTCTGTTGTGAAAGCTTGAATTTCATGTGTATGCCCGCGTTTGCCCGTGTGTCCATCGACCTGCCAGCACTTTCGTTTGGTAATCCCCAAATCCGCAAACCACATTCCCTACCCTCTGGCTCCTACCCTTATAACCGCCCCCGGAGTAAAACCTGTGCAATGCACCCTCCCACCGCCACCTACTCCAGTCCTGTAACCCGGAAGGTGTACACGATCAAAGACAGAGCCACGTGTGAAAGCACCCACGTGATTTACCAACTGACCTGCCTACACTGTGAAGCTTTCTATGTGGGAATGACCAGCAACAAACTGTCCATTCACATGAATGGACACAGGCAGACAGTGTTTGTTGGTAATGAGGATCACCCTGTGGCTAAACATGCCTTGGTGCACGGCCAGCACATCTTGGCACAGTGTTACACCGCCCGGGTTATCTGGATACTTCCCACTAACACCAACTTGTCAGAACTCCGGAGATGGGAACTTGCCCTTCAGTATATCCTCTCTTCTCGTTATCCGCCAGGCCTCAACCTCCGCTAATTTCAAGTTGCCGCTGCTCATACCTCACCTGTCTTTCAACAACATCTTTGCCTCTTTACTTCCGCCTCGACTGACATCTCTGCCCAAAATCTTTGCCTTTACAAATGTCTGCTTGTGTCTGTGTGTGTACGGATGGATGTGTGTGTGTGTGCACGAGTGTGTACCTGTCCTTTTTTCCCCCTGGGGTGGATCTTTCTGCTCCCGGGATTGGGGTGGCTCCTTGCCCTCTCCCTTGAAGCCCGCATCCTTTCGTCTTTCTCTCTCCTTCCCTCTTTCCTGATGGGACGGCTATTTGTTGCGAGGGCTTGAATTTTGTGTGTGTGTTTGTGTTTGTTTGTGTGTCTGTCGATCTGCCAGTGCTTTTGTTTGGTAAGTCTCATCATATATATATATATATATATATATATATATATATATATATATAAAAAAAACAAAGATGAGGTGACTTACCGAACAAAGGCGCTGGCAGGTCGATAGACACACAAACAAACACAAACATACACACAAAATTCAAGCTTTCGCAACAAACTGTTGCCTCATCAGGAAAGAGGGAAGGAGCTGTAACCAACACCTTTTCGCCTTTTTTCATTCCAGATCTCCAGTTTCTTTCCGGTTCACCTTTATTTCTCCCCATATATTTTTATTTTCATTTTCATTTCACCTCATGTTACACTTTCCACCTTCTAATACCATGTCACCCTCACAACACCCCCACAATGACCCCATTTCCATTATATTGATATCATTAATTTGAATCCAACAATTACGTTTGTTATTGTCACTGTTGCATTTCGAAATCTTTTCTGTCGTCTTATTTTCCTCTTTCTGTTTTTGCCAGTAGTTTCACTTTGTATTCACCTTCTCCTTTTTACCGTAATCTGGTATACTATTTTATCCTGCCTATATATATACTCAATAATACGTAACCCACTTCCAAACCATAACCAAAAAATTTTTTTTTTTTCTTTTCTTTTCCTTTTTTTTTTTTTTTTTTTTTTTTGCCGCTTTTAGCACTACCGCCGCTATAATATCCACCGTTTCTAGTTCACAAACAGCTCCTTTCACCTTTTAAACAACCATTTCGGCCAGTTCTAACAACTTTCGCTTTATTTCCATTTCCGTTTTTCCCACATCACTGATCATTTGTAGCCGCTTCCCACAGGTTTTAACGCCATTATTTCTTCGTCAGACAATTGTTAGCCTCATTTTCATAATCTGCCATCACAATACCACTCCTTTTTATATACTACACGCAGTTTTTTCGAAATTTTCCCGAATTTCTCCGTCCTTTAACGTGTTTTGGCGGCAACACAACCACCTAACCTTTATGCACATCGTTGTCTACCAACCCAAGTCCAACATAGCCCAGCTGTAACCAACACCTTTTCGCCTTTTTTCATTCCAGATCTCCAGTTTCTTTCCGGTTCACCTTTATCTCTCCCCATATATTTTTATTTTCATTTTCATATCACCTCATGTTACACTTTCCACCTTCTAATACCATGTCACCCTCACAACACCCCCACAATGACCCCATTAAGTTTTATTTACATTCCCTCCGCAAACATGCCTTTCCCCTCTCCTTCCCTCTTTCCTGATGAGGCAACAGTTTGTTGCGAAAGCTTGAATTTTGTGTGTATGTTTGTGTTTGTTTGTGTGTCTATCGACGTGCCAGCACTTTCGTTTGGTAAGTCACATCATCTTTGTTTTTAGGTATATTTTTCCCATGTGGAATGTTTCCCTCTATTAATTCATCTATCCTCCTTACATGAACCATGGACCTTGCCGTTGGTGGGGAGGCTTGCGTGCCTCAGCGATACAGATAGCCGTACCGCATGTACAACCACAACGGAGGGGTATCTGTTGAGAGGCCAGACAAACGTGTGGTTCCTGAAGAGGGGCAGCAGCCTCTTCAGTAGTTGCAAGGGCAACAGTCTGGATGATCGACTGATCTGGCCTTGTAACAATAACCAAAACGGCCTTGCTGTGCTGGTACTGCGAATGGCTGAAAGCAAGGGGAAACTACGGCCGTAATTTTTCCCGAGGGCATGCAGCTTTACTGTATGACTAAGTGATGATGGTGTCCTCTTGGGTAAAATATTCCAGAGGTAAAATAGTCCCCCATTTGGATCTCCGGGCGGGGACTACTCAAGAGGATGTCGTTAGCAGGAGAAAGAAAACTGGCGTTCTACGGATTGGAGCGTGGAATGTCAGATCCCTTAATCGGGCAAGTAGGTTAGAAAATTTAAAAAGGGAAATGGATAGGTTAAAGTTAGATATTGTGGGAATTAGTGAAGTTTGGTGGCAGGAGGAACAAGACTTCTGGTCAGGTGACTACAGGGTTATAAACACAAAGTCAAATAGGGGTAATGCAGGAGTAGGTTTAATAATGAACAGGAAAATAGGAATGAGGTTAAGCTACTACAAACAGCATAGTGAACGCATTATTGTGGCCAAGATAGATACGAAGCCCACACCTACTACAGTAGTACAAGTTTATATGCCAACTAGCTCTGCAGATGATGAAGAAATTGAAGAAATGTATGATGAAATAAAAGAAATTATTCAGATAGTGAAGGGAGACGAAAATTTAATAGTCATGGGTGACTGGAATTCGAGTGTAGGAAAAGGGAGAGAAGGAAACGTAGTAGGTGAATATGGACTGGGGCTAATAAATGAAAGAGGAAGCCGCCTGATAGAATTTTGCACAGAGCACAACTTAATCATAGCTAACACTTGGTTTAAGAATCATGATAGAAGGTTGTATACATGGAAGAACCCTGGAGATACTAAAAGGTATCAGATAGATTATATAATGGTAAGACAGAGATTTAGGAACCAGGTTTTAAATTGTAAGACATTTCCAGGGGCAGATGTGGACTCTGACCACAATCTATTGGTTATGACCTGTAGATTAAAACTGAAGAAACTGCAAAAAGGTGGGAATTTAAGGAGATGGGACCTGGATAAACTGAAAGAACCAGAGGTTGTACAGAGTTTCAGGGAGAGCATAAGGGAACAATTGAAAGGAATGGGGGAAAGAAATACAGTAGAAGAAGAATGGGTAGCTCTGAGGGATGAAGTAGTGAAGGCAGCAGATGATCAAGTAGGTAAAAAGAAGAGGGTTAGTAGAAATCCTTGGGCAACAGAAGAAATATTGAATTTAATTGATGAAAGGAGAAAATATAAAAATGCAGTAAATGAAGCAGGCAAAAAGGAATACAAACGTCTCAAAAATGAGATCGACAGGAAGTGCAAAATGGCTAAGCAGGGATGGCTAGAGGCCAAATGTAAGGATGTAGAAGCTTATCTCACTAGGGGTAAGATAGATACTGCCTACAGGAAAATTAAAGAGACCTTTGGGGATAAGAGAACCACATGTATGAACATCAAGAGCTCAGATGGAAACCCAGTTCTAAGCAAAGAAGGGAAGGCAGAAAGGTGGAAGGAGTATATAGAGGGTCTATACAAGGGCGATGCACTTGAGGACAATATTATGGAAATGGAAGAGGATGTAGATGAAGATGAAATGGGAGATACGATACTGCGTGAAGAGTTTGACAGAGCACTGAAGGACCTGAGTCGAAACAAGGCCCCCGGAGTAGACAACATTCCATTGGAACTACAGACGGCCTTGGGAGAGCCAGTCCTGACAAAACTCTACCATCTGGTGAGCAAGATGTATGAAACAGGCGAAATACCCTCAGACTTCAAGAAGAATATAATAATTCCAATCCCAAAGAAAGCAGGTGTTGACAGATGTGAAAATTACCGAACAATCAGTTTAATAAGCCACAGCTGCAAAGTACTAACACGAATTCTTTACAGACGAATGGAAAAACTAGTAGAAGCCGACCTCGGGGAAGATCAGTTTGGATTCCGTAGAAATACTGGAACATGTGAGGCAATACTGACCTTACGACTTATCTTAGAAGAAAGATTAAGGAAAGGCAAACCTACGTTTCTAGCATTTGTAGACTTAGAGAAAGCTTTTGACAATGTTGACTGGAATACTCTCTTTCAAATTCTAAAGGTGGCAGGGGTAAAATACAGGGAGCGAAAGGCTATTTACAATTTGTACAGAAACCAGATGGCAGTTATAAGAGTTGAGGGACATGAAAGGGAAGCAGTGGTTGGGAAGGGAGTAAGACAGGGGGGTTTAAGCCTACCCCCGATGTTATTCAATCTGTATATTGAGCAAGCAGTAAAGGAAACAAAAGAAAAAGTTGGAGTAGGTATTAAAATCCATGGAGAAGAAATAAAAACTCTGAGGTTCGCCGATGACATTGTAATTCTGTCAGAGACAGCAAAGGACTTGGAAGAGCAGTTGAACGGAACGGATGGTGTCTTGAAGGGAGGATATAAGATGAACATCAACAAAAGCAAAACGAGGATAATGGAATGTAGTCGAGTTAAGTCGGGTGATGCTGAGGGAATTAGATTAGGAAATGAGACACTTAAAGTAGTAAAGGAGTTTTGCTATTTGGGGAGCAAAATAACTGATGATGGACGAAGTAGAGAGGATATAAAATGTAGACTGGCAATGGCAAGGAAAGCGTTTCTGAAGAAGAGAAATTTGTTAACATCGAGTATAGATTTAAGTGTCAGGAAGTTATTTCTGAAAGTATTTGTATGGAGTGTAGCCATGTATGGAACTGAAACATGGACGGTAAATAGTTTGGACAAGAAGAGAATAGAAGCTTTTGAGATGTGGTGCTACAGAAGAATGCTGAAGATTAGATGGGTAGATCACATAACTAATGAGGAAGTATTGAATAGGATTGGGGAGAAGAGAAGTTTGTGGCACAACTTGACCAGAAGAAGGGATCGGTTGGTAGGACATGTTCTGAGGCATCAAGGGATCACCAATTTAGTATTGGAGGGCAGCGTGGAGGGTAAAAATCATAGGGGGAGACCAAGAGATGAATACACTAAGCAGATTCAGAAGGATGTAGGTTGCAGTAGGTACTGGGAGATGAAGAATCTTGCACAGGATAGAGTAGCATGGAGAGCTGCATCAAACCAGTCTCAGGACTGAAGACCACAACAACAGCAATTTTTATATATATATATATATATATATATATATATATATATATATATATATATATATATATAGAGGGAAACATTCCACGTGGGAAAAATATATACCTAAAAACAAAGATGATGTGACTTGCCAGGCGGGGGTGCTGGCGGGTTGATGGACACACATACATACACACAGGATTCGGGCTTTCGCGGCCAACGGTTTCTTCGTCGGGGGGGAGGGAGGGGGGGGAGAGGGACGAGGGGATGTGGGTTTTGTGAGGGGGGAGGGGGGGGGAGTCGTTCCGGTCCCGGGAGTGGGGGGACTTGCCTTGGGGGGGGGGGGGAGGGACGGGTATGCACTCGCACACCCACACACACACACACACACACACACACACACACACACACACACACACGTGTCCATCCGCACATGTGCAGACAGGGGCAGACGTGTTCAAGGGCAAAGAGTTTGAAACTCTTTGCCTTTGAGTGTGTCTGCTTGTGTCTGTGTATGTGTGGATGGACGTGTGTGTGTGTGCGAGTGTACACCTGTCCTTTTTTCCCCCTAAGGTAAGTCTTTCCACCCACGGGATTGGAATGACTCCTTACCCTCTCCCTTAAAACCCACTTCTTTTTGTCTTTCCCTCTCCTTCCCTCTTTACTGACGAAGCAACCGTTGGTTGTGAAAGCTTGAATTTTGTGTGTATGTTTGTGTTTGTTTGTGTGTCTATCGACCTGCCAGCGCTTTTGTTTGGTAAGTCTCATCATCTTTGTTTTTAGATATATTTTTCCCACGTGGAATGTTTCCCTCTATATATATATATATATATATATATATATATATATATATATATATATATATATAAGCAATAATACAGAACATAAAAGCAAATATGTATATATAACATTGTAATGAACAGGATAGTTGCTGCTCCAGACATAGTGGAGATGCTCAGATGCAGAAAGGCACAACAAAAACACTGTCAGAAAGTTAGCTTTCGGCCACCAAGGCATTTGTCAAAGACAACACACACACACACACACACACACACACACACACACACACACACACACACACATGAAACTCTCACACACAGGACCACAGTCTCTGGCAGTTGCAGCCAGATTGTGGGAAGCAGCGCATTATGGGAGAGACATCTGGGTGGGAATAAGGAGGAGGCTGGGGTGGCAAGGGGGAGGGATAGCAGGGTAGGGGTGGGGGAGGGTAAAGTGCTGCCGGGAGTGTTCAGGGATGAGGTGGAGAGGAAAGGCAGCTAGGTGCAGTCAAGAGGTTAGACGGAAGATGGGGGAGGGGGGTTAGCGGAAAAGGAGAGGACTAAAATGACTGGGTGCATTTGTGGAATGAGGGCTGTGTAGTGCTGAACTGGGAACCGGGAAGGGGGTAGATGAGTAAAGACAATGACTAATGAAGGTTACGTGAACATAGGATATACTGCAGGGAGAGTCCCCACCTGTGCAATTCAGAAAACCTGGTGTTGGTGGGAAGGATCCAGATGGCACAGGCTGTGATGCAATCACTGAAATGAAGGAGGTTGTGTTGGGCAGTGTGCTCAGCAACAGGATGGTCCAGTTGTTTCTTGGCCTCAATTTGTTGGTGGCCGTTCATGTGGACAGCCAGCTTGTCGGTTGTCATGCCCACATCGAATGCAGCACAGTGACTGCAGCTTAGCTTGTAGATCACATGACTGGTTTCACAGGTAGCCCTGTCCTTGATGAGATAGGTGATATTTGTGACCAGACTGGAGTAGATGGTGATGGGAGGATGTGTGGGACGGTCTTGCATCCGGGTCTATTACAGGGATATGAGCAATGAGGCAAGGAGTTGGGAGCAGGGGTTGTGTATGGGTGGATGAGGATACTATGTAGGTTTGGTGGCCAGTGGAATGCCACTGTGGAAGAGGTGGGAATGATACTGGGTAGGACATTTCTCATTTTTGGCCACAACGAGAGGTAGTTGAAACCCTGACAGAGAATGTAATTCAGTTGCTCCAGTCTTGGGTGGTACTGAGTCATGAGGGGAATGCTCCTATGTGGCCAGAAAGTAAGACTTTGGGAGGTGTTGGGTGACTGGAAAGATAAGTCATGGGAAATCTGTTTTTGTACAAGGTGGGGAGGGTAATTACGATCTGTAAAGGCCTCTTGCTAACTACGTCTTCTCCCTCAGCTCTAGAAACATTCTTCTATGATGGGACATCAACTAATTGATTGATAATGTAGGCAGGTTTCTTATCATATAAAAATTCAATGGATGAAAACCAGTTGTGGCATGTTGTGAACTGTTTACTACATCTTCAAAGCAACCAATATAATCTTTCTATTCCGAGTGATCTTTGCTACAGTAAGTTCTGCACAGACAGCCTATCTCCCTCATATATCTCTCAGTAGGATTACAAAATGGTGAATAAACAGAAATAAGTATGTATTTTATGTGGGTAAAATCCTTCCAGACTTTTGATGTAAATTGGCTCCCATTTTCAGAAAGAACAGCATTGGGAATACCAATTGTGTGAAAGCAGTCTTGTGAAATTTTGGTTACTATTTTTCTACTAGTAGCTTTCTTCAAAGGATAAAGTTTAATAAATTTAGAAAAGAAGTCTACCATGAGAAATAGATAACAGTAGCCTCCTTTTGCTCTAGGCAATTTTCCAAATAGATTGGCACCAACTAGGTCCATCCATTTGTTAGAAATTACACTTTTCAAATAACCTCTACATGTTAGATAATTAACTTTGACTCTCTCAGGTGGCAATACATTTCCTGGCTGTCCTAGTGATATTATGGAAGTAGACACTTCCTTGAATTTTCTGTGTGCATTTCACTGAACCACAGTGAGCAAAGCTTTCATGTGTGTACTGACTACGTCAATGTAATGTTCAGGTCAACAAACTTTCCATCTGTCACTATTAAGTCTGTATCTATGGAATAACATTCCTTTGTAAACTTGATAATATAGCTGTATTTACTAATAACCTTTCTTATCCATGTAACTTTTAACTAATTTCCAATGATCATCATGATATTTATTTCTCCTAAGTTGACTGCACATTCTTGTGATGTCTTTCTCATCCTTCAATCCTTTCATACACATAATTTTGAAATTTCTCTCTTGGTTTCCTTCTCCATGTTCATGATAAACCTGCCCCCTCGCTGCCACTGGTAATCTACACAAAGCATCAGCAATAACATTCTCTTTTCCTTTAATTTACTCCACTGTGTAAAGAAACTGTGGTAAATAAACTACCCACATGATGTTTCTCCTATGACACATTTTTCATTTCTGAATATAACATAGGGCGTTTTGATCTGAATAAACTTTAACTTAATGACCAAATAAATAACTGCTGAATTCCTTGATCCTCAAACTATTGCTAAAAGATACGTTTCTGTGATAATGTAATTCTTCTCATGTTCTTGTGAAGTTCTACTTGAGAATGCAACTGAATCATGTTCTATAACGCCATTTACTACCTTTACCTGAAACAAGTAAACACCTTAGCATGAATCACTGCTCTCAGCCATTAAACAGAAGGCAAAGAAAGATCTGGTCTATGTAGAATTTCACTCTTACTAAACTGTTCTTTTATCTCATAATTCCATTCCCCTATAGTATTCTGTTTCAATGGGTTGTTTAAGTAAGGAATATTTAAAGCTTGAGTACTGACATACCTTCTATAGAAACCGCCAAGACCGAAGAAAAGTTTTAGTGCACTCATAGACTTTGGCTTAGGAAATTTTGCTATGGATTTGATTTTCTCATTATCATTCGAAATTCCCTCCTCTATCATTCTGTGGCCATGAAAGATAAGGCATTTCACAGCAAATTTGCATTTCCCTAATTTCAAAGTCAAATCTTCTTGTCTCAGTTTCTCTCCAGTTTTCCTTAAAATATTCATATGATCTTTCCAGGTCTTAGTGGATAATAGAATCTCATCAACATAAATAAATCTGGCTAAAAGTTCCTTCCCGAGAACAAAATCCAGCCCCCTAATAAATTCAACTACAGAAACATTCAAACCAAATGGAACCATACAATACTGAAAACACTTACCATTATATGAAAATGTAGTTTTCTTTTTATAGTCATATATGAACTCCATTTGATGAAAAGCAGAAGCTAAGTCAAGGTTAGTCATGTATTCTACATTCTCAAATTTATTTAGTAACTCACCTATGTTTTCTGGGCAATCAGTCTCTCTCTCTCCAAGCTCTTGTTCAAATATCTAGAATCCAGAACGAATCTTATCTCACCATCTCATTTAGAAACTACCACCAACAGGTTATTATATTGGCTACAACTTCTTTCAAGTAACCTCCACTTTTGAATTTTCTGTAACTCCCTTTCAATTGCTTTTCTATTACTGGTGGGTAACAGTACACCCCAAAGCTTTATGAAATATTGGTCATGAGGTTTCAACTTTAGTTTACATTGATTATTCTTTACTTTACCTTGTCTCTCATCAAAGATATCATTATATTTCCATAAAAAATTTCTCTTTTCTCTTTATCCTCTATACTGAAAGCTTCAGCTTCCCCTGTCTTTTTTGATACAAGTTAATCTTTCTCATAGTATCCTCTGTCATAAGGTTCCTTTGCCTACTTTTCTGATTGCTGTTACTGTTATGTATCATCACTATGTCTGTCTTCCCAGAAATCCACGTTTTAGGATCAATAAATGACAATTTTATCTCATCCAATTAAAACCAACTTTAGCCTTGACTGTCCAGTTAATTCTCAGTATTAAACTTTCATTTAAATCCTTAATCACTAAAATTTCCTGCACAAAAAAACAACATTTATCTTGAAAAACAATAGAACATGTCTGATAATCACTTTACTACTTTTTACAATGGCACCTTTAATTTTGACTCCAGTTACAGGGAACTCAGCAAAGTTCTCCCCATCTTTTATTTTATCTCTAAGCTTTTTTCATGTTCCATGAAGAAGACTGCCAGCATCAATCAGGCAATTAGACCTCCAATTACCAGTTGAACACAAACATATGGACTCCTCTGTATATCAAAATTACCAATGTTTTCATCTTCATACAACAAATCCCCTTCTATCTCTCTCCAACCCATACTCTGCTCTTTATTCTCCACTTTCCTAAGGCTGTAATCTCTCCAAAATTACATTGCAGTCTCCTGGCTCTTCATTAGGCTCAAAATTCACCTCATCTCCCATTTTGGAAGTATGTCCTGACAAATTCCTTTCAAAACCTCATGCATTGCATTACCACTACCAACATTATCAAAATAGTCACAACTAATCTTCAAAATTTCATTGCTAATCAGTTCACTTTCTTACTGACATCAGAACAAGTGGACAGTATTTCACTGGTATTAACTGATTCAAGCAAATCATGTACTTCCATATTCTTCACTAAATCATCACTAAGACTTACATTTGTACTTTTATCATCATTACTCATCAAACTTTTACTTTAATCTCAACATAAATCACCGTATTTAATTCTTTGAAAAGCATGACATCATCACATTCAATATCAGAAACATCATCAACAGCATCATTACCTAAACCATCATCAATAACATTAGTATTCATAGCACAAGTATCATCATCATAGCTACTACCTACTCCCCAAGTAAATGATTCTCAGTCTCAGCACATGCAACCTCAGCACAAATAGGTTCACCACTCTCCTCTATATCTTCATCACTCATTTATCTCATGAGACCAAACTCATCCCAATTATCATCACTAGTATCTCTAACTCTGTTACAGCTACAAGATTCATCAATTAAGTTTGTGAAGATGTCACCATCAAGATCAACTTCCACCCTCTGCTTACTATTTTCTGCCTCCTTCATTTCCTTTAATATATGTTCTCAAAATTCCCTGCTATACTCTTTCATATTTATGTTATGTGAACTACTGTAATCTCTAACATGCAATCCCCTTTGAAAATTACCCCTTCCTATCTTAAAATTATTAGCCTAATTTTGGTATCTATTTTCTCTCATCCCAAATCAGCAGGCTCCCCATGATGTGCAGTTAGGTTTCTGACACATTTTTCTGTTTTCAAAATTCCTGTTACCAAACCTTTGGTAATCAGCTTCTCATTGCCTACATCTTTGCTCATGAGCCCTTTCATTGTCCCTTCATCTATCATCCCAATTATTGTTTCTCCTGTCATCATATCCATGTCTGTCTTTCCAGTGGTTGTCCATCCTGTTACTGTTGCCATGATAATTGTTCTTGTTATTCCTTCTTCTGTCTCTGTCTCCTTTATGATCATTGGACCACCCCCAATTGTGATAAATTCTTGTTCCATTTACCTATCCTATTCTCATTCCTTTCTCATACCATATCAAATTTATCAACGTATTTTTAAAATTGTTCAATAAAGTCATCTAGTCCATATACTAAACCTCCCTCACTATATCTTTTGTGGCAAATGCCTCTGTAATGCATCTATTTGTGTTATCTTACAGTTTATCTAAGCATTCAAGTATTTTAAGTTGATGTGCACAAAAATTTTTCATGTGAATGGGCTTCTGCTGCCATTTTTGTTGTTATGCCATCAAATCCCTCTGTATTTTTATTTCTTAGTGTTTTGTTTATGTTTGAAACATAAAATTCATCTGTAGGTAGTAGTTGTAAACTCTCAGTCACCTTATTGATGCTTACAATCCACTGTGGTACTGCTATGTTCTATTTTAGAAGTTCCATCACTATAGATATATAGTGCTGATTGAAACTATTACATGCTTGTCATGGATCTGTAACTTCTTTCTCCTCCTTTCTGAATATAATATTTCTGTCTTCAAAGACATGTGACTCTTTTTGGTTCTTATTTACATAATTTCAGACTGTTTTAGGGACATTAGAAGATTGTATTTCTAGTTTTTTGTATGTAACCTTTTCATCTTTTATTGTGTTAGCGCATACTTGTTTCTTGCACCTATAACTCTCACGAATGATCTGTTATTTATCTTCTTGTAATTTTCATAAAGCACTGTTAGTTCATCTCTTGCTTTTTTTATTTCTATACTGATCCATTTCATGTTTGATATACAACTAATAGTTCTGCATACTTTAGGACAAGCTACATTAATACAGCATTTTGGTATATCACAAAACGATTCTCAGACATTTTCTACGCTGTCATCTACACAAACAACATCCCATTTTTCTGCTTTTATCAAAATTTCTAGGCTACTCATATTATATTATTGTTATTTTTTCCAGAGATATGTGTGATGTCAGGCTTGCTAGTTCAGCTCTAGCAGATCATGAACGTATAATTTTAATTTTCTACTCTGAACTATTGTCTAAATCAGACACATCAGTCAGCAGCAATTCTAAATGTTGCATGGATGAAAGGGTAGACAGATGAATATGTTAGTTTATTTATTGACAAATTAGCTAATATTAGCTGAGACTTTGTATGTAACACACACCCTGGGAAAGATGCTGGCGAAACAGTGTTTGATAATTTCCTCAAAAGACTTACTGAGTTATGGTACCCCTGTCAACATTCACCAAAGTAACCCTAAACATAAACAGAAAAAAGTGGATAAAATAGTATACAGATGAATTCTTTTCTTGGGAAAGCAGCTGTTAAAGATTGAAAACAATTTATGACAAATAAAGTAAATTTGGAGTTGGCGTCTGTCATATTATCCACATAGTTCCAGTCAACTTCCTGAAAGGCTGCCTTCAAACTACCTCATGTATTTTTGAATTTTTTGAATAAAGTCATTACCATCATTTGACTGTACATGTGTTTAATTTACTTACTTTCCTACTGTGATTTTAGCTGCTGAACCACTAATCACAAAATTCAAGTTTTCGCAACAAACTGTTGCCTCATCAGTAAAGAGGGAAGGAGAGGGAAAGACGAAAGGATGTGGGTTTTAAGGGAGAGGGTAAGGAGTCATTCCAATCCCGGGAGCGGAAAGACTTACCTTAGGGGGAAAAAAAGGACGAGTATACACTCGCACACACACATATCCATACACAAATATACAGACACAAGCAGACATATTTCATATATATTCAAATATGTCTGCTTGTGTCTGTGTATGTGCGGATGGATATGTGTGTGTGTGCGCGTGTATATCCGTCATTTTTCCCCCTAAGGTAAGTCTTTCCGCTCCCGGGATTGGAATGACTCCTTACCCTCTCCCTTAAAACCCACATCCTTTCGTCTTTCCCTCTCCTTCCCTCTTTCCTGATGAGGCAACAGTCTGTTGCAAAAGCTTGAATTTTGTGTGTATGTTTGTGTTTGTTTGTGTGTCTATCGACCTGCCAGGGCTTTCGTTTGGTAAGTCACATCATCTTTGTTTTTAGATATATTTTTCCCCACGTGAAATGTTTCCCTCTATTTTTTTTTAAGTATTCCTTATGCTGGAGGGCAGAGGGATGCATTGTCATGAATGGATACCATGTTGAACACCTCCTGAAAACTTGTGTTTATTGCAGAAAGTATGCATTTCTGGACCCATGTCTATCAGACTTATTTTTCTTGTTTTGATGAATACTACCCCCTCTCAAAGTAGTCAACATCTTTTTTGTTAACAGCCTGTATACCTGATGGCTCATCCTAAGATCTGAGTGTGAATTCAAACAGGAACTACAGCTAACATTATGCACAGGAGACAAACTTAAACATACTGTGCTGTGATAATGCTGGCCAACACAGTGATAATTAATGCTTTTCACACCTTATGATGAGGTAACTGATATACAGGGTGAGTTGCGTTAGACGTAACACCCCCTTTATTCCAGGGGCGATTGCACGTATCGGCATGCGGTTTTCGGTGAATCATAGTGGACTATGGGGCACGTACGTTGGTACATGCACAATAATCACAACGTTTGTATTGACCGAGATAATGAGGTAAGTACATGTTTTTTAAATGGGACACAGCTTTTTTTACCATCATTCGAACACTCTGGAAAAGACGCGTAGAGTAATGTAACGCATGTTGCTATTGTGATTCAAATTTTGCTTAAAAGAGGGTGGATGAGGATGTACCTACATAGCGTAGGCTGTTCATGCTGCATAGAGCACAGCAACTTGGCCTAAGGGCTGCGCGAGGTGTGTTTACAATGTGCAGCATCTTCCGACTGCCTCGACCTTCAATCATACAATATATCCCTAATTGTGCGGGATAGGCAAAGAGACTCTTACTGATTAAGTGTTCAACCCTAAAAATGTTGTCTATTAGTGTACTGCTTTTCTGTGTAATTCTGGTGAGAATTGCCAATCGAAATAAGGTTAAAAGTATCAAATAACAATTTCACAGTGTCTCTTTCATCAGTATGTGTCAGAAAGTTACTATTAAAATTTCCACAGACTGTCATTTGCTTTATTTTGTCTGCTAGGTGTCATAATAATTACTACAATCTTTCTAAGAATGCTGAAAATTTCCCAGTGACAATCTATATATTGTAAAAATTATGAATTACTTAATTGGTAGCAGCAGTTTGCAAGCACAGGCTTCCAACTGTTGGCATAAGTGGAAACTGGCTGGTTTCAATAGATTTGAATTTTATATTAAATTTGGGTCATTCCATGTCAATTCAATGCAGTAAAGTAACATTTTCAGCCTGACCATCTCAGATTTCTTTCAAATTGGTGCATTCAATTACCAGATAAGAGATGGAAAAATACCAATTTGCAGGTGTGTGTTACAACTGTGAAGCAAGTTATAGGTCTGTAAAGTTTGGAATTAGTGCGAAATTTACATGCATCCGTCACAACATAAGTGACTGTAATTCTGGTTCTAATTCAGTTACAGTAATGAAAATGGTACCATTGGAAAGCTAACGAAGATACCTTTACATTGATATGCTACATGGCAAGTTTCTGAATTTTCATACTAAAGGTCATTGACCTTGACCCTTGACCTTGAATGTCTCAAAACACCCCATCTTCAATTTTTTTTCAAAAAAAATATATTTAATTGCTCCAGTATGTTACTATTATGGTAAATATCAAGATGGCACACTAAAGGCATCATGTACAAAAAATTATTTTGTCAGCATCAATACACTACCGAAATGAAGAAGGTAACGCACATATATGAAACACAAATTATGATGAAGTACAATCCATAAGTTATACTGTGCAAAAATATGGTTTATATTATTATAGTGGTATTATGAATTATTTACATTACATTAAATTATTTACATTACAGTTGTAAAGAAAAGGCAGTGAAAACTTATTAGATCTCTGCTCACAATTCTCCAACTAAATTGTTAATGTTCACCAGATCTGATGCAGGGAGATTGTATGTCCTTCCAGGTGATGTCACTGGATCCACTCTTGTGATAATGTCACATTTTATGACGACACAAGTGTCTGGTTTGACAGGAAACACAAATGACGGAGATGGTCCATGTGGATGCAAGCAGTTGACCTTAACTTCATCTGTTTCTTCACATGTTTGTAAGACATATGCAACCCACAAAACACTGTCATACATACAGGCAACAAATACATGTATATTTGTTAACAGCATTTAATTCACCACAGCAATCACTGACTCTTCTCTACTCACTAAAGAAGCAGAATATGTCTTTGTCTTTACTAAACCATTGTTAACAGATATTACACAATGAAGCTTATGGATACCTGGAATCGTCCGTGTATTTTAGAAACGTCATTTCAGTGTGGCTGTATCTTCATCATGATGGGAAACTGATGTATAATGGAAGACACATGAAGAATTATTTTCCTTGCACCACTCAAACAACTGTCGTGATGTCAAAATATAATTTTCATTAGCTCACTTGAGGCTGGCAAGTCTTGCTAATCTCTTTAAAGACGCTGCTACCCCATCACAAGGTCCTTCACCATGTGCTGTAGCAAAAAAAAAAATGGCATTCTGCTGTAACATCAAAATCTTCTTGATGGTAGGACAGATTCATAAAGTTCTTTCTGTTTTTGTATTGGGCAGCACATCCATCCAAAAGGTAATAAATGAGCTTTCAATTTGAAAACTGACATTTTAAGAAATTGATGAAATTTGTCTGGAAAGAATAAACACACACTGTATCATGCTGAAGGCAGTCAGATATTTCCACATATGATACATGTCGTTTTTCATTAGTGCTCGAGTCTCTATAGTAAGCTACAAATGAGTGAATTGTAGTCTGTGAGTTATTTCAGTGGAATCCTTGTACCTCATCCTGAATGGTGAAGGAGTAATTTTCTGCAAAGTCACAAACAACAAGAAACTCATTTACTTTGAGACCTACTTTAGCGATTTTACAGAAATGTCACTGCTGCTGGGAGATAAATGAGTGCAGAAGCAGCTGTTGTAACCTCGATGCAAACACCTCAATGAAATCATCTGTTGACTTTGTTATAGCCTCTAGAGCTACCCTGAGTGTAGTTAACCAACACTTATATTCAATTTCATCAATGCAGTTCTTACCAAACAGACCATACAGATAATCAGTTAGTCTTATCACACCTGGACAATAGGGACATGAACCTAAGAAACATGCCGACAGTGCAGGATTACATGTAACAAATGCTACACTGTGCTTGTATGATGGTAATGTGTATCCTTCACTCTTTGTTAGTGTTTTAAGTTTACAACCTTCAATCATTAACTTGAAATTCTGGTGCAAGACACACACACAAACAGCATGGGTTCCACTGGCACTGGCAAGAACACAGTGCTTTGGCCACAAGTTACAAAATTTGGAGAATACAATATTTATATCTAGGTATTTATTTTTGAAATATGCATACAGTTCCTTAAGGTTGTGCAACACTAGCTGCTTTTGTTTATATACTGTAATTTCATTGTCTTTCACAGATACAAAGTCTTTTCTTCCTGGCATCATATGGCTCACGTTATGATGACAGTAAAAATCACACACACACTGAAAAGTTTTCTCACATAATGTCTTACCTGGCTTTGGATTTGGTGTTGCTAATATACCACATTCTGCTACAAACTGTTTTGCTCTCTGTACCATGTAATCTGAATCAGAAAATTCTTTCATAATTTTCCTTGTACTCCAACTCTTTGGAAGTACAGTTAAAATTGTGTTTTGTCATACATATGGTCTAAATTGTGAAACTTATCTTTCAGCTGGATGATAATTTCAGTTTCTCCGTTTTCACTCTCTTCTTTTTCTGGTTGTGCTGCATAAGTATGCTCCAATACAAGGGCTATTTTTTTCAGTTTTTGCTTTGGGTACTTTTTCTCACTCTGAAGCCTCTTTTTCTTCACAGGAGATTCACCTAAATAATGAAGGCTAACATTTAAAGCATCAAGTGCCAGATCTGATGCTACTTCATCTTCGCTTAAATCTTCTCAGGAAATCCCTGGCACAACTGAGGCAACATCTGCAGTGATTCTTGGGTTTTGCGTTATTTGTTTTCAACATTTACTGCAAATTTTTCCACCTAACAGTACATTAGGATATTTGTTTATCATCCGCTCCTGAACATTTCGTAAATTCTTCTGCACTCTTGCATGACCTTCTTCCCTAAACAGGTGGCAACAATACAATTTTGACTTGAAATACATTTTTTACTAAATATTACTTTACGACACATTTACTCTGCACTTTGCTAAACAAACCACAGACATAAAACATATGAAACAAAATTTGCATAATATATAGAGATCAGTGGACTAATGGTGACTAGTTGAAATAAGAGTCTCTATGATTGGCTGTTCACTAAAACAGGCTAATGCTGATTGGTCGAAATAAAAATCTCTCAGATTGACTGTTCACTAATACAGGCTAATGTTGATTGTTTGAAATAAAAGTGTCTCTTATTGGCTGTTCACAGCTATAAATATTAATGAACTTGTCTAAATAAAAGTAACTGCTGTTGACTGGTGTTATAGAAAAAACTGGATACATAGCTGCTTAGCGCATGTTGATGGTGTACTTAACTTGACAAAATAATTTTTTGTACATGATACATTTGTGTGCCATCTTGATATTTACCATATTTATAGTAACATACTGGAACAAATTAAACATATTTTTTTTTTTCAAAAAAATGGAAGAAGGAGTGCTTTGAGATATCCAAGGTCAAAGGTCAAGGTCAATGACCTTCAGTATGAAAATTCTCAGAAACCTGCCATGCGGCATATCAATGTAAAGGTCTATTCTCTAGCTTTCCAATGGTACCATTTTCATTGCTGTAATTGAAATAGAACCAGAATTACAGTCATTTATGTTGTGACATACACATGTAAGTTTAGCGCAAATTCCAAACTTTCCAGGCCTGTAACTTTCTTCACAGTTGCAATACACATCTGCAAATTGGTACTTTTCCATCTCTTATCTGGGTCAGCTATGATCTACTCTCTTCTACAAGAAGGAAGTCAGTACCAAAACTAAGTTATCTGTGAACCGTTCAATCTTTCGACCAACTTTGTTGTACGGGAGCGAAAGCTGAGTGGATTCAGGTTACCTTATCAACAAGGTTGAGGTTACGGATATGAAAGTAGCTAGGATGATTGCAGGTACTAGTAGATGGGAACAATGGCAGGAAGGTGTCCACAATGAGGAAATCAAAGAAAAACTGGGAATGAACTCTATAGATGTAGCAGTCAGGGCGAACAGGCTTAGATGGTGGGATCATGTTACAGACATGGGAGAAGCAAGGTTACCCAAGAGACTCATGGATTCAGCAGTAGAGGGTAGGAGGAGTCGGGGCAGACTGAGGAGAAGGTACCTGGATACGGTTAAGAATGATTTTGAAGTAATAGGTTTAACATCAAAAGAGGCACCAATGTTAGCACTGAATAGGGGATCATGGAGGAACTGTATAAGGGGGGCTATGCTCCAGACTGAACGCTGAAAGGCATAATCAGTCTTAAATGATGATGATGATGATGATGATGATGATGATGATTATCTGGGTCATTGAATGCACCAAATTTGAAAGACATCTGAGAGGGTCATACAACTCCTCCTTTCTCCATATTATCCCTACAGAAATACCTGCTAATTTTATAGTCCTCTTTGTTTAACATAAGGATTCCTGTATTTACTATTTACATGGTGCTGAGATAGACGTCATATAGCCATTTCCTTTCAAAATTGTGTGAAGAGATAAGTAGTTGATTAACTTTGTTTTTGGTCCTCTGACAATCTTATGTAGCTTGGTAAGCTTATTTGGGCAAGTTTAATGCAGTGCTTTTGCACAAGTTTAATGGTGTGCTTTTGCACACTCTGCTGAGTTGGTGAATCTTTTTTTATGCATAGAACTGGCCCACCATCTGAAAGCACACCATTAATCAATCTCACCAAGCTTGTTTAGTGGGTGACACTTCATTTACCTGGAACTCTTTTAAAACAGTCTGTCTGAATGAGGTATTTAGTCTAAAAACTTTTTTTAGGTCTAATATCAGATTTTGAAAATGAAAATGTCAAAAGCTGACTTACTTTTCATATTTTCTTTCACTGATATCTTACAACTTTGTATTCTGAGATAGCTGGTCATTAAGGGAAGAGTATTTGTTGGACAGACATATGTAATAAGCATTATATGTAGTAAACACTCTAGAACCTCTTACAGATAGTTTGGAATATTGACAACAGCCTCACAGATTTAAAACAACAGTAGCAGTGAAAAATATAGTGCTAGAAGGAAAAATGGCTTACACCATTCTTCATTCAGCCTTAAGCTGCGCAGAAAGAAGTGAGATATTAAGCCATAAAATCTTTGTCTATCTACTCAGTGATGCAAAGTCATTAAAACTCTCTATCTGAACAGTCCTTGGAAGGCTGAACAGTACCAACCAACCACCACGTCATCCTCAGCTAATAGGCATCACTGGCTGTGGATATAGAGGGGCATGTGGCCAGATCACTTCTCTCCCAGCCATTGTCAGTTTTCGTGACCAGAGGTGCTACTTCTCTATCAAATAGTTCCTCAATTGACCTCACAAGGGCTGAGTGCAGCCCACTTGCCAACAGGGCTCGGCAGGACCAGACGGTCACCCATCCAAGTGCTAGTCGAGTCTGACAGCGCTTAACTTCGGTGAGCTGACAGGAATCAGTTACCACTGTGTCAAGGCCATCAGCATAAGTCATTAACAGCTATTAAAATTAACCTCAGAGACAAAATGAAAACATATTTGCAAGGGAAATTATTGTAAAAAAAGTAACTTTAGACAATCATATAAATGGCCAACATGTTGCCTCGTTTTTCACTGAGAAAGTACACTATGATTGTAAAATTAACTCATTCCCATCATAGCAAGAGGTCATAATTAGGACACACGGAACATGCACATACTTAAGTTACATTAAACTAATCGAGGATGTAACCTCAGTGTTAGCAGACACAGCTCAGATGACAACTGAACAACCCTACAAGTGCTTCACAGCTAATAGCTGATGGCACAAAAACCTATATTAAGAAACTTCAGACAAGCAAAATTTATTTGCTAGCACCAGACATAGATAACAATGACCATACATTAAATGAAATACTCTGTGTAAAATCCCTCGGATAACAATTCGAAAGGAAACCAGTACCTAGATAAAGTAGTTAGAAAGCTCAGTCCAGTATGATTTGGCCTAGGAAGCATCTCTCATTGTGTTGACCTAAAAACAAAGCCATTGGCTTATTTTGCATGTTTTCACTCCTTGTTGTCCTATGTAGCTATCTTATGGGACAGTGCATCTAAGGTACCATAAATAAATTGTTATTTCAGGATAAGCAAGCAGTTTAGTTTAGTTTCTTGTGTATTCTGTGGATCATATTCAGTAAGCATATTGTGTAATGCAGATAACATTACATCTTGCAAAAGCTTTTTCAAGGATCCTGGATGTCTTATACTCACTTCACAATAGCTTTACTCTTTAATTGTATTAGTTATTGGCAATAAATATGTGTCAGGACAACCATAATATGTACAATCACAATATAAGACACAAAAATAATTTTCATGCAGACTTTTCCTACATGGCTAGGGTTCAGAGTGGAGTTGTGTTATCAGGTGCAAAATTATTCAGCAAGATGGCATCTAACAAAGCAAAGTTTTGGAAACACCAATTGTCAAAAGAAAATTAAAAATATAACTTTTTAGCCATTTTTCTCCTACAGATTATCTGAATGCCTAGATTCAAGGATTGCAGAGTTCTGTTAGCCACAGCATTAGTGTGATACTCACTGTAAAGCTGCATGTATCGTAAACAGGATTCAGTGTTTATGGGTATAGGCAACACTGTTCTTTGAGAATACCAATGTAATGAAGTAAATGTTAATTGATCAAAAGACTAGATACTTAGTATAATTGAGGAGGCAACTGCTATTTTTCCATATAATAGCTTTCTTTCTAATTTATTTGATTTAGTAAGTATAAATACAAATAATGCTAAGAAGTATATATAGTCTATTGTTAATGCAGTTGACAGGTTAAGTTTTGTGATTTGGTTGTACTTTGCTAATGGTTGCTTTGACTTATTCCACGTCTCTAAATGTTCTTCATATTGATGTGAACTACAAAACCTTACATCAAATCTCTACATTTAATAATACACACATAATGTCCTCTTTTTTCGAGCTTAGCATCTTGCTCATTATGGAGGGATGCTGCCTCTGTTTTTTGGAAAGTAAATGGGAAGTTTTGGAATGCAAAATAGGTACCATACAGCATGCTAGTGATCTTGAAATTAACTGATGGTGTGCGCAGTGATTGGTGATGAGAAACGAATGAGCACTGTAGCATTAGCTTTTTACCTTATGAAATAGCTTCTTTGGAACAATATATAAACAAAACAGCAATTCACAATAGGTACAAAATGAATGAGGTTGTACTGTTTCTGACAGATTTGGTTTGTATTCAAGAGGATGAAGGCTCCAATCCTCAGCTGGCCATCCTGATGTAGGTTTTCTATGTTTTTCCTAAATTACTTCTGGCAAATGGTCGGTGGGTCCTATAGTAAGGCCATGCTTTGTCAAGTTGGACTTGTGAATGGCCCTATGTAAATGCCTATATATATGGATTAGGTTTTTGTTCTTATTTTTTAATACCATGGTATTTCCAAAATCCTTTAAAAAGTGATCAAGGATGCATAAAACTACTACTACTATTATTACTATAACATAATGAGAGGGGGAACTTCATAATATAGTCAATCATTAAATGTTTCCTCCTACAGCTATTTTTATCTCAACTTCCTATTTATACATAAAATTTGGCATTACATATATGTACTGTATTTTTATTTTGAATCCTTTATTTTTGTAAATGACTATTTTCGAAATTCAGGTATTAAAAAGACGCTATTGATAGTAAGAAAGTAACAATAGCACAGCAAAACTACGATATACGGCGTATTTTTTTACTGTCCCGTTTGTTTGTTTTGATATTGAGCGTTTAGAGAAAACACATTTCAGTCTGTGAATACAAAGAGAACTTTACCCAACGTCCGTCATTTCGTCGTTTTCAATTCGCGCGCCTTAGAACAACAGAATGAGTAATGCCTGAAGCTTCTTGCAACCGCTCGTTATCGAATGACGCACGTGTCACGTGATCCGGCGTACCGGCGTCCGGCCACGGTGTAGCAAGTAGAAACGAAGGAATCTCGAGTCAGTGAGCACCTGTGGCATCAAAGAGCGGTTGATTTGACGTGTTGGTAATTCATTCGAGGTAAGTAAAGGTAGTGTAAATGCTACGTTGTTTCATTCGTGTCATTTTTTAAGGCTGAAATGTGTATCTCTGCAATATTCACGAAGTTATCTTTCAGTCGTATAGTCTCTGTTTTGAGAAGCTCACACCGGCTACTAGCGACAAAAACAACTGTCAAAACATTGTACCCGACTGCCCCTGCCCTTATTGTGATTTATACAGAGTAGGGTCACTGTTTTATCAATACGTAATGTCGGCGATCTTGCTTGATATTTCTGTGCGTCCAAAGGCTTCTTTGTTGTTCTGTTTGCAATAGATTTGCGCGAGAAATATGCGGCGATAGAAGTGACTGTGAAATATGTATCACTGTGGCAGCTAACTTCACGGCTACTATGAACGCTCGAAGCATATTTACATAAAATGCTACAGGAAAACTTTCTTTTTCGCTTGAATTTACCACGTTATTTTCCTCTTTCCTGAGTGGTTGCAGAATTTTGCTCACTGCTGTTTTTTCGTATTACTGAAACGGCAATTTCTATTTCTTACATCGTACGTAATTGTTCCGCCGGTACGCGTAAACAAATGGAGATCGAAAAACTTACAGTAGGTTTTTAACTTATATTGAGCAAGAGAGATCGCTAGCACATATTCAAATGTGTCAACTTCAGTGCAACAAGCCGGCAGGTTAGATGTCAGTGAATGCCTCCCAGACGAAGAATAGTATTGTGTGAAAACACAGAGCGACGTCATTCACCCATTGTATCTCGTATTTGTCATAATGAGGCAGAAACTTCAAGGCTGTGGAGCGAGTTGAGGCATACTTCAAGCTAATTCTGTATTAAAAATTAATATTAAAATTGTATGAAATCAAAAATTCTGTTGCCATGTTTTCTAAGAACGTGGAAAGCAGGACCGAAATACAATAACGTAGCACTCCCTTTTTCTGTAATTTCGTCTGTTTAGAAATAACGTAGCTCGTACAGAGAATATGACAAGTTACTTGGATTGATTGGCAGCTACTGAAAGGAAAGCTAAATGGATAACACGTTGCGTCGCGCGGTACCGTACCGCAGTGGCTGACGGAAAAACTGCAGAACCTGTGGTTATTCACAGAAAGTAGTGGGCTTGTTTGTAATGTTTTAAGTTATTTGCACGGTCGTTTTACAGAACGATCCCTAGTTGTAGCTATACAGATGATAGAAGACGACTGTTGGCTTCAGTATTGTCGACAACTGAACGGAAACTGCTTACGGCGTGTCTTTGGTCTGAAAATGACAGCTGGCCGTTACCGTACGACATTGTGAAATGCTCATATCATTCTGTCGTAAGTATAAAAATTAACAACGTAAGTCAGTTACCTAATCACCAAGTCAGTTTGTCATTTTATTTCCAAAATTTCACTCTTGTCACTATTTCCGTAATCAAAGTAGACACACGGCGGTTGATGGGAGCGACTTTAAATAGGAAATGCCTTTGAGGCCGCTTCCATCAGCCACCGCACCGAGTGACCGATTGAATCGCACGAATTGTAACACTCCTATTTTCTGAACTTCTCATAGCATTCCTTCGTACCTTGCTGCACCAGAAATTCTTTCATCCTGGAAGACCTCGGAAAGCTCTACGGTACCGACCGACCGCCGTGTCATCCTCCTCTAATTATTCATTAGCAACGAGTCGTCAGCAGACCATTCACGACTGTCATTGCTCTTGTTTGAGGCAGGGAATTGACGGCGTCAGAGGCAGGGGCATGGTGTAACGTTTCTGAACTGATTACTTGAAGAGTCTAGTTAGTTTCCTTGGGGGTCTGAATAAAATCTGTTTTCACGCCGCGCCCATTTGAATAAAAATCTCGAGCTTTCGATGGCTCTCTCCGCCATTGGAAGCTCGAGAATTTTATTCGAACTGACTTTTTCAGACACTTCTCCGCGAGACACTCAGAGGACGCATACATTTCCACAGCGGTGAGGACGTAATGCGCTGTTTGAGACTGCTGGAAAAACTGTGGAAAAAAATGACATCCGGCGGGACCCCGGTAGTCAGTGGTTTTTATTTGTGACGGCGATGGAGGAGATAGCCATCGGAAGCTTGAGAATTTTATTCGAATTGACGCGGCTTGAAAATCGAGAAGATTTTATTCGTGATAACTTGTTTTTTAAACTGTTATAATTATAACATTACCATATCAAAACGAACGAGTCAGTATGCTTACATCAGTACGTAGTACATCGCGTCCTCGAAACTTCCAGAAACTGCAATCTAGATAAATGCAGGGTGTCCCAGGAGGAATGATCAGGATTCAGGGATGTGTCAAGAAAGATCATTTGAAGGAAAAACGTCTAGTAAATATGGAATCTAGAATGCAAACCTTGAGGGTTGTGAGCACTTGTTTAGCAGAAGACATGTCTTTCGCAGTATAGAAGATCGAGTAGTGTTCATAGCTTTAACTACGCATTTTAGAGCCCATATTTACTAGCTCTTTTTTAAATTAAAAAGTGATCGTTCTTGTCCTGTCCCTCAATATTGATCATTTATCCTAGGACACCCTGTACATCTGAAAAGCAACATCCAAAAAATTTGAGAGGTACATGTCATGCAGGTGATGTAAGAACTGCAATAGCAACAAATTCTTACAACTTCAACAACTTCATGATTCACGCGATGTGAAATCGAAGTGTACAGTGACCAGTCTCCGTATTTCACAGAGCACTAAGACATTCAGGTTCTACAGTTCTGACAGGGGCGCTAATGACCTTAATTGTTTTTTGCGGCCTAAAACAAAACTCTGGTTTCCCTTCAGAACAGATAAATCTTTCATCTTTTACTACAGTGGACACACTTGTGGAGGCTACGGCTATCCGAGCGTGTAATTCGGGGAAATGCTGTTTCGGTCGATTGCGTCTTTGTTTCCGTCTACGTATGCAAGGTAGGCAGAAAATTGGTACGCGTGGGAAAGTCAGCCCTGGTGTTTTTGCTTGGTGGAGGGTCAATCCCTTTCTGCCCTGAGCTACACAACTTCGTATGGAGTGACGGTTCTATCTGAAGACTCTCGAAACCTGTCGGGCTTTGTCGTTGGCAGCAGACACAGTAAGTCTGGGAATAAGCGCCTTTTCCTGCCTGGACTGTTTCCTACAACCGCTCAGTCTGAGAGCCCATTCACGTGAGCAAATACTCCGGCCCAATTCACACAGAATTGGCGCGGTGTGGACGTCTGTCGGGGACAAGGCGCTGTTTCACGCCACCTCCATGTTGACAAATGAAGCATTTCTCAGAGGTGCGTCGTTTCGTGGTTTGCGCGTCAGTTTGTAGTCGGGAATGGCGCACCGAAGCCACGCGTGGCAGAGACGTTAAAGTGGCGCTGCTGTATTCATGCATCCGAAGTAATGCGATGTGCCTAAAAATGGTTTTATGTAAATCTGTAAACAGTTTCTCAGTAAAACTTTTACATTCCGCGTAAAAGATTAAAAATCACTGTTTTGAGGTTCGCACGTGTTCAGATACGCGGTCTTTTTCATTCGATTATGAGGAAACTATTCGGTAATAAAGCTGATTTTTCCGAATCTGATAGTGGCATCATAGGTGGGTACTGAACTGGATTTACCTCCGCTAGTGCTCAGTTACCAGTGATACTTCCCAAAGAAGTAATTCGCCAGGCATATTTGCGTTGAAGAGTTTTAGTACCGGGCCACTTTACGTTTGGTGGGTTTTAGGACATAGCTAACATATAGAAATGTTTCTAACGGTGTAAGGAGAGTGGTGAGTAAATAAGTGATACATTTTGCCGTTTTGCTATTGTCCACAACACTCAACGTTATAGCCGCGTGTTATGCGCATTTGTGATTCGTGTTTCACATTCGTATGTGGTTTATGAAGTCAGTTGCAATCAAATTTTAAGTTAATATGCATTAAGCATTATTTTCATTTTAGCACTAGAGACCGACAATCGCAGATTCATTAGCAGAGTTAGCTGGATACAATAAGCGTAAATCGTTCTTGTCTACAGTAACAGTAATTCATAGACGAAACATTTTTTCGATCACATACTGTCGAACAAATGGCGTGCATTCCAGTGACCAATGAATGAGAAATTGGATTTTGCTATTGATATAACTAAAATATTCTGTGTTCTGGATATTTTATGCTTACCTATTTTATACTAACATATTTGGGGTTTCTTGATGCAGACAGTTTATATGAGATAAAACTCCATTTTGCATATTGTTGTGACTGCTATTACACAATTACATATATTATCTTTGAAAAAAGACCACTATCTTTTTATATTCCTGGACGAACAACGTTGTGTCTGTGCAGTTCTGTGGCAGAAACGCTCTGGTTTTTGTATTACTTATTGCAGAAATAGAAACTTCGTTTTTAGAAAGTACAACACTGGTCAAAATGCATAATGTTTACTGTAATGCAAATCTGCAAAAGCAGCAAATGAGGACATGGGAAAATTTAACATTATTCCTATAGCAATTACACTAAACATGTAACCAGGATTACATTTTATGTTCTCAATCAATGTGTTTTGCCAGACAGACATGTAAACCCACTATTAATTTCGTACTTGCTCACAGAAATTCGTTTTTCAGCTGGGATATACTGTTACATGTCAAGTAACGGTTTCTTGAAAATACAGGGTGATTCAAAAAGAATACCACAACTTTAAAAATGTGTATTTAATGAAAGAAACATAATATAACCTTCTGTTATACATCATTGCAAAGAGTATTTAAAAAGGTTTTTTTTCACTCAAAAACAAGTTCAGAGATGTTCAATATGGCCCCCTCCAGACACTCGAGCAATATCAACCCGATACTCCAACTCGTTCCACACTCTCTGTAGCATATCAGGCGTAACAGTTTGGATAGCTGCTGTTATTTCTCGTTTCAAATCATCAATGGTGGCTGGGAGAGGTGGCCAAAACACCATATCCTTAACATACCCCCATAAGAAAAAATCGCAGGGGGTAAGATCAGGGCTTCTTGGAGGCCAGTGATGAAGTGCTCTGTCACGGGCTGCCTGGCGGCCGATCCATCGCCTCAGGTAGTTGACGTTCAGGTAGTTACGGACAGATAAGTGCCAATGTGGTGGCGCTCCATCCTGCTGAAATATGAATTGTTGTGCTTCTTGTTCGAGCTGAGGGAACAGCCAATTCTCTAACATCTCCAGATACTGTAGTCCAGTTACAGTAGCACCTTCGAAGAAAAAGGGACCAAAAACTTTATTGGCTGAAATGGCGAACAAATGTACAACTAAATGAAACTTTATAGCTCCCTTAATTCGCCGACAGATAGTGCTTAGCTCTGCCTTTTGTCGTTGCAGAGTTTTAAATTTCTAAAGTTGTGGTATTCTTTTTGAATCACCCTGTATATGATAAGGTGTTATTGGACCGAACTACTTAGGTCATCGGGCCCTAAGCCTACACACTACTTAACCTAACTTAAACTAACTTACGCTATGGACAACACACACACCCATGGCCGAGGGAGGACTCGAACCTCCGAAGGGGGGAGCCGCACGGACCGTGACAATGCGCCTAAGACAGCGCTGCTACACCGTGCGGCTAACGGTTTCTTCTTGACACTTTACTGGCAGGAGTTTGTCATACAAGACGGGGAAACTGTGTTTTTATGTAATGGTTGATTTCTTGACCCAGTACATCTCTGCTTCTTTGTAGTGCTTTGACAAACCCACGGTTGCTCCATGTTATGTCTATTAGTGTAGTAGCGTTGTCAGATGAAATGTGTAGCCGGACATAATCAGTTATTTTGAGTGAGCCTCTGTGCAACCTATGGTCTGGTGCACTAAGATGCTTAGGCAGGTGGTAGACTTCGGTTCATTGGTAGAATACTGGGGAAGTACAATCAGTCTACAAAGGAGACAGCTTACAAATCATTTATGCGACCCATTCTAGCATATTTCCCAGTGTGTGGGACCCGTACCAAATAGGACTAACAAGCGATATTGAATGTTTACAGAGAAAGACAGCGCAAATGGTCACAGGTTTGTTTGACCCGTGGGAGAGTGGGTTGGGTTTTTTTGGGGGAAGAGACCAGACAGCAAGGTCATCGGTCTCATCGGATTATGGAAGGGCGGGGAAAGAAGTCGGCCGTGTCCTTTCAAAGGAAGCATCCCGGCATTTGCTTGGAGCGATATAGGGAAATCACGGAAAACCTAAATCAGGATGGCCGGACGCGGGATTGAACCGTCGTCCTCCCGAATGCGAGTCCAGTGGTGGGAGAGTGTTACCAAGATGCTGAAGGAGCTGAAATGGCAGACTGTTGAAAATAGGCGTGAACTAACCCAAAATAGTCTACTAACAAAGTTTCAACGACTCTTGGAATACACTAAAACCCACTATGTATCACTCACGTAGGTATCGTGAGGACAAGATTAAAATAATTAAAACAGAGGCATTCAATCAATCATTCTTTCCACACTCCATAAGTGAATGGAATGGTAGGAAGCCCTAATAATTGATGCAATGGGACGTACCATTTTCAGAATGTAAATGTAGATCAATGAAATCCTCTGGTTCCATGTTGCACAGAAGTAATCCATTGTCCTTGGCGTTGGAAATGACTGGAATCTATTTTTCTGCGCGAAAAGATATTTTGTTCCTCTCGCTAATGCCAAAATCTCTACAACATGGTAGGAAGATATGCCCATTAACGAGGAATCTCTGGTCTACAGTAATGAAATATTTACAGATAAGATTTTGGAAAAGTGTCGTAATATTTTGAACATCTCACAAAATCAGCAATATTTAGGTTTATGTTCAAATAAAAATCGTATGAAAAATAGAAATTATGATCGAAACATTCCAGTTTCATTGTTTTTCTCTGAATGCTACCATTCATTTTGACAAACATAATACATAAATGCTTTAGACTGATTGTGTAAAAATGCTTGAAACGTTCAGGATACATGTTGTGCTACATTTCTTCCCTTTTGCTGACCATAATGGATATATCCTAGATCTTCTTCACTACTCAACATTTACGAGCTATAAAGGATCCAGTGCACCAATATCTTTGTCTGATGGTGACATATTCTGATGCATTCATAGCATCTCTCTGACAGCGCATCTCCAATGTGAATTCCCCCAGGGGCTCAGCGATTGATTGCTGGGTAGGAATTTGTGATCCTGGGTTCCAGACCTGGGGACTGGTAAGCGCCATCAGTCCTCTGTTACCGTTAACTCTGGGCATGCTTCAGCCACCACCATGTGGCGCAGTGGTGGAATGTTGTATGATTTGGAGAATGGGGGCCTTGGCTTCACCACCTGGACCGCAAGGAATGTACACACTTATAAAGAAAAAAAAGAAAGAAAAAAAGAAAAAACCTCGATCACACGCTGTGCTACATGCTGATGAGGTGAATGGCTGTTGAGGTAAAACATGCTCTAGCAGGCAACCTCTAAGGCCCTCCCCCCTTGTACAACGCTTGCTCAGGCATGCAAGGATCTGCCTGGGTCGACAATTGTTTCCCTAAAGATCGTGGGATCCCTATGGAATGGTCTCATCAGCCACTTATCAAAGAGCTCGGTTGGTCTTTTGTCCCAAAAAGAGGTCTCAGGATAATAGTAACAGGGCATTAATCTGCCATAATACTTTTATTGTAATCAAGAGAACAGGGGGAACATTTGAGAAGGTTTCCCCCTTTCTATAGTCATAAGGCGTTGGAAGGTATTGTTGGGTCCCTAAAAAGTGTCAAATGACTTTGTAATGGAGCACTTCTAGTTGAAGCTTCTAATTCAAACCAAGTATCTAAGCTTCTGGGATGTAAGGCTGCAGGTAAATACCCAGTCGAGGCTGAGTTGCATGACACTCTTCATTGAGGGCATGGTTACCTGCTCCTCTGATGTAATGGAGGTGGATCCTGCGAATTGAGGTGAAGAATGTCAAAAATAGGGGTGTCGTGGAAGTGCAGAACTAAGTGAGTCAATGGCAAATTGGAAAAATCTGCAACATTTATTCTAATGTTTAGTGCTCCAGAATTACCTGAACATATCCTTGTAAACTATATCTGTCTGAAGGTTCCTTTGTTCCTAACCCATTGCTATGCTTCAAATGTCTATGATTTAGCCATACCCCGATGGGAGGGCTACATATGGCAGTTGTGGAGTCTCACGTCACGAATCAGGAAATTCTTGTATAGTTCCTTTGAAATTTGTAAATTGCTCTGGGGATGACCCAGTGTGGAGCGTGAAGTGTCAGGTCTACAATGAGGAAAGGAAAATTAAGGAGCCGAAAGTCAAGACATGTGTACCCTATGGCGAAGCTAAAAAAGCATTCAAAGCTATGCAGCCTCTGGTTTTTGCTACTTCTTTTGCATCAGCCCTTGAGATGCCAGTGACCAAGTGTGATGTCTCCACACAAACTAAGATCACAGATTAAAGTACAAGCACATGCACTTGTCGGTGTATCTGTGGGGGAAACGCTACACTTGAAACAGAAGTCATTCAAAAGCTGTCAGTGATGGGCTTACCATCTAAGCCACATACCACTGACCACCAATCAGTAGCCTACTAAGCTTTCCCCTTAACCTAGGCAACCAACTCCTCCCATAAGTAAGGGAAAAGTCCTTCAAAAAGTAGTTCAAAGTCGAAGAACGTGGTAGTTAAACCTTCGCATTGGCGAGTTCTATCCCTCTCTGTTGGCGACTATGCTCATGAGGATCTGGACTTGCAGTTGGAGGATCTGGAGATCTGGGAATTGGCTAACGTTCCCCCTGACCTCCCCAGTAAATCACAACCTCTAAGGGAGAAAGAATTGCTAAACAATGGCTCCCACAGGGACTTCTGTGTTGCAGTGGAATTTAAATGGACACCACTCACATTTGGAAGAATTACAGCTCCTGGTCCAGGAGAAACCGTTCTGCATTTGCCTACAAGAAAATCCTCTTAGTCACCAACATACCTACATTATGGGTTTACCACCCCTACAGGAAGGATGATATTGCTGGAGACAGGGCTAAAGGTGGAGTTACTGTTTTCATTGATGACAGATGCCACTCCTGTCCTGTCCATCTTACCATGATCATCCAAGCAATTGCTGTGAAAGTTCTAGCATCCTTTAACATCACAGTGTGTTCTATGTATCTTCCACCTAATGATGCTTTGGATGCAGATGCACTGACAGAACTCTTCGAGGCACTCCCATGCCCATTCCTCCTTGTTGGGTACTTCAATGCACGCAATATGCTGTGGAGCTCAGTTACCATTTGATCCAGGGGTCGGGCGATCGAGCAACTCGTCCATTCTGAGAGTATCTGCCTTCTGAATGTGGGTCAGATGACACTTTTCCACAGCCACTGGGTCTTTTTCAACCGTAGACGTTTTTGTTCCCCAGCTACTGCAGACTGTTACCCCCTGCGGGTTCGGGGGTAAGAATAGGCCCGCGGTATTCCTGCCTGTCGTAAGAGGCGACTAAAAGGAGTCTCAAATGTTTTGGCCTTAATGTGATGGTCCCCCTTGGGGTTTGACCTCCATTTTTCAAAGTTCTACAGAAGTACGAGCCTTTTGGGGAAGGACACCTTACATGGTGTACCACTGGTCCTAAGTGCACTAAGACCTTGGCACTCAGAATTGCACCGGCGTTGTCACCATACCCATTATTCCTCAAATTGGGCCTAAACGCCTGATGGGTTGTCCAAGTTACGCCCATAGTGCATCTCCATCTGCACCAGCGATCATGATGGACTTTCCATGGCACCAGAAATCCAGCACGGTAGCCAGCCCGTTGTGGTGGGGTCGTCATGTACCCTCTAGGTTGTAGCCCCCTGACAACACAGGGATCGTACTGCCGATACCTGAGCTGCACCCTCCCCACGTTGGCCAAGGAGTAGATGCCCGTCTCCTTGGGGCATCAGGACTCCCGGCAATGGTCATCCTGCCAGGTGGCCCTTGCTGCGGCTGGGTGGCGCCCGTGGGGGGAGCCCCTGGTCGGAGTGGGTGGTATCGGGGCGGACGTTTCGCACATGAAACGTCAACACGTATCAGGTCGCTCTGCGGCCGAGTCTTCCAAAAGAAAAGGTACCGTTTCTAGTTCTGGTTCTCCTGCCCTTTCCCCCTTGGCCACTCCATGGGAGGAGGGACAGGCCCGCCGGCTTGGGGTGAAGTACTTTCCCCGCTATTTGGTCTGTTCTCGAACAGATGGGGGGACGTTCGCCACCTCCAAGCCCATGTTCATTGTTCAGCACATTGAGGACGTCTTCGGGGAAATCGAGGCTCTCAGCAAGATGCGATCAGGGTCCGTTCTTATCAAGACCACCTCTGCCACACAATCGGCGGCACTCCAGGCGTGCGACCGCCTAGGGGACATCCCAGTCTCCATTGTCCCACATCTGGCACTAAATAGGACGCAGGGGGTTATTTTTCATCGTGACCTCGTGCTACAATCTGATGAGGAGCTCAGGGCCAACCTGGAGCGCCGCGGCGTGCATTTCGTCCGGCGAGTCCAGCGCGGCCCCAAAGACCGTCGCATTGACACCGGGGCCTTTATCCTTGCCTTCGAGGGGGACGTTCTCCCAGAGAAGGTAAAGGTGATGTGCTACCGGTGCGACGTGCGACCTTACGTCCCGCCTCCTATGCGCTGTTTTAGGTGTTTGCGCTTTGGGCACATGTCGTCCCGGTGTGAGGCTGAGCCCCTTTGTGGCGACTGTGGACGTCCTCTTCGTGAGGAACATACTTGCACCCCACCACCTCGGTGCCCTAATTGTCCTGGCGTCCACTCGCCTAGGTCCCCAGACTGCCCCGCCTATCAGAAGGAGAAAAAGATACAAGAAATCAAAACTTTGGATCGGCTCTCTTATTCTGAGGCCAGGAAGAAGTATGACCGCCTTCATCCCGTGTCACTGGCCACTTCGTTTGCCTCAGTTGTGTCCACTCCTTCCGCTGTATCCTCACCTCTATCCTGTCCCCCCTCCGCCTCCTCTGCCCATCAGGGGGCTCTGCCTCCGCCTCCCAAATCCCTCCCTTCCAACTCCTCCTCCCCCGCGGCCCCCACCCCCCCTGCCCCAGGGGCCACCCTTCCTCCTCCTCCTCCCCCCACGCCACCTGAGAAGCGATCCTCTTCTCAGGCGTCCATCGGGGAAACGTTCCGGACCCCAGCTTCCGAGGTCCGGCGTTCCAAAACGGACCCCGCGCGTGAGGACCTTCTTCGGGTCCAGCCCACCATCCCTGTGCCTCCTCGGCCTTCCAAGAAGGCCTCCAAGAAGTAGTCTCTATCCCCCTCTCCACCCCGGCGCGTTTCATCTGACGCTTCATCCGTGAGTCGCTGCTCCCGGCCGTCCTCAGTTTCGCCGGGACGCTCTGCTGCCAGGCGTTCCGCTGGCCTTTTGTCGGCAAATGATGCGGCCCCTCCTACACAATCAGGGACAGCGGCTGCAGCTGGCGACGAGTCAATGGAACCGGATCCGCCTGCCGTCAGTTGTAGCGTTGTTGCCTCGCAACCTGGCCCTCCGCGGCCATCGAGGTGACCAGCTCTTCCCCGTCTCGTTCCCCCAACTTTTTGACTAGCAATGGCGTTGTTTCATTGGAACATAAGAGGTATTCGATCTAATCGGGAGGAATTACAACTGCTCCTCCGCCTGCACTGTCCGCTCGACCTTGGTCTCCAGGAAACCAAGTTGCGCCCGACTGACCGTATTGCCTTTTCCCACTATACCTCGGAGCGGTATGACCTCGCCCCTGTGGACGGTATCCCAGCTCATGGTGGGGTCATGTTGCTCGTTCGGGACGATGTCTATTACCATCCCATCCCATTGACCACCCCACTCCAAGCAATAGCTATCCGCATTACTCTTTCTGCTTTTACTTTTTCAGTTTGTACCGTCTACACTCCACCGTCATCTGCTGTTAGTCGGGCTGACATGATGCACCTGATCGATCAGCTTCCCCCGCCGTCCTTATTGTTTGGCGACTTCAATGCCCATCATCCCCTTTGGGGCTCTCCTGCATCCTGTCAAAGAGGCTCACTCTTGGCGGATGTCTTCAACCATCTCAATCTTGTCTGCCTCAATACCGGCGCCCCGACTTTCCTCTCGGACTCTACTCATACCTACTCCCACTTGGACCTCTCGATCTGTTCTACCACTCTTGCCCGTCGGTTCGAGTGGTATGTCCTTTCTGACACCTATTCGAGCGACCACTTCCCCTGTGTCGTTCGTCTCCTGCACCACACCCCATCCCCATGTCCTTCGCGCTGGAACATACTGAAAGCTGACTGGGGACTTTACTCCTCCCTGGCGACCTTTCCGGACCACGATTTTTCCAGTTGTGACAGTCAGGTCGAATACCTCACAGCTGTTATTATCCATGCTGCCGAACGTTCCATACCTCGTACTACTTCTTCTTCACGTCGCGTTTCCGTCCCCTGGTGGAACGAGGCTTGTAGGGACGCTATCCGTGCTCGACGACGTGCTTTACGCACCTTTCGCCGCCATCCTACGTTGGCGAATTGTATTGAATACAAACGACTCCGAGCGCAATGCCGTAGAGTCATCAAAGACAGCAAAAAAGCTTGTTGGGCCTCTTTCACGAGCTCCTTTACCAGTTTTACTCCCTCTTCCGTTGTTTGGGGTAGCCTGCGCCGGCTGTCGGGCATTAAGGCCCACTCCTCAGTACCTGGCCTGACCTCAGGTAATGAGGTCCTTGTTGATCCTGTGGCTGTCTCCAACGCCTTTGGCCGCTTTTTCGCGGAGGTTTCAAGCTCCGCCCATTACCATCCTGCCTTCCTTCCCAGGAAAGAGGCAGACGAGGCTCGGCGACCTTCCTTCCACTCGCTGAATCTGGAAACTTACAATGCCCCCTTTACTATGCGGGAACTCGAACGTGCACTTGCACTGTCCCGGTCCTCTGCTCCGGGGCCAGATGCCATTCACGTTCAGATGCTGGCACACCTTTCTCCGGCGGGCAAAAGCTTCCTTCTTCGTACCTACAATCGCGTCTGGACCGAAGGTCAGGTCCCCATGCGTTGGCGTGACGCCGTTGTTGTTCCTATACCCAAACCCGCGAAGGATAGACACCTTCCTTCTAGTTACCGCCCCATTTCTCTTACAAGCTGTGTCTGTAAGGTGATGGAGCGCATGGTTAATGCTCGGTTAGTTTGGATTCTTGAATCTCGACGACTACTTACTAATGTCCAATGCGGCTTTCGTCGCCGCCGCTCCGCTGTTGACCACCTTGTGACCTTGTCGACATTCATCATGAACAACTTTTTGCGAAGGCACCAAACGGTAGCCGTGTTCTTCGACTTGGAGAAGGCTTATGATACCTGTTGGAGAGGAGGTATCCTCCGCACTATGCACAAGTGGGGCCTACGCGGTCGTCTGCCCCTTTTTATTGATTCCTTTTTAACGGATCGAAAGTTTAGGGTACGTGTGGGTTCCGTATTGTCCGACGTCTTCCTCCAGGAGAACGGAGTGCCTCAGGGCTCCGTCTTGAGCGTAGCCCTTTTTGCCATCGCAATCAATCCAATTATGGATTGCATTCCACCTAATGTCTCAGGCTCTCTCTTTGTCGCTGACTGCGTGATCTACTGCAGTGCCCAGAGAACATGCCTCCTGGAGCGCTGCCTCCAGCGTTGTCTAGACAGCCTCTACTCATGGAGCGTGGCAAATGGCTTCCGGTTCTCTGAAGAGAAGACGGTTTGTATCAACTTTTGGCGATATAAAGCGTTCCTTCCGCCATCCTTACATCTCGGTCCCGTTGTTCTCCCATTCGTGGACACAACTAAGTTTCTAGGGCTCACGTTGGACCGGAAACTGTGTTGGTCTCCACATGTCTCTTATTTGGCGGCCCGTTGTACACGTTCCCTTAATGTCCTCAGAGTTCTTAGCGGTTCATCTTGGGGAGCGGATCGCACTGTCCTGCTTCGCTTGTATCGGTCCATAGTCCGATCGAAGCTGGATTATGGGAGCTTCGTCTACTCGTCCGCTCGGCCATCCCTCTTACGCCGGCTCAACTCCATCCACCATCGGGGGATACGTCTTGCGATCGGAGCCTTCTACACTAGTCCTGTCGAGAGTCTTTACGCTGAAGCTGCTGAGTTACCATTGACCTACCGGCGCGACATACTGCTGTGTCGGTATGCCTGCCGGCTGTTGTTTATGCCCGAACACCCCTCTTACAAGTCCTTCTTCGCCGATTCTCTCGACCGTCAGTACGGGTTGTATGTGTCTGCCCTGCTGCCCCCCGGAGTCCGCTTCCGTCGCCTGCTTCGACAATTGGATTTTGCCCTCCCTACCACCTTCAGAGAGGGTGAGAGCCCGACACCACCTTGGCTCCAGGCTCCGGTTCGTATTTATCTCGACCTCAGCTCACTCCCGAAGGAGGGTACTCCGGCTGCAGTGTATTGCTCACGGTTTGTCGAACTTCGTGCTCGACTTGCTGGTCACACCTTTATTTACACCGATGGCTCCAAAACTGACGATGGTGTCGGCTGTGCCTTTGTCGTCGGGACCGCCACCTTTAAATACCGGCTCCTTGACCAATGTTCCAGCTTTACGGCCGAGCTTTTTGCTCTCCATCATGCCATTCAGTATGCCCGCCGCCACCGCCATTCATCATATGTACTCTGCACTGACTCACTCAGTGCTCTTCAGAGCCTTGGGGCTCCCTATCCGGTCCATCCCTTGATTCAACGAATACAGCAGTCCCTCCATTCTTTCGCTGATAGTGGCGGTTCTGTCAGCTTTCTGTGGGTCCCCGGACATGTAGGAGTGCCTGGCAATGAGGCTGCGGATGCTGCAGCCAAGGCTGCAGTCCTCCAGCCTCGGCCAGCCTCCCATTGTGTCCCGTCATCTGACGTTTGTGGGGATGTATGTAAGAGGCTTGTGTCCTTGTGGTGGGATGCTTGGTCATCCCTCCAAGGAAACAAGCTCCAGGCAGTAAAACCGCTCCCAACTGCTTGGACAACTTCCTCCCGACCATCTCGGCGCGAGGAGGTCCTTCTGACCAGGTTGCGGATTGGGCATTGCCGGTTTAGCCACCGCTACCTGCTCTCTGGTGACCCAGCCCCGCAGTGCCCTTGTGGTCAGGCATTAACGGTGCGCCATGTTTTATTGTCGTGTCCCCGTTTTAGTCAATTTCGTGTTGTCCTGTCCCTGCCATCTACCTTACCGGATGTTTTAGCTGATGACGCTCGAGCAGCTGCTCGTCTTCTGCGTTTTATAACTTTAACTGGCTTGACCACAGACATTTAACCTTTTTACTTATTTCATCTGCATCTTTGTCAGGTCCTTTTGATGTCCCCCCCATCCCCTTGAGTTTTAGCAGGTTCCTTGTGCTCTAACACCAGTGACTGGGCGCTAATGACCTCAGCAGTTGAGCGCCCTTAAACCCTACCACAAAAAAAAAAAACAGACTCAGTTAAGTGGGAAGTAGCTAAGATTTACATTCTAGTGACCACTTCCCAGTGTGGATCTGCCTGCAAAGTAGGACAGTGGCTGACAGGAGACCATGAAGATGGATGATAAAAAGGGCAAATTGGTTGCAGTACAGTCATCCGGCTATTTTTGAACAAAAGGATTGTGCACAGGACATGGTGGCTCATATTACTTGTGAGATCCAACAGGCTGCTGCGGAGTTCACGCCAGTCTAGCAACCACCTCAGACAGTGGCCTGTCCTTCGCGAAATGACAATTGTCGATTGGCAATCAGGGCCAGACGAACAGCCCTGTGGAACTTCAAACATCGTCCGACTACAGAAAACCTTCACGCCTTCAGATCTGCGAGAGCACCTGCGAGGTGAGTGATACAAGAATAGAAGAGGAATTCCTGGAAGGAATTCACGACTTCCATTAAATGGTCAGCTACCACTGCGCAAATCTGGGACTCAATAAGGCGGATTGCCGGCAAGGGTAGTACACGTTCCCTTACGGCCTTGTCAAGTAATGGGGTCTTGATGGACCTCCCAGATGACATGGCTCAGGTTTTCGCTGAACACTTTTTTACTGTCACTACGTGATCCAGACAAGGTCCTGCTTTACATGTGTTCTGTAGGACTGCAGAGTTGAGGAAGCTCCATTTCTTCTCGCTTAATGAGGAAGTCTGCGACCTTCTGTCCTCCATGTGCGAAGAGGAATCAGCTCTTCTGTGGCCAGAGACTCTGCTCCAGGACCAGATGAGATTCATTATGCTATACTTCATCTGTGACCTGAAGCAAAAGGAGAGCTCCTCTCTTAATCAGATCTGGTATGATGGACACTACCCAAAAACTTGGAAGGAGTCAATAGTAATTGCATTCTGGAAACCAGGCAAGCATCGTAACACCCCTAACCATCACCGGGGTGTAGCCCTTACAAGTAGTATGGGCAAGACTCTTGAATGCATGCTCAATGGCCGCCTGATCTAGCTTCTCGAATCCCATGGTCACCTGAGGCGCTCCTAGTGCGGCTTCAGGCGCCACTGTTCCACCCTTGACACGTTAATTCTACTGGAGACAGCAGTACAGGAGTCCTCCTTAGGCCAAAACCATTTGGTTTGTGTGTTTTTTGACCTCAAAGAAGCATACGACAGTACTTGGAGGTACAACATCCTTCGACAACTTCATGAATGGATACTACGTGGACGCCTGCCACTTCTTATCCTATAGTTTTTCGAGCACAGGCGTTTTCGATATTGTGTTAGTGATGCCTTGTCTGACTGCTATGTCCAAAAGCATGGGATCTCCCAAGGCAGTGTCTTCAGTGTCACAATGTTTGCCACTGCCATCAATGTCATTTCCTCCGCAGTCAGGAGCCTTATTGAATGCCCTTTATTTGTGGATAACTTTACAGTCTTCTACTCTTCCTCTGATCTCATAATGGCGATGAGGCAGCTACAGCGGAACGTTAGGAGGCTGAGAACCTGGGCCAGGGCAACTGGTTTTAGATTCTCACAAGAGAAGACAACATGTGTCAATTTTAACCGTGCTTGTCGAAGTTTTAACTAACCAGTGCTCGCAATGGGGATATTTTTTTCGTTTTATAGAAACTGTGCAGTTTTTGGTTACTCGAAATCAACTTGGCTCCCACATCTGAAAGTCCTACGAACAAATGGCTCCCAGTCATCGAATATTTTGGAATGCCTTAGCGGAAAAATTTGGGGAGCTGACATGTCTTACCTCATGCAGTTCTATAGGGCATTAGATCAGTCACATTTAGATTATGGCAGCATGGTCTACGGCTCAGCCCAAACTTCCTACCTCAAGATGTTATACGCTGTCCATCCATGAGGGCATTTGGATATCGACTGGAGCTTTTCGGACCATCCCAGTTCAGAGTCTGTGTGCAAAGGCTGGTAAACAACTACTCTGGATTTGGTGACATATCCTTTTGGCTCAACAGGCACTAAAAATCTCAATGTCACTTCAGTCATTGACATTTAGTGCAGTGGTCCAACCCACCTTTGAACGGTTGTTCAGGAGTCAGCCCCATGTGACCAAGCCATCTGGGATCTGGATCCATCAGACCTACAAATATATGGCCAGGGATGGAACACGTTGCCACCTTGACATCTTGTAAAGGGCCAAAGCGATTTTAAGCTTGACACAGTAAAAGAAAACTTGTACCCCAGATTATGTTTTCATAACTTTGTTTTCGTCCAACAAAGCCGCAAAAGAAGCAAGTCGGCATGGTGCTACCCATCAGTGCCTCATCCTGTTACACGTGATCATCTCATTTTCTGACAGAAAACAAACTGCTTTCGCTCACATCGACTACACAGTCATGGCAGACTTTGTCAGTCTACTGCTGGAAGGAGGTTTTGCTTATCAGACTGAGCATTGGACATAGCCCTTTAACACATGGATTCCTCCCCCAGCAGCAGGATCCAGCTCTCTACGAAGTTCGTGGTGTGCCACATTCAGTTCAGCATATTTGAGCAACGTGTGTCCTATATACTGATATTAGGGCAGCTTTCAGTCTCTATGGATATCTGGCAACCATCCTTGCCAGTACTGATTCCCGAGCTACAAGAGTGGTAAAATAATGTGAACCCTCAGGCCTTATCCCTAAACTGCTGGGGAAGGGAGGCAGACTTTAATACATCATAAACTATTCCGCTTGTGGGGCAGCCTTTGTCGCTCACATCAAATCATCATCGGGTTTGTGCTTGGCTACCACAGGGCCCCAGCCTGTGCAGCACTTTTTCCCTTCTGTGCTGCATGTCTATCCTCTTGCTATTCTTCTTCCCCTCCCTTGGGGAACATGTCTGGGGTATTATTGGGAATGTTCTGCATTCTGTTGCTGACCTGCAAACAGTCTCAACTTTATTATTGGCTTCCTTTTCCTTTCCTTGTTTCCTTTCTCTCGTTCCTCCGCTTTGGCGTTTGAGGATCCTCTTTTTTTCTTCTTCCTCCTTGTGCACTCCTGAAGGCTGGCTCACATGTCTGACGCGTAGAAGGAGACTGGGTAACGTGTAATCCCAGCCCCTGGTCGACAGGTAGGGTTTACATGTACACCTGGTACAGTCAAGCCCCGGGGAGGGCTGATTGCCTGAGCTGTAACCTTCCCAAACAGCCGATTGGCCCCTCAGTCAGGTGTTCGGGAGGCGTGACCTGAGATGTGTACAATCATCTAAGGTGGGTGTGCCCCCTTGTGAAGGGGGCCCCCAGTTGGAAGGAGCACACCATCGGAGATGCCGGCAATCATGGAGGATTCCCTCACAATGAGTTAATCATCCACTCCATTAACGTCCACGAAACGTAAACGTAATGAGGCTACTGTTTCGAAGACGCTTTCTGCTGCGCTGCACTGCAGTTCCTTGTGGTCTCACATGCTGAAGATGGTCGGTCCTTTACCACGGTAAATCTCTTTATTATTCAGAAAGGTGTAAATGCAATTTCTGGCCCTGTGAAATCCTGCTCTTGTTTACAGAATGGCACTTTGCTTTTGGAGATGGCTTCCAAATGTCAAGCACAACAACTGTTTGCTGCCTCGCTTCTCCACAGCTACCCTGTTCGTGTCGATGCACGTAGAACTTTGAATTCTTCCCGTGGTGTAATTTACACCAGGCTGCTTGACGGTCTAACTGAGGCTGAAATACAATCTTACCTATCTGATCAGGGTGTCACTGCCATCCACTGTGTAATGAAAAAGGTCGCTTCCTCCTTGGTGCCCACCTACACTCTTTTCCTCACCTTTGATAGGGTGGTGTTGCCGTCCAAGATCAAATCAGGCTCTGAAATCATCACAGTCCAGCTGTACATTCCGAATCTAATGCGCTGCTACCAGTGTCATCGTTTCAACCACACTCGAACATCTTGTCGACACGCAGCCAAATGTGTAACCTGTGGCAGGGATGCACACGAAGGCAAATGTCCGCCTCCTTCTCCCCGATGTATCAACTGCAATGGCGGCCATACCGCTGCCTCTCAGGATTGTCCCATGTATCTAGATGAGTGGGCTGTTCAGGAGATTCTCCAAAAGGAAAAAGTGCCTTACCCAGTAGCTCACAAGTTACTGGCTAGTCACAAACCCTGTGTTCTCCCACCTGGCACCTATTGTTCTGCTCTTGTTACCCCTCGCTCCATGAAGGACATGGTCAAGCAGACATGTGACTTCAAATTTGGCTCTGACATTGTGAAACAGATCAGTGTCAAGGTAGCATCGCCGTCCCCCTATCCCGCTGTGCAACAAACCGTCATACTCTCGTCTAAAGGGGCGAAGCCACCCACTCCACAACCAGGAGGCAGGGAAAGGACAGGAGTAGTATTCCCGTGAAGACTTCTTCCATTCCTCCAGCCAAACAACACACAAGTCTTCCTCTAACCAGAAGGACTCTAAAGCCGCTAAAGAGAAATGTTCTCCTCCGTCACCAACTTTAAGAACGTGCTCGATGGTATCGCCACGTGGTCCTTTAGCCCGACCGTCCTCTGTCTCGCCGGTACGCACCACCAACCGTTTTTCAGCGTCGGACTCCACAGACCGACCGCACAAGCACACTGATGCTTCTGTGGACCCCATGGAGCAGGATCCTCCTGCTTCTGTGCCCTGTAGTAGCAACTCTACACCGGCTGTCCCTCAGCGGCCGCCGAGTTGACACCCCTACATCTCTTCCTCCTCATGACTGTCCTCCAATGGAACACACGCGGCCTTCGGTCCCACAAAGAGTATTTATGGCTGCTTCTAGCGTTGCAGCATCCCCTTGTACTCTACCTTCAGGGAACGCAATTGCGTCCTCAAGACCGATTTGAGCTTTCACATTACTTACTGATTCGTTTTGACCTCTCCCATGAGGTCTGCATTCCATCTCATGGGGGCGTCATGCGGCTCATACAGGATGACCTTCATAGTCAACCCATCTCCCTGACTACCCGTCTTCAAGCTTTTGCCACTCGCCTTTTCCTTCCCCACCTGACTTTCTCCCTCTGTACCATTTATGTACCTCCGTCCTTAGATGTCACCAGGGCAGACTTCCCTCAGCTTATTGGGCCGCTACCTCTCCCGTTTTTGCTGCTCGGTGACTTTAATGCGCATCATCCCCTTTGGGGTTCTCCCAGGACCTGTCAGAGAGGTGCCATATTGGCTGACATTCTTAACCAACTTACCCTCTTCTGCATTAACACTGGAGCACCCACTTTCCTTTGACTCCTCACACACCTATCCCCATTTGGACTTACCCTTTTGCACTGCCCAGCTTGCCCATCGTCTTGAATGGTCCGTTATTTCTGACACATACTCGAGCAACCATTTCCCATGTGCTCTCCGTCTACTGACTCCTATCCCATCCGCATGCACACCCAAACGGCAGCTTTAATCCTCCCTGGCGACTTTCGAAGAACAATATTTCCCCAGTTGTGATGACCAGGTGGACTATCTCAACAACGTTATCCTTACCGCTGCAGATCATTCCATTTCTCGCACTTCTTCTTTACCACGTCGTGTCCCCGTTCCTTGGTGGCCTGAGGCATGCTGTGATGCAATTGCGAATGGAGACGTGGCTCTCCGCGTTTTTAACCGCCACCCTAAGCTAGAAAACTGCATTCATTATAAACAGATGGGTGCAAAGTGTCATCGAGTTCCTTGGGATGGCAAAAGAGCTAGTGGATTTCATTCACTAGTCGACCCACGAAAGTCGAGTTTTAGCCTACCAGCAAGTCAAGACTGTTCACATTGTATCGTTTGGTGTTTTGTCAGCTGTTGGGATATTCCTGTGAGCAACAACGTGGTTTTCAAGTTGGAAAATTCTAACCACCCTCCGGTGGAGTTTCACTGTATTTGGTTATTTGAACTGAAGTGCACCAGCGGACTCTTCTGCATTGTGGCCGTTAACATTAAGGTTACCTGCCCTGGCCGTTGACGTAAATTTCAGGCAGTGTAGTTTCCTCATCGTGTTGTTGTCCAGCATGTTGTGTAGTTTGACAGCTCCATGTATGATTGGCTGTGTGCGCCAATATCTTCTACAATGTTCCGTTGAACTCCCTGTTGCGCCCTGGTTGGGTGAGGTGGAAGTTAACCTGTCGGTGGGTCCGTTGGCTGTCGGTCGGTTGGATTGTTGTCGGATCGTGAATGGTTGGCCCGACTGCCTGTATCACCTGAGCGAGCGTTAGTATTTGAATTCGAGGACGACCCTTGAATATCTGAGCGCCCTTGGGTGTACTGCCCTATTTTTTATAAAATTGTTCTTGTTGTTTGTACAGGGTGTTTCAAAAATGACCGGTATATTTGAAACGGTAATAAAAACTAAACGAGCAGCGATAGAAATACACCGTTTGTTGCAATATGCTTGGGACAACAGTACATTTTCAGGCAGACAAACTTTCGAAATTACAGTAGTTACAATTGTCAACAACAGATGGCGCTGCGGTCTGGGAAACTCTATAGTACGATATTTTCCACATATCCACCATGCGTAGCAATAATATGGCGTAGTCTCTGAATGAAATTACCCGAAACCTTTGACAACGTGTCTGGCGGAATGGCTTCACATGCAGATGAGATGTACTGCTTCAGCTGTTCAATTGTTTCTGGATTCTGGCGGTACACCTGGTCTTTCAAGTGTCCCCACAGAAAGAAGTCACAGGGGTTCATGTCAGGCGAATAGGGAGGCCAATCCACGCCGCCTCCTGTATGTTTCGGATAGTCCAAAGCAATCACACGATCATCGAAATATTCATTCAGGAAATTGAAGACGTCGGCCGTGCGATGTGGCCGGGCACCATCTTGCATAAACCACGAGGTGTTCGCAGTGTCGTCTAAGGCAGTTTGTACCGCCACAAATTCACGAAGAATGTCCAGATAGCGTGATGCAGTAATCGTTTCGGATCTGAAAAATGGGCCAATGATTCCTTCGGAAGAAATGGCGGCCCAGACCAGTACTTTTTGAGGATGCAGGAACGATGGGACGGCAACATGGGGCTTTTCGGTTCCCCATATGCGCCACTTCTGTTTATTGACGAACCCGTCCAGGTAAAAATAAGCTTCGTCAGTAAACCAAATGCTGCCCACATGCATATCGCCGTCATCAATCCTGCGCACTATATCGTTAGCGAATGTCTCTCGTGCAGCAATGGTAGCGACGCTGAGGGGTTGCCGCGTTTGAATTTTGTATGGATAGAGGTGTAAACTCTGGCGCATGAGACGATACGTGGACGTTGGCGTCATTTGGACCGCAGCTGCAACACGGCGAACAGAAACCCGAGGCCGCTGTTGGATCACCTGCTACACTAGCTGCGCGTTGCCCTCTGCGGTTGCCGTACGCGGTCGCCCTACCTTTCCAGCACGTTCATCCGTCACGTTCCCAGTCCGTTGAAATTTTTCAAACAGATCCTTTATTGTATCGCTTTTCGGTCCTTTGGTTACATTAAACCTCCGTTGAAAACTTTGTCTTGTTGCAACAACACTGTGTTCTAGGCGGTGGAATTCCAACACCAGAAAAATCCTCTGTTCTAAGGAATAAACCATGTTGTCCACAGCACACTTGCACGTTGTGAACAGCACACGCTTACAGCAGAAAGACGACGTACAGAATGGCGCACCCACAGACTGCGTTGTCTTCTATATCTTTCACATCACTTGCAGCGCCATCTGTTGTTGAAAATTGTAACTACTGTAATTTCGAAAGTTTGTCCGCCTGAAAATGTACTGTTGTACCAAGCATATTGCAACAAACGGTGTATTTCTATCGCTGCTCGTTTAGTTTTTATTGCCGTTTCAAATATACCGGTCATTTTTGAAACACCCTGTACTGGTATGGCTTCTAGCCGACTTTCTAAAATTAGAGTTGTTTTGCTCTTAAGGCGTTCAGCCTAAATTAAAGAACTGTTTCACATAAGGCCTTGTTATTTAAAAAAAATAATGTTATGGAGTTTTAAGTGTTAGGCCTTCAGCCGATTTGAATTTAACTGTTTTTAAATTAAAGTGGTTTGCAGCCAGTAATTAAGTACCAAAGATTAAAGCTGTGTGTTCCTAAAAAAAATTTTTTGGGCTCTTGTGATGTTTGATCAAATAATAAAGCTGTATGTTCGAGTGTAACTGACTGCCCCTTATTTTGGCCCCTTTCCACAATTTGTACTTCCTGTCCTGCGGGATTAGCAGGGCGTCTCACTTAGCACAGTTGCCCCATAGCACTGGAGTCAGCGTGGCGCCAGATCCCTGTCGGTACCTTCCAGCCCCTCATCAATTCTCCTCCTGCAGGTCTCGCAGGGGTCTGCACTGGAAAGGTGTCTACTCAGGCCATCTGGCAGGTGGTCACATTAATGTGACTGGACAATGTATATATAGTGAGGAGAAAGAATATTTTGTGAGTTGGTAATAGACTATTCGGTTAAGACATGCCGTATGATGTGTCCAATGGGTCAGAGCCGTAGCTAGTCTGGGGCATCTAGCACGAGGATGGAAGACCCCTTGCACTCATAAGAAAACCACGAGAAAACGTGGAAAAATCAACCAGTCAAGTGCAGTCTATCCTTATATTAAAATAACAAAATTTAGCTTTGGATACCATTCTCACTTACACATGCAAGTCAGTTAGCTTCAGTTAGTAGGCGATGCTGTGTTTGGTGGGTCCATCTACTCGTAAAGCAGATGTAGCAAGCAGAGTTAAAGATCACAGAAAAGTTGTATATGATTGAATTTGAAACGATTTAATTTTATTGGTGCGCACAGAATTGAAAGCTAAGACTGGTAGTCATTGAAAACAAGTGAGCTTAGCCCGAAGACATACTTCGGCTTTCAGATTCTATCGGAACAGCTATACCCATCAGCCACCAAATCCGGGAAACTTCTGAGTGGACAATTGATACCTGGACCAGAGCGGGGGATACACAGTGATGGGGGAATTTTTTTGCAAATGATACTACTGCAAATTACTTGTCACCGAAACGGGAACACAGCATTAAACGGCGATGACTATAGTGTCAGGCCTATTGGGCACAGCGAGAACAATTAACATATTAGTAGCTAGAGTTCTAGAGTCCTCTACCTATTCAGTATACACTAAGGAGACGAGACGTCAAGAAAATATATCGGCCCTTAGCACACGAAATGCATTGACAGAAAAACAAAAGCCGACCCATCTAAGCAGAAACAAAAATTCCAAACCTCATTTCATCCCGTTTATGAGACAACTGCGATTTAAAAGGTAAATTAGTTTTCAGACAAATATAGAACTTAATGTTTGGAATTAATCTCCAACCATTAAAAGTTTTTATAAAAACTTATTTCTTGTGATAAGTGCATGAAAAATGTGTTTCGCGACACCACGGTGACACTCAAACTATCTTAACAGTGTTTAGACGAGCGAATACAGAGATCATTTCGCACGGAAACTTCGTATGACGATAAATAATTCGTAGTATTTAGATTTTCTTGTAATTACAAGATTTATAAAAATTCGTGCCCCTCCCACTGTTAAGTTTCTGTTTGTTCATGTTAGCACTTAAGTATTCTATTCACTTTGCAACGTAACATGTTCAATAAAATAACACATTCTATATGTGTAGTGTAACTCAGTAATGATGGTACTTAGCCTGAGATCTGCTCTTGTTCTGGAGAAATTTCCGAGAACTGGATTCACATTTTAGGTTTACACGACGTTTAACGTGAAATAACTTCGGGATACGTCGAGAAACTTTTTACAGTATTTTATTTCACAGTGTGACACAGATCTTAGGTCGGGGAAAATCGGAACAGCGTGCCCAACCTCATAACAAATGGTTCAAATGGCTCTGAGCACTATGGGACTTAACATCTGAGGTCATCAGTCCCCTAGAACTTAGAACTACTTAAACCTAACTAACCTAAGGGCATCACACACATCCATGTCCGAGGCAGGATTCGAACCTGCGACCGTAGCAGTCGCGCGGTTCCGGACTGAAGCGCCTAGAACCGCTCGGCCACCGCGGCCGACTCATAACACGATTGCTTATATACATTTCACGATTATTGGAACATTGCTCGTTGATTTTAGGAGTTACGATTAGAAATCATAACATCTTGTTACTTTAGCATACAGTTGGAAACGCTAAAATTGCGGTCATTGGATCAGTACACATAATTCAGTTAGAAACAGAACTTATCATAGGAATTTACATCAAATATTCAACACAATGTTTTTTTACAGTTTTGTTAATTAAACAGTAAATAAATAAGGTACAGTCGCTTTGACGCCTGTGTTTTGGGTGCGACAGAGTGGCGGAATGTTTGATAATGGCTTACCTTCTGATTGCTATCGTTGCTCCGTGTTCTTTCTACGTGTCACGGTTTGCTGAAGGTATTGGTAACTGGGGACGGACACATTCGTGTTGCTCGTCAGTCGCCTAGTCTGAAAACCGTTACCTAGCAACGGTATGCGCTGCTGCAGAGACCTCTGTATTGTTTAGAACTGCGTCACGTCATACGTTTTTTGGCCTTAAGCGAATACGCGGAAAACAGTTATCGTTCACTCAAAGAAATTGTCTAGTAATTACAGTAACTAAGCAGGGAAAATTAGGGCAATGCACCCGAGGATGTCTCTACAGTTAAAAAAATTAATTAAAACGTGGAAGCTTAGTGAAGTCAGTCAGAAGTATTTCACAATCATTAAATTGAAAGATTGTTTTCGAAATCATTTCGACGTAAAGGCAGGCAAATCATTTATTTCCTTCACTTAGAGCAAACGATACGTACATTAGTTAATTAAATACGTAGAACGAAAGGAATAGAATTTCAGTCTCTAATTTATCTACGATAACGTTGGAAGCTGAAGAAGTGAATTAAAATTTGTGCTGCGGCCAGGACTCGAACCCGCGTCTTCTTGCTTATTAGGCAGGTTTGCTGACCACTACGCCACCACAACAATATGGTTAACATAGCTGCACGAACTACGGAAGTAAAATACCCTCCCCAACACAAACTCCAATTCACATCTCCCCTTATATTGTCACTATTACCAGGGCTCCCAGGGCACCCTAGCATTGGCCGTAATGGGGAAGTGTTGCGGCAAACTATGATAGAATATCCTTCACGAGTAGCGTATACAGTGGTATGCAAAAAAGAATAAAGTCATTAAATTTAGTCCCGCTGAAGAGGCTAACATCCCTGTATTATGAAGCAGATGTGAACATCTACACATTTTTTGGTCACAGCTTGCTATTGTGATAGGTTTTAAAAACTCGCCTCGTGAACAGTTCCAAGGTAAAACTAGATACCAAATCCAATACGTTGGGTTGGCAGATAAGAAACAATCTATACACTTACGGAGAGATTTACTGACGTATTTTTAAGGCTCTGACACACATAACTGAAATGTAACGAACTAAGTGTAGCAACAGATCTCATAAACTTAATTTTCAGAGTCAATACAAACCGCTGAAAAGAATTAACACAGCACCTAAAGCCTTCCAGTTGGAGTGTTAAGGACGTCGCAGCTGAGTATGACATCTTAGGAAACGGCACTGTCAGAAACCAAGATGGAAGATTAGGGTTTTATGTACAGTTGACGATCTGGTCGTTAGAGATGGAGCGCGAACACTTGTAGGGGCAGGATGGATAAGGAAATCAGCCGTGTCCTTTCCAAAGAAACCATCCCGGCATTTGCTTCAGGCGATTTGAGGGGAAACTACGGAAAACGTCAGTCCGTGTTGGCGGACGTGGATTTGAATCACCGTCCTCCCGAATGCGAGTTCATTATCTTACCACTCGGTTGTTGTCAGAAATAGCTAGAGTCAAAGGATCATGCGCCAAACGACGTGAGACTTTCTATATTTGTGAAAGAGGGTACAGTGTGAAACTCGCCTAGCAAACGAATTAAAGTACACTACTGGCCATTAAAATTGCTACACGAAGAAGAAATGCAGATGATAAACGGGTATTCATTGGACAAATATATTATACTACAACTGACATGTGATTACATTTTCACACAGTCTGGTTGCATAGATCCTGAGAAATCAGTACCCAGAACAACCACCTCTGGCCGTAATAACGGCCTCGATACGGCTGGGCATTGAGTCAAACAGAGCTTGGATGGCGTGTACAGGTACAGCTGCCCATGCAGCTTCAACACGATACCACAGTTCATCAAGAGTAGTGACTGGCGTATTGTGACAAGTCAGTTGCTCGGCCACCATTGACCAGACATTTTCAATTGGTGAGAAATCTGGAGAATTTACTGGCCAGGGCAGCAGTCGAACAGTTTCTGTATCCAGAAAGGGCCGTACAGGACCTGCAACATGCGGTCGTGCATTATCCGGCTGAAATGTAGGGTTTCGCAGGGATCGAATGAAGGATAGGGCCACGGGTCGTATCGCATCTGAAATGTAACGTACACTGTTCAAAGTGCCGTCAGTTCGAACAAGAGGCGACCGAGACGTGTAACCAATGGCACCCCATACCATCACGCCGGGTGATACGCCATTATGGCGATGACGAATACACGCTTCCAATGTGGGTTCACAGCGATGTCGCCAAACACGGGTGCTACCATCATGATGCTGTAAACAGAACATGGATTCATCCGAAAAAATGACGTTTTGCCATTTGTGCACCCAGGTTCGTCGTTGAGTACACCATCGCAGGCGCTCCTGTCTGTGATGCAGCGTCAAGGGTAACCGTAGCCATGGTCTCAGAGCTGATAGTCCATGCTGCTGCAAACCTCGTCGAACTGTTCGTGCAGATGGTTGTTGTATTGCAAACGTTTCCATCTGTTGACTCAGGGATCGAGACGTGGCTGCACGAGCCGTTACAGACATGCGGATAGGATGCCTGTCATCTCGACTGCAAGTGATACGAGGCCGTTGGGATCCAGCACGGCGTCCCGTATTACCCTTCTGAACCCACCGACTCCATATTCTGCTAACAGTCATTGGATCTCGACCAACGCGAGCAGCAATGTCGCGAAACGATAAACTGCAATCGCGATAGGCTACAATACGACCTTTATCAAAGTCGGAAACGTGATTGTGCGGATTTCTCCTCCTTACACGAGGCATCACAACGTTTCACCAGGCAACGCCAGTCAACTGCTGTTTGTGTATGAGAAATCGGTTGGAAACTTTCCTCATGTCAGCACGTTGTAGGTGTCGCCACCGGCGCCAACCTCGTGTGAATGCTCTGAAAAGCTAATAATTTGCATATCACAGCATCTTCCTCCTGTCGGTTAAATCTCGCAAATGTAGCACGTCACCTACGTGGTGTAGCGATGACCAGTAGTGTAGTAAAGGAACTTTGTGAGGACGAGAGGCTGGCAGAGCCCGTAACTGGGATTAAAGCAACACTTTTTTATTCAGCGATTGACTAAATAACTGGTTTTAAGGAATGACGTATCGCTTAGACGCCTGTGTGGCAACACAACTTTTTTCGTACCTATCGCTTATGGCGAAGATCTCAAAAATTGAAGTACTTACTTGCTTGTTCCCGTGTTACCTCGATGCATATTTCGCAAAGTGCCTGGCATTGTAAGACAAAAAAGACGCACCACGAATGAATTATGCGGGTGGGATGGAAATCGGTAGATGTGATGTATATGTACAGACAAACAAATGAATAAATTTTTAGAAGAATTGAGTGAGTTATCCAAGAAAAGCAGCTTCACAAACTTACCAAGTCAGTAACGCCCAGGTTCATATATGGTCCTTATGCAAGCAGTTATTCGGCCTGGCATTGGTTGGACAGAGTCGCTGGATATCCTTCTGTGGGATATCGTGCCAAATTCATCCAACTGGCGCGTTAGATCGTCAGAACCCCGAGCCGGTCGGCCCCCCAGGGGGTCCACAACTCTTTCGTGGATACGTGCGTGGCGAGCACGGGGCCCCGAGCCATTGCAGCCTTCTTTCTCTCCCGGGCTGCATTTCCTTTCCCTTCCTCTCCTTTCCCCTCCATACCCCTTTCCCCTCGCCCTCTCCTCTCCCTCTATTGGTGTCCTTGCTTATGTTGGCCCCCGCTATCCTCCTGGTTCTGTTGGTTTTACACTCTGGATTTGTTGCGTAATCATCTCCTCCTTTTGGCATTCCTTGGTCCCCCTCTGGGGTTTGACCTCCATTCCAAAATTCCTCTTCCGTAGTGTGAGCCATTTGGGGAAGAGCACCTTACCTAGTGTCTCCGACGTGTGCCCTCCTAGTATATTCCACCTTTTCTTCTACGTCGTTGTCTGATGCTAGGGTGCATAGCCAGCACGGTAGCCAGCCCGTGTGGTGGGGTCGCTATGTACCCTTTTGGTTGAGCCCCCTGAACACACAGGGATCACACTTCTGATACCTGAGCTGTGACCTTCTCATGCATGCCTTGGAGTGGTTGCTCGTCATCCTGGAGCATCGGAACTCCCGGCAATGGCCGCCGTGCCAGACGGCCCTTGCTGTGGCTGGGTGGCGCCCGTGAGGAGAGCCCCTGATCGGAGTGGGTGGTATCAGGGCGGACGCTATGCAGATGAAACGCATAAGGGTCCAAACCTCTGGCCGCTCTTCTGCGGCCGTCTCTCTGCGTGGTACTGATTCCTCAAGTGCTGCTTCTCTTGCCCCTTCGGCCTTCCCTTCCGTGGCTACCCCCTGGGAGGAGGGTCAGGCCCGTCGTCTAGGGGCAAAACCTTTCCCCCGTTATCTAGTTTGCACCAGGACTGATGGAGATACTTTCACCAGTGTCAAACCTTTATTCTTTGTGGAACACATTGAAGACAAGTTCGGCGAAGTGGACTCCCTGAGCAAGATGCGGTCGGGTTCATTACTGATAAAAACTGTTTCGGCTGCCCAATCTGCGGCCCTTCGTGCCTGTACCCATCTTGGCACAATTCCCGTGTCCATTACCCCTCACCAGTCTCTAAATATGGTACAAGGTGTGATTTTTCACAGAGACCTCATCCTTCAAACTGATGAGGAACTTCGGGACAATCTCGGACGGCGGGGTGTTCACTTTGTTCGGCGTGTTCAGAAGGGTCCTAAAGATAATCGTATTGATACTGGTGCCTTTATCCTGGCCTTTGAAGGGGATACCCTTCCTGAGAAAGTTAAGATTATGGTCTATCGCTGTGATGTGAAGCCGTACATCCCACCTCCTATGCGGTGTTTTAAGTGCTTGCGTTTTGGCCACATGTCTTCTCGCTGTACCCAGGACCCTCTCTGTGGTGACTGTGGACGTCCACTCCATGAGGGGAGTCCCTGTGTTCCCCCTCCTGTATGTGTAAATTGTCATGGTAGTCATTCTCCACGTTCAGCAGATTGCCCAGTCTATAAGAAAGAAAAAAAAGATACAGGAGTATAAGTCTCTTGATCGTTTAAGCTACACAGAGGCCCGTAAGAAATATGCACGATTGCACCCTGTGTCCATGACATCTAGTTACGCCTTGGTTACATCTTCATCCCTTCCTCCCCCTTCCTTACCCCCGTCCTGGACCCCTCTCCTTCCCCCCTCCCCTGCGGCTCCCACACCTTCTCCTCTGGGCGCCGCTCCCCCTCCCCAGCCGGAGAAGTGTCCCACTCCTTCGGCGTCTGCCGGTCAAGGGCGCCTCTCCCGGGATGCCCCTTCCCGGCACCTTCCAGGTCAAAGGTCTGCTGCAGCGCGGCGACCGCGAGAGCCGCGGTCTATCGGCCCCCAGGTCGCCCGGTCTCTTTCTGTTCCTGATCTTGCTGCAGCTGGCTCCATTATGCCACACAGCCCTCCTCGATCTCAGCCTGAAAAGAAGAAGAAACATAAGTCCCGGGACAAAGAGCCTCTGGTGTCACCGGAGGTCCCTTCCCCGGCTTCACAACCGGATTCTGACCTGTCGTTTATGGATGTCGCCCCCTCCTTGTCGGTGACGGGTGGGGACCCGGCGGTATGACTGGATTTAGCGTGTTCAGCCCTCATTTAAACCATCGTTCTGTGGTTCTCCAATGGAATTGTAATGGCTACTATCGTCACCTTCCGGAATTGAAATCCCTTCTTTCGTCCTACTCAGCAGCTTGTGTGGTTCTCCAGGAATCTCATTTTACTGATGCTCACTCACCGACCCTCCGTGGGTTCCGTGTTTTCTGTCGAAATCGGGTCGGACCCTTGCGGGCTTCTGGTGGCGTTTGTACGTTGGTCCGTACAGACATTGCTAGCATGTGGATTCCTCTCCAAACTACATTGGAAGCGGTTGCTGTTAGGGTCCACTTAGACTCTGCAGTCACAGTATGCAATCTTTATCTCCCTCCTGACAGAACTCTTACACCTGCTGCCTTAACCACCCTTCTTCAGCAACTTCCTCCTCCCTTCCTCCTCCTTGGGGATTTTAATGCTCATCATCCTTTGTGGGGCAGTGCCTTTCCATCTAGACGAGGTCTTCTTATCGACCAATTTATTGCAGACCACGACCTGTGCCTTCTTAATGATGGCTCCCCTACTCATTTCAGTGCTGGTCATGGTACCTTTTCTGCCATTGATCTTTCTCTTTCTTCTCCCTCTCTCCTCCCTTCATTACACTGGTCGCCACACGACGACCTTTGTGATAGTGACCATTTCCCGTTGATTATCACGCTCCCTTCCCGCTCCCCGATGGAGAGGTTACCTCGTTGGTCTTTCCACCGCGCCGATTGGCCTCTATATACTGCACAGGTCGAGTTTTCTCCCTCTTTGTCGGGTTGTATTGATGACGTCCTACGTGATGTGTCTGACGCGATTGTTCGCGCTGCTAACCTTGCTGTCCCGCGCTCATCTGGACAATTTCGTCGTCGGCAAGTCCCGTGGTGGAGTACGGCCATTGCCATTGCCATCCGTGATCGCCGTCGAGCTTTGCAACACTTTAAGAGGCACCCATCTGTAGCCAGCCTTTCTACCTTTAAGCGCCTTCGCGCTAAAGCCCGTTATTTAATCAAACAGAGCAAGCGGATATGTTGGGAGCGATTCGTTTCTTCCCTTGGTTCCACTGTCCCTCTGTCACGGGTATGGGCTACACTTCGCTCTCTCCAAGGTTGCCATCGGCAGTCCACCCTCCCAGGCCTTCACCTCCCAGATGGCATTTGTACGGACCCATTAGTTCTCGCAGAACATCTTGCGACCCATTTTGCAGTGGCATCAGCGTCGGCCTCCTATCCAGCTGCTTTCCTTCATCAAAAACAGCAGGCTGAAGCTGTCACCTTATGTTTCACCACTTGTGAGTCAGAATCTTACAACGAACCTTTCACTGAATGGGAATTTCTTTCTGCTCTATCTGCTTCTCATGATACGGCTCCTGGCCCAGATTCCATTCATAACCAGCTGCTTCAACATCTCAGTGCTCCACAACGGCACCATCTTCTTCGGGTGTTTAACCGTATCTGGCTCCAGGGTGACTTCCCTTCTCAGTGGAGGGATAGCATTGTGGTTCCTGTCCTTAAGCCTGGTCAGAACCCCCTATCTGTTGACAGCTATCGGCCAATTAGTTTGACCAATGTTGGTTGTAAGTTACTTGAACGGCTGGTCGCCCGTCGGCTCACTTGGGTCCTCGAATCTCGGGATCTATTGTCCCCTTACCAGTGTGGCTTTCGAGAGGGACGATCTCCAATCGATCATTTGCTTCGCTTGGAATCCGCAGTTCGGCAGGCTTTTTCCCAGCGCCGCCATTTGGTTGCAGTGTTTTTTGACCTTCGCAAGGCCTATGACACGGCCTGGCGCCATCACATCTTACTAACCCTTCATCAGTGGGGTCTTCGGGGCCCACTCCCGATTTTTATCCGCCAGTTCCTGATCCATCGGTCATTCAGAGTTCGAGTTGGTACTGCTTTCAGTTCTCCACGGACCCAGGAGACGGGCATCCCACAGGGTTCTGTCTTGAGTGTCCTTCTTTTCCTCATTGCTATCGATGGACTTGTGGCCTCTGTCGGTCCCTTGGTCGCCCCTGCCCTGTATGTGGATGATTTCTGCATTTGGGTTAGTTCCTCCTCGATGCCATCTGCAGAACGGCAGCTCCAGGTGGCTATACGGCGTGCGTCTGCATGGACCCTCTCCCACGGGTTTCAATTCTCTCCTTTAAAATCGCGGGTGGTCCACTTCTGTCGCCGTACTACGGTCCACCCTGATCCAGAGCTCTATCTCGCTGCACAAAGATTGCCTGTGGTTCCACAGTTTCGTTTCCTAGGTCTTCTTTTCGACAACAAGCTCACTTGGCTGCCCCATATCAGACTCCTGAAGGTAGGATGTTTCCGTAAACTCAATGTCCTTCGCTTCCTTGCCCACTCCTCCTGGGGTGCGGACCGTTCCCTCCTCCTCCGTCTTTATCGTGCTCTAGTTCTGTCACGTTTGGACTATGGTTGTCAAGTTTATGGTTCAGCTGCTCCTTCCACGCTGCACGTGCTGGATCCAGTCCACCATCGTGGTATCCGTTTGGCCACCGGTGCCTTCCCTACTAGCCCTGTTGATAGTCTCCTGGTTGAAGCTGGGATCCCCCCCCTTTCTGTTCGGCGGTCCCAGCTTCTGGTGTCTTATGCCCTTACTATCCGTTCTTCTCCCGCTCATCCTTCCTATTCTATCCTATTCCCAGACCATGGGCGTCGCCCGCCTGACTCCCGCCCTCGGGCGGGTTTACCGGTTGGGCTGCGCCTTGCGTCTCTTACCCGTGATTTTCGGCTTCCTTCTTTGTCCTGTCTTCCTCGCTCCCTCCCCTCCACCCCTCCTTGGTTAGTTCCTCGGCCTCGAATTCGGATGGATCTCCGCCGCGGTCCGAAAGATTCCATCCCCCCGGTGGTGTTCCGTTCCTTTTTCCGCCAAATTTTATGGGAGTTTCGGGATGCTGTTGTTTTTTACACTGATGGCTCTAAATCTGCTGATCATGTTGGGTATGCCTTCACGTCCTTTGTTGGAACGGAAAATCATCTACTGCCACCCTCATGTGGGGTGTTTACTGCGGAATTGATGGCAATTTCCCGGGCCCTTACCTTTATTAAACAATCCCAACACAACCGCGTTTTGTTATGTACGGACTCGATGAGTGGCCTTCTTGCTATTGACCGGTGTTTTTCGCGCCATCCCTTGGTCTCTGCCATCCATGACCATCTCGCTGATCTTCACCGTGCTGCTTGTTCCATTGACTTCCTATGGGTCCCGGGCCATGTGGGTATCCCGGGTAATGAGCTCGCTGATCGTTTGGCTGGGGGAGCAGTTACTTACCCCCCGTTTTCTGTAACCCCTCCTGCAGCGGATTTACGGCTTCACATCAAATCCCACTTTGCACAGTCATGGGCCAATTCTTGGGAGGCTACTCCACTGTCTAATAAACTTCGTGCCATTAAGGTGAATACAGGCCCATGGCGTTCTTCCTTTAGCCTCTCCCGCATGGACTCGACCACACTGTGTCGTATCCGCATTGGCCATACCAGGCTGACCCATGGTTTCCTTTTGAGTGATGAGCCACCCCCGCTATGTGGTTGTGGAGCCTTCCAGTCAGTGGCCCACATTTTGGTTGAATGCCCCCTTCTTTTGGCTCTGCGTGCTAAGTACAGACTCCCCCACACTTTACCTTTGATGTTGGCTGACGATTCCCGGATGGTCTCTCTGGTTCTAGGTTTCCTCCGGGAGAGTGGTTTTTATTCTCAGTTTTAAAGTTTTTAATCTCCCTCTGGTGTTGGGGCAGGGCGGTGAGTGTTTGGGTGTCTCCCACTGTAGGCAGTGTTCAGAGATTCCCGATTCACCTCCCTGACCGGAATCCTCTTTTCTTTCCCTTTTACTCTGTTTTTACCCCTTCTTTTTAAGGCTTGGTTAGTTTTTCTATTCCCATACGTACTTTCTGCATTATAGCAGTTGTACCTTTTAAGTCACAGGTGGTCTTGCCTATGCTGTTTCAGCATAGTGTTGGGTTCGTTCTCTTGCCAACTTCCCTCATTTGTTTTTACTAATGACAACGTGACTGCCCTTTTACGTTTCCCCTTTATCCGTTTTATTTTTCTGACTATACTGAGATGTCCCGTTAGCAGAATGGAGTCTATTTGAAATAAGGGACTGATGACCTTGCTGTTTGGTCCCTTTAACCTCAAGCAACCAACCAACCGAGCCGGTCGGTGTGTTCAAAATGTTCAAATGTGTGTGAAATCTTATGGGACTTAACTGCTAAGGTCATCAGTCCCTAAGCTTACACACTACTTAACCTAAATTATCCTAAGGACAAACACACACACACCCATGCCCGAGGGAGGACTCGAACCTCCGCCGGGACCAGCCGCACAGTCCATGGCTGCAGCGCCCTTGACCGCTCGACTAATCCCGCGCGGCTCGGTGTGTTACAAACGTTCTCAGTTGGGAAGAGATCGGGCAACCTTACTGGCCACAGTAGTCTTTGACAAGTTCGAAGACAAGCAGTGGACACTCGTCGTGTTGGCGGGCATCATCGCGCTGAAATATGAGCACAAGATGACTTGTCATAAAGGGCAACAAACCCCATGGTAGAATATCATTACGTACCATTCTTCCGTAAGGGTGCGACGGATGACAACCAAAGACGTCCTGCTATGAAAAGAAATGGTGCTCTAGACCATCATTCCTGGCTGTCACACCGTGTGGCAGCCAACAGTCAGGTTGGTATTCCATTGCCGGCCAGCGCGTCTCAAGACACGTCTTCGCCCATCGTTGGGACTCACTTGGAAGCGGGGTGCATCGATGAAGATTAGTTTACACCAGTCAATGAGATTCCAGGCCGAAGACTTTTTTGGTGGCGCTCCAGACAGCGGTGGAATATCAACCTGACTGTTGCCCGCCACACAGTCCAACAGCCAGAAGTAATGGTCTGGGTGGCCATTTCTTTTATAGCAGGACCCCTTTGGTTATCACCCGCGGCCCCCGTACAACAGACTGGAACGACGACGATATTCTACGCCTATTTTGTTGCCCTTCATTGTACACCGCTCTCGGCTTTTATTTCAGCAAGGTAACGCCCACCTGCACACTTACTTTCTACTGCCTGTCTTCGTGCTTGCCAAATCCTATCTCGGCCAGCAAGGTCACGGGATCTCTCCCCGTTCTGAGAACGTTTGCAGGGCCCTGCAACCATTTCTGGATTTTGACGATCTAACGCGCCAGTTGGACAGAATTTGGTACGATATCTCGCAGGACGACATCCAGGAATTACGAGGGTAATCCCAAAAGTAAGGTCTTCTATTTTTATAAGTACATAGACCTGTTTATTTCTACAGTGGTTTACATCAGTTTACAGCTTGAACATTTAGCTACTTTTCGACATAATCACCATTTCTGTCGGTGCATTTTTGTAGACGCTGTGGCAGTTTTTGCATGCCCATGTCATACCAGTTCGCCGCCATGCTGTTCAGAAAGTTATGAACCTCTTATTTCACCTCGTCGTCAGAGTTGAATCGCTGGGACCACAATTAACGCTGACAGGTGCTGTGAGACTCTGAAAAAACTCAAACGGGCAATTCAGAACCGGAGAAGAGGAATGTCGAGCAAGGGAGTACACATTCTGCATGACAACGCTCGCCCACACATCGCTCGGCAAACCGTTGCTGTCCTGCAACAGTTTCAGTGGACCCACCCACCCTATAGTCCTGACTTGGCGCCCAGTGACTATCACATGTTCCCAAGGTTAAGAGAGCATTTGGCCGGAAAGCGATTCAACTCCGACGACGAGGTGAAAGAAGGGGTTCATAACTTTCTGTATAGCATGGTGGCGAGCTGGTATGACAAGGGCATACCCCCCCAGGGGGTCCACAACTCTTTCGTGGATACGTGCGTGGCGAGCACGGGGCCCCGAGCCATTGCAGCCTTCTTTCTCTCCCGGGCTGCATTTCCTTTCCCTTCCCCTCCTTTCCCCTCCATACCCCTTTCCCCTCGCCCTCTCCTCTCCCTCTATTGGTGTCCTTGCTTATGTTGGCCCCCGCTATCCTCCTGGTTCTGTTGGTTTTACACTCTGGCTTTGTTGCGTAATCATCTCCTCCTTTTGGCATTCCTTGGTCCCCCTCTGGGGTTTGACCTCCATTCCAAAATTTCTCTTTCCGTAGTGTGAGCCATTTGGGGAAGAGCACCTTACCTAGTGTCTCCGACGTGTGCCCTCCTAGTATATTCCACCTTTTCTTCTACGTCGTTGTCTGATGCTAGGGTGCATAGCCAGCACGGTAGCCAGCCCGTGTGGTGGGGTCGCTATGTACCCTTTTGGTTGAGCCCCCTGAACACACAGGGATCACACTTCTGATACCTGAGCTGTGACCTCCTCATGCATGCCTTGGAGTGGTTGCTCGTCATCCTGGAGCATCGGAACTCCCGGCAATGGCCGCCGTGCCAGACGGCCCTTGCTGTGGCTGGGTGGCGCCCGTGAGGAGAGCCCCTGATCGGAGTGGGTGGTATCAGGGCGGACGCTATGCAGATGAAACGCATAAGGGTCCAAACCTCTGGCCGCTCTTCTGCGGCCGTCTCTCTGCGTGGTACTGATTCCTCAAGTGCTGCTTCTCTTGCCCCTTCGGCCTTCCCTTCCGTGGCTACCCCCTGGGAGGAGGGTCAGGCCCGTCGTCTAGGGGCAAAACCTTTCCCCCGTTATCTAGTTTGCACCAGGACTGATGGAGATACTTTCACCGGTGTCAAACCTTTATTCTTTGTGGAACACATTGAAGACAAGTTCGGCGAAGTGGACTCCCTGAGCAAGATGCGGTCGGGTTCATTACTGATAAAAACTGTTTCTGCTGCCCAATCTGCAGCCCTTCGTGCCTGTACCCATCTTGGCACAATTCCCGTGTCCATTACCCCTCACCAGTCTCTAAATATGGTACAAGGTGTGATTTTTCACAGAGACCTCATCCTTCAAACTGATGAGGAACTTCGGGACAATCTCGGATGGCGGGGTGTTCACTTTGTTCGGCGTGTTCAGAAGGGTCCTAAAGATAATCGTATTGATACTGGTGCCTTTATCCTGGCCTTTGAAGGGGATACCCTTCCTGAGAAAGTTAAGATTATGGTCTATCGCTGTGATGTGAAGCCGTACATCCCACCTCCTATGCGGTGTTTTAAGTGCTTGCGTTTTGGCCACATGTCTTCTCGCTGTACCCAGGACCCTCTCTGTGGTGACTGTGGACGTCCACTCCATGAGGGGAGTCCCTGTGTTCCCCCTCCTGTATGTGTAAATTGTCATGGTAGTCATTCTCCACGTTCAGCAGATTGCCCAGTCTATAAGAAAGAAAAAAAGATACAGGAGTATAAGTCTCTTGATCGTTTAAGCTACACAGAGGCCCGTAAGAAATATGCACGATTGCACCCTGTGTCCATGACATCTAGTTACGCCTTGGTTACATCTTCATCCCTTCCTCCCCCTTCCTTACCCCCGTCCCGGACCCCTCTCCTTCCCCCCTCCCCTGTGGCTCCCACACCTTCTCCTCTGGGCGCCGCTCCCCCTCCCCAGCCGGAGAAGTGTCCCACTCCTTCGGCGTCTGCCGGTCAAGGGCGCCTCTCCCGGGATGCCCCTTCCCGGCACCTTCCAGGTCAAAGGTCTGCTGCAGCGCGGCGACCGCGAGAGCCGCGGTCTATCGGCCCCCAGGTCGCCCGGTCTCTTTCTGTTCCTGATCTTGCTGCAGCTGGCTCCATTATGCCACACAGCCCTCCTCGATCTCAGCCTGAAAAGAAGAAGAAACATAAGTCCCGGGACAAAGAGCCTCTGGTGTCACCGGAGGTCCCTTCCCCGGCTTCACAACCGGATTCTGACCTGTCGTTTATGGATGTCGCCCCCTCCTTGTCGGTGACAGGTGGGGACCCGGCGGTATGACTGGATTTAGCGTGTTCAGCCCTCATTTAAACCATCGTTCTGTGGTTCTCCAATGGAATTGTAATGGCTACTATCGCCACCTTCCGGAATTGAAATCCCTTCTTTCGTCCTACTCAGCAGCTTGTGTGGTTCTCCAGGAATCTCATTTTACTGATGCTCACTCACCGACCCTCCGTGGGTTCCGTGTTTTCTGTCGAAATCGGGTCGGACCCTTGCGGGCTTCTGGTGGCGTTTGTACGTTGGTCCGTACAGACATTGCTAGCACGTGGATTCCTCTCCAAACTACATTGGAAGCAGTTGCTGTTAGGGTCCACTTAGACTCTGCAGTCACAGTATGCAATCTTTATCTCCCTCCTGACAGGACTCTTACACCTGCTGCCTTAACCACCCTTCTTCAGCAACTTCCTCCTCCCTTCCTCCTCCTTGGGGATTTTAATGCTCATCATCCTTTGTGGGGCAGTGCCTTTCCATCTAGACGAGGTCTTCTTATCGACCAATTTATTGCAGACCACGACCTGTGCCTTCTTAATGATGGCTCCCCTACTCATTTCAGTGCTGGTCATGGTACCTTTTCTGCCATTGATCTTTCTCTTTCTTCTCCCTCTCTCCTCCCTTCATTACACAGGTCGCCACACGACGACCTTTGTGATAGTGACCATTTCCCGTTGATTATCACGCTCCCTTCCCGCTCCCCGATGGACAGGTTACCTCGTTGGTCTTTCCACCGCGCCGATTGGCCTCTATATACTGCACAGGTCGAGTTTTCTCCCTCTTTGTCGGGTTGTATTGATGACGTCCTACGTGACGTGTCTGACGCGATTGTTCGCGCTGCTAACCTTGCTGTCCCGCGCTCATCTGGACAATTTCGTCGTCGGCAAGTCCCGTGGTGGAGTACGGCCATTGCCATTGCCATCCGTGATCGCCGTCGAGCTTTGCAACACTTTAAGAGGCACCCATCTGTAGCCAGCCTTTCTACCTTTAAGCGCCTTCGCGCTAAAGCCCGTTATTTAATCAAACAGAGCAAGCGGATATGTTGGGAACGATTCGTTTCTTCCCTTGGTTCCACTGTCCCTCTGTCACGGGTATGGGCTACACTTCGCTCTCTCCAAGGTTGCCATCGGCAGTCCACCCTCCCAGGCCTTCACCTCCCAGATGGCATTTGTACGGACCCATTAGTTCTCGCAGAACATCTTGCGACCCATTTTGCAGTGGCATCAGCGTCGGCCTCCTATCCAACTGCTTTCCTTCATCAAAAACAGCAGGCTGAAGCTGTCACCTTATGTTTCACCACTTGTGAGTCAGAATCTTACAACGAACCTTTCACTGAATGGGAATTTCTTTCTGCTCTATCTGCTTCTCATGATACGGCTCCTGGCCCAGATTCCATTCATAACCAGCTGCTTCAACATCTCAGTGCTCCACAACGGCACCATCTTCTTCGGGTGTTTAACCGTATCTGGCTCCAGGGTGACTTCCCTTCTCAGTGGAGGGATAGCATTGTGGTTCCTGTCCTTAAGCCTGGTCAGAACCCCCTATCTGTTGACAGCTATCGGCCAATTAGTTTGACCAATGTTGGTTGTAAGTTACTTGAACGGCTGGTAGCCCGTCGGCTCACTTGGGTCCTCGAATCTCGGGATCTATTGTCCCCTTACCAGTGTGGCTTTCGAGAGGGACGATCTCCAATCGATCATTTGCTTCGCTTGGAATCCGCAGTTCGGCAGGCTTTTTCCCAGCGCCGCCATTTGGTTGCAGTGTTTTTTGACCTTCGCAAGGCCTATGACACGGCCTGGCGCCATCACATCTTACTAACCCTTCATCAGTGGGGTCTTCGGGGCCCACTCCCGATTTTTATCCGCCAGTTCCTGATCCATCGGTCATTCAGAGTACGAGTTGGTACTGCTTTTAGTTCTCCACGGACCCAGGAGACGGGCATCCCACAGGGTTCTGTCTTGAGTGTCCTTCTTTTCCTCATTGCTATCGATGGACTTGTGGCCTCTGTCGGTCCCTTGGTCGCCCCTGCCCTGTATGTGGATGATTTCTGCATTTGGGTTAGTTCCTCCTCGATGCCATCTGCAGAACGGCAGCTCCAGGTGGCTATACGGCGTGCCTCTGCATGGACCCTCTCCCACGGGTTTCAATTCTCTCCTTTAAAATCGCGGGTGGTCCACTTCTGTCGCCGTACTACGGTCCACCCTGATCCAGAGCTCTATCTCGCTGCACAAAGATTGCCTGTGGTTCCACAGTTTCGTTTCCTAGGTCTTCTTTTCGACAACAAGCTCACTTGGCTGCCCCATATCAGACTCCTGAAGGTAGGATGTTTCCGTAAACTCAATGTCCTTCGCTTCCTTGCCCACTCCTCCTGGGGTGCGGACCGTTCCCTCCTCCTCCGTCTTTATCGTGCTCTAGTTCTGTCACGTTTGGACTATGGTTGTCAAGTTTATGGTTCAGCTGCTCCTTCCACGCTGCACGTGCTGGATCCAGTCCACCATCGTGGTATCCGTTTGGCCACCGGTGCCTTCCCTACTAGCCCTGTTGATAGTCTCCTGGTTGAAGCTGGGATCCCCCCCCTTTCTGTTCGGCGGTCCCAGCTTCTGGTGTCTTATGCCCTTACTATCCGTTCTTCACCCGCTCATCCTTCCTATTCTATCCTATTCCCAGACCATGGGCGTCGCCCGCCTGACTCCCGCCCTCGGGCGGGTTTACCGGTTGGGCTGCGCCTTGCGTCTCTTACCCGTGATTTTCGGCTTCCTTCTTTGTCCTGTCTTCCTCGCTCCCTCCCCTCCACCCCTCCTTGGTTAGTTCCTCGGCCTCGAATTCGGATGGATCTCCGCCGCGGTCCGAAAGATTCCATCCCCCCGGTGGTGTTCCGTTCCTTTTTCCGCCAAATTTTATGGGAGTTTCGGGATGCTGTTGTTTTTTACACTGATGGTTCTAAATCTGCTGATCATGTTGGGTATGCCTTCACGTCCTTTGTTGGAACGGAAAATCATCTACTGCCACCCTCATGTGGGGTGTTTACTGCGGAATTGATGGCCATTTCCCGGGCCCTTACCTTTATTCAACAATCCCAACACAACCGCGTTTTGTTATGTACGGACTCGATGAGTGGCCTTCTTGCTATTGACCGGTGTTTTTCGCGCCATCCCTTGGTCTCTGCCATCCATGACCATCTCGCTGATCTTCACCGTGCTGCTTGTTCCATTGACTTCCTATGGGTCCCGGGCCATGTGGGTATCCCGGGTAATGAGCTCGCTGATCGTTTGGCTGGGGGAGCAGTTACTTACCCCCCGTTTTCTGTAACCCCTCCTGCAGCGGATTTACGGCTTCACATCAAATCCCACTTTGCACAGTCATGGGCCAATTCTTGGGAGGCTACTCCACTGTCTAATAAACTTCGTGCCATTAAGGTGAATACAGGCCCATGGCGTTCTTCCCTTAGCCTCTCCCGCAAGGACTCGACCACACTGTGTCGTCTCCGCATTGGCCATACCAGGCTGACCCATGGTTTCCTTTTGCGTGATGAGCCACCCCCGCTATGTGGTTGTGGAGCCTTCCAGTCAGTGGCCCACATTTTGGTTGAATGCCCCCTTCTTTTGGCTCTGCGTGCTAAGTACAGACTCCCCCACACTTTACCTTTGATGTTGGCTGACGATTCCCGGATGGTCTCTCTGGTTCTAGGTTTCCTCCGGGAGAGTGGTTTTTATTCTCAGTTTTAAAGTTTTTAATCTCCCTCTGGTGTTGGGGCAGGGCGGTGAGTGTTTGGGTGTCTCCCACTGTAGGCAGTGTTCAGAGATTCCCGATTCACCTCCCTGACCGGAATCCTCTTTTCTTTCCCTTTTACTCTGTTTTCACCCCTTCTTTTTAAGGCTTGGTTAGTTTTTCTATTCCCATACGTACTTTCTGCATTATAGCAGTTGTACCTTTTAAGTCACAGGTGGTCTTGCCTATGCTGTTTCAGCATAGTGTTGGGTTCGTTCTCTTGCCAACTTCCCTCATTTGTTTTTACTAATGACAACGTGACTGCCCTTTTACGTTTCCCCTTTATCCGTTTTATTTTTCTGACTCTACTGAGATGTCCCGTTAGCAGAATGGAGTCTATTTGAAACAAGGGACTGATGACCTTGCTGTTTGGTCCCTTTAACCTCAAACAACCAACCAACCAACAAGGGCATACAAAAACTTCCACAGCGTCTACAAAAATGTACCGACAGAAATGGTGATTATGTCGAAAAATAGCTTGATGTTGAAGCTGTAAACTGATGTAAACCATTGTAGTAATAAACGGGTTTATGTATTTATAAAAAAAAGAGACCTTACTTTTGGAGCCGGTCGGTGTGGCCTAGCGGTTCTAGGCGCTACAGTCTGGAACCGCGCGACCGCTACGGTCGCAGATTCGAATCCTGCCTCGGGCATGGATGTGTGTGATGTCCTTAGGTTAGTCAGGTTTAAGTAGTTCAAAGTTCTAGGGGACTGATGACCTCAGAAGTTAAGTCCCAAAAGGCTCAGAGCCATTTGAACCTTACTTTTGGGATTACGCTCGTACACCAATCAATGCCCAGCCAAATAACGACCTGTGTAATGGCCAGAGGTGGACCAACGCGTTTTTTCTTGCTCATTTTGTGAAGCTCTTTCTGTTGAATAAAGAATACAATTTTTCTGAAAATGTGATCGTTTGTTTGTACATGTACATTAAATCTACCGATTTCCATCCCATACGGATAATTCCTTCGTGGTGAGTCGATTTTTTCTTTTTTTTTTTTTGTCTTACAGTGTAGCTTAGGTAGAAAATAAGAGTTCGTCATATTGGTTTTTCCAAAACGGGGACGGTTTTATACTTGCAAGAACGGTGAAAAGCTGATTTAAGTAGGACAAGAGTTTAGGTCACTAATCAAATACACTTCGGTAGCAGTTTACGTTTTTACATGGATATTCACACTTATGTAGCTTCTTTGAAATTATCTTTTCAGTCTTGTTTTGTCTTGCAGTACAGTTTTACATACAACCAGCAAAACCCACCACCGGTTATTTAGAGGATCGAACTCCCACGTGGTAAACGTCATAGCTCTCGAACTATGTGTAGTACAGTGATATAATTTTACAGGTTTATTGAGTGGTATATCTCGATACTGGATGAAAAATATTTTGCAAATAGGATTGGTAATAAAGAAGTAAGAAATTATGTCATGCCTGATGTTGCAATTTTACTACTTGAATAGCGAGACTGTAGTACGTGATAAACATTTTTTTCCTTTCGTCATGGGTAGGTGTCAGCGGTAAACGGTTCCGTAAAGGTTTGAAATTATGTGTAAAGTTTCTCGGGGGTCGCTAACTGCTCCTTCTCAAATACTGAATGTATATGGTCTTGGTACTTTACATGCCGTTAGTTACGCTGCCTGAAGGCGTATACTGTGTGTATTAAACCTTTCACATAACATTATAGTTCTTAATAAGTAGATTATGGTAGCATTTTAAAATTTGGCAATAATTGTATGAAATACTGGAAATCGATTTATTGATTCTTAGGGAAGCAGTCAGTCACAGGCATCCTGCAACTGGAATCGTGCCGTGGGTCATCCATTTACTAACATATGAGGTCCTGCTGACAAGTACTGCCTCAGAACTTTTTATGTGAAAACTCTTAAAGATTTAAATAACACAAAAGTTATTAACATTCTACATCTTTATTCTTCATGTCCACATATTTTCAGCCCTTTATCGATACAGGGCTCAGAATTTTAGTGTGTAACTTGGCAGCGTGTGACATAAAGACGTCGTAGCGTGAGAAACAGCATGCCGTAATCGAGTTCCGAATTCGAAGAGTTCGTCCACGCATGGAGGACCCTTTCTCTCCTTCAGCACGATAATGCCGGACCGCACACGTGTGCTGCGACATCTGCAGAAATCCGACTCCTTGTGTTCACTGTCATCGACCATCCTCCATACACTCCCGACTTGGCCCCATCCGATTTTCATCTGTTTCCAAAACTAAAGAACACCTTGGAGGACTTCAATTTGATAGTGACGAAGCGGTGCAAGCAGAGATGAGTTACGCAGTGGTTAGCACACTGGACTCGCATTCGGAAGGACGACGGTTCAATCCCGCGTCCGGCCATCCTGATTAAGGTTTTCCGTGATTTCCCTAAATCGCTCCAGACAAATGCCGGTATGGTTCCTTTGAAAGGGCACGGCCGACTTCCTTCCCCATCCTTCCCTAATCATATGAGACCGATAACCTCGCTGTTTGGTCTCTTCCCCCAAACAACCTACCAACCAGAGGTGAGTTGTGCCACCGTCAAGATAGTCATTTTACGGTGACAGCATCCTCAAACTGGTCTGTCATAGGGAGATAAGTTTTCGTCGCCTGCGTGACGATGTTGAGAAATAAACATGTAGAAATGAAGAACAAATATTTACAATAATAATGTTTTGTTTTATTTAAAAGCTTTGAATTTTCAATTAAAAATTCAGAGGCATTACTTTTCAGCATGACCTCGTTGATTTCACTTTGTCATTAAGTTTTCAGTTAATTAGTTTTTATGATTTTATTGTGAACGTAAGAAGATCCGTACTAGTAAAATAATCTCATAAGAAACAGTATCGTATTAATTAAAATGTGCCGTAGGCAGTATGCTGTATTTCTTGTGTGCAATCGTGCAGGGATGAATAGCCGTTTCATGTATGGATAAATTGGGGGGGGGGGGGGGATTGTTAATTTTACATCTAGCATCTCCAAGGTATCTATACATATCATTAACTAAACTCTTGCTATTGTGATATCTGTCTGCATGTGAAGGCTAATCTCAGGAACTGCTCAAGGGATTTTGACAGGGTTCACTAATAGACTGACTCACGAGGAAGATTTGTGTCTGTTGCTAATATAATAATCAGGTCGTTCGGTCATAGATAGTAAGGTGTTACACATGTAAAGCCAGGGCGGGTCGCCCGTTTAAAATAAAATGACTGCTTGCTTTTTAAAGTTTCTGTTACTCGGTTTACTTTTTGACTAAAGTGAAGTGAGAGTGGCTGGTGTGCTGGTGTAAGGTTGTGTGTCTGTGTCTGTGTCTGTGTCTGTGTGTGTGTGTGTGTGTGTGTGTGTGTGTGTGTGTGTGTGTGTGTGTGTGGGGGGGGGGGGGGGGGGGGAAGGGGCGGTTGGCTGTGAGATACGAATGGACGACGTTTTGTTAAGCTAGAATGAGGTTTGGTAGGGGGTAGGCATCTTGGTGAGGGAGGGATCCCTACTTTATGCACTTGTCCCTGGGCTCCCATGTCTGTACCGATGTCCATGATGTTGGTGTCCCTGTTCTTGTCGGTTTATTTATCGATTATAATTTTGATTTTGAAGTTAATGTTGTGAATTTGTGTTTGAGTTTACATAGTGGAATTTTCAACTGCGAGTGATTTCTTGGACATTTATGCTGTGTCATTGACAAATGAAGAGTATGCCGACATCATACTGGCGCACGGTTTTTTTTTAATGGAAATGGTACCACTGCCTGTAGAGGATATGGTTTAAAATTTCCTAAATGCAGACTACCAGGTTCAAGAGCTGTACCCGTGTTGTCACTAAACTGCGAAATACTGGTGAAGTATCCAGAATCATACACACATCAAGGAAAGTTTTGCATCACCCCGGTTCCCAGAACTCCTGAAGATAGACGTTGACGGTGTATATTGTATCACAGACGCAGTCCCTTTGACTGTTCAGAGATGTCACTAAACCCTCCCAAAGATGTAAACAACCATGCATGAGCAGCGCCTGTTAGGTGGAGGTTGTCTGATAGCCTATCAGTTCCAGTCATTCCACCAGAGGTTCATGGCTCGTGTTGTCTGTAGTTCAACCATGTGTAGACGGTCAATACCGCGGATCGATCGCGTCTGCATTATTACTTTGTGCCAGGAAGGGCTCTCAACAGGGGAAATGTCTAGGCAGAGTGAACCAAAGTGATGTTGTTCGGACATGGAGGAGAAACAGAGAGACAGGAACTGTCGACGACATGCCTCGCTCAGGCCGCCCAAGGGCTACTGCAGTGGATGACCGCTACCTACGGATTATGGCTCGGAGGAATCCTGACAACAACGCTAACATGTTCAATAATGCTTTTCGTGCAGCCAAATGACGTCGTGTTAAGACTCACAGTGCACAATAGGCTTCAATCCCGACGTCCATGGCGAGGTCCATCTTTGCAACCACAACACCATGCAGTGCGGTACAGATGAGCCCAACAACATGCCGAATGGACTGCTCAGGATTGGCATCACGATCTCTTCACTGATGAGTGTCGCATATGCCTTCAACCAGACAATCGTCAGAGACATGTTTGGAGGCAACCCGGTCAAGCTGAACGCCTTAGATACACTGTCCAGCGAGTGTAGCAAGGTGGAGGTTCCCTGCTGTTTTGAGGTGGCATTATGTGGGGCCAACGTACGCTGCTGGTGGTCATGGAAGGCGCCGTAACGGCTGTACAATTTGTGAATGCCATCCTTCGACTGATAGTGCAACCATATCAGCAGCATATTGGCAAGGCATCCATCTTCATGGACGACGGTTGCAAGTTTGCCAAAGTCACAACGGTTGCAAGTTTGCCAAAGTCACAACGGTTGCAAGTTTGCCAAAGTCACAACGGTTGCAAGTTTGCCAAAGTCACAACGGTTGCAAGTTTGCCAAAGTCACAACGGTTGCAAGTTTGCCAAAGTCACAACGGTTGCAAGTTTGCCAAAGTCACAACGGTTGCAAGTTTGCCAAAGTCACAACGGTTGCAAGTTTGCCAAAGTCACAACGGTTGCAAGTTTGCCAAAGTCACAACGGTTGCAAGTTTGCCAAAGTCACAACGGTTGCAAGTTTGCCAAAGTCACAACGGTTGCAAGTTTGCCAAAGTCACAACGGTTGCAAGTTTGCCAAAGTCACAACGGTTGCAAGTTTGCCAAAGTCACAACGGTTGCAAGTTTGCCAAAGTCACAACGGTTGCAAGTTTGCCAAAGTCACAACGGTTGCAAGTTTGCCAAAGTCACAACGGTTGCAAGTTTGCCAAAGTCACAACGGTTGCAAGTTTGCCAAAGTCACAACGGTTGCAAGTTTGCCAAAGTCACAACGGTTGCAAGTTTGCCAAAGTCACAACGGTTGCAAGTTTGCCAAAGTCACAACGGTTGCAAGTTTGCCAAAGTCACAACGGTTGCAAGTTTGCCAAAGTCACAACGGTTGCAAGTTTGCCAAAGTCACAACGGTTGCAAGTTTGCCAAAGTCACAACGGTTGCAAGTTTGCCAAAGTCACAACGGTTGCAAGTTTGCCAAAGTCACAACGGTTGCAAGTTTGCCAAAGTCACAACGGTTGCAAGTTTGCCAAAGTCACAACGGTTGCAAGTTTGCCAAAGTCACAACGGTTGCAAGTTTGCCAAAGTCACAACGGTTGCAAGTTTGCCAAAGTCACAACGGTTGCAAGTTTGCCAAAGTCACAACGGTTGCAAGTTTGCCAAAGTCACAACGGTTGCAAGTTTGCCAAAGTCACAACGGTTGCAAGTTTGCCAAAGTCACAACGGTTGCAAGTTTGCCAAAGTCACAACGGTTGCAAGTTTGCCAAAGTCACAACGGTTGCAAGTTTGCCAAAGTCACAACGGTTGCAAGTTTGCCAAAGTCACAACGGTTGCAAGTTTGCCAAAGTCACAACGGTTGCAAGTTTGCCAAAGTCACAACGGTTGCAAGTTTGCCAAAGTCACAACGGTTGCAAGTTTGCCAAAGTCACAACGGTTGCAAGTTTGCCAAAGTCACAACGGTTGCAAGTTTGCCAAAGTCACAACGGTTGCAAGTTTGCCAAAGTCACAACGGTTGCAAGTTTGCCAAAGTCACAACGGTTGCAAGTTTGCCAAAGTCACAACGGTTGCAAGTTTGCCAAAGTCACAACGGTTGCAAGTTTGCCAAAGTCACAACGGTTGCAAGTTTGCCAAAGTCACAACGGTTGCAAGTTTGCCAAAGTCACAACGGTTGCAAGTTTGCCAAAGTCACAACGGTTGCAAGTTTGCCAAAGTCACAACGGTTGCAAGTTTGCCAAAGTCACAACGGTTGCAAGTTTGCCAAAGTCACAACGGTTGCAAGTTTGCCAAAGTCACAACGGTTGCAAGTTTGCCAAAGTCACAACGGTTGCAAGTTTGCCAAAGTCACAACGGTTGCAAGTTTGCCAAAGTCACAACGGTTGCAAGTTTGCCAAAGTCACAACGGTTGCAAGTTTGCCAAAGTCACAACGGTTGCAAGTTTGCCAAAGTCACAACGGTTGCAAGTTTGCCAAAGTCACAACGGTTGCAAGTTTGCCAAAGTCACAACGGTTGCAAGTTTGCCAAAGTCACAACGGTTGCAAGTTTGCCAAAGTCACAACGGTTGCAAGTTTGCCAAAGTCACAACGGTTGCAAGTTTGCCAAAGTCACAACGGTTGCAAGTTTGCCAAAGTCACAACGGTTGCAAGTTTGCCAAAGTCACAACGGTTGCAAGTTTGCCAAAGTCACAACGGTTGCAAGTTTGCCAAAGTCACAACGGTTGCAAGTTTGCCAAAGTCACAACGGTTGCAAGTTTGCCAAAGTCACAACGGTTGCAAGTTTGCCAAAGTCACAACGGTTGCAAGTTTGCCAAAGTCACAACGGTTGCAAGTTTGCCAAAGTCACAACGGTTGCAAGTTTGCCAAAGTCACAACGGTTGCAAGTTTGCCAAAGTCACAACGGTTGCAAGTTTGCCAAAGTCACAACGGTTGCAAGTTTGCCAAAGTCACAACGGTTGCAAGTTTGCCAAAGTCACAACGGTTGCAAGTTTGCCAAAGTCACAACGGTTGCAAGTTTGCCAAAGTCACAACGGTTGCAAGTTTGCCAAAGTCACAACGGTTGCAAGTTTGCCAAAGTCACAACGGTTGCAAGTTTGCCAAAGTCACAACGGTTGCAAGTTTGCCAAAGTCACAACGGTTGCAAGTTTGCCAAAGTCACAACGGTTGCAAGTTTGCCAAAGTCACAACGGTTGCAAGTTTGCCAAAGTCACAACGGTTGCAAGTTTGCCAAAGTCACAACGGTTGCAAGTTTGCCAAAGTCACAACGGTTGCAAGTTTGCCAAAGTCACAACGGTTGCAAGTTTGCCAAAGTCACAACGGTTGCAAGTTTGCCAAAGTCACAACGGTTGCAAGTTTGCCAAAGTCACAACGGTTGCAAGTTTGCCAAAGTCACAACGGTTGCAAGTTTGCCAAAGTCACAACGGTTGCAAGTTTGCCAAAGTCACAACGGTTGCAAGTTTGCCAAAGTCACAACGGTTGCAAGTTTGCCAAAGTCACAACGGTTGCAAGTTTGCCAAAGTCACAACGGTTGCAAGTTTGCCAAAGTCACAACGGTTGCAAGTTTGCCAAAGTCACAACGGTTGCAAGTTTGCCAAAGTCACAACGGTTGCAAGTTTGCCAAAGTCACAACGGTTGCAAGTTTGCCAAAGTCACAACGGTTGCATTGTTTTGTTTGTTGGAGTAGGTTTTCGGTGTGAATGTACCTTTATGAAACATTCTTATAGCTTGGACGACACTGATCAAATGCGTGAGCTCTGCTACTACAATTAGAAACAGTGTGTGCTTCTTTATTACTTTCCTAAATTAAATCCAACTTTCATGTGCGTAATTTTAGGCGTATCGGAACCAGTTACAGATAAGCAAATTATCTAGAATATTTACCTACGAATAGCAAATATTCCCTACTTCTAGTTTGTGGAATAAATGAAACAATCCTGATATAAGGCTCTAATGTGATGAAGATCCTGACAGCGATATTGCTGATTCAGAGAACGAGGAGTGTACATGAAAACGGCCATGATTCAGGAACAGTAGAAGGTGTCAGAAAATGATTAATTTTAATGAGGAAGAAATAGTTTAAGAACGTGCTTTTCTTTCAGAAAAAAATTGAGGAAAAGTAAATATCCAATAAATGTTAGAAGACCTTATAATATTAATCCACATTTACCTGGACTCAAAAATGAATCTATGTAACGAAGACAGAAATAGATATTCTGAAGTTACTTTCGGATGAAAATATAATTCACATGTTCTAATACACTCCTGGAAATGGAAAAAAGAACACATTGACACCGGTGTGTCAGACCCACCATACTTGCTCCGGACACTGCGAGAGGGCTGTACAAGCAATGATCACACGCACGGCACAGCGGACACACCAGGAACCGCGGTGTTGGCCGTCGAATGGCGCTAGCTGCGCAGCATTTGTGCACCGCCGCCGTCAGTGTCAGCCAGTTTGCCGTGGCATACGGAGCTCCATCGCAGTCTTTAACACTGGTAGCATGCCGCGACAGCGTGGACGTGAACCGTATGTGCAGTTGACAGACTTTGAGCGAGGGCGTATAGTGGGCATGCGGGAGGCCGGGTGGACGTACCGCCGAATTGCTCAACACGTGGGGCGTGAGGTCTCCACAGTACATCGATGTTGTCGCCAGTGGTCGGCGGAAGGTGCACGTGCCCGTCGACCTGGGACCGGACCGCAGCGACGCACGGATGCACGCCAAGACCGTAGGACCCTACGCAGTGGTGTAGGGGACCGCACCGCCACTTCCCAGCAAATTAGGGACACTGTTGCTCCTGTGGTATCGGCGAGGACCATTCGCAACCGTCTCCATGAAGCTGGGCTACGGTCCCGCACACCGTTAGGCCGTCTTCCGCTCACGCCCCAACATCGTGCAGCCCGCCTCCAGTGGTGTCGCGACAGGCGTGAATGGAGGGACGAATGGAGACGTGTCGTCTTCAGCGATGAGAGTCGCTTCTGCCTTGGTGCCAATGATGGTCGTATGCGTGTTTGGCGCCGTGCAGGTGAGCGCCACAATCAGGACTGCATACGACCGAGGCACACAGGGCCAACACCCGGCATCATGGTGTGGGGAGCGATCTCCTACACTGGCCGTACACCACTGGTGATCATCGAGGGGACACTGAATAGTGCACGGTACATCCAAACCGTCATCGAACCCATCGTTCTACCATTCCTAGACCGGCAAGGGAACTTGCTGTTCCAACAGGACAATGCACGTCCGCATGTATCCCGTGCCACCCAACGTGCTCTAGAAGGTGTAAGTCAACTACCCTGGCCAGCAAGATCTCCGGATCTGTCCCCCATTGAGCATGTTTGGGACTGGATGAAGCGTCGTCTCACGCGGTCAGCACGTCCAGCACGAACGCTGGTCCAACTGAGGCGCCAGGTGGAAATGGCATGGCAAGCCGTTCCACAGGACTACATCCAGCATCTCTACGATCGTCTCCATGGGAGAATAGCAGCCTGCATTGCTGCGAAAGGTGGATATACACTGTACTAGTGCCGACATTGTGCATGCTCTGTTGCCTGTGTCTATGTGCCTGTGGTTCTGTCAGTGTGATCATGTGATGTATCTGACCCCAGGAATGTGTCAATACAGTTTCCCCTTTCTGGGACAATGAATTCACGGTGTTTTTATTTCAATTTGCAGGAATGTATATACATCAGTCAAATCTGTGAATAGGGAAAGGAATGCTAAAGAAACTGGTGTTAGAGATCAGAGTCTTCATCGTTCCCTAATATCAGTGATGTGTCTCTGAGACGTCCTGGAAAGAATTTATCGAAGTTGTACGCTAAGTGAAGGGAGAAAGAACTTGAATAGTATTACTTATGAATGAGTGAAAACTGATTCAGATTGCTCTTGAGATGTCTAAGGTTTGATGGTATCCTTGAAAGAGGTGTTTGCGTGGAGACTGTCAGCTTGAATGCTATCAGAGAAGTACTGGACCTATTTACGAACAATTGCTGAAAATATTTCTAACCTACGGCACACCTTACCGTATATGTATGTAATAAATGTGTTATATTTAGATTTAAATAAAACGCTCCTAAAATCATTCGTATACAACTTTCAGGTTCCAGATACACCGTTTGTTGTAGACCAGGGATCCCCAAACTATTTCGGACAAGTGACTCCTTTTCCAAAATAAACTGTTACCTCAGACCCCCATGGTCAAATTACCTACTTTTAAGCTCAACCCCCTTATTCATAATGGTCCGCTAACTTAAAAAGGCTGCTACAGTGTCATTTTTCATTCTGACTTAGGTCAATAGAAGACAAAGTGAGAATTGGCAATGCTATTTCCTACAAAAATATTAATTATTCTTAGTACACGTAACACAACATATACAATACAGTACCTACCTATCTTGAAAGTTCTAAATAAGAACTTGTGTTAATTTAATAGGGGTCGATTTTTAGATTTCGTCGACCCCTAAAGTCAGTTTTCGTTTATGTCGACCACTAGGAAACAGATATCGAGCCAAAGGGGTCGATATCGACCACTTTGGGAATCCCTGTTGTAGACGATACGTGTCATCCGCGCGATTGGTCGTTAAGGAACTATCGCGGGTATAACGGAAGGTTAAGATCTGGTTGTCGTTCAGTCCAGACGACGTGGTGGAGAGCTTGCATAATAGCCACTGCTTCTGCTACGAACACGCTCTGAAGGAGATAGTACACCCGCTCTGCAGGGCAAAAGCAAGCGCTACATTCGGTTGATCAGTTATTTTCGATCCATCCGTGAATATTTTAGTCCCACCTGCTCGTTGAATTTCCGCTGTTGTTTCTTGGGAATGAGAGAATTAGCCACAGGTCATATTAGAGTTCGTCGGCCGACACAAGGCAACGCACCGAAGATTGCCGGCCCCCCCCCCCCCCCCCCCCCCCTTGCTGTGGTCCTGCAGCTGCAGGATCGATTTTCGGAGCGTCAAGGCCAGGCCCGGTTTCTCTCCACGAGACTTGAGGTGCGCCACCGCCGTTTTAATAGCAGCCAGTGCTTCCAGCCATACTCTCCAAATAATTTTCTTCCTTCCAATCCCAAAGAAAGCAGGCGTTGACAGATGTGAAAATTAACGAATTATGTTTAATAAGCCACGGCTGCAAAATACTAGCACGAATTCTTTACAGACGAATGGAAAAACTGATAGAAGCCGACCTCGGGGAAGATCAGTTTGGATTCCGTAGAAATGTTGGAACACTTAAGGCAATAATGACCCTAGGACTTATCTTAGAAAATAGATTAAGGGAAGGCAAACCTACGTTTCTAGCATTTGTGGACTTGCAGAAGGCTTTTGACAATGTTGACTGGAATACACTCTTTCAAATTATGAAGGTGGCATGAGTAAAATACAGGGAGCGAAAGGCTATTTACAAATTGTACAGAAACTAGATGGCAGTTATAAGAGTCGAGAGACATGAAAGGGAAGCAGTGGTTAGGAAGGGAGTGAGTCAGGATTGTAGTCTATCCCCGATGTTATTCAATCTGTATAATGAATAAGCAGTGAATGAAACAAAAGAAAAATTCGGAGTAGGAATTAAAATCCATGGAGAAGAAATAAAAACTTTGAGGTTCGCCGATGACATTGTAATTCTGTCAGACAGCAAAGGACCTGTAAGAGCAGCTGAACGGAATGGACAGTGTCTTGAAAGGAGGATATAAGATGAACACCAACAAAAGCAAAACGAGGATAATGGAATGTAGTCGAATTAAATCGGGTGATGCTGAGGGAATTTGGTTAGGAAATGAGACACTTAAAGTAGTAAAGGAGTTTGGTATTTGGGGAGCAAAATAACTGACGATGGTCGAAGTAGAGAGGATATAAAATGTAGACTGGCAATGGCAAGGAAAGCGTTTCTGAAGAAGAGAAATTTGTTAACATCGAGTATAGATTTGTCAGGAAGTCGTTCCTGAAAGTATTTGTATGGAGTGTAGCCTTGTATGGAAGTGAAACTTGGACGACAAATAGTTTAGACAAGAAGAGAATAGAAGCTTTCGAAATGTGGTGTTACAGAAGAATGCTGGAGATTAGATGGGTAGGGCATATTCTGAGGCAGTGGAAAGTTGGCAACATGCGAGCTGTCAGGAAGCTTCTTAAGACATCTCGACTATAGCGGGTCGGCAAGTACTTGTTCTTACTATGGCAGTCGAATCGTACTGCCCGACTCAGTCGTTTTTATCCAGCAACAATCAGTCTGAACTTTAGTTTTGTCTAATGCAGATCGTATTTAATATGCAGTTCTTAAGACACGAATAGACGCAAACACAGGAAGTATGACGACAGTCATTGCAATTTCGGCTTTGTGTGTACTATTGTTGGAAATGAACGACTATAGTGTGGCACTTGTTTCAAAGTCCTAGTTATAGAAACATGCCTCATAATAAAATGAAACGATGTTAGGACTCAAATCATGGTAGTGTGGTAAATAAACCACGAGAATACTTTTCTCACAAGTTAAAAGAAAAGTCAGAAAAAAACCTTGAGTAAACAATCTGATTCCTACAAATGCTCTTCTTTCATCGTACGAAGTTGCTTACCGTTCAAGAAACCTTAGTTGAATAGCTCAAAGGCTGATTTCGCTGTTCAGATGAGTACCTTACAGACAACCGCATTGATGCACGTGTGTTACGTGATGTTTATCCATGACAAAAAATTTCATAAATATCTTCTTTCCTGCATATAAATACCTCCTGGAACAAAAGCAACAGACCTCTTCGATATACTACAGTCTTTTATGGAAGAACAAACATTGATTTGGGAAGTCGTGTAGGCGTGGGTCCAGATGGATGTCGTAGTATAGCTAGCTGTTAGCTAGTTTCGAGCAGTAAAGAGACTCTTCGCAGCCCCGGATCCTACGATATTTCAGAGCCGGGGCAAAAGCTTGATAGTGCCGATCTCCCCCCCCCCCCCTTTTTTTTTGAGAGTTTGAGATAGGATGTAAAATTCTGAAGAGTTTGATATATAAAAAATATATGTTCGAGGAAATGTAAGACATGTTGTTTGCTCTTCAATGTACCAAAGCCCAGTGCCACGCCTTTTCACACAGGATTCTTCTATCGCACGTCACTGTATTTCGCTCTGTGAAATTCAAACGTTTGTATTTTGTAACGGAAACCGTTAAACCTATATTCAACAGTGGAAATTAAGATGTCATATGGTGACTCTACTGCTCCCAGTCGACCAGTTTGACATCTTACCCCGCTTAACACGCTTAATACTTGGTCGAATTATTTATAACAGGTAGATTAGGAACTCTTCAAAAAATCTGCACTCTTTGTTGCATAACAACTTCCTCTTTTGTGTGACGTAAAATTAAGTACGAGAAACATAAAACTAATAAAGACAAGACAAGCAAGACGGTACACATTTCTTCAATCCTTAGGTACCAGCAAGTTTTTCTCTGTAATCATGCTACAGCCTTACACGGCGTGCTTTCCTTTCTGCGAGAGAATCTATTACCTTATCAAAGTTCGTCGAACATTTTGCTACGTGGAAAATCGAAATGTCGTTTTCTAATACTGAAAAAGCTGTTGATGTGTTTAGTACCCAAGACTGGTGTGGTTTCTCGTTTTGATTACGTCTATTTTGTCATTGTATGCTACATAAAACGAAATAGGCGTTTCTAATATTGTAGCAATTGTGATACAAACCGAATAAGCGAGACTGTTTTGGCGTAAATTGTCATTTTTTGTACCTCATTTACATACATAACATGACAATATAATTCACGAAGTAGCAATATCAAATGCCTATTAGACCTGGTAGCAATGGTAGCAATGGTAGCACATTTCACTCATGTACTCCAGTTTCTCAAGCAGGAGATGGAAAAGTAGTAGTACGAAATGTTTGTATAAATTTGGAATCGTCATATTCTCCGGTTAACTCCACTAGCCCTGCCAGAATCACCGCTTCAGTTATCCCGCATTTATTCCTCGGTCAGGCGTTGCGTGTTCGTACAATGCGTTTTCCGCACTGTTTCGAGAATAGAACTTAAGCGGCTGCTAACCGGGGACTGTACATCTGGTCCTTAGCGGTGAAGCGATCTGCAAAAATTGTCAAGATTTGATTTTCTTGGATACAAGATAATGTCAGCTTTGTTACCTGTTATTCCTGTTAGTCGTTTATTTCCATCCTGATAGTCAGAATCTACGGATTTCGCTAATAACTATAACAACGCTTATCATCTGCACACACAATAAACCACAGAAACAGCGATCGGTATTCAGCCGTTCGGGTTGATTTGGTTCAGCTCGTGTAGCCCCCCCGTCCCTTTTGTCTGCAGGAAAGCCTTTTATTTCTTGATGTGACGGGGATTCCCCTGGCAGAGACATCACGTACATTGTGCATGCATTCAAAAATCAACTTACGATTTCTTCAGAAATCAACTTGGAAGGTGTTCAAAAATGCTCAGTAACAAACAGGGATGCGTTTCAAAATCATATGAATAATAGGTAGACAAACTTGCACTGGATTCTAGGCACTTCATGAAGCAAGATTTTTTTCTTCAAGAATATGAGTTTGGCGCCCCCGTAAAATTGCCACCCAGGGCAGATACCCCGGTTTGCCCCCTCCTCATCCCCCCCTCCCCGCCCACTAGATCTGGGCCTGGCTCTTCATGCTATTTGAACACAGTTTCATTCATCGAGAAGCACTAACATAAAAAAATCATTGTCCTTGATGAAGACCTTCAATCAGTGATCGAAATAGTGAACTTCATTGAAAGTCGGAATGGTTTTAACACATATGCATTGGCATGGGACTCAGCATATTTCTCTAATTTATTACAGTATTTCTCACTGGCTTTCACGTGAGGGGTCTTAAGAAATGTGTATGAACTCAGGAATGAAGTCTATTCTTAGCCTGTTCAAGAAGAGCATCCGACTTTCAAGAAGTTTGTAGATAGTGATTTCGTTTTGCAGCTAACGTATCTTTGAAAAACTTAATTCATTGAATATATTCCTTCAAGATAATAAGATACAAATTTTGCAACTATGACAACATTTCAACCTCCTGGAAGAAAGTACTATTGTGCCGGAATTAATTCGCAAAGAGAGCCGGCCGCGGTGGTCTCGCGGTTCTAGGCGCGCAGTCCGGAACCGTGCGACTGCTACGGTCGCAGGTTCGAATCCTGCCTCGGGCATGGATGTGTGTGATGTCCTTAGGTTAGTTAGGTTTAAGTAGTTCTAAGTTTTAGGGGACTGATGACCACAGCTGTTAAGTCCCATAGTGCTCAGAGCCATTTGAACCATTTTTTGAATTCGCAAAGAAATTGTCTGTGAAAGGTGTTATGAAAGTGAACCATGTTAGAAAAACTGGCTAAAAATTTATTTAAAGAACTAAGAGCAAAATCTTTCGTTCTAAATGTTGACGATAGTGAATATGAACTGCTTTCTTCAATCAATATGATAGTTTATTTACGACAAGTTTGTTTTTACTGTCAAATGCCCATGTAAATTTTACAACGTGCAACTGCTCTTGTGACAGCAGTATGCACGACTGCCGGAGGGCTAAACTTATTTGTGCTCTTGTAAAAAGTGTTGGGAACGGTAGGCCTGTCCTCACTCAGAACAATCGTTCTCTAATATCATTGTATAATTACGTGAGAACTTGGTCATTTTTGAGAATTTTCGGACTCTTACAAAACTATATTTTCGTAAGTGGTCGGTATGAGCGTTACTGGGTAACTTATTACGTAGCACGGCAGCGTTTGTGGTTCAGTTACCACCAAAGAACAGATCACCCCGAATTTCATTGTGTATCAACGCCAATAAAACTGCATTTTTGAGAATCTTCGAAACTTACCATAGCGTCCCGCATAATCTTATTTATAGTAAATCGACGTTTATGATTTAATTACTGTAGCAGATATTCTAATTAACATGTTGTGTTACATCTAGTTTTCTATAAAGGAGTACATGCTATCTACATCTGTCGTAAATTGACTCTGTTTTCGAATTTGCTCATAACTATAATTAACCTCAAAAAGTTTTAGGCAATTATTAACTTTTACCGTAAGTTTTTCTGTTGCCTTAACAGAAATCTCGTTTTATGTATTTGCCTCAATTCTTATAACGAATTAGCAATTTTTCTTAGCTCAACGCATATGAAAGATAATCAGCAGGCTTAGTGTAAAGTTTTGTTCACTGTCCCGTAAGGCATTGTGCCAGCCAAAATGAAGCCCCACTGTGCTGTTGTCGAACACAGGACGAGTTGGTTGACGTTCGTAACCAGCTGAAAATCTCCCCGACTGCTGCCAAACTGTTGGCAGCTGCTGTGCATCGATGTGTTGGAAGAGCAACCGAGAGCCACGTACCTGTGGTACCGGTACCAAATGCACCTCCGGTACTATCCTGTCTTGCGACTCATGTCTCCCCTGCAGAATGTACTGGATCTGCCATTACTCATCCTCTTGACTGCATTTGGCGTTCCAGTGGCAGATCTAGGCCACTAGGATGAATGGATGGAGACCAGGGAAGACTCAGGGCATTATACTGATGGTTGAAATGGCTGTGAGCACTATGGAACTTAACATCTGTGGTCATGAGTCCCCTCATTATACTGATCCGCCTAACCAATAATTTTGAGGGGCTGTCTTTCGCTGAAACTGAGCCAGTGGGACTCACATCGCCTGTTTTGGGGAAATCTGTTTTGTCCGGTGTCAAGAGGAGACAAACGCAAAAGGGTAGGGGTCTTTCAAACTTCGGCAGTTCAAACGTACGACGAATGACGGTACCCCTTAGGGAAATGGCAGCAAGCTAAAGAAAAGGACACCAGGTGCACTCTTTGGGTGTACTTCGCTACCTCATCCCTGTTGAGAGGGCACTCTGGCAGTCTTTGAAGGAAAAGGGCGCAAGCAGCTGCAGATTGTGGCGCAAATTGGAACAAATAATATCTGTCGCCTGGGCTCAGATCATACGTGAATCATTCCAGCGACTGGCAGATAAGAGTGAGACCAGCCTTGAGCACGGGAGTTTCAGCGAAGCTCACAATTTGCAGCATTATCTCCAGAACTGATTGTGTTCTCTTGCTTCTGAGTCGAATGGAAGGATTGAATCAGAGACTTCGACAGCTCTGTGACAAGCCTGGCTGCCACTTCCTGGACTTGATTCATAGGGTTGCCTTGTAGTGTGCTTGTAAATGTTTCAGGAGTGCACTACCCGTCAGAGGCTGCTACCGAGGTATCTGAATGTTCGTGGGGTACATACAAGGTTTTTTTTGACTAGGCGACTTTCCATCCAATTCAGATAACGACGATAACTGTAGGAAACACAGTGGTATCAGTGTAAAATAGAAATATATGCCTCCCACAGATAAGAGTACAAAAATCGTAGTAGTTAACTGCCGAAGCATTCGCAGCAGAGTACCAGAGTTCGAAGCGCTCCTGAAAATTTGTTTTTCAGGGGTGAGCATAAAATGGTCATTGTATCCTATCACCCACCAGACACATCTCCTGATATAACCGAAAACGTCAGGAAAAACCACAGTTTGCTTGCACGTATGCTCCCCAATCATCGGTCGAGACTTTAATAACCCAACAATCAATTGGGAAAATTAGTTTTGTTAGTGCTGGGTGTGATAAGACATCTTGTGAAACATTGCTGAAAACTACCTACAATAGATAGTTCGGAACCCCACTCATGATGGAAATACATTCGATCTAATGGCAACAGATAGACCTGACCTCTTTGGGGATGTCCACATCGAAACTGGTATCAGTGATCATGACCCGCTTGTGGCAACAATGATTGCCGAAGTACAAAGGGCAACTATAACAAGCAGAAAAATATACGTGTTCAGTAAGCTACATAAAAAATCAGTAGTGTCGTATCTCAATGGGGAATTTGAAACTTTTAGCACAGGACAGCAGCATGTAGAGGAACTAGGGCTCAAGTTTAATAGACTAGTTGACCATGTGACCATGCACTGATAGATACGTACCCAGTAGAAGAGCATATAATGGGAGTGGCCCACTATGATATACTGGTGCTGTAAAGAAATCTCTGAGGAAAGAGACTGCTGCATAGAGATGCAAAACAAAGCATAGCACTATAGAATAAAACGCGTTTAACTGTGAAGATAGCAATCTGTGAAGCCTTCAATGACTATCGTAGCAGAATATTGTCAAATGATCTTTTACAAAACCCAAAGAAATTCTGGTCGTATGTAAAGGTTGTTAGTACCACTAAAGGTAGTGTCCAGTCCCTAGCGAATGAGACAGAAACTGAAATTGAGGGTAGAAAACCAAAGGCTGAAGTGCTTAACACTGTTTTCAAATATTCTATTATAAAGTAAAACTCCGTAGAACTGACTCAATTTAATCCTCGTGCCACTGAGAAGATGGGTGAAGTCAGTATCTGTGGCAGTGGTGTTGAGAAACAGCTCAAATCGTTAAAATTGAACAAAGCTCCAGGGCTCTATGTAATCCTGAATCTGTGACTTAGTCCCTCTTCTAACTATAATATGTCGTAGATCCCCCGAATAATAAAAAAGTGCCTAAAGTTGGAAGAAAGCACCGGTAACACCCATCTACAAGGATAGAAGTGATCTACAAAGCTGCCGTACAATATCTTTGACGTTAATTTGTTGTAGAATCTTACGAACTCTGAGCTCAAACATAATGAGATATCTTGAACAGAATGACCTCCTCCACGCCAATCATCATGGATTCCGAAAACATCGATCATGTGAAACCAAACTCGCACTCTTTTCACGTGACGCACTTTGGATCAAGGCAGTCAGGTAGGTGCTGTATTTTCAAGTGAAATTTATGGCTGGATTGAAGACTGTTTGGTAGGGAGGATGCAACATGTTATCTCGAATGAAGAGTCATCATCAGATATAGGAGTGCTCCAGGGGTGTGTGTGTTTGGGACCTTGCTGTTCCAGTTGTATATTAATGATATTGCGGACAATTTTAATAGTAATATCAGACTTTTTGGAGATGAAGCAGTTATCTATAATGAATTACTGTCTGGAAGAAGCCATATAATTATCCAGCCAGATCTTGATAAGATTTCAGAGTTGCGCAGATTGCAACTTGCTTTAAATGTTCAAAAATGTAAAGTTATGCACTTCACAGAACGAAAAAATATAGTATCATATGACTATAATTATTTAATAAACTGGTTCATTAAGGTACTGTACTTCATTTTCATTGTCATGTTCATCCCGACTTTTTAGGGTCTTCCCATAGAACTCTTGGGCTTCTTCTGATGTAACAAAGAACCTCTGTAGTATCTGTACATCGTCAGCTTTTTTGACACTCACGTGGTTTCTCGGTTTTATTACAGTTTTTTGATCAATGTCCTTCACTCTATCCATGTCAATTCCCTTCAGTTCAACAATGATCGGAGAGGAAAAGTACGTTGTTTCGACTTTGCAGATGACACTACATTGGTTCCTTCTCTTTCTAAAGAACAACCTGGCTTCAGACACTTTGAATGGTTGCTGCTCCTTTACTAATTTGTTAGCAGTGTTTTTGAAATACTAAAATGTCAGTCCTTTCCCAGAGCCGCACAGGTAGCGTGTTGCTCATTACATCGTGATAGTGTCGTCCATGAAGACGAATGCTTCGCCAATATGCTGCCGATATGGTTGCACTATCTGTCGGAGGATGGCATTCACGTATTGTACAGCCGTTCCATGACCCCCAGCGGCGTACATCGGCCCCACATGATGCCACCCCAAAACAGCAGGACAGTGTGTCAAGGCGTTCAGCCTGAGCGGGTTGTTCCAAACACGTCTCCGACGATTGTCTGGTTGAAGGCATATGCGACACTCATCAGTGAATATAACGTGATGCCAATCCTGAGCAGTCCATTCGGAATGTTGTTGGGCCCATCTGTACCGCGTTGCATGGTATAGTGGTTGCAAAGATGGACCTCGCCATGGACGTCGGGAGTGAAGTTGCGCATCATGCGGCCTATTGCGCACAGTTTGAGTCGTAACACGACGTCCTGTGGCTGCACGAAAAGCAGTATTCAACATGGTGGCGTTGCTGTCAGGGTTCCTCCGAGCCATAATCCGTAGGTAGCGGTCATCCACTGCAGTAGTAGCCCTAGGGCAGCCTGAGCGACGCATGTTATAGACAATTCCTGTCTCTCTGTATCTCCTCCATGTCCGACCAACATCGGTTTGGTTCACTTCCAGACGCCTGGACACTTCCCTTGTTGAGAGACCTTCCTGTTACAAAGTAACAATGCGGACGCGATCGAACCACAGTGTTGACCGTGTAGGATGGTTGAACTGCAGACAGCACGAGCCGTGTACCTCCTTGCTGGTGGAATGACTGGAGCTGATCGGCTGTCGGACCCCCTTCGTCTAATTGGCGCTGCTCATGCATGGTTGTTTACATCTTTGGGCGGGTTTAGTGACGTCTCTGAAAAGTCAATGGGACTGTGTCTGTGATAAAATATCCACAGTCAACGTCTGTCTTAAGGAGTTCTGGCAGCCAGGGTGATGCAAAGCTTTTTTGATATGTGTGTAACACACTTCTGCATTTTTTGCTGTTATTGAGTTTCGTGGAAATGGCCCCCAATTTCAAAAAGGCGGAGATGATGCAAATGATAGTTTGCTATTACATTCTACATCTATACTCCGCAAGCCACCCAACGGTGTGTGGCGGAGGGCACTTTACGTGCTACTGTCATTACCTCCCTTTCCTGTTCGTCGCGTATGGTTCGCGGGAAGAACGACTGCCGGAAATCCTCCGTGCGCGAGCGAATCTCTCTAATTTTACATTCGTGATCTCCTCGGGAGGTATAAGTAGGGGGAAGTAATATATTCGATACCTCATCCAGAAACGCACCCTCTCGAAACCTGGACAGCAAGCTACACCGCGATGCAGAGCGCCTCTTGCAGAGTCTGCCACTTGAGTTTGCTAAACATCTCCATAACGCTATCACGCTTTCCAAATAACCCTGTGACGAAACGCGCCGCTCTTCTTTGGATCTTCTCTATCTCCTCCGTCAACCCAATCTGGTACGGATCCCACACTGATGAGCAACACTAAAGTATAGGTGGAACGAGTGGTTTGGTAAGCCACCACCTTTGTTGATGGACTGTATTTTCTAAGAACTCCCCCAACGAATCTCAACCTGGCACTCGCCATACCAACAATTAAATTTATATGATCATTCCACTTCATATCGTTCCGTAGCATACTCCCAGATATTTTATAGAAGTAACCGCTACCAGTGTTTATTCCGGTATCATATAATCATACAATAAAGGATCCTTCTTTCTATGTATTCGCAATACATTACATTTGTCTATGTTAAGGATCAGTTGCCACTCCCTGCACCAAGTGCCTATCCGCTGCAGATCTTCCTGCATTCCGCTGTAATTTTCTAATGCTGCTACTTCTCTGTATACTACAGTATCATCCGCGAAAAGCCGCATGGAACTTTCGACACTATCTACTAGGTCATTTATATATATTGTGAAAAGCAATGGTCCCATAACACTCGCCTGTGGCACGCCAGAGGTTACTTCTCCCTCCCGTCCGCTCCACCTTCCTCATGAAATTGGTCTTTTTCAATGTGTCGCAACTTAATGCGCTCACGTACATAGCAGACTGTGAAAAATGAACACCTCAGTAGCATTGGCGTGTATAGTATTTTCGTGGTAAACATTGTAGACATGTCAGGAGTTCGACGAGCAGAAATCGTGCAAGTGGTTGTCCAGTGCGGCCTTACTTTTTTTTGGCGCTGCGTGAAGTATGAGGTTATCAGTGTCCCAAGATAAGAGCTAATGTTCTTCGTTTTGGTTTCCGATGGCGGACCGCCGACACAAACGAGTAGCCATTGCTGATCAGAAGACACCCACATCTCAAATTATGACAGATGCTGTACTTGGTGTCAGATTGGGACATCAGGCATGGATTGCTAGAAGCTGGGGTAGGTGTGGTGGTGCCGCTGATCACATTTATTCTCATCAGTTTCTCAAACCCATTTCCGATGGTGCTGTCGCTGTGGAGAATAATCTGCTTTGCTATCAGTGAACGTAATTTACCATCGTATCATCAGCTACAAAGCAACAAACAAGGGAACTCTACAGGTATAAATAAACGATCTTGATGAAACTTAGCAGATGTGTATAGAGGGATCAGAATAATGCAATACATATGTTTTCGTCTTTGCCCAATTTCACTTTCAAGGAGTAAAACACACCCAGAAAGGTTATTTGGCATATTAGATTTAGAGGGAATATCTTAGAAACTACGAAAAATAAAAAATGTTTCATATTCACGTTGAAGTTAACGTTCGTGACAACTGTATAATAAATATCCCAATATCATTAATTTTGATAAATAAAAACTTTTGTTATTGCGCAGATTATAGAGTTCTCACAGAACATCCACCCATGTGGTTTGTGAAATATCGTTTTTGGAAGATAAGCGGTACACAGTGTCCTATCGGAGTTTTTTCAGCATACCTAATTAAAGTATCAAAATGTTCATTATTATTCAAGTTATTCGTTTTACTTATTTTTATTTTATGTTTTGAATTGTTATTTTACGTTTTAAATTCAATACTATAATACAAAACCATTACAATAATGATAATCTGTGAAGAAATGTGCGTTGAATGGACGAAGTTACTTCTCATAATACATGCGATTGACAACATACAAAACAAAATTCGTCAGAATTTCAAATTGTGGCGGGTGGTCCTATAACTATACCATTTATACCATGCAGATATCAGTACATTGGCAAACCTTGGCGAAGAAATTATGTGTTAGTGATAACATGTTTATATTGTTTCTCAAGGTGAGACACATCGTAATCATTCAGTAGAACTAGATCTGAAAATCTTCTAACAATGACCTTACAACACTGAAGGCCGTATGCGTCCAATGGCTGTACCACCATCCTTTTCATAGTTTCTTTTAAAACTTATGGAGAATATAGACTGAGTATTCGAGAATCTCTTACTGAAGCCAAAAACATCCTCGTGTCGGCATAGAAATTTGATAAACTAACTTATGACCACGTCAAAAGGTATTTGACGGAAGTTTTCTTTTCCAGTGCGGGAGAAAAATCTGCGTTACTGTCACATTCTTGGGAAGGGCAGTGTAAATGAATCATTTTGAGCGTCGTACCAGACGAAATGGAACTTGTTTATGTGGTGAGCCCAAAAGGCTCGACGGGACGGGTACAGCTGTTAGATGTATATGACTTTCGATGTTGGACGAACTTTGTGACTAGATTTTCAGATAGTTCTGCTGAATGATTATGATAAGGGCTATAATAAAGCTAAAGTCTCATGCACATAAGCAAATCTTTTCGCCAAGGTTTTCCAGTGTACTAAAATATGCCTTGTACAAATCGGAATATTTAGAAGATTGAACACGACAATTTGAGAATCCCAAGGAATTTTTTTAATATTTTGTTGCCCATCGTGTGTATTGTGTGAAGAAGCTTCGTTCATGTTATGTACATGGAGTAAGAAAAGTATAGGTTTTAGGATTTATATACTAATTATGATTATTAAAATGAGTTTGTATGATGATGAGTTATTTATAATTCTTAATTAACAAAAAAACATGTGATACGGTAAATTTAAGAAACGAATTAATACGCAAAATAACAATTCAAAACATAAAACAAAAATAAGTAAAACAAATAATTAGAATTATGATCGATTAGATATATTAAATATGTTGAAAATATTGTGTTTTTAGGGATCTTGTCGTACCATGACATTGGCCTTCTTATCCAGGCACATGTGAACAGGAACAAGAATGTCTGTTTCAACATTCTAGGGGACTGAGCATTGTTTTTTTAGTTCTGTATCTTCATGCAGAGTAAGCTTAGGCATTCCTCTCCTCACGGAAGCAGGGATTCCCCTCTACACATCCGACGGAGCCAACTCCTTGTTTCTTACGCAATCGCCATTCGCCAATTCCCTGACCATCCTGTGTACCCTGTACTCTTCGCCAATGAGGGATGTCTCCCTCCTAACATCCGCCCATGGGTGGGATTGCCAGTTGGCATGCATCTCACTTCCCTCTGTCGGATCTCCATCTCCACTCACTGGACTGCACCACATTTCTTTCCTCCCATACGCCCCTTGGATGGTGCCTAGACGACGGCTTACTCCAGGGTCCTAAGGCCTCTGTCACTCCTATGGTTTTCTGGCACCTTGTCTGTGCCATCCTTAGAGTTCCATGGCGCCACCATCTTTTACACTGATGGTTCTAAGACTATTGATAAGGTGGGATACGCTTTCACATCTCCTACTGGCTTCAAGCACCATTCATTGCCGGAATCATGTAGTGTGTTCGCAGCAGAGTTTCTAGCCATTCACAGGGGCCTCCTTTTTGTTTCTCAGGCCTCCCTCCACAGTGTTTTTTATTTGTTCATGGTAGCCTGCAGGCTATCGACAGATGCTTCTATCGTCAGCCTTTGATCTCTGCTATCCATCACCTTCTCTCTGCCCTTGAGCGTGCCGCCTGTTCACTTGTGTTTCTGTGGGTTCCAAGTCATGTGGGAATGAATTGGCTGACAGTTTGGCTAGAGAAGCAGTTCTTGACCCTCCCCCCCCCCCCCCATTTCCTTTCATGATTCCAGCTGCGGATATGCGGATCTACGTCAGATATCTCTTTGGCCAACAGTGGAATGCCATCTGGAGCACTACTGCTCAAAGTAATAAACTCCGCACAATCAAGGAGTTTGATGCAGTTTGGCGCTCTTCTTTCCGCTCCTCATGGGAGAAGTTCACTGTTTTATGCCGTTTACGCATTGGTCATACCAAGCTCACCCATTGTTTCCTCCTAAGTAACAACCCATCGCCACAATGGGGTTCTGGAGCCAGACTGACGGTATGTCACATTGGTGGAAGGTCCCCTTGTTTCGACCCTTCCTGTTAAGTATAGTCTTCCCGATTCCTCAAATTTAATATTAACAGACGATCCATGGATGGTTGTACTGGTCCTCGGTTTCCTCCATGAAAGTCGTTTTTATTTCCAGATATAAGGTTCTCCTTTAGTATTGGAGAAAGGGCAGATTGGTTGTGGTTGGGCCTTCTTTTACTGTCTTCTCGGCCTGTCAACCCATGACTGCCCCCCCCCCCCCCTTTTTCCAGTTTTTAGATTTGATCTCATCTTTTATGCCTTTACTGTGTGTGTTTAATGTTCATTGATATAATTTGACTCCCCTGACTGGATCTGTACACTTTTAGAAGACCATCTTTCTTCTGTAACTCACTTCGGAATCGCAGGGCTGATGACCTCGCCGTTTGGTCCCATAACCTCTCTCAATGAACAAATTAGTCCATATGGGAACTAGAATCAGGTCTGCTATAGCTATCAGGAGGCTGGAAACCTGGGCCAAGACAACTGGTTTTAGATTCTCACCAGAGAAGAGTATATGTGTCAGTTTTAACTGCACATCGAAGTTTTAACCAGCCTATGTTCACAATGGGAGACAATATTTTACATTTTCAGGAAACTGTGCTTTTTTTGGGTTTGTTATTTGACTCGAAATTAGTTTGGCTCCCACACATGAAAGACCTACAGTCACTGAATATTTTGAAATGCCTTCGTGGGAAAGTGTGGGAAGCTGACAGGTCCTGCCTGTTGCAGTTTCGTAGGACATTTGTTCAATCACATTTAGATCATGGCAGTGTGATCCTTGAATCAGCCCATACGTCCTACCTCAAGATGTTAGACACATCCACCATGACGGATTTTGGGTACTGACTGGAGCCTTTCAGACCAGCCCTGTTCAGAGTCTATGTGCAGAGGCTGGTGAACGACGAATCCTTTTAGCTCAACAGGCACTGAAAATCTGTCATCAGTCATTGGCATTTAGTGCATTGGTCCAACCTTACTTTGTACGACTGTTCAGGAACTGGCCCCTTGCGACCAAGCCATTCTGGGTAAGTGCTGCTGGCTGTCTCAAGGATCTGAATCTATCAGACCTCCAAATACACAGCCAGGGATGGAATGCGTTGCCACCTTGGTGTCTTCAGAGGTCCATGGTAATTTTAAGCTTGATGTGATACAAGAAAACTTATACTCCAGATTACATTTTCACAACTTTGTTTTCTTCCATTTTAAGTATGTACCTCAGTTTTAGCGTTTATACAGATGGATCCCAGCAAGAGAATTTCCTTGGTTGTTCTGCTGTTTTCCCCAAGAGGGTTTTCAAAGTGCATCTTTTGGAACAATTAAGAAATTCGGATGTGAAGTTATATGGCATTATGATGGCACTGGAGAGGGTTCACAGACATAACTGTCCAAGGTTTCTTGTCTGTTCCGGCTTGCTTAGTACACTGCAAGCACTTCACCAAATGTATTCAACTCATCCATGAGTCATTACAGCAGCTCCAACACTGTGGCAAGGAGATGATCTGATGCTGGATACCTGGCCACATTGGAATACAGGGAAATGACATGGCAGACAAAGCAGCCAAGGAAGAACGTTGGGATGGTGTTGTTCATCGATGTCCCATCCAGTTGCACACTGTCATGTCATTTTCTGGCAGAAGCATCATGCATTAGAGACTGAATGGTTGAAGGCTACAGAAAAGGAACTTCGATCGCTCAAATCGACCTCACCATTGGTCTTCATGTCAGCCTCCCTGCTGGAAGGAGGTTCTGCTTACCAGGCTGGACATCGGACATAGCCCTTTAACGTATGACTTCCTCCTCCGTTGGGAGGATCCGCCACTCAGAGGTTTGTGACGCGCCACTTTCACTTCAGCATATTTTGGCGATGATTATCTTATATACTGGTGTCAGGGCAGCCCTCAGTTTCGATGAAGATCTGCTCACCATTCTTGCCGATACTGATTCTAGTGCTACAAGAGTGGTGAAATTTTGTGAACTATCAGGCATCATCGTTAAATTGGTGGGGAAGGGAGGCAGACTCCAAATGTGGGGACCGCCTTCGTCCCCACCTATGAGACTAGCATGCTGACGTTTCAAAAAATGGTTCAAATGGCTCTGAGCACTATGGGACTTAACTGCTGAGGTCATCAGTCCCCTAGAATTTAGAACTACTTTAACCTAACTAACGTAAGGATTCGAACCTGCAACCGTAGCGGTCTCGCGGCTCCAGACTGTAGCGCCTAGAACCGCTCGGCCACACCGGCCGGCATTGACGTTTCGTCAGGGCGCTAATGACCATGGTGTTTAGCGCCCCGCACCTAAAATCATCAGATCATCATCGTTTCATAAGTTGCGACATTGTCTCTAATAAAACAGTGAATCGTATATACAATAAGTTTCCTTTAATTTACGCCTGTGGTCACAAGCTTTTTGTTAAGATTACCGGTTTCGTTCTATAATGACCATCATCAGATCTGTTCTATAAAAACAAAATCCTAATATACTGCAGCCATAGTGGCATCGTCAAATGTTAAATGCAAAATCAGCACCAGCATAGTCAAATATATATAAATATCATATGCACGAGTGAGTGCAACTGACAACATGACTCGTGCATATGATGTTATTTGACGATGCTGGTGCTGATTTTGCATTTAAAATTTGACGATGCCACTATGGCTGCAGTATATTAGGATTTTGTTTTTATAAAACAGATCTGATGATGGTCATTATATACCGAAACCGGTAATCTTAACAAAGTTTGTGACCATAGACGTAAATTAAAGGAAACTTATCATCGTTGGCGAAGTGACATTTAAAGACTAGGCTTGTCTTTCATAAATAGTTGCATAGTGTATTACAGCAAATGGGTACCGTTTCGAACATTTGCTTCAGTAAAGTATGAAGATTTGTGAGTGGCAAGGGACGTACCTAGAACAAGCACCCCGATGTTGAGAGGCCTGAGAATCGCATTAAGAAAGCACCCTGAAGGGCACAACACATTACTACGTCCACGTCGTTGTTCCTGGGTAACGCTAAATGTAGTTGTTACTGCATTACTAAATAAACAAATGATCTATTCCAACCGCTTTCTGTTTCGGTGCCATCTGTGAAGGTGATTACACCAGTAATGTGGACATCATAATGCCTTACAGTTTGGAGAATCATGTTGGTTTGTTATAAAACACTGGTGTCACATTACAGAATGTAAAAATACCGCCCTTCTGCCCTCCTGAGATCCTAATCTATTGGGTAATTTCCTGAGGTAATATGTCTCAAGAGATTGTAAGCCGTTTGATTTGTGTCGAATATCCACCACCTGTCATGCAACAATAAAATTATTCCATACAGAAGCTATGTATTTTTTTTTTCAGAGAATCCAAATCCGCAATAAATATTTGGGGTTCCTATTGAAGATTTCAAAGTTGATCCCCCTCCCACCATCTGGAGGTGAAGCAGGGAGGTTGTGTGTAGTGTCATTGGATGTCCCCCTTCGAGATGAACAACTTGTATTACAACCCTTTTTGTAATCCGGTGTGTAGTTTCGCATATATTACCCAGAACAGTTTTAATCGTCCCACACGGTATATACAGGGTAAACATCAATAAAACCGACAAAATGAAGTGACTGATTCCTGACTAGGAATACAGGAATAAAGGTTCTATGAACATGTGTCTAGAAATGCATTGTTGTCACGGTAGATGTTGCTGACAAATGAAAGTTCCTCTGACCGCGTGCCATGTGTTCCTTGTGTGTTGCAGGCCGTGTAAATGGCGCAGCGTACTGCATGGCTATAATGAAGCGAGTACTCTCACAGACACCAACCATATCACGCAACGTTTCAAGTCCCTTTTTGGGCGTTTGCGTGATCATGGGTCCTTTCAGATAGGCGAACATGCAAGGAGGTGGCAGACTGTACGTACACCACATTTGGGGGACTGGATTCTACAGGATATCGATGCAGACCCTAGTACAAGCTCCAGGCATGTGGCCCAGTACATGGTGTAAGCCAAAGTACGATTATGTGTATCCTGCAAGACGGCTGCTACTATTCGTATCACCTGCAAAGAATGCAAGGTGTATCATCAGCTTATTTTGTCGACCATCACAATTGCAGGATTTCTGTCATCAGTCCTCTTTACCAACGTAGCAATCTTTACCAGAAATAACTTCATAAAAGTGCATAATCGTCATCTGTGGCTATGGACAATCCTCGGGAAATGGTTGAGGCCCCTCATCAGCATCAGTTCATCAGGAATGTGTGGTGTAACCTCCCCACAAAAAATTTAAAAGATATTATTTAATAGAAATGGAGCCAAGCGTAACCTCCATAGCAATTAAATTTAATGACAATAAAAATGAGAATCGCAATCTGACTCAAGGTGTAAGCTGTCACGAAAATGATGAAAAACAATTCAATGCTAATGAGACTTCATTGACAATGTAAACTCAATTAAACCAAAATATCGGTCTTTTGGCCCTGTGCAAAAAAATCATAATTTCTTACCTCATTCGAAACTGCATGTCAAAGTTCTGCTCTTATTGTTGCCACGGCTTCCAGGAAATGCATTGCAAGTATTATTTTTTTTAATATTTTTTTTTGAAATTTAATTGAAACTTTTCTTTAAAGGAAATGGAAGGAAATCGTTCATTCAATTAAATAGTTCTTTTGTTAAAAATATTGCTTTGAAAACCAAAATTGTTATTGGGGCGATTGTTGCACAAATTAGTTACAGTTAATTTACATTATTAGCTGAGCGCATTTAAAAATAATATACCTCATCCTGAATCTTGACCAGAGTGCCATGTCGACGCTCGCCGACTCCTCTCACACAACTACACTGGGCTGCTACTACCGACAGACTGCACTGCTCACAGACTGCCCACTAACTGCAGCTCGCAACTGTACTGCACGACTACTACTGACAGAGTACCGCTCGCAACTCTCGCGCGGTCAAGCGCAGACTAGCCACGATAAATGGCTCTTTGGTCAGAGACTCTGCAATGCCTCGCCATCGCCGCGACACAACATACGTGTTTCAGTGGGGAAAGATTCTTGGCGACCACATACCCTTTGGACCTTTTATTATTACACAACACCTTGATGGAGGAACGTATGTGGACTTCCTGCAGAATGCTCTGCCTGGGTTGAGGATGTGCCTTTGACAATACGACAGGTAATGTGGTTTCTGCATGATGGGGGCACCATGCCACTTCCGCATTATAGTTTGCCGACACCCCATCCTCATCTTCCCCAGACGTTAGATAGGACGTGGAGGCCCTGCAGCTAAATAACAGGACTTAAACCCCCTGGATTTTTACCACTGGGGCATTTGAAAAGCGTTGTGTATGCTGAACCTGTTCCTCGTGTGCAGACCCTTCAACGGCTTGTTCACGACGCCTATGACTCTATTTTAAGAGAGGCTGGAACGTAAGAAATAGTGCAGCAATCCATAATGCGACGAGTGAATGCGTGTATTGCAAGCCATGGAGGCCACCCGGAATTGTGTAAGGCAGTTCATGTAAGGAGTATGTACCAATCTGGAGGTTTTTAGACAGATTAAGCTGGGCGTAGAAGGTTTTGAAGGATCTCTTGTAAGACGTAAAAACAAAATTTTGCCAATTAGGAAAATTCCTATGGACACAGGTTTATAGATATCAAGATACGCTTTGCAGTGGACAGAAAGCATGTAATCTGCTTTCAAGAAAAAATTCAGGGTGTTGGTAGATGCCCAAATGGACTATCGGGAAGCTGTTAAATGCTTCATCAGGCGATTGCTTGATCATTATGATGTACGCTTCCGTTATACACTGCTCTGCAAAAGTTAAGGACGAGGTAGATAAAGTAACATTATGTATTAACTACTCGGTGTAAATGAAAGTACCAGATCGTGTTGCCAGAGCTGGAAGTCAGATGGCGTGAGGTTAGTGTGACTGTAGCACTCCATAACACGAGGCAGTTGAAGGAGCATGGAGGGAGGGGGGGGGAAAGAGAGGGAGAGGGGGGGAGAGGGGGGGAGGGGGAGAGAGAGAGAGAGAGAGAGAGAGAGAGAGAGAGAGAGAGAGAGAGAGAGAGAGAGAGAGAGAGAGATGTTCCCGCAAGCAGCAATGTATGGTGTGCTGGAGTCGGCAAATTTTGATTTTGCAACCGTCTTCCTGTATTGTGTTTAACTATTGAAATGATTGTAACTTATTAGTGAAGTGTACAGCGGTATCTTCTGCCTTGTGGCCGTTAACGTTCCGGTTACCTGCCCTGGTCGTTAGTGTAGTTTTCCGGCGGTGTTTTTTCCTCGCCGTGTTGATGCTGTCCGGCACGGCGTGTAGTCAGACAGCTTGATGATGTTCTCCTTTTTTTTGTTTTTGAGTAATTATTGTGTCTTGAGTATGTTTAGATGCTTATTATCAAGACGTAATGCTGCTGCGATCTTCGTCCTCGCTGATATTTTCGGTTGTCGTGCCGTTGGTTGGGTGGAAGGGAATTGATTAGGTTGTTGGTTGGTTGCTGCCACCCGATTATTTAGTGTTACGCTTGGCTGCCTGTCTCACCTAACCTGTTGTTAGTTTCCTCCCCAGGCCGACCCTTGGAACACTTCTGAGCATCACTGTTCTGTTATTTGGGATTGTGATTTTCTTTTGTCTCAAGTACTGTGTGAGGTCTTCAGCCGTGTATTAATTTAGTATGTTGTAATGTTCAGTATGTGGCTTTCAGCCAAACGTTATGTGGAATATTTTAAGATACGGCCTTCAGCCGGCTGAAGTAAAAAAAAAAAAAAAAAAAAATCATCATTTGAAAATTTTCTGTCTCTTAATTTATTATCCAGGCCTTAAGCCTTGAGTTGTTCTATGTTCAGTATATGGCATTCAGCCGAACCTTATATGAAATATTTTAGGATTATGCTTTCAACCTACTTAAAATTTGAAAGGTCTTTGTCTAAAACCTTTTAAAATTCACTTAGTGGAATTCTTGTTATCCAGGCCTTAAGCCCTCAGTTCTTCTATTTTGTGACTAAGGCCTTCAGTCGTGTGTATTCCTTGACGCAATTTTAATAACTTGTGTTCTGGCCATCAGCCGTATTGTTTCTGAATTCTTGAAGGGCATGTGCGATTTAGTGTTTTTAGCAAAAAAAGTTTGTATGTTTGTGCAACTAGCAGCAACTGATTTGGGACCCCTTTCCACAACGTGATCCGCTCTGTCCTGCGAAACCAGATTTCAAATTGTACTTCAAACTTCGACCGTTTGCATCGAATCGGGACTTTAAATAATTTACCTCGATGTGTTAAAGTGTGGCACTCCAAAAATTTTCGTGTACTTATCGTTTGGTGGTGTAAAAGCCACGTGGCAGCACAAACGCGTTCTAGACGTTTGAGATCTTTCTTTTTTATAACGAATAGTCATTTTATGAAGTTTTACTATTCTGCATTCCTCAAAGTCCCGTAGTGCTTAGAGCCAACTCCGTTGTTCCTGTTTCGAAAACATAGTGACACCGTTACGTTAAACCGCTCGCTCACAAGTGACTTGTTTTCCTCGATTGTGCGCAACCCGGTGACGTGGGACGGGCCAGTACATTTGCTCGGAGGTAAGGTAGGTATGTCAACAATAGTATATTCCGTCGCATAGTGTCTCCACAGCAGGATTGCCACCATTTAAGTTCCAACCTACGTAGTTTAATAGTGGAAGAACAATGGACGGCACTCGAATCATTCGTAGGAAGCGTGAGAGAACGCAAGGGAAAATAAAGATTTCATATTTTCAAAAAGGGCCACTACGAGGCGAACTATGTGCCAAATCCAGGAATGTCTCGTTTTCAAGAGACCCTTCTGAACAGCCTAACGTTGTGGCCGAGCTGTTCTAGGCGCTTCAGCCTGGAACCGCGCGACCGCTACGGTCGCAGGTTCGAATCCTGCCTCGGGCATGGATGTGTGTGATGTCTTTAGGTTAGTTAGGTTTAAGTAGTTCTAAGTTCGAGGGGACTGATGACCTCAGATGTTAAATGCCATAGTGCTCAGAGCCATTTGAACCATTTTTGAACTGCCTAATCTATGGTAATCTACACGAGTCAACTCGTGAAATAGCAGCGTTGATACAGGGTAACAGGTCAATGATATTACGACACTTGCATATATCGAACATGATTTTTAAAAAAATGGGTTATGTCATAAAATGTAAATGTCGTGTGACTAGGGGCCTCGCGTCGGGTAGACCGTTTGCCGGTTGCAAGTCTTCCGATGTGACGCCACTTCGGCGATTTGAGGGTCGATAGGGATGAAATGATGATGATTAGGACAATGTAACACCCAGTCGCTGAGCAGAGAAAATCTTCGACCCAGCCGGGAATCGAAACCGGGCCGTTAGGATTGACATTCTGTCGCGCTGACCTCTCAGCTACCGGGGGCGGACGGTTAAGTCATAAAACCATGGATTATTCCTTTCCGGGGAGGTTAGCGCCGACGAAATTTGGAAAAAAAGATAGTAGAACTAGTAGCAGTAGTAGGGAGTAGTAGTAATAATACTAGTCCCATACTGAGGGAATGGGCTTAGGGGAGCAGAGGAAAGAGTGCTGTATCGCCGCTCATGGCAAGGCCCTAGTGGAGGTGCTTTGCTGTTGCCTTCCTCCATCTGTTAGGAAGCGTAAAGTATGTATCTGCGTTGTGTGGATGACTGTGTTGCAATTAGTGCTTGTACAGTGTAATGCTGTGTTTGTGTTATGAATGAAGGAAAGGGAGAGAGTGAAACATGGTGCCGGCACTTAACCTACTACTTCCGAAAAGCACAAAGGGGGGCCGCCAGAATTAACGTTGCCATCCGACGGAAGGATCAATATCAAGCGTCAGATGGCCTCATCTCATACGCCACCACTTCCTCTCCACAAATACTCACAGCGAAAATCTTCCACCATCAGGATTCGAGCCTGCTTTCCTCCGAGTAGAGAACCACCGCACAGGCGTGCGTTAACGACTTCGGCTACTGTAGTTACAGGCTGGGAGGGGACTGCCAAGGGGGAGGTTACCACGAGAAAAAGATTGAATAATCAACGAAAGGATAACGTTCTACGAGTCGGGGCGTGGAATGTCAGAAGCTTGAACGTGGTAGGGAAACTAGAAAATCTGGAAAGGGAAATGCAAAGGCTCAATCTAGATATAGTAGGGGTCAGTGAAGTGAAGTGGAAGGAAGACAAGGATTTCTGGTCAGATGAGTATCGGTAATATCAACAGCAGCAGAAAATGGTATAACAGGTGTAGGATTCATTATGAATAGGAAGGTAAGGGCAGAGGGTGTGTTACTGTGAACAGTTGAGTGACCGGGTTCTTCTAATCACAATCGACAGCAGACCAACACCGACAACGATAGTTCAGGTACATATGGCGACGTCGCAAGCTGAAGATGAACAGATAGAGAAAGTGTACGAGGATATTGAAAGGGTAATGCAGTATGTAAAGGGGGATGAAAATCTAATAGTCATGGGCGACTGGAATGCAGTTGTAGGGGAAGGAGTAGAAGAAAAGGTTACAGGAGAATATGGGCTTGGGACAAGGAATGAAAGAGGGGAACAACTAATTGAGTTCTGTAACAAGTTTCAGCTAGTAATAGCGAATACCTTGTTCAAGAATCACAAGAGGAGGAGGTATACTTGGAAAAGGCCAGGAGATACGGGAAGATTTCAATTAGATTACATCATAGTCAGACAGAGATTCCGAAATCAGATACTGGATTGCAAGGCGTACCCAGGAGCAGATATAGACTCAGATCACAATATAATAGTGATGAAGAGTAGGCTGAAGTTCAAGACATTAGTCAGAAAGAATCAATACGCAAAGAAGTGGGATACGGAAGAACTAAGGAATGACGAGATACGTTTGAAGTTCTCTAACGCTATAGATACAGCAATAAGGAATAGCGCAGTAGGCAGTACAGCTGAAGAGGAATGGACATCTCTAAAAAGGGCCATCACAGAAGTTGGGAAGGAAAACATAGGTACAAAGAAGCTAGCTGTGAAGAAACCATGGGTAACAGAAGAAATACTTCAGCTGATTGATGAAAGGAGGGAGTACAAACATGTTCCGGGAAAATCAGGAATACAGAAATACAAGTCGCTGAGGAATGAAATAAATAGGAAGTGCAGGGAAGCTAAGACGAAATGGCTGCAGGAAAAATGTGAAGACATCGAAAAAGATATGAATGTCAGAAGGACAGACTCAGCATACAGGAAAGTCAAAACAACCTTTGGTGACATTAAAAGCAACGGTGGTAACATTAAGAGTACAACGGGAATTCCACTGTTAAATGCAGGGGAGAGAGCAGATAGGTGGAAAGAATACATTGAAAGCCTCTATGAGGGTGAAGATTTGTACGATGTGATAGAAGAAGAAACAAGAGTCGATTTAGCAGAGATAGGGTATCCAGTATTAGAATCGGAATTTTAAAAAGCTTTGGAGGACTTACGGTCAAATAAGGCAGAAGGGATATATAACATTCCATCAGAATTTCTAAAATCATTGGGGCAAGTGGCAACAAAACGACTATTCACGTTGGTGTGTAGAATATGAGTCTGGCGACATACCATCTGACTTTCGGAGAAGCATCATCCACACAATTGCGAAGACGGCAAGAGCTGACAAGTGCGAGAATTATCGCACAATCAGCTTAACAGCTCATGCATCGAAGCTGCTTACAAGAATAATATACAGAAGAATGGAAAAGAATGCGCTAGGTGACGATCAGTTTGGCTTTAGGAAAAGTAAAGGGACGAGAGGCAATTCTGACGTTACGGCTAATAATGGAAGCAAGGCTAAAGAAAAATCAAGACACTTTCATAGGATTTGTCGACCTGGAAAAAGCATTCGACGATATAAAATGGTGCAAGCTGTTCGAGATTCTGAAAAAAGTAGGGGTAAGCTATAGGGAGAGACGGGTCATATACAATATGTACAACAACCAAGGCCGGCCGGTGTGGCCGTGCGGTTCTAAGCGCGTCAGTTTGGATCCGCGTGACCGCTACGGTCGCAGGTTCGAATCCTGCCTCGGGCATGGATGTGTGTGATGTCCTTAGGTTAGTTAGGTTTAAGTAGTTCTAAGTTCTAGGGGACTGATGACCTCAGTAGTTAAGTCCCATAGTGCTCACAGCCACAACAACCAAGAGGGAATAATAAGAGTGGACGATCAAGATCGAAATGCTCGTATTAAGAAGGGTGTAAGACAAGGCTGTAGCCTTTCACCCCTACTCTTCAATCTGTACATCGAGGAAGCAATGATGGAAATAAAAGAAAGGTTCAGGAGTGGAATTAAAATACAAGGTGAAAGGATATCAATGATACGATTCGCTGATGACATTGCTATCCTGAGTGAAAGTGAAGAAGAATTAAATGATCTGCTGAATGGAATGAACAGTCTAATGAGTACACAGTATGGGTTGAGAGTAAATCGGAGAAAGACGAAGGTAATGAGAAGTAGTAGAAATGAGAACAGCGAGAAACTTAACATCAGGATTGATGGTCACAAAGTCAATGAAGTTAAAGAATTCTGCTACCTAGGCAGTAAAATAACTATGACGGACGGAGCAAGGAGGACATCAAAAGCAGACTCGCTATGGCAAAAAAGGCATTTCTGGCCAAAAGAAGTCTACTAATATCAAATACCGGCCTTAATTTGAGGAAGAAATTTCTGAGGATGTACGTCTGGAGTACAGCATTGTATGGTAGTGAAACGGACTGTGGGAAAACCGGAACAGAAGAGAATCGAAGCATTTGAAATGTGGTGCTATAGACGAATGTTGAAAATTAGGTGGACTGATAAGGTAAGGAATGAAGAGGTTCTACGCAGAATCGGAGAGGAAAGGAATATGTGGAAAACACTGATAAGGAGAAGGGACAGGATGATAGGACATCTGCTAAGACATGAGGGAATGACTTCCATGGTACTAGAGGGAGCTGTAGAGGGCAAAAACTGTAGAGGGAGACAGAGATTGGAATACGTCAAGCAAATAATTGAGGACGTAGGTTGCAAGTGCTACTCTGAGATGAAGAGGTTAGCACAGGAAAGGAATTCGTGGCGGGCCGCATCAAACCAGTCAGTAGACCGATGACCAAAAAAAAGAATAAAAAAGATGTCATGTTGTACATTCCGTAGCCCTCATGTCACATGTCTTCATGTCTGACTTAATTATTCCTAGCGAATACAGAGGAATTTTTCATTAAATTCTTCTTAGTTGTAGACCACGCCATGTAGTAATGCGATGTATGAACGTTGCAATTGGCCTTCATTATGTTACGTGATACTAATAGTACCCAACTTTAACATTCTGCCTTCGTTCTTCCGACTATATTTCATTAGTAGGAGCTAACAAAAAAGATCACCATACGATTGGATATTATGAATGGAGAGGCAGGTACACAATGTACTGATTCTCTCTAATCACACCGGACACTGCAGGAACAACAGTACCACGTCACAAAAGCCGTCATCTGTTAAGCTGCGAGCCCATCCCAGCTGCTAATGCCATTTAGGTACTTCTTTGTCGATTGAAGACGTACGGAGTCCTTTCCCTTGAAGTCGGACCATTTTATTTTGTCCTCGGCTATTTTCCGCCGTAAAGCTGCAACAACAAACAAAAATGTTGGCTACCAAAATTTCATCTTAAATTACAATTAATAAAGAACATCAGTTCCTTTCCTCTCCGCTCAAAACATCCAATCATATGTTGAATCTCATTAACGCTCCGTTTACGAAAATATACGGGAAGAAGTGCCATTGTTGCCACAGAAGTATTACATACTCCCTCTTACCTGCAAAACGGTCGAAACCGGTTGTATATCGTTTTACAACATGGCGTGATTTGATAGAAAATAGAAATTGACACTAGTCGCTTCTTAAACCACAAAAATACATCTCGGGCCTAATCTATCTAACGCAGCGTTTGGACAGAGCCATAGACAACGAAAGATAACATATTAAAGACTGATTTCCGTATACTGTTGATATCAAATGAAAACTTTCCTACACTTCATAGACTCTTACCACATAGTTTCGCACTTAAGAGCGTTTGTTTAAAGTACATCGCTTACGAGCCTTGTTACAGTGTTTACAGTAATGACTGAGAGCTAGTCTTGTATCAGTAAACGTGGAAACATTATGTGGCCGCCACGATATGCAGTGGGAGACATGTATGTACGAGTGCGGTTGCGTAAGCTCGTGGGATTTTTCCTTCTCTTTGGGTCCTGAAGAACAGGTTGCCCGGACGTTATAAAAAGCCTGCCCAATCTGCCGTGTCCTTGCAGCGAGTTCAGAGGAATTCCAGATCGCCCAATGAAAGATGTTTATCTGAAACTGGAATTCAGATGGTCGAATAGGTAGACCTGAAGACTCTCCTTCCCCACTCAGGAACACATAGCGAAAAAGCAGATTATAACGGGTGTCTCAGGGGGTAAGTCAGTACTGAGCAATGTGACAGGAGCGATCTGTCGAAGAAAACGTGCAGTAAACATGGATTCTAAAATGCATGCTGTAAGAGCTATGACCAGACCAGTTGTTCGGTAGAAATATATTTCACAGTAGTGAAGATGAAAAAGTGATATTAGCTCTGAAGGTATGCATCCTCGAGTCCATTGTTGCTAGACTTTTTTGCTTCGAATGATCATTCCTGTCATATCCCTGGATACTGACCATTCTTCTTGGGACATCCTGCATACAGCAACTAGCTTAGCGCCCTCTGCTTCGCTCTTGTAGAGCGTATGGCCTGCTGAAATTTTTGTTTTTATTTAATCGTAATTTTTATGTTGTTCACAAATTGCAAAACTTTCTAAGCTTTCCATGCTAATTAAGGCCATATAAGTAAGGTCTTTCCCGAATGTATTTCTGACCAAATTACGATTATAGTAGCTGGAATCAGAAGTTTTTGTTGATCATGCCTTTCGCGTTCTCGTGGAGACACTTCCATAGCAACTGCCATTCCCTAACAAATAAGTCTTTATATCTATCCGTGAAGTGAACTAGCAATTTTCGTAAATTTAGCTTTAAATTTATTTAATACAACGAAATGTTTTCTTAAATTCTCATCTCCTATTGCACTGCCTTAGGGGTTGAATTCCAGGAACACTGAAACACATTATTATCCATCAGGTTACCCATTTTTATTATTTCATTTCTAACCGAGAAATCACATACCAGTTGTCATAGATGTAGCCTTAAAAATCCATTAATAGTTCTTTATTAATTTTTTCTTTTAAAGAAAGTCGCCAACTATTTTACCCCCTTAGTGGTTGAATTTCCAAAAATGCTGAAACACATTTTTTATTTTCTGACTGAGAAACCAAACACCAGTTTTCTTAATTCTAGCTTCAAAGTTCCCGTAGTAGCAACATACTTTCAAGAAACCTTTCATCCCCTCTCCACTCCCTTAGGAATGGAATTTCGGACAATCCCTTTCCAAACTTCAAGTTTCTACCCTTAGCGGTTTGGACTGGGCGATGGTAAGTCAGTGAATCAATCTGACCCTATTTCACCTGCTTAGGGTCTGAATTTCCAAAAACAGTGAAACACCTATTTTTTTCATCTCTAGCCAGAAGTCAGACACCAATTTTCAAAGATTTGACTTTAAAAATGCTCTCGCAATGAAATACTTTCACAAAAAGTTTCGTCCCCAAAGGGGTTGAATTTCCAAAAACAGTGCCATGCGTATGTTTTATTTCCAACGGAGAAGCCAAATGCAAATTTTCATAGACTTGGCTTTAAAAGTGCTTTCATAACAAAATATTTCCGTAAAAAATCTCATCCCCTGCTTCACCGCCTTAGGGACTCAATTTCCAAAAACACTGAAACACTTATTTTTTTATTTGTAAGCGAGAAGTCAAAGACCAATGTTCATAGATGTAGATTTAAAAATACTTAAGCAGTTCTTTAATAAGAATATATTTTCAAAGTCAGTTTTCACTCACTATTTTACCTCCATGGGATTAAATTTCCAAAAATGCTGAAACACGTATTTCTTTATTTCTGACCAAGAAACGAAATATCTGTTTTCGTAGGTCTAGCTTCAGAAATGACGTAATAGTGAAAATAAAAAAAATAAAAACATTCATCCCCTATTTCATCCATTAGGGTTGGAATTTCGCAGAATCTCTTCTTAAACGGCCCCTGAGGTATACGATCCACACCTTCGCCAAATTTCAAGTTTCTATCCTTAGCGGTCTGAGATGGTGAGTGAGGTGGGTGAGTGAGTAAGTGAGTGAGTGGGTCTGTCTGTCTGTCTTTCTGTCTGTTGTCAAATGGCTCTGAGCACTATGGGACTGCAGTCTCAAGACTGCAAATACCAGATTTGGAGAAAAACCAAAATTTTGGCTCTGTTGAAATTTGGAAAACAGCCCACAGACCGATATCACTTCTCTGTCATCTTTATAAAGTCCTAGAAAGAATGATACTTAATTGCACCTCAGTCCATATTGACCAAACACTGATAAGAGAACAAACGGGCTTTCGTCCAGGGAAGTCTTGTTGTGGACAGATCTTGAATTTGACACAATATATAGAAGAAGGTTACGAACGCAAACAGATAACTGGTGTTGCGTTCGTCGATCTCACTGCCGCCTTCGACACCATCAGCTATAAGAAATTATTAGGGAAGACCTATGTTGTTACGAAAGACTATCATCTGACGCAATTTATGAGATGTCTGTTACAAAACAGACGCTTCTTTGTTACTCTACAAAACAAAAGAAGTCGATGGAGGATACAGAATAATGGCATTCCACAAGAAAGTGTGTTAGCCCCGTTGTTGTATAATATCTATACCAATGACCAAGCGATTGAACATGTCACAAGATCTTTCATCTGTGCAGATGATACAGTAGTTGAAACTTCCTGGCAGATTAAAACTGTGTGCCGGACCGAGACTCGGGATCTTTGCTTTTCGCACAATAAATAATATTTAAAAAAATATTTAAGGTTTTTCATTTGACTCACCCTCGTACATTTGTCTTAACAGGTTTTTTATTTACGCAGTTTATTATTATTATTATTATTATTATTATTATTGTTAGTAGTAGTAATAATAGTGGCATAGTGAGGTATCAGAATGTGTTGTTGTAGGGACTGACGATGCCTGAGACGAATAACGAGTGCGTGGGCGGCAGCGCTTGGGGGCGGCGCTCACTGGTGGTGGTGACGGGCGCGAGCCGCGGCATCGGGCGCGCCGTGGCGCTGGAGGCTGGCCGGCGCGTGGGCCAGGGCTCGCTGATGGTGCTGGTGGCCAGGAACGCGGACGGGCTGGGCGCCACGGCCGAGGCGGTGCGCCGCGCCAACGCCGCCGTCTCCGTCGTCTGCAAGCAGGCCGACCTGGAGCGCGACGTCGCACCCGACCTGCTCAGCGATGCCGTGAGCCAGGCCGGTAAGCGTGCTTCACAAGTAAATACACACCCCATCATATACCAAGAATCCCTTCCAAAACCAACTCATCATCTATGATGACTATGGCTACGACAGTGACGATCACAGTGATTGTGATCACAAGGACGACGGCAATGGCGGTCATCATGATCTCGACGACGACCACGGTCGTGATCGCCGTCGCCGTGATCACGGTCGTGATCGCCGTCGCCGTGATCACGGTCGTGATCGCCGTCGCCGTGATCACGGTCGTGATCGCCGTCGCCGTGATCACGGTCGTGATCGCCGTCGCCGTGATCACGGTCGTGATCGCCGTCGCCGTGATCACGGTCGTGATCGCCGTCGCCGTGATCACGGTCGTGATCGCCGTCGCCGTGATCACGGTCGTGATCGCCGTCGCCGTGATCACGGTCGTGATCGCCGTCGCCGTGATCACGGTCGTGATCGCCGTCGCCGTGATCACGGTCGTGATCGCCGTCGCCGTGATCACGGTCGTGATCACCACTAAGATGTACAGGGATTAGAGAAAAATACGGCAATACCTCATGAAATGCATGCTTGAACATGACTGCAGATTCCAGCCAACCTGCAGATTTACTGTGGTAACTGACCACATAAAGTACCAATGCAATGTGCTCATTATGTGCAGTTGTCACTCGTGGTAAGAACAGTGTTCCGTGTAGTTGTGAATGCATTGTGAAGGAGCTAAGTGCATTCGAACTTGGGCAAATTGTTGCCTGTACAGTGGGTGATTGCATAATCAAGGGAGCTGAACTGTTTGGGGTTTATAGAGGCGCTATGTTAAAGATTTGCACTACATAGAAAGAAAGCGGAGAATCGTCATCCGTTTGGTCACAACGTGGACGGAAGTGTTTGAGTGATCAAGACGGATGGTCATTAAAGAGGATTGTGACGAAAAATAAGACAACAGCTGCAATAGTCACTGCAGAATTAAATACTGCACTTGCAAACACTGTCAGCACCAAAACACAAAGGGAGCTCCATAAGTTGGAAATCACAGGTTGAGCTGGAATTTCAGCACCGATCATCAGTGACGTAAATGCTCATAACAGGGGAACGTGGTGCCAAAGCCATAAAACCTGGGCTATGGAGCAATGGAAGAGTGTCATCTGCTTGGACGAGTCTTGCTTCACACTGTTTCCAACTTCTGATCAAATTTACGTTCCAAGAGTAAAACGGCGGCGGATTTGGTGGTGATTGGAGCGGCCATGTCACGGTATTCCATGTGCCCCATGGTTTCTCGGCAAGGTCGCATTACTGAGAACGATTATGTGACCGTCCCGTAGTACGACGTTCGTTACACAATTCGCTGTCTTCCAGGACATCAGGGCTCCTATTCACACATATTGCATCGTCCAGCACTGGTTTTGTGGGCACGAGGATAAATTGCCGTATCTCCTCTGTCACCACAGTTACCAGCTCTCATATTACTGAGGTTTTGTGGTATGCTTTGTAGAGAAGGGTGCGTGATCACTATCCACATCCATCATCGTTGGCTGAACTTTCCATTATTTTGCAGGAAGCGTGATATGATTACCTTGAAACAACACAGGGCCTCTATTTATTCATTCTGGCAACTGGAAGCTCTCTTGAATGCCAGCGGCGTTCCAGCACCGTATTAGGCATCGTATGTATTGTGTTTTTGTGTGCCTATGTCTTTACCCACGCCCTGTATGTTCCCACGATAGTTTATCAAAGAGCTAGTGGGAATTTGTACCAGGTCATTGCTATGTATCACTGTTCGCAGAGTGCTTATAATTGCAGCATGCACCCGTAGTTTTTGGTGTGTTCAGGTTCCGTCGTTAACCTCTGCTCAGTATTGTCGCGTCGAATTAGTTCAGCCTTGCAGGTAGGCAACCATGCGAACAGATATGCAGAGCATGCTGTCGTCACACCTTTCCTCACAGTTCGTATCAATGAACTGCACGCTCGTGTTGGTGTTTGTCGGATTGCAGAGCACGTGTAATGTAAATCAATAGCTTTGAAACATGCTCTATCCATCGATGAGTATGCCTTGTAGTTTTTGTGCTGTCATCTTCTGAAACCCCGGAGGTGCTTCTTTGTGCTACCCTTACAGGGTAGGAAAACGAAACGGTGGTAAATATTCTTTTTTCGTATTTCCACTTCTGACTGCGACACTAATTACAGAAAACATGCATTAATGTCTCACTCAAAAGAAAAAGAAAGGGTTAAGGTGCCAATAAAACTGGCTGCCGCACAGAATTCTAAGTCTTGCCAGCTGCACGATTTGACAGTGCCGTAGGATGCGCAAATTTCCAGAGAAGTTTTTACCTTTGCTCGAGAAAAAGCAGTGCTGTTTGTGCTCGTGCTCTATTGGTAAATGCCTCGCACTGTAGATGCGAAGTGACAAGTTTGTCCACTTCTTCCTTTAATTTTTTTAAACCTCATTTCTTGCTTGCTAGAAATACGTATGATTGAGACTCAAAGATAATTTGAGTCCCTGATCACCCATCAGTAACAGCAAAACCTTTTAGAAATATTTCCGGAAAAGAGCTTACGGTTGCGTCAGGACTAGAACAAAAGTTAGAAAGTTTACTCGTCATGCAGTGTCCACTGATCAGAGCTGTCTCATATCAACGGTTATGTGTGGGAGACATGGATACAGAAGTCGATGTCACAAATAAGCACCGGTACCGAAACTTACTGTATGCACCGGTGCTTATACCATTAGTAAAAGACAGATAAACTCCGAAAACTTGATCCTTGCACTTTTATGGCCTGATTGATTCTCCCACGCATTCGTGCACATGTGACAGTCATTTGAAGAAGTGCATATAGTGTGATTTGTAGTATACGTTACATGCTGCATTTCCGTGGTGTTTCTGGGTACATGTGGCATTTTAATGAGGCAATAATGTTACCGTTCTCGAAAGCACTTCAAAGGTCATGCATCTTATTTTAGAAGGAGACCGTTGACGACCATCCTGTGCACAAATATGCAGGGCACACGAGTTTCAACGAACAGAAAACGATGTGTTTACATTGGTTACTATAGGTAGCTATGTATTATGTTTATTTAATTCTGCATCCAATGCAATTATGTCTCTCATCATTTTGCTGTCTTTTATTTTTTTATTATGGTGTTTCGTATGTTTTTAGATGCACTTGAAAGTGGACAGCGTGTGCAACTAGTTGTGCAAATAAAGTGATTCAAAACACAGTGTGATGGAATCATGTCGTTTCTAAAATTTATTGAGGCTGTGGGGTCCACCCACAAGAAAATAAGCGTTCCTTTCTGTTATGAGTTCTGGCTCTCTTTCAGAGACATTGTCTGTGTGCCGGTCAGGGCTTCGACCTAGGGAGTTCGTTTGGTTAGAGTATCGCCCGCGAAAGGCAAAGGTGCCAGATTCGAGTTAGGGTCCGCCACACAGTTGTAATCTGTTGTGTATGCCAATAAAAACATAATTAATGATTGTCGACAAATAGTATTTCATCTAAAAGCAGTAATCGGTTTAGGATCGTGTACCATATGTAAATACCGAGTCTCCCCCCCCCCCCCGCCCCCCCCCCACCCCCCCCGCCCCCAGGGGGTCCACAACTCTTTCGTGGATACGTGCGTGGCGAGCACGGGGCCCCGAGCCATTGCAGCCTTCTTTCTCTCCCGGGCTGCATTTCCTTTCCCTTCCCCTCCTTTCCCCTCCATACCCCTTTCCCCTCGCCCTCTCCTCTCCCTCTATTGGTGTCCTTGCTTATGTTGGCCCCCGCTATCCTCCTGGTTCTGTTGGTTTTACACTCTGGCTTTGTTGCGTAATCATCTCCTCCTTCTGGCATTCCTTGGTCCCCCTCTGGGGTTTGACCTCCATTCCAAAATTTCTCTTCCGTAGTGTGAGCCATTTGGGGAAGAGCACCTTACCTAGTGTCTCCGACGTGTGCCCTCCTAGTATATTCCACCTTTTCTTCTACGTCGTTGTCTGATGCTAGGGTGCATAGCCAGCACGGTAGCCAGCCCGTGTGGTGGGGTCGCTATGTACCCTTTTGGTTGAGCCCCCTGAACACACAGGGATCACACTTCTGATGCCTGAGCTGTGACCTCCTCATGCATGCCTTGGAGTGGTTGCTCGTCATCCTGGAGCATCGGAACTCCCGGCAATGGCCGCCGTGCCAGACGGCCCTTGCTGTGGCTGGGTGGCGCCCGTGAGGAGAGCCCCTGATCGGAGTGGGTGGTATCAGGGCGGACGCTATGCAGATGAAACGCATAAGGGTCCAAACCTCTGGCCGCTCTTCTGCGGCCGTCTCTCTGCGTGGTACTGATTCCTCAAGTGCTGCTTCTCTTGCCCCTTCGGCCTTCCCTTCCGTGGCTACCCCCTGGGAGGAGGGTCAGGCCCGTCGTCTAGGGGCAAAACCTTTCCCCCGTTATCTAGTTTGCACCAGGACTGATGGAGATACTTTCACCAGTGTCAAACCTTTATTCTTTGTGGAACACATTGAAGACAAGTTCGGCGAAGTGGACTCCCTGAGCAAGATGCGGTCGGGTTCATTACTGATAAAAACTGCTTCGGCTGCCCAATCTGCGGCCCTTCGTGCCTGTACCCATCTTGGCACAATTCCCGTGTCCATTACCCCTCACCAGTCTCTAAATATGGTACAAGGTGTGATTTTTCACAGAGACCTCATCCTTCAAACTGATGAGGAACTTCGGGACAATCTCGGACGGCGGGGTGTTCACTTTGTTCGGCGTGTTCAGAAGGGTCCTAAAGATAATCGTATTGATACTGGTGCCTTTATCCTGGCCTTTGAAGGGGATACCCTTCCTGAGAAAGTTAAGATTATGGTCTATCGCTGTGATGTGAAGCCGTACATCCCACCTCCTATGCGGTGTTTTAAGTGCTTGCGTTTTGGCCACATGTCTTCTCGCTGTACCCAGGACCCTCTCTGTGGTGACTGTGGACGTCCACTCCATGAGGGGAGTCCCTGTGTTCCCCCTCCTGTATGTGTAAATTGTCATGGTAGTCATTCTCCACGTTCAGCAGATTGCCCAGTCTATAAGAAAGAAAAAAAGATACAGGAGTATAAGTCTCTTGATCGTTTAAGCTACACAGAGGCCCGTAAGAAATATGCACGATTGCACCCTGTGTCCATGACATCTAGTTACGCCTTGGTTACATCTTCATCCCTTCCTCCCCCTTCCTTACCCCCGTCCCGGACCCCTCTCCTTCCCCCCTCCCCTGCGGCTCCCACACCTTCTCCTCTGGGCGCCGCTCCCCCTCCCCAGCCGGAGAAGTGTCCCACTCCTTCGGCGTCTGCCGGTCAAGGGCGCCTCTCCCGGGATGCCCCTTCCCGGCACCTTCCAGGTCAAAGGTCTGCTGCAGCGCGGCGACCGCGAGAGCCGCGGTCTATCGGCCCCCAGGTCGCCCGGTCTCTTTCTGTTCCTGATCTTGCTGCAGCTGGCTCCATTATGCCACACAGCCCTCCTCGATCTCAGCCTGAAAAGAAGAAGAAACATAAGTCCCGGGACAAAGAGCCTCTGGTGTCACCGGAGGTCCCTTCCCCGGCTTCACAACCGGATTCTGACCTGTCGTTTATGGATGTCGCCCCCTCCTTGTCGGTGACGGGTAGGGACCCGGCGGTATGACTGGATTTAGCGTGTTCAGCCCTCATTTAAACCATCGTTCTGTGGTTCTCCAATGGAATTGTAATGGCTACTATCGTCACCTTCCGGAATTGAAATCCCTTCTTTCGTCCTACTCAGCAGCTTGTGTGGTTCTCCAGGAATCTCATTTTACTGATGCTCACTCACCGACCCTCCGTGGGTTCCGTGTTTTCTGTCGAAATCGGGTCGGACCCTTGCGGGCTTCTGGTGGCGTTTGTACGTTGGTCCGTACAGACATTGCTAGCACGTGGATTCCTCTCCAAACTACATTGGAAGCAGTTGCTGTTAGGGTCCACTTAGACTCTGCAGTCACAATATGCAATCTTTATCTCCCTCCTGACAGGACTCTTACACCTGCTGCCTTAACCACCCTTCTTCAGCAACTTCCTCCTCCCTTCCTCCTCCTTGGGGATTTTAATGCTCATCATCCTTTGTGGGGCAGTGCCTTTCCATATAGACGAGGTCTTCTTATAGACCAATTTATTGCAGACCACGACCTGTGCCTTCTTAATGATGGCTCCCCTACTCATTTCAGTGCTGGTCATGGTACCTTTTCTGCCATTGATCTTTCTCTTTCTTCTCCCTCTCTCCTCCCTTCATTACACTGGTCGCCACACGACGACCTTTGTGATAGTGACCATTTCCCGTTGATTATCACGCTCCCTTCCCGCTCCCCGATGGAGAGGTTACCTCGTTGGTCTTTCCACCGCGCCGATTGGCCTCTATATACTGCACAGGTCGAGTTTTCTCCCTCTTTGTCGGGTTGTATTGATGACGTCCTCCGTGACGTGTCTGACGCGATTGTTCGCGCTGCTAACCTTGCTGTCCCGCGCTCATCTGGACAATTTCGTCGTCGGCAAGTCCCGTGGTGGAGTACGGCCATTGCCATTGCCATCCGTGATCGCCGTCGAGCTTTGCAACACTTTAAGAGGCACCCATCTGTAGCCAGCCTTTCTACCTTTAAGCGCCTTCGCGCTAAAGCCCGTTATTTAATCAAACAGAGCAAGCGGATATGTTGGGAACGATTCGTTTCTTCCCTTGGTTCCACTGTCCCTCTGTCACGGGTATGGGCTACACTTCGCTCTCTCCAAGGTTGCCATCGGCAGTCCACCCTCCCAGGCCTTCACCTCCCAGATGGCATTTGTACGGACCCATTAGTTCTCGCAGAACATCTTGCGACCCATTTTGCAGTGGCATCAGCGTCGGCCTCCTATCCAGCTGCTTTCCTTCATCAAAAACAGCAGGCTGAAGCTGTCACCTTATGTTTCACCACTTGTGAGTCAGAATCTTACAACGAACCTTTCACTGAATGGGAATTTCTTTCCGCTCTATCTGCTTCTCATGATACAGCTCCTGGCCCAGATTCCATTCATAACCAGCTGCTTCAACATCTCAGTGCTCCACAACGGCACCATCTTCTTCGGGTGTTTAACCGTATCTGGCTCCAGGGTGACTTCCCTTCTCAGTGGAGGGATAGCATTGTGGTTCCTGTCCTTAAGCCTGGTCAGAACCCCCTATCTGTTGACAGCTATCGGCCAATTAGTTTGACCAATGTTGGTTGTAAGTTACTTGAACGGCTGGTAGCCCGTCGGCTCACTTGGGTCCTCGAATCTCGGGATCTATTGTCCCCTTACCAGTGTGGCTTTCGAGAGGGACGATCTCCAATCGATCATTTGCTTCGCTTGGAATCCGCAGTTCGGCAGGCTTTTTCCCAGCGCCGCCATTTGGTTGCAGTGTTTTTTGACCTTCGCAAGGCCTATGACACGGCCTGGCGCCATCACATCTTACTAACCCTTCATCAGTGGGGTCTTCGGGGCCCACTCCCGATTTTTATCCGCCAGTTCCTGATCCATCGGTCATTCAGAGTTCGAGTTGGTACTGCTTTTAGTTCTCCACGGACCCAGGAGACGGGCATCCCACAGGGTTCTGTCTTGAGTGTCCTTCTTTTCCTCATTGCTATCGATGGACTTGTGGCCTCTGTCGGTCCCTTGGTCGCCCCTGCCCTGTATGTGGATGATTTCTGCATTTGGGTTAGTTCCTCCTCGATGCCATCTGCAGAACGGCAGCTCCAGGTGGCTATACGGCGTGCCTCTGCATGGACCCTCTCCCACGGGTTTCAATTCTCTCCTTTAAAATCGCAGGTGGTCCACTTCTGTCGCCGTACTACGGTCCACCCTGATCCAGAGCTCTATCTCGCTGCACAAAGATTGCCTGTGGTTCCACAGTTTCGTTTCCTAGGTCTTCTTTTCGACAACAAGCTCACTTGGCTGCCCCATATCAGACTCCTGAAGGTAGGATGTTTCCGTAAACTCAATGTCCTTCGCTTCCTTGCCCACTCCTCCTGGGGTGCGGACCGTTCCCTCCTCCTCCGTCTTTATCGTGCTCTAGTTCTGTCACGTTTGGACTATGGTTATCAAGTTTATGGTTCAGCTGCTCCTTCCACGCTGCACGTGCTGGATCCAGTCCACCATCGTGGTATCCGTTTGGCCACCGGTGCCTTCCCTACTAGCCCTGTTGATAGTCTCCTGGTTGAAGCTGGGATCCCCCCCCCCCCTTTCTGTTCGGCGGTCCCAGCTTCTGGTGTCTTATGCCCTTACTATCCGTTCTTCTCCCGCTCATCCTTCCTATTCTATCCTATTCCCAGACCATGGACGTCGCCCGCCTGACTCCCGCCCTCGGGCGGGTTTACCGGTTGGGCTGCGCCTTGCGTCTCTTACCCGTGATTTTCGGCTTCCTTCTTTGTCCTGTCTTCCTCGCTCCCTCCCCTCCACCCCTCCTTGGTTAGTTCCTCGGCCTCGAATTCGGATGGATCTCCGCCGCGGTCCGAAAGATTCCATCCCCCTGGTGGTGTTCCGTTCCTTTTTCCGCCAAATTTTATGGGAGTTTCGGGATGCTGTTGTTTTTTACACTGATGGCTCTAAATCTGCTGATCATGTTGGGTATGCCTTCACGTCCTTTGTTGGAACGGAAAATCATCTACTGCCACCCTCATGTGGGGTGTTTACTGCGGAATTGATGGCAATTTCCCGGGCCCTTACCTTTATTAAACAATCCCAACACAACCGCGTTTTGTTATGTACGGACTCGATGAGTGGCCTTCTTGCTATTGACCGGTGTTTTTCGCGCCATCCCTTGGTCTCTGCCATCCATGACCATCTCGCTGATCTTCACCGTGCTGCTTGTTCCATTGACTTCCTATAGGTCCCGGGCCATGTGGGTATCCCGGGTAATGAGCTCGCTGATCGTTTGGCTGGGGGAGCAGTTACTTACCCCCCGTTTTCTGTAACCCCTCCTGCAGCGGATTTACGGCTTCACATCAAATCCCACTTTGCACAGTCATGGGCCAATTCTTGGGAGGCTACTCCACTGTCTAATAAACTTCGTGCCATTAAGGTGAATACAGGCCCATGGCGTTCTTCCTTTAGCCTCTCCCGCAAGGACTCGACCACACTGTGTCGTCTCCGCATTGGCCATACCAGGCTGACCCATGGTTTCCTTTTGCGTGATGAGCCACCCCCGCTATGTGGTTGTGGAGCCTTCCAGTCAGTGGCCCACATTTTGGTTGAATGCCCCCTTCTTTTGGCTCTGCGTGCTAAGTACAGACTCCCCCACACTTTACCTTTGATGTTGGCTGACGATTCCCGGATGGTCTCTCTGGTTCTAGGTTTCCTCCGGGAGAGTGGTTTTATTCTCAGTTTTAAAGTTTTTAATCTCCCTCTGGTGTTGGGGCAGGGCGGTGAGTGTTTGGGTGTCTCCCACTGTAGGCAGTGTTCAGAGATTCCCGATTCACCTCCCTGACCGGAATCCTCTTTTCTTTCCCTTTTACTCTGTTTTTACCCCTTCTTTTTAAGGCTTGGTTAGTTTTTCTATTCCCATACGTACTTTCTGCATTATAGCAGTTGTACCTCTTAAGTCACAGGTGGTCTTGCCTATGCTGTTTCAGCATAGTGTTGGGTTCGTTCTCTTGCCAACTTCCCTCATTTGTTTTTACTAATGACAACGTGACTGCCCTTTTACGTTTCCCCTTTATCCGTTTTATTTTTCTGACTATACTGAGATGTCCCGTTAGCAGAATGGAGTCTATTTGAAACAAGGGACTGATGACCTTGCTGTTTGGTCCCTTTAACCTCAAACAACCAACCAACCAACCCCCCCCCCCCCCCCCCCCCCATGAGTCATGGACCTTACCGTTGGTGGGGAGGCTTGCGTGCCTCAACGATACAGATAGCCGTACCGTAGGTGCAACTACAACGGAGGCGTATCTGTTGAGAGGCCAGACAAACGTGTGGTTCATGAAGAGGGGCAGCAGCCTTGTCATTAGTTGCAGGGGCAACAGTCTGGAAGATTGACTGATCTGGCCTTGTAACACTAACCAAAATGGCCTTGCTGTTCTGATACTGCTGAAAGCAAGGGGAAACTACAGCCGTAATTTTTCACGAGGGCATGCAGCTTTACTGTATGATTAAATGATGGCATCCTCTTCGGTAAAATATTCCGGAGGTAAAATAGTCCCCCATTCGGATCTCCGGGCGGGGACTACTCAAGAGGACGTCGTTATCAGGAGAAAGAAAACTGGCGTTCTACGGATCGGAGCGTGGAATGTCAGATCCCTGAATCGGGCAGGTAGGTTAGAAAATTTAAAAAGGGAAATGGATAGGTTTAAGTTAGATATAGTGGGAATTAGTGAAGTTCGGTGGCAGAAGGAACAAGACTTTTGGTCAGGTGAATACAGGGTTATAAATACAAACTCAAGTAGGGGTTAATGCAGGAGTAGGTTTAATAATGAATAAAAAAATAGGAGTGCGGGTAAGCTACTACAAACAGCACAGTGAACGCATTATTGTGGCCAAGATAGATATGAAGCCCACGTCTACTACAGTAGTACAAGTTTATATGCCAACTAGCTCTGCAGATGACGTAGAAATTGATGAAATGTAAGAGGAGATACTAAAAGGTATCAGATTATATAACGGTAAGACAGAGATTTAGGAACCAGGTTTTAAATTGTAAGGCATTTCCAGGGGCAGATGCGGACTCTGACCACAATCTATTGGTTATGAACTGTAGATTAAAACTGAAGAAACAGCAAAAAGGTGGGAATTTTAGGAGATGGGACCTGGATAAACTGAAAGAACCAGAGGTTGTACAGAGTTTCAGGGAGAGCATAAGGGAACAATTGACAGGAATGGGGGAAAGAAATACAGTAGAAGAAGAATGCGTAGCTCTGAGGGATGAAGTAGTGAAGGCAGCAGACGATCAAGTAGGTAAAAAGAAGAGGGTTAGTAGAAACCTTTGGGTGACAGAAGAAATATTGAATTTAATTGATGAAAGGAGACAATTTAAAATGCAGTAAATGAAGCAGGCAAAAAGGAATACAAACGTCTCACAAATGATATCGACAGGAAGTGCAAAATGGCTAAGCAAGAATGGCTATGGGGTAAATGTAAGGACATAGAGGCTTATCTCACTAGGGGTAAGATAGATACTGCCTACAGGAAAATTAGAGAGACCTTTGGAGAAAGGAGAACCACTTGCATGAATATCAAGAGCTTTGATGGAAACCCAGTTCTAAGCAAAGAAGGGAAAGCATAAAGGTAGGAGTATATGGAGGGTCTATGCAAGGGCGATGTACTTGAGGACAATATTATGGAAATGGAAGAGGATGTAGATGAAGATGAAATGGGAGATACGATACTGCGTGAAGAGTTTGACAGAGCACTGAAAGACCTGAGTCGAAACAAGGCCCCCGGAGTAGACAACATTCCGTTAGAACTACTGACGGCCTCGGGAGAGCCATTCCTGACAAAACTCTACCATCTGGTGAGCAAGATGTATGAGACAGGCGGAATACCCTCAGACTTCAAGAATAATATAATAATTCCAATCCCAAAGAAAGCAGGTATTGACAGATGTAAAAATTACCGAACTATCAGTTTAATAAGTCACAGCTGCCAAATACTAACGCGAATTCTTTACAGACGAAGATCAGTTTGGATTCCGTAGAAATGTTGGAACACATGAGGCAATACTGACCCTACGACTTATCTTAGAAGAAAGATTAAGGGAAGGCAAGCCTACGTTTCTAGCATTTGTAGCCTTAGAGAAAGCTTTTGACAACGTTAACTGGAATACTCTCTTTCAAATTCTGAAGGTGGCAGGGGTAAAATACAGGGAACAAAAGGCTATTTACAATTCGTACAGGAAGCAGATGGCAGTTATTAGAGTAGAGGGGCATGAAAGGGAAGCAGTGGTTGGGAAGGGAGTGAGACAGGGTTGTAGCTTATCCCCGATACTATTCAATCTGTATATTGAGCAATCAGTAAAGGGGACAAAAGAAAAGTTCGGAGTAGGTATTAAAATCCATGAAGAAGAAATAAAAACTTTGAGGTTCGCCGATGACATTGTAATTCTGTCAGAGACAGCAATGGACTTGGAAGAGCAGCTAAACGGAATGGACAGTGGCTTGAAAGGAGGGTATAAGATGAACATCAACAAAAGCAAAATGAGGATAATGGAATGCAGTCGAATTAAGACGGGTGATGCTGAGGGAATTAGATTAGAAAATGAGACACTTAAAGTAGTAAGGGAGTTTTGCTATTTGGGGAGCAAAATAACTGATGATGGTCGAAGTAGAGAGGATATAAAATGTAGACTGGCAATGGGAAGGAAAGCGTTTCTGAAGAAAAAAATTTGTTAACATCGAGTATAGATTTAAATGTCAGGAAGTCGTTTCTGAAAGTATTTGTATGGAGTGTAGCCATGTATGGAAGTGAAACGTGGTCGATAACTAGTTTAGACAAGAAGAGAATAGAAGCTTTCGAAATGTGGTGCTACAGAAGAATGATGAAGATTAGATGGGTAGATCACAAAGCTAATGAGGAGGTACTGAATAGAATTGGGGAGAAGAGGAGCTTGTGGCACAACTTGACTAGAAGAAGGGATTGGTTGGTAGGACATGTTCTGAGACATCGAGGGATCACCAATTTAGTATTGAAGGGCAGCGTGGAGGGTCAAAATAGTGGAGGGAGACCAAGAGATGAATACACTAAGCAGATTCAAAAAGATATAGGCTGCAGTAGGTACTGGGAGATGATGAAGCTTGCACAGGATAGAGTAGCATGAAGAGCTGCATCAAACCAGTCTCAGGACTGAAGACAACAACAACAACAACAACAACAACAACAAAAACACGCGGTCGCGTGCTATTGTTGCAAGTTAATGAGGGCTTGTTAAACGTCAGCATCTAAAGGAAAGTTTAATTCCACTACATACCTTAGTAGCCTTCTGAAAGATATGTTCTGTACCTTACGTTTATCTTGTTACCTGTCATTAAAAAGTTAGTTAAAGGTTACTATGGCAGGCCAAGTACATTTTGTTAAATGCTGCACTACATTTCAGAGTGATACAGCTACATGACACTATTTTTCAACATAGTCACGAAGTCTCGGTAAAAAACTATCGGAACGTTCTACCAGTCGTTCAGCTCCTCTGGGATAGAAATCCGCTGCTTGGTTGCGGATACATTCGAGAATCGCTGGCTGAACGTCCTAACTATTGGAAATTCTCATTTCTCTCCCGTTTTTCTTTCGGCTGGCCGAAAAAATGGAACCGCATGGTGCAAGGTCTTAGTTGCGTAGCGGATGCTTCCAAACTTCTAATGGAAAACGTCGAAGCAGTGGTTGTATTGTGCCCCCCCCTTCCCCCCCCCCCCCCCCCACACACACACACAGGTTAAATTGTTGGCACCGTTTCACTACGACTGGACGCGATATTGCATTTGGTCAGTACACCGCTAGAATTTCATCGCGGCTAGAGAGCGTTTCCCTAGAGTCATAAAACTTCCGTAGATGCAGCAATCAGACATCCTAGTAGCTTCGCTCGTTAAGGTCGTACCCACACTGCCTGCACATCAGGTGTGCTGCATACCTGTCGGGCTCTACCTCATAACGAGCAGTTTTGTTACGTATACGATCAGCGCCTTAGATTCACGCAGAAACCGAAAGGCGGTGCACTGTCTAGAAATTGAGTGAGGACAAACAAAGAGCCGCCTAACCTACGGAACATTTTTGTTCTACATAGTTATCCTCCTGTCCGTTTCTTACAAACAAACATAAGGTTACTTTCCATTCGGAAAGTGGATGCACTCAGCGACTTTTACGTGGCTTATAAATTATAGGGTGCAGCAATCAGACTTCCTTTTTTAGATTTTGTTACGCAGATCTAGATTTCGGCTAGCGGCTAGCCATTTTCAATGCAATATTTTCTATTCTCGGTGCATGTGAGTCCCTGTTCTTGGGGCGTCTTTCACATTTCTTTGAATACATGCATCAAGAATAGAAAATAGTGCATTGAGAATTGCTAACCACTTGCCGAAATCTGGATTTGCGTAATAAAGTCTAAAAAAGGACGACTGGTTGCTGCACTCTATAATTTATAAAAACGAACAGTACTTGTAGCGAAATTGAAACTCTCAATGTTTAATTCAGGTGTCATTCGAAAATTTATTTGTAACGTGAAACAGAGGGATATTATAAAAATAGAGAAAAAATACAGAATTATCATATAGCGCTAGAAAATGCAATCTGCTACAATTTGGTAAAAAATAAAAAGCGGAAAAGAAAAATCTATCAAACATCGCTTCAGTAGTTCGTCGAATTTAATATAAAACATGTTACTCATAAACAGCTTTCACATTTATCAGTAGTAACAAGTTAGTTAGCTAGTTACGTGTTCCATTGATCAATCTCACGGTAACCGTTATGATGATGTGGAACGTGTCGAGCGCATAAGAAATGCACATGTGGATGAAGGTCTGTTTTTAAAAAAACCTTAATTTTTATTACCTACCCCCTTCACTTAAATGGCACAAAATGCATATATTATGCCTAGAGATTTATTTATTCCTATTAAAGAATTCATCTATGGTATGGATGCAGTTGTCTAGGCGATATGATTTCAATTTATTTTTAAAACTCTTACTGCTCTCTGTCATTTTATTTCATCTTGTAACTTATCGAAAAGCTTTACAGCTGCATATTTTACCACTTTCTGTGCCAAAGATTGGTTAAGAAGAGGGTAGTGTATGTCTTACTTTCTTCTAATTATGGATTTCACTGTTTTTAAACTGATCCATATTGTTGAGAACAAATTTCATTACTGAGTAAATGTATTGTGAGTTTGTTGTAAGAATTCCTAACCTTTTAAAGAGATGCCTACAAGATGTATGACTATGAGCCCCACACATTATTCTAACCGCTTTATTTTGAGCAGCGAATAGTTTTTGCCTAAGTGTTGAATTACCCCAAAATATTATTCCGTATGAGATCAGAGAGTGAAAGTATGCAAAGTATCTTAGCTTACTAATTTCTATAGCCTCAAAATGTGCAATTATTCGGATTGCAAAAGTTGCTGAACCTATTCACTTTAGGAGACCCAAAATATGAATTTCAGTTAAGGTTCTCATCTATAAGTGCACCCAAAAACTTAGTTCGCCCTACCCTGGCTACTGACTTCTGTTGATGATACATTTATTGAAGGAACTGTACCTCTTGCCATAGAAAATTGGATGTACTGTGTTTTTTCAAAGTTCAGAGCAAGCCCATTTGCAGAAAACCAATCAATAACTATCCAAAGACATTATTTGTATCATTTTTTATTGGGGTTTCTTTTACTAGGTTAATAATTATGCTTGTATCATCAGCAAAAAAGTGTCAGTTTAGTCTCTTGTTTCAGATAAGAAAGGAGGTCATTCACTTATATCAAGACAGATGGGGACCCATGATCGAACCCTGTGGAACACCTAATGTAATTTCACACCTGTTAGATGAAGTGGGAAACTTCCTTAAATGACTTAAACCACATAAAGAAACTTTTTGCTTTCTTCTCTGTAGGTATGACTTCAACAACTCGTATGGTGTTCCATTTATACCATAGAATTGTAATTTCTGTAACAGTGTCACTATTGATACATTCAAACTCTTTGCATAAGTCACAGAAAATTGTTTACTGTTGGTTAAGATGGTCACATTCTCTTCAGTAGTGATACTATCAACCCCAGTGGTACTTGCCTTGGATCATGACGAAGAACGTTCTGTTGCGTACAAAATAACAATAATTATGGATATACGAGTATATTTCTTATGTTTGTGCATATAACTGTTCTTGCATCAGAAGTAATTGCTTTAGTTACATAAGGGCAGAGTTTTCGCGCGATCAACTAATTTTTATTACTTATGTAATGCAGTTTATATGCTGTAAGGATATAAAACACAGTGGACTAAGACTGAATTATGGGCGTTCAAATATACGTGCAAAACACGCAATCAAACGAACAAAGGAAAACAAAGAACTTGTCGACTCCCAGTTTTTCTCTTACACTTCGTTACATTTCTTTCTCTACCAATGCTACCAGTAATCTTACCATTTATTACATCATTTACGTACTGTACCAAAACTACGAACAGTAGTTTTGGTAGAGCGCAACTTTACCTTTCGCCCACAAGAATAGTACTGATCTGCATACTTAAACTGTGGAGTATGTTTCCTAGTTGTGACATTTCGCTCTGTATTATGCACCTGTTACCCGTACCGCTGTAGACCTGTATGTGCAGGAGACCCAGAACATGTGCTCTATTCTGATACTACTCCACCCCTGTAGCGCAATGGCCTTACACTGGGGAACATGACTGTGTAACTTCCATTCTGAAGTTCCTTACGTACTTCACGGCTGCGTGTAAAACTGACGCAGAATAATATACGGTACTGCATTCATGCTTTAAAGCAGGCAAAGAGGTAATGTGTCGGCTGTGAATTATTTTAGAAAGCTTGATATCAAACCATAACTGAAGCTGTTTTCACCTGAAGAGTTTTTTGGGCACGTTTTATTCGGTGGTGGCCTAACGCGAGTGATACGTCCTTGCCTTTCCCCAACCAAAGAACCGGTTTAGCCACACAGTTACAGGGGAAATTACGGTTTAACAAGGAATGCTGGCCACCGCATAGCGTTACGCTTCACTTCACGCTCATAAAACACAGAGCGTCACGACTGTTGCCAGAAAATATTTATCGAACCAACTGGGTTCTGGACTGCTGGAATCCTAGTTGGGCAGCATCGTAGTGAAATCGAAGGAGTTTCTACATTGGTTCTCCGGCAGCAATAGTCGCTGTACCGAAATAAAAGTCGTAACTCACTTTACTTCTCGGTGCGTCATTGGCATCGAGAATACGGAGTCCGTAGTGGAAGTGGCATGAGGCACGCCTGACTTACGTGTACTCCAATCGTTCTACGAACTATATAGGTGTACGGTGAATGGAGGTAGTAAATGGAGGTGTATCGTGATAGGCTCACATTGACATTTTTTCGTTATCGAGAGTAAAATAACTCCAAGGAGTTAATAAATCATATTAACAAAATTCTCTGCAAATAAAAATGGAGCACTCTTTGGTTACGAAAACTAGTAACTTATTTCGTGATCACCGTCGTCATCGTCATCGTGATCGTGTTCCAGCTCCAGTTTCCATGGTGTGGTGTACAAGCGCTCGCCATCTTCTTCTGTCTTAATACCTTTTCTGCTCCAGGACAACTTCCCATTTGTGTCCTCTCTTCTTCACATCTGATCTTAGAATATCGATTTAGCGTTTTCTTGGTTTTCGTCGTGGTCTTCTTCCTAAGAGGGCCAGGGTGGAATACATTTCGGCAGGTCTTTCGTTGTTCATTCTCATTATGTGCCCACAGCACTAAAGCCTGCATTTTCTGACTCTGGTAACAGAACCTCAATACCAGCTGATACGCTATTCATCTCTTTCCTGATTTTTGTCCTTTCTAGTTGTCAGATTCATACTTCTAACGAGCTTCATTTCTGCTGTCTGAATTCTGCTGAGGTCTTTGTATAGCAGGGTACATGTTTCTAAACCACGTGTAAGGATTGGTACTTAATAGGTATGGTACGAGATCGCTTTTGCTTTTCATGGTATTTTATCGTCCCAGAGATGATTTCTGATTTGACTGTAAAAACTGTATTCTTTGTGTGTTCTTCTGAGTACTTTCTGTTTAAAGGCGTTGTCTTTGGAAATCATAATTCATAGGTTCTTGAAATTGGAAACAGGTTCTATTTTGACTTCTAGAAATAGATTTGAGGTTGCTCCTTGCCTGTTGATGATCATCTCTGCTGTCTTCGTTTCACTTATTTTTAGTCCGAAATTTTTGAATGTGTTGTTCCAAATCGTTAAGTCTCTCCTGTGCTTCTGTTTCTACACTATCAGATCACCAAAAACCAGAGCATTTGGTTCGCTGTCTATTTTCTTGATTGATTTTATGATCTCCATTACTCTTACAAACAGGAGTGGTGATAGGGCACTTCCTTGCTGGACACCTCTTTTTATTTCAAACCATTCTGATCGTCCGTTGCGTATGTGGACACAGCTGTAGCACTTTTCGTATAGCATCTTGACTGTATCAGTAAGGTACTTTGTGCACCTTTAGGTCCTCCAAATATTCCCATATCTTATTTCGAGGAACACTGTCATACGCTTTTTCGATGTCCACAAATACACTCACGAGATTTCTTCCATATTCCCAGTGCTTTATCAGCATTCTTACTGCAAAAATAAGATCCATAGTTCGTCGGCCTTTCCTGAATCCATGTTGTTATTCCTCAAGCAATAGTTCTACTATCTTTGTAAGTCCCATTTCTATGATCTGTTCAAAGAGGTTCCGGGTATGTGACAGCATCAAGGTGATGCCTCTGTAATTTCCACATTTCTGTCGATTGCCGGTTTTGAACAGAGGGATAACAACTCCCTTACTCCGATCTTCTGGGATTTTGTTTTCTCCCCAAATCACTGATAACACGCTATATAGCCAATTTAAGCCTAATATTCCAGCTGCCTTTATCAAGTCTGAGCTGAGATCATCAAAGCCTGTCGACTTTTCATTCGGCATGCTCTTTAATGCTGTTTCTACCTCACGCCATGTTAATGGGTGTCCGCTGGTTTGGATTTCATTACTCTTCAGTCGTTGATGGCTGTGTTGTCCCCATCTCCATTTAGCAGCATGTTGAAGTACTTTTCCATTTCATTCCTGATCCGTTCCTCTGTTAATATTACGTTACGTCATCTTTCTCCAGTGCAAGTATATTTACATATTCATTTCGTTTACTCGTTAGCAATTTTGTATAATAATTTCGTGATATGGGAATGTGATTTGGTGTTACGGGTTAGATGTATTTGTCGTATGGGTAGTTAATTTCGTGACTACTCCGATAGATAGAAAGGAGGCGATGAATAACCGGAACCATTCTGAAAATATTTTGCTAATGATCTACCCCTTTACCACAATGTTGCGTCCTCAAGCGAGGATGATGGGTACGAAACTCATCGAAACTTTGCGACAAGACGACGCCACCGCTCGGGCGATCACCTGACAAGAGTTCATCAACTCAAAGTATTTCCTGCAACAGCTTCATTAATAAACTTGTCACTTACATGAGGTTGCGTACATATCACATAGCTTAGAGCCTGCAAAAAGGTGAAAATCAAATGAAGCAGATTTTATTACAGTCTAATTAAAATTACTTGATAGTTTCACTTGCCGCTACAGTGTTGCCACACTGGCTGCCGGCTCCCGCTTGGCTATAGATGACCGACGAACAGGGCGGGTAACTTCGCAAACGCTGTTAATGTGTTATGTGGAGTAGCAATGCTGGAAGTGGCCTTCGCGATGTGTGTCGGAAACGCGAGATGCTCTCTCAACTGATTAAAAGTAACCAATGACTAAACTGCGGCAGACGACGCGTTTTGTAGCTCCGATTTTAAACTCTTGTCCTACGCTGACCATAAGGTCGTGCTGTGCAATGTATCCCAGAAAACGGCGGTCGACGATTTGCAGCAGAACTAAAATCACGATCGCTTTGATTGCGGCAGTTAAAGTTAATCTCCACGAGAAAACTCAAGAAAGAAGAGGTTGTTTCAGCGTGAAAAGCAGACTGTACTTAGAGCAAATAAACTCAATACGACGATCGAAATGACGGGGCAAAGTATTACAAATAAAAAATTACATTTAAAATAATTAATTCAATAAAAATTATAACGACACTCTTTTCATTAGATTTAGAAATTAAAGAAATTACTTCATGTGAAGATATTCAACACTACGACCTTCTATAAATCAGATATATTCGCTAACCATTGTGCTATGCCACAACACTGGATTAAATGGCTATAAATAAACCTGTATTGACCCAGTCAGAACAATGAATAGCCGGCCGGAGTGGCCGTGCGGTTCTAGGCGCTGCAGTCTGGAACCGAGCGACCGCTACGGTCGCAGGTTCGAATCCTGCTTCGGGCACGGATGTGTGTGATGTCCTTAGGTCAGTTAGGTTTAATTAGTTCTAAGTTCTAGGCGACTGATGACCTCAGAAGTTAAGTCCCACAGTGCTCAGAGCCATTTGAACCAGGCATTACAGCTTAAGCACGTCAGACATGCAAACAGCGCAAGTAACGGGGTGACGGGTCGTCTAGAATAGGATATGACTGCTGCACAGTAGGTTACTATCAACGGACACGACAAAATTAATACATACTACGGTCAAATATCGCAAGTACCAACTTGGCGGCGCCCCTGAAATTGGAATTAACAGCCGTCCACTAGGGTACTACTGACGGATTTTAAAATACAGACCAAGACGCTAAGAACAAGAAAGACCCGTCCTAGACACTAAACAGTCCTACCATAGGTATAACGATGGCGTGCATGGAGCACTCTACTCTACCCTCTCTTCTGCCCCACCAGCCACTCTTACCCCATCTATACAGTCCTCCATCTTTATGCCACCAAATTCCTACTCCCCCTCACTGACCTACCTTTTCCCCTTCAACAGCAAATTCATTATACCAGGGGAAGTCAAAAAACGTTCAAATGGCTCTTAGCACTATGGGGCTTAACATCTGAGGTTCTCAGGCCCCTAGAACTTAGAACTACTTAAACACACGTCCATGCCCGAGGCAGGATTCGAACCTGCTACCGTAGGGGTCTTGCTGTTCCAGACTGAAGCGCCTAGAACCGCCCGGCCACACCGGCCGGCGTACACAGAAGTCACAGTGATTCATGATAATCTTCTGCACATTACAAATGTTGGGAAACGGTTTTTAATAGGATATGTGATCACCACCGACAGCTGTGCATACTCTGCAATATCCTCCCATTCTGGCCACGAGGCTGGAAGGAGTTCTTGTGGTAGGCCGTTCCATTTCTCCAGCAGCACGGTTGACATCTGCTGGACAGTCTGTGGTGCATGTTCATGTGCTCCATGGGATTGAAGTTGGGTGATTGGGGAGGCCAGTCCATTCAACAAATACCCTCTTGTTACAAGAGCTCCTACACCTGTGTTGTTCGATGCAGTAGCGCATTGCTATCCATAAGAAAGAAGTCAGTGTCGAATGTACCTCTGAAAAGACGCACAAGAGGAAGGGACACAGTGTCAGTCACATTATCCGATCAGTGTACTGTGGTAAAAGATTTGGAGATCTGTGCACCAACGCAAGATCATGTCTCCCCACACACCATAACACATGGATCCCCCCTGTGGGTTCGGGGGTAAGAATAGGCCCGCGGTATTCCTGCCTGTCGTAAGAGGCGACTAAAAGGAGTCTCAAATGTTTTGGCCTTAATGTGATGGTCCCCCTTGGGGTTTGACCTCCATTTTTCAAAATTCTACAGAAGTACGAGCCTTTTGGGGAAGGACACCTTACATGGTGTACCACTGGTCCTAAGTGCACTAAGACCTTGGCACTCAGCATTGCACCGGCGTTGTCACCATACCCATTATTCCTCAAATTGGGCCTAAACGCCTGATGGGTTGTCCAAGTTACGCCCATAGTGCATCTCCATCTGCACCAGCGATCATGATGGACTTTCCATGGCACCAGAAATCCAGCACGGTAGCCAGCCCGTTGTGGTGGGGTCGTCATGTACCCTCTAGGTTGTAGCCCCCTGACAACACAGGGATCGTACTGCCGATACCTGAGCTGCACCCTCCCCACGTTGGCCAAGGAGTAGATGCCCGTCTCCTTGGGGCATCAGGACTCCCGGCAATGGTCATCCTGCCAGGTGGCCTTTGCTGCGGCTGGGTGGCGCCCGTGGGGAGAGCCCCTGGTCGGAGTGGGTGGTATCAGGGCGGACGTTTCGCACATGAAACGTCAACACGTATCAGGTCGCTCTGCGGCCGAGTCTTCCAAAAGAAAAGGTACCGTTTCTAGTTCTGGTTCTCCTGCCCTTTCCCCCTTGGCCACTCCATGGGAGGAGGGACAGGCCCGCCGGCTTGGGGCGAAGTACTTCCCCCGCTATTTGGTCTGTTCTCGAACAGATGGGGGGACGTTCGCCACCTCCAAGCCCTTGTTCTTTGTTCAGCACATTGAGGACGTCTTCGGGGAAATCGAGGCTCTCAGCAAGATGCGATCAGGGTCCGTTCTTATCAAGACCACCTCTGCCACACAATCGGCGGCACTCCAGGCGTGCGACCGCCTAGGGGACATCCCAGTCTCCATTGTCCCACATCTGGCACTAAATAGGACGCAGGGGGTTATTTTTCATCGTGACCTCCTGCTACAATCTGATGAGGAGCTTAGGGCCAACCTGGAGCGCCGCGGCGTGCATTTCGTCCGGCGAGTCCAGCGCGGCCCCAAAGACCGTCGCATCGACACCGGGGCCTTTATCCTCGCCTTCGAGGGGGACGTTCTCCCGGAGAAGGTAAAGGTGATGTGCTACCGGTGCGACGTGCGACCTTACGTCCCGCCTCCTATGCGCTGTTTTAGGTGTTTGCGCTTTGGGCAGATGTCGTCCCGGTGTGAGGCTGAGCCCCTTTGTGGCGACTGTGGACGTCCTCTTCGTGAGGAACATACTTGCACCCCACCACCTCGGTGCCCTAATTGTCCTGGCGTCCACTCGCCTAGGTCCCCAGACTGCCCCGCCTATCAGAAGGAGAAAAAGATACAAGAAATCAAAACTTTGGATCGGCTCTCTTATTCTGAGGCCAGGAAGAAGTATGACCGCCTTCATCCCGTGTCACTGGCCACTTCGTTTGCCTCAGTTGTGTCCACTCCTTCCGCTGTATCCTCACCTCTATCCTGTCCCCCCTCTGCCTCCTCTGCCCATCAGGGGGCTCTGCCTCCGCCTCCCAAATCCCTCCCTTCCAACTCCTCCTCCCCCGCGGCCCCCACCCCCCCTGCCCCAGGGGCCACCCTTCCTCCTCCTCGTCCCCCCACGCCACCTGAGAAGCGATCCTCCTCTCAGGCGTCCATCGGGGAAACGTTCCGGACCCCAGCTTCCGAGGTCCGGCGTTCCAAAACGGACCCCGCGCGTGAGGACCTTCTTCGGGTCCAGCCCACCATCCCTGTGCCTCCTCGGCCTTCCAAGAAGGCCTCCAAGAAGAAGTCTCTATCCCCCTCTCCACCCCGGCGCGTTTCATCTGACGCTTCATCCGTGAGTCGCTGCTCCCGGCCGTCCTCAGTTTCACCGGGACGCTCTGCTGCCAGGCGTTCCGCCGGCCTTTTGTCGGCAAATGATGCGGCCCCTCCTACACAATCAGGGACAGCGGCTGCAGCTGGCGACGAGTCGATGAAACCGGATCCGGCTGCCGTCAGTTGTAGCGTTGTTGCCTCGCAACCTGGCCCTCCGCGGCCATCGAGGTGACCAGCTCTTCCCCGTCTCGTTCCCCCAACTTTTTGACTAGCAATGGCGTTGTTTCATTGGAACATAAGAGGTATTCGATCTAATCGGGAGGAATTACAACTGCTCCTCCGCCTGCACTGTCCGCTCGTCCTTGGTCTCCAGGAAACCAAGTTGCGCCCGCCTGACCGTATTGCCTTTTCCCACTATACCTCGGAGCGGTATGACCTCGCCCCTGTGGACGGTATCCCAGCTCATGGTGGGGTCATGTTGCTCGTTCGGGACGATGTCTATTACCATCCCATCCCATTGACCACCCCACTCCAAGCAATAGCTATCCGCATTACTCTTTCTGCTTTTACTTTTTCAGTTTGTACCGTCTACACTCCACCGTCATCTGCTGTTAGTCGGGCTGACATGATGCACCTGATCGATCTGCTTCCCCCGCAGTTCTTATTGTTTGGCGACTTCAATGCTCATCATCCCCTTTGGGGCTCTCCTGCATCCTGTCAATGAGGCTCACTCTTGGCGGATGTCTTCAACCATCTCAATCTTGTCTGCCTCAATACCGGCGCCCCGACTTTCCTCTCGGACTCTACTCATACCTACTCCCACTTGGACCTCTCGATCTGTTCTACCACTCTTGCCCGTCGGTTCGAGTGGTATGTCCTTTCTGACACCTATTCGAGCGACCACTTCCCCTGTGTCGTTCGTCTCCTGCACCACACCCCATCCCCACGTCCTTCGCGCTGGAACATACTGAAAGCTGACTGGGGACTTTACTCCTCCCTGGCGACCTTTCCGGACCACGATTTTTCCAGTTGTGACAGTCAGGTCGAATACCTCACGGCTGTTATTATCCATGCTGCCGAACGTTCCATACCTCGTACTACTTCTTCTTCACGTCGCGTTTCCGTCCCCTGGTGGAACGAGGCTTGTAGGGACGTTATCCGTGCTCGACGACGTGCTTTACGCACCTTTCGCCGCCATCCTACGTTGGCGAATTGTATTGAATACAAACGACTCCGAGCGCAATGCCGTAGAGTCATCAAAGACAGCAAAAAAGCTTGCTGGGCCTCTTTCACGAGCTCCTTTACCAGTTTTACTCCCTCTTCCGTTGTTTGGGGTAGCCTGCGCCGGCTGTCGGGCATTAAGGCCCACTCCTCAGTACCTGGCCTGACCTCAGGTAATGAGGTCCTTGTTGATCCTGTGGCTGTCTCCAACGCCTTTGGCCGCTTTTTCGCGGAGGTTTCAAGCTCCGCCCATTACCACCCTGCCTTCCTTCCCAGGAAAGAGGCAGACGAGGCTCGGCGACCTTCCTTCCACTCGCTGAATCTGGAAACTTACAATGCCCCCTTTACTATGCGGGAACTCGAACGTGCGCTTGCACTGTCCCGGTCCTCTGCTCCGGGGCCAGATGCCATTCACGTTCAGATGCTGGCACACCTTTCTCCGGCGGGCAAAAGCTTCCTTCTTCGTACCTCCAATCGCGTCTGGACCGAAGGTCAGGTCCCCATGCGTTGGCGTGACGCCGTTGTTGTTCCTATACCCAAACCCGGGAAGGATAGACACCGTCCTTCAAGTTACCGCCCCATTTCTCTTACAAGCTGTGTCTGTAAGGTGATGGAGCGCATGGTTAATGCTCGGTTAGTTTGGATTCTTGAATCTCGACGACTACTTACTAATGTCCAATGCGGCTTTCGTCGCCGCCGCTCCGCTGTTGACCACCTTGTGACCTTGTCGACATTCATCATGAACAACTTTTTGCGAAGGCGCCAAACGGTAGCCGTGTTCTTCGACTTGGAGAAGGCTTATGATACCTGTTGGAGAGGAGGTATCCTCCGCACTATGCACAAGTGGGGCCTACGCGGTCGTCTGCCCCTTTTTATTGATTCCTTTTTAACGGATCGAAAGTTTTTGGGTACGTGTGGGTTCCGTATTGTCCGACGTCTTCCTCCAGGAGAACAGAGTGCCTCAGGGCTCCGTCTTGAGCGTAGCCCTTTTTGCCATCGCGATCAATCCAATTATGGATTGCATTCCACCTAATGTCTCAGGCTCTCTCTTTGTCGATGACTTCGCGATCTACTGCAGTGCCCAGAGAACATGCCTCCTGGAGCGCTGCCTCCAGCGTTGTCTAGACAGCCTCTACTCATGGAGCGTGGCAAATGGCTTCCGGTTCTCTGAAGAGAAGACGGTTTGTATCAACTTTTGGCGATATAAAGCGTTCCTTCCGCCATCCTTACATCTCGGTCCCGTTGTTCTCCCATTCGTGGACACAACTAAGTTTCTAGGGCTCACGTTGGACCGGAAACTGTGTTGGTCTCCACATGTCTCTTATTTGGCGGCCCGTTGTACACGTTCCCTTAATGTCCTCAGAGTTCTTAGCGGTTCATCTTGGGGAGCGGATCGCACTGTCCTGCTTCGCTTGTATCGGTCCATAGTCCGATCGAAGCTGGATTATGGGAGCTTCGTCTACTCGTCCGCTCGGCCATCCCTCTTACGCCGGCTCAACTCCATCCACCATCGGGGGATACGTCTTGCGACCGGAGCCTTCTACACTAGTCCTGTCGAGAGTCTTTACGCTGAAGCTGCCGAGTTACCATTGACCTACCGGCGCGACATACTGCTGTGTCGGTATGCCTGCCGGCTGTTGTCTATGCCCGAACACCCCTCTTACAAGTCCTTCTTCGCCGATTCTCTCGACCGTCAGTACGGGTTGTATGTGTCTGCCCTGCTGCCCCCCGGAGTCCGCTTCCGTCGCCTGCTTCGACAATTGGATTTTGCCCTCCCTACCACCTTCAGAGAGGGTGAGAGCCCGACACCACCTTGGCTCCAGGCTCCGGTTCGTATTTATCTCGACCTCAGCTCACTCCCGAAGGAGGGTACTCCGGCTGCAGTGTATTGCTCACGGTTTGTCGAACTTCGTGCTCGACTTGCTGGTCACACCTTTATTTACACCGATGGCTCCAAAACTGACGATGGTGTCGGCTGTGCCTTTGTCGTCGGGACCGCCACCTGTAAATACCGGCTCCTTGACCAATGTTCCAGCTTTACGGCCGAGCTTTTTGCTCTCCATCAGGCCATTCAGTATGCCCGCCGCCACCGCCATTCATCGTATGTACTCTGCACTGACTCACTCAGTGCTCTTCAGAGCCTTGGGGCTCCCTATCCGGTCCATCCCTTGATTCAACGAATACAGCAGTCCCTCCATTCTTTCGCTGATAATGGCGGTTCTGTCAGCTTTCTGTGGGTCCCCGGACATGTAGGAGTGCCTGGGAATGAGGCTGCGGATGCTGCAGCCAAGGCTGCAGTCCTCCAGCCTCGGCCAGCCTCCCATTGTGTCCCGTCATCTGACGTTTGTGGGGATGTATGTAAGAGGCTTGTGTCCTTGTGGTGGGATGCTTGGTCATCCCTCCAAGGAAACAAGCGCCAGGCAGTAAAGCCGCTCCCAACTGCTTGGACAACTTCCTCCCGACCATCTCGGCGCGAGGAGGTCCTTCTGACCAGGTTGCGGATTGGGCATTGCCGGTTTAGCCACCGCTACCTGCTCTCTGGTGACCCAGCCCCGCAGTGCCCTTGTGGTCAGGCATTAACGGTGCGCCATGTTTTATTGTCGTGTCCCCGTTTTAGTCAATTTCGTGTTGTCCTGTACCTGCCATCTACCTTACCGGATGTTTTAGCTGATGACGCTCGAGCAGCTGCTCGTCTTCTGCGTTTTATAACTTTAACTGGCTTGACCAAAGACATTTAACCTTTTTACTTATTTCATCTGCATCTTTGTCAGGTCCTTTTGATGTCCCCCCATCCCCTTGAGTTTTAGCAGGTTCCTTGTGCTCTAACACCAGTGACTGGGCGCTAATGACCTCAGCAGTTGAGCGCCCTTAAACCCTACCAACAAAAAAAAAAAAACACATGGATGACTCAAATGATCATGTTCCTGGTTGTAGTACGTCTTCCCACATCTCGCCTTGCTGTATGAGGGTACGCCGAACATTGTCGAACGTGGTCGGTTCGGCGGTCCAGATGTTACGTTGTGAGGGGGCATAATGTTGCAAGGGCGTACTGACCTCCAACTCACTAAAGGCGGCGCAACCACCGATAAACGTTATGACAATGCACGCCCGCCCCATTCGCATCTTTTCAGGTGCGCATTCGGCCTGGTTTCATTTCTTATGGGTTACAATTCGCGACCGCATCGAACAGTACAGGCGGAGCAGCTCTTGGTACGAGAGATGTTCAGCGAATGGACTGGCCTGCCCGTTCCACCCACTTACTCCCACCGTGCATGTGTGGGGAGACGTAAGGCAGCACGTCCACGTGCAGCGCAACGACCGTCCGGCAGTTGTGAACTGCGCTGGTAGACAAACAGCAAACGCTCCCACAAGAACTCACTAGCAACCCCCGTGGCAGCATGGGAGCACCGTTCAGAGCATGCTTTGCCATTCATGGCAATCACACACGTCCCACCTTTTATATGTCCAGGTGAGCATTATGAACCGCGGTAACCTAAATGGACACTCATGCACATAAATTAAGGATAATTGTAGAATGTGGTGCCACACAAAACTAGCGTTAATACATTACTGGCCATTAAAATTGCTACACCAAGAAGAAATGCACATGATAAACTGGTATTCATTGGGCAAATGTATTATACTAGAACTCACATGTGATTATATTTTCACGCAGTTTGGGTGCATAGATCCTGAGAAATAAGTACCCAGAACAACCACCTCTGGCCGTAATAACGGCCTCGATACGCCTGGGCATTGAGTCAGAGCATGGAGTGTACAGGTACAGCAGGTACGCAGCTTCAACACGATACCACAGTTCATCAAGAGCAGTGACTGGCGTATTGTGACGAGCCAGTTGCTCGGCCACCATTGACCAGACGTTTTCAATTGGTGAGAGATCTGGAGAATTTGCTGGCCAGGGCAGCAGTCGAACATTTTCTGTTTCCAGAAAGGACCGTACAGGACCTGTAACATGCGGTCGTGCATTATCCTGCTGAAATGTAGGGTTTCGCAGGGATCGAATGAAGGGTAGAGCCACGGGTCGTAACACACCTGAAATGTAACGTCCACTGTTCAAAGTGCCGTCAATGCGAACAAGAGGTGACCGAGACGTGTAACCAATGGCACTCCATACCAGCACGCCGGGTGATACGCCAGTATGGCGATGAATACGCGCTCCCAATGTGCGTTCACCGCGATGTCGCCAAACACGGATGCGATCATGATGATGCTGTAAACAGAACCTGGATTCATCCAAAAAAATGACGTTTTGCCATTCGTGCACCCAGGTTCGTCCTTGAGTACACCATCGCAGGCGCTCCTGTCTGTGATGCAGCGTCAAGAGTAACAGCAGCCATGGTCTCCGAACTGATAGTCGATACTGCTGCAAACGTCGTCGAACTGTTCGTGCAGATCGTTGTTGTTTTGCAAACGTCCCCATCTGTTGAGTCAGGGATCGAGACGTGGCTGCACGATCCGTTACAGCCATGCGGATAAGATGGCTGTCATCTCGACTGCTAGTGATACGAGGCCGTTGGGATCCAGCACGGCGTTCCGTATTACCCTCCTGAACCCACCGATTCCGTATAACAGTCATTGGATCTCGACTAACGCGAGCAGCAATGTCGCGATACGATAAACCGCAATCGCGATAGACTACAATCCGACCTTTATCAAAGTCTGAAACGTGATGGTACGCATTTCTCCTCCTTACACGAGGCATCACAACAACGTTTCACCAGGCAACGCCAGTCAACTGCTGTTTGTGTATAAGAAATCGGTTGGAAACTTTCCTCATGTCAGCACGTTGTAGGCGTCGCCACCGGCGCCAACCTTGTGTGAATGCTCTGAAAAGCAAATCATTTGCATATCACAGCATCTTCTTCCTGTCGGTTAAATTTCGCGTCTGTAGCACGTCTTCTTCGTGGTGTAGCAATTTTAATGGCCAGTAGTGTAGCATAGGCACATAGCGAACAAACGCGACACATATCTGTAAGTCCACGGTATTGGCGATAAGTCGAAAGAATCGTCCCGAAACACAAGTGCTACAAAACGCCACTGTTTGCTGCGCATGTTCCCCGACATCAATATGGGATATGATCACCATGCACGCGTACACAGGCCGCACAACGGGTTGGCATACTCTGGATCAGGTGGTCGAGCAGTGCACCAGTACCTGTCTGAGTTCCTGAAGTGTCCTAGGGGTTTGATACGTCGACTGAGAGCATCCCAGACGTTCTCGATGGGGTTTAGGTCTGGAGAACAGGTAGGCCACTTTATTCGCCTGATACCTTCTGTTTCAAGGATCTCCTCCACGATGGCAGCTCGGTGGGGCCGTGCGTTATCATCCATCAGGAGGAAGGTGGAACCCACTGCTTCCCTGAGAAGGCGGAAATACTGGTGCAAAATGGCATCCCGATACACCTGACCTGTTACAGTTCCTCTGTCAAAGACATGCAGGGGTGTACGTGACCAATCGTAATCCCACCCCACACCATCAAACCACGACCTCCATACAGGTCCCTTTCAAGGAAATTGAGTTGGTATCTGGTTCCTGGTTCACGCCAGATGAAAACCCGACGAGAATCACTGTTCAGACCATGCCTGGACTCGTCCGTGAACATAACCTGGGACCACTGGTCCAATGGCCATATACTGCGTTCTTGACACCAGGCTTTACGGGCTCTCCTGTGGCCGGGGTTCAGCGTAATGCACGTTGCAGGTCTCCGGGTGAATAAATCATGTCTGTCCGGTCGTCTGTAGACTGTGTCTGGAGACAACTGTTCCAGTGGCTGCGGTAAGGTCCGGAGCAAGCCTACCTGCAGTACTCCGTGGTCGTCGGCGGGCACTAATGATGATATGTCGGTCTTCTTGTGGTGTTGTGCAATGTGGACGTCCCGTACTGTAGCGCCTGGGCGCGTTTCCTGTCTGCTGGAATCGTTGCTATAATGTTGAGATCACACTTTGTGGCACACGGAGTTCCTGTGCTACGACCCGCTGTGTATGACCAGCCTCCAGTCACCCTAGTATTCTGCCCCTCACAACGTCATCAATATGTGTTCTTTGAGCAGTTTTCAACACACAGCAACCATTAGCACGTTTGAAAACGTGTGCACACTTACTCACTGCACCGTACTCTGACATGCACCAACACACATCTGCGTATGTGGACTGCTCCCAGCACCACCATGCGACGACCGCGGGTCAAATGCACCGCATGGTCATACCCCGAGGTGATTTAAACGCGCAAACCGCCCACCAGGGCGTTGTTTCACCATGTATCAGAATTATGCTTAATTTATGAGCATGAGTGTAGTTATTGTCTTTGAATGAAAGTGCCATTTACGTTCGTCTCATTGCATATATCTTTGTTACCTTCTGTATTATATTGTAGCAGTTCTTCCGGTGTAAGGGTCAAAGTTTCATCGAGCTGTGTATCTTGGCAGAGACACATCAAGCGAAAGTTACCGTCGTCCTTATGTCTGGCACACAGAGGAGTTGCAGAGCAGATAGAATGATTTATTGAAATAAAATTGAGTAAATGGAGTTCTCCCACGAAGGAGTTCACTGTAGTCTCATCTATTCGGTACTTGGTTGGCTCTTACAAAACTGGATTGATTAGACAGTGATATATCAATTCTCAACAACTCAAGTCGGAGACCTAGGAGAAAGACGATACGCACCACATAACTCCTCAGTCTTAAAATTAAGGTAGCTCGCATTGAGTCAAAGAACATTGCGCTGTGCATACATTCTTTCGGAATGATTATACAGGTCACATTACAACCTGTAGAGTTCATAAGGAGGCGTTCAGGCACCCTTTCTTCCCCCGCATCATTCGCAAATGAAATCGGAAAGTAGGAGATGGATTGGCGAATGGTACTGCTACACTTAGAATCCTCCGCAAAATCTGATAGTGTGCGGTGGATTTAAAAGCCTAGAAAAATCTCAACTCATTTGCAAGTTATTTGTAGGCCGAGAAGTACGCTGGCGAGCAGCCACGCATAAAGGCTGTAGTCTGGTAGTACTCTTAACCTTTTACCTTTGCTGGTTCACAAATGCTTACATAACTCACTTACTTGACGTCCTTGCAGTTACCTAGCAGGCAGTTTAAGGAAAATGTTTGTAGGCAAGTGGCGTCTGCAACTTCATGTCGAAAACGTAGTTATCGTAGCCTGATGGTAAAGAAACTAACTGCGTTTCTCGCTACGTACTTCATAATAGATACTTTTACACTGATTAGTCAGTTGGCACTTTTCACCGATCGAAGACGAATTGTATGCGAAGGATACACACTTTTGTTCGTTGTTGCGGCTTCGAAAAGCTTACATAATTGCACCACACACTGGTCGTTAACCTTGATACTGAACTGCCTTGACCAGTGGAAAAACACGGAACGGTGATTTGTGAACCACTTACAGAGTGGCGGGTTCCAAGTGTTGGCATAGTGGCCTGCCTCTGAAATCAAGGACGCCTAAATGGTCTTAGGATGAATTCTCACTTCTGTACTGATTCATAGTAAATGGAGAAAAAGGGGGAAACAGCCTAATCACGTCTTGGTCCTAAATATACACGACAGCACATACCTATCCTAAACTGACCATTTGTAATCATGGCATTTGTCTGTCTTCGCGGCGTTTGTTCTGTTTGTACCATTCACATCAGACTGTCATACCAGAAACAGTTTGTTAGAGGTGATGACTGGTTTCTGACGTTCGCCGCTTCCTTTAGCTGTAAGATTCCGCTGCAAGAATCGGACCCTTTTAGAAGTCAGAATATTCGCGACGTGGTATATATAGGGCGCTCAATAGCGAGGTCATCGGCGCCCCGCAGGATTTGGAGACGTTGCCGCACAAACTTCTGAATCGTCTGGCCATTTCGGGTGGTAGTATATAGATATTCCATTTCCGTCAGTCGAGAAAATTCCAAGTCTCAGCTATCCCTTACGTCGGTTCTGAATGGCGCGTCTAATTTTCCGGGTGTTTGACGACACTTTCGACTTTTGACAATGTTGTGCAAAAAGCAAGTGATTTTTGTTTAGAACAAAAACCTCACTTTAATTCTCAAGGTATACGCGGTACGTAGCTATACATTTGGTTCGACGATTTTTCATTTTTGTGGTTGTGTTAGAGAAATTGTTTCTCACACTGCAAAAAGTCTTATTGCTGGCAAAGATCACTTCCATGTTTGAACCAAATTTCTTGGCAAAAAAACAAATTGTCAAGTTAGAATATGAGTAATCACATAGTTAAATTTGAAGAATAGTGTAACGTGGAAGCAAATCTAGGACAATTTATGCCTTTTTCCGCTCGACTCGTCCCACCCCCTCTTCTTTCTATCAGTTCAACATGGCAAGGGCGATCCTAAGTGAAATTTTTCAGGGAAGAATTATATTCTCTCAATCCCTGAATGAATCTGTCTGCTCGACAACTAAATGTATCCCTCACTCTCCTCAAATATCTCCGAATAGATACACGTAAATATTTGAAAGCTGTTCACTGTAAATGAAATGTCGTGTGGCTAGGGCCTCCCGTCGGGTAGACCGTTCGCCTGGTGCAGGTCTTTCAATTTGACGCCACTTCGGCGACCTGCGCGTCGATGGGGATGAAATGATGATGATTAGGACAACACAACACCCAGTCCCTGAGCGGAGAAAATTTCCGACCCAGCCGGAAATCGAACCCGGGCCCTTAGGATTGACAGTCTGTCACGCTGACCACTCAGCTACCGGGGCGGACTGTAGAAAGATTTCATTCCTTTTCGTGCCCGAGAGTAGAATAATCATATAACCGGCCAACGTCAGGCGACGACAAAATACACAATTTTTTGTGCAGATAGTGTGTTGGAAGTTTTTCGTATATGAGGAATTAGTCACGCCGCTACATTGGATGCCGTTTACACACATCATGGTTGTAAGAAACCCATTTCCTATAGCCTTTGCCAATGTCAAAAAATAAATTATCTTGTATCCTTCTGGTATGGAACCAAAAATGCATGCTCAATTTTTATTATTTGTGTGAATTAAGCGTCTGTACACAAATTTTCTTGCTGGTATTGCTGCAAATAGTTTCGAATAATTCAGTTTCTCCATAAAAATTCGTTGCTATGTTGTCAGACATTTAAAGAAGTTCCGTAACGAGTTGAATAATTTGTGGAGCGGTAATTTTCCAGCACTGTTTTATTCACATGTTCAACAAATTATTTTGCCTGGACAATGAGCCTATCACTAATTCCTTCATATTCCTCATCCATACAGGTTTCCTTACAGTCCGTATCATTCGTTCATTCAGTCATTGACAAAGATCCATAACTACCATGTAGTTCACGGCGAATTTTAGCCGCATTATTTCCTTTTAGGTCGAGAAACCGTTCACAAATTAAAAATTGCCTCTAAGTTAGACGACTGGGATTCTTCATTTTCGTAACTATTTTAGCCGTCCCACAAACAAAAAGCAGCAACAGTGGAAATAAGATTGGCTGCACATGCACAGAGACTCTGTGCATGTTGTTGCGCAGGGATCGGGACGCAGAACATAGCATGCCATTCTTAAGGGAGACATATAAGTAAATTCAGGCGTATCCCAAGGGAGTGTCACAGGAGCATAATTTTTGACAATATATGTAGCACAAATGTGAGGACTCAGTACCACATTTCACTAGAGGAAAGACAGACACCGCCTACAGGAATATTAAAGAGGCCTTCGAGGAAAAGAGAAGCAGCTGTATGAATATAAAGTGCTGAGATGGAAAACTAGTCCTAAGCAAAGAAGGGAAAGTTGAAAGCTGGGAGGAGTGTAATAAGGAGATAAACTTGAAGGCAATGTTATAGAAAGGAAAGTGGACGTGTGGAGTAGATAATCAGGTACGAGATGTAAGACTGCGACAAGAATTTGAGTGTACTCTGAAAGATGAACTCCAGACGAGGCCCAGGGAGTAGACGACCTTCCGCCAGAACTACTGATAGCCTTGGGAGGACCAGCCATGACAAAAAGCTTCCATCTGGTATGCAAGATGTATGACACAGGTGAAATAGCCTCAGGCTTCAAGAAGAATATAATAGTACCAATTCCAAAAGAAAGCAGGCGCTGACGAGTGTGAAAACTGCCGAACTATCAGTCTAAGAAGTCTTGGTTGCAAAATACTAACACGAATTCTTTACAGAAGAATGGAAAAACTGGCAGAAGCTGACGTCGGGGAAGGTCATTTAGATTCCGGAAAAACGTAGGAAGACGCAATACTGATCTTATGGCTTCTCATAGAAGGTAGGTTAGGGAAAAGCACACCAATGTTTATAGCATTTATAGACGTAGATAAAGCTTTTCACAATGTTTGACAATCTTTGAAATTCTGAAGGTAGTAGGAGTAAAATACGTGGAGCGAGAGTCTATTTACAACTTGTACAGCAATCAGGCAGCAGTTACAGGAGTCGAAGGGCATGAAAGAGGAGTGGTTGAGAAGAGAGAGAGAGAGAGAGACAGGGTTGTAGCCTATCCTCTATGTTATTCAATCTGTACGTTGAACAAACAGTAAAGAACTTGGAAGAGCAGCTGAGCAGAGTGGACAGTGTGTTGAAAAGGGAATATAAGATGTACATCAACAAAAGCAAAACTAGGATAATGGAATGTAGTCGATTTAAATCAGATGATGCTAAGGGAATGAAGTCAGGAAACGAGATACTTAAAGCAGTAGATGGGTTTTGCTCTTTGGGCAGCAAAATAACCGACGATGGCCGAAGTAGAGAGGATTTAAAATGTATATTGGCAAAGGCAAGAAAAGCATTTCTGAAGAGGCTATATTTGTTTACATCGAGTATAGATTTAAGTGTGAAGAAGTCTTTCACAAAAGCATTTGTTTGGAGTGTATGGGAGTGAAACATGGACGATAAACAGTTTAGACAAGTTGCAACGCAAGAAGCATGCATCGCAATGCGGGAAGATGCTTGGTGCAGGGACTGGCAATTGGCTGGCTGGTTCAAATGGCTCTGAGCACTATGGGACTTAACATCTATGGTCATCAGTCCCCTAGAACTTACAACTACTTAAACCTAACTAATCTAAGGACATCACACAACACCCAGCCATCACGAGGCAGAGATCCCCCTGCGGGTTCGGAGGTAAGAATAGGCCCACGGTATTCCTGCCTGTCGTAAGAGGCGACTAAAAGGAGTCTCAAATGTTTTGGCCTTAATGTGATGGTCCCCCTTGGGGTTTGACCTCCATTTTTCAAAATTCTACAGAAGTACGAGCCTTTTGGGGAAGGACACCTTACATGGTGTACCACTGGTCCTAAATGCACTAAGACCTTGGCACTCGGCATTGCACCGGCGTTGTCACCATACCCATTATTCCTCAAATTGGGCCTAAACGCCTGATCGGTTGTCCAAGTTACGCCCATAGTGCATCTCCATCTGCACCAGCGATCATGTTGGACTTTCCATGGCACCAGAAATCCAGCACGGTAGCCAGCCCGTTGTGGTGGGGTCGTCATGTACCCTCTAGGTTGTAGCCCCCTGACAACACAGGGATCGTACTGCCGATACCTGAGCTGCACCCTCCCCACGTTGGCCAAGGAGTAGATGCCCGTCTCCATGGGGCATCAGGACTCCCGGCAATGGTCATCCTGCCAGGTGGCCCTTGCTGCGGCTGGGTGGCGCCCGTGGGGAGAGCCCCTGGTCGGAGTGGGTGGTATCGGGGCGGACGTTTCGCACATGAAACGTCAACATGTATCAGGTCGCTCTGCGGCCGAGTCTTCCAAAAGAAAAGGTACCGTTTCTAGTTCTGGTTCTCCTGCCCTTTCCCCCTTGGCCACTCCATGGGAGGAGGGACAGGCCCGCTGGCTTGGGGAGAAGTACTTCCCCCGCTATTTGGTCTGTTCTCGAACAGATGGGGGGACGTTCGCCACCTCCAAGCCCATGTTCTTTGTTCAGCACATTGAGGACGTCTTCGGGGAAATCGAGGCTCTCAGCAAGATGCGATCAGGGTCCGTTCTTATCAAGACCACCTCTGCCACACAATCGGCGGCACTCCAGGCGTGCGACCGCCTAGGGGACATCCCAGTCTCCATTGTCCCACATCTGGCACTAAATAGGACGCAGGGGGTTATTTTTCATCGTGACCTCCTGCTACAATCTGATGAGGAGCTCAGGGCCAACCTGGAGCGCCGCGGCTTGCATTTCGTCCGGCGAGTCCAGCGCGGCCCCAAAGACCGTCGCATCGACACCGGGGCCTTCATCCTCGCCTTCGAGGGGGACGTTCTCCCGGAGAAGGTAAAGGTGATGTGCTACCGGTGCGACGTGCGACCTTACGTCCCGCCTCCTATGCGCTGTTTTAGGTGTTTGCGCTTTGGGCAGATGTCGTCCCGGTGTGAGGCTGAGCCCCCTTGTGGCGACTGTGGACGTCCTCTTCGTGAGGAACATACTTGCACCCCACCACCTCGGTGCCCTAATTGTCCTGGCGTCCACTCGCCTAGGTCCCCAGACTGCCCCGCCTATCAGAAGGAGAAAAAGATACAAGAAATCAAAACTTTGGATCGGCTCTCTTATTCTGAGGCCAGGAAGAAGTATGACCGCCTTCATCCCGTGTCACTGGCCACTTCGTTTGCCTCAGTTGTGTCCACTCCTTCCGCTGTATCCTCACCTCTATCCTGTCCCCCCTCCGCCTCCTCTGCCCATCAGGGGGCTCTGCCTCCGCCTCCCAAATCCCTCCCTTCCAACTCCTCCTCCCCCGCGGCCCCCACCCCCCCCCCCTGCCCCAGGGGCCACCCTTCCTCCTCCTCCCCCCACGCCACCTGAGAAGCGATCCTCTTCTCAGGCATCCATCGGGGAAACGTTCCGGACCCCAGCTTCCGAGGTCCGGCGTTCCAAAACGGACCCCGCGCGTGAGGACCTTCTTCGGGTCCAGCCCACCATCCCTGTGCCTCACCGGCCTTCCAAGAAGGCCTTCAAGAAGAAGTCTCTATCCCCCTCTCCACCCCGGCGCGTTTCATCTGACGCTTCATCCGTGAGTCGCTGCTCCCGGCCGTCCTCAGTTTCGCCGGGACGCTCTGCTGCCAGGCGTTCCGCCGGCCTTTTGTCGGCAAATGATGCGGCCCCTCCTACACAATCAGGGACAGCGGCCGCAGCTGGCGACGAGTCGATGGAACCGGATCCGCCTGCCGTCAGTTGTAGCGTTGTTGCCTCGCAAACTGGCCCTCCGCGGCCATCGAGGTGACCAGCTCTTCCCCGTCTCGTTCCCCCAACTTTTTGACTAGCGATGGCCTTGTTACACTGGAACATAAGAAGTATTCGATCTAATCGGGAGGAATTACAACTGCTCCTCCGCCTGCACTGTCCGCTCGTCCTTGGTCTCCAGGAAACAAAGTTGCGCCCGACTGACCGTCTTGCCTTTTCCCACTATACCTCGGAGCGGTATGACCTCGCCCCTGTGGACGGTATCCCAGCTCATGGTGGGGTCATGTTGCTCGTTCGGGACGATGTCTATTACCATCCCATCCCATTGACCACCCCACTCCAAGCAATAGCTATCCGCATTACTCTTTCTGCTTTTACTTTTTCAGTTTGTACCATCTACACTCAACCGTCATCTGCTGTCAGTCGGGCTGACATGATGCACCTGATCGATCAGCTTCCCCCGCCGTTCTTATTGTTTGGCGACTTCAATGCCCATCATCCCCTTTGGGGCTCTCCTGCATCCTGTCAAAGAGGCTCACTCTTGGCGGATGTCTTCAACCATCTCAATCTTGTCTGCCTCAATACCGGCGCCCCGACTTTCCTCTCGGACTCTACTCATACCTACTCCCACTTGGACCTCTCGATCTGTTCTACCACTCTTGCCCGTCGGTTCGAGTGGTATGTCCTTTCTGACACCTATTCGAGCGACCACTTCCCCTGTGTCGTTCGTCTCCTGCACCACACCCCATCCCCATGTTCTTCGCGCTGGAACATACTGAAAGCTGACTGGGGACTTTACTCCTCCCTGGCGACCTTTCCGGACCACGATTTTTCCAGTTGTGACAGTCAGGTCGAATACCTCACGGCTGTTATTATCCATGCTGCCGAACGTTCCATACCTCGTACTACTTCTTCTTCACGTCGCGTTTCCGTCCCCTGGTGGAACGAGGCTTGTAGGGACGCTATCCGTGCTCGACGACGTGCTTTACGCACCTTTCGCCGCCATCCTACGTTGGCGAATTGTATTGAATACAAACGACTCCGAGCGCAATGCCGTAGAGTCATCAAAGACAGCAAAAAAGCTTGCTGGGCCTCTTTCACGAGCTCCTTTACCAGTTTTACTCCCTCTTCCGTTGTTTGGGGTAGCCTGCGCCGGCTGTCGGGCATTAAGGCCCACTCCTCAGTACCTGGCCTGACCTCAGGTAATGAGGTCCTTGTTGATCCTGTGGCTGTCTCCAACGCCTTTGGCCGCTTTTTCGCGGAGGTTTAAAGCTCCGCCCATTACCATCCTGCCTTCCTTCCCAGGAAAGAGGCAGACGAGGCTCGGCGACCTTCCTTCCACTCGCTGAATCTGGAAACTTACAATGCCCCCTTTACTATGCGGGAACTCGAACGTGCGCTTGCACTGTCCCGGTCCTCTGCTCCGGGGCCAGATGCCATTTACGTTCAGATGCTGGCACACCTTTCTCCGGCGGGCAAAAGCTTCCTTCTTCGTACCTACAATCGCGTCTGGACCGAAGGTCAGGTCCCCATGCGTTGGCGTGACGCCGTTGTTGTTCCTATACCCAAACCCGGGAAGGATAGACACCTTCCTTCTAGTTACCGCCCCATTTCTCTTACAAGCTGTGTCTGTAAGGTGATGGAGCGCATGGTTAATGCTCGGTTAGTTTGGATTCTTGAATCTCGACGACTACTTACTAATGTCCAATGCGGCTTTCGTCGCCGCCGCTCCGCTGTTGACCACCTTGTGACCTTGTCGACATTCATCATGAACAACTTTTTGCGAAGGCGCCAAACGGTAGCCGTGTTCTTCGACTTGGAGAAGGCTTATGATACCTGTTGGAGAGGAGGTATCCTCCGCACTATGCACAAGTGGGGCCTACGCGGTCGTCTGCCCCTTTTTATTGATTCCTTTTTAACGGATCGAAAGTTTAGGGTACGTGTGGGTTCCGTATTGTCCGACGTCTTCCTCCAGGAGAACGGAGTGCCTCAGGGCTCCGTCTTGAGCGTAGCCCTTTTTGCCATCGCGATCAATCCAATTATGGATTGCATTCCACCTAATGTCTCAGGCTCTCTCTTTGTCGATGACTTCGCGATCTACTGCAGTGCCCAGAGAACATGCCTCCTGGAGCGCTGCCTCCAGCGTTGTCTAGACAGCCTCTACTCATGGAGCGTGGCAAATGGCTTCCGGTTCTTTGAAGAGAAGACGGTTTGTATCAACTTTTGGCGATATAAAGCGTTCCTTCCGCCATCCTTACATCTCGGTCCCGTTGTTCTCCCATTCGTGGACACAACTAAGTTTCTAGGGCTCACGTTGGACCGGAAACTGTGTTGGTCTCCACATGTCTCTTATTTGGCGGCACATTGTACACGTTCCCTTAATGTCCTCAGAGTTCTTAGCGGTTCATCTTGGGGAGCGGATCGCACTGTCCTGCTTCGCTTGTATCGGTCCATAGTCCGATCGAAGCTGGATTATGGGAGCTTCGTCTACTCGTCCGCTCGGCCATCCCTCTTACGCCGGCTCAACTCCATCCACCATCGGGGGATACGTCTTGCGACCGGAGCCTTCTACACTAGTCCTGTCGAGAGTCTTTACGCTGAAGCTGCCGAGTTACCATTGACCTACCGGCGCGACATACTGCTGTGTCGGTATGCCTGCCGGCTGTTGTCTATGCCCGAACACCCCTCTTACAAGTCCTTCTTCGCCGATTCTCTCGACCGTCAGTACGGGTTGTATGTGTCTGTCCTGCTGCCCCCCGGAGTCCGCTTCCGTCGCCTGCTTCGACAATTGGATTTTGCCCTCCCTACCACCTTCAGAGAGGGTGAGAGCCCGACACCACCTTGGCTCCAGGCTCCTGTTTGTATTTATCTCGACCTCAGCTCACTCCCGAAGGAGGGTACTCCGGCTGCAGTGTATTGCTCACGGTTTGTCGAACTTCGTGCTCGACTTGCTGGTCACACCTTTATTTACACCGATGGCTCCAAAACTGCCGATGGTGTCGGCTGTGCCTTTGTCGTCGGGACCGCCACCTTTAAATACCGGCTCCTTGACCAATGTTCCAGCTTTACGGCCGAGCTTTTTGCTCTCCATCAGGCCATTCAGTATGCCCGCCGCCACCGCCATTCATCGTATGTACTCTGATCTGACTCACTCAGTGCTCTTCAGAGCCTTGGGGCTCCCTATCCGGTCCATCCCTTGATTCAATGAATACAGCAGTCCCTCCATTCTTTCGCTGATAATGGCGGTTCTGTCAGCTTTCTGTGGGTCCCCGGACATGTAGGAGTGCCTGGGAATGAGGCTGCGGATGCTGCAGCCAAGGCTGCAGTCCTCCAGCCTCGGCCAGCCTCCCATTGTGTCCCGTCATCTGACGTTTGTGGGGATGTATGTAAGAGGCTTGTGTCCTTGTGGTGGGATGCTTGGTCATCCCTCCAAGGAAACAAGCTCCAGGCAGTAAAACCGCTCCCAACTGCTTGGACAACTTCCTCCCGACCATCTCGGCGCGAGGAGGTCCTTCTGACCAGGTTGCGGATTGGGCATTGCCGGTTTAGCCACCGCTACCTGCTCTCTGGTGACCCAGCCCCGCAGTGCCCTTGTGGTCAGGCATTAACGGTGCGCCATGTTTTATTGTCGTGTCCCCGTTTTAGTCAATTTCGTGTTGTCCTGTACCTGCCATCTACCTTACCGGATGTTTTAGCTGATGACGCTCGAGCAGCTGCTCGTCTTCTGCGTTTTATAACTTTAACTGGCTTGACCAAAGACATTTAACCTTTTTACTTATTTCATCTGCATCTTTGTCAGGTCCTTTTGATGTCCCCCCATCCCCTTGAGTTTTAGCAGGTTCCTTGTGCTCTAACACCAGTGACTGGGCGCTAATGACCTCAGCAGTTGAGCGCCCTTAAACCCTACCAAAAAAAAAAAAAAGAGGCAGAGAAAATCCCTGACCCCGCCGGGAATCGAACCCGGGAACCCGGGCGTCGGAAGCGAGAACGCTACCGTACGACCACGAGATGCGGGCTGGCAATTGGTTCTCAATATAAACAAATGTAACGTACTGCGCATAAGTAGGCTGAAATACCCATTACTGTATGATTACAAGATCGCAGGACTCACTGGAAACAATTTGGTCCATTAAATGTGTAGGAGTATGTGCGTGGAGCGATTTAAAGGGAAGTACTACATAAAACTAATCTCATGTAGGCAGATATCTCACTCAGATTTATTAGAAGAATCCTTAGGAAGTGTTGCATTCTCACAAAGCAGGTAGTTTAAAAACCCTCGTTAGTCTGGGACCCATACCATATAGGATAGAGGAAATAGAGAAGGCTCTAAGAAGAGCAGCGCAGCGCCTTCCGCTACATGTTCATACGAGGTCTGCTCAGAAAAATCCGGAACTATGCCCACAAAATTTTTCTACGCTTACCTTTTACTTACTGTACATGGTGTCCTTCGAAATTCTCTCCTCCACAATTGATACACCTCTCCCAATGCCGTTTCCACTTCAGACAGCAGTCTTGGTACGTCTCTTCCTAGGTCATGAGAAGCGCCGTCTACGAATTTTCTTTTATCCCGTCTATCATTGCAAATCTTCGTCCTCTCAATGGGGTTTTCAACTTTGGATATTGTCCGCACGGGCAGGTCTGGAGAGTACGAAAGATGAGGCAGCGCGGTGATTTCGTTTTTTGTGGGATAGTCACGCACCAACAGGGATGAATATGAATATGCGGGAGAATTATCGTGATGCAAGAGCCATGAATTTTCTCCCACTTTTTCAGGCCGTTTCCTTCTCACATTTTCTCCCAGGCGTCGCAGCGCGTCCCGATAGTACGATTGATTAACAATTAGTCCTTGTGGCACGAATTCATGATGAAATAATCCTTCGAAGTCAAAGAAAACCATCAGCATTGTTTTGACATTTGAGCTGACCTAACGAACTGGTCTTGGGGAACATTTCGCGCCTCTTGTGAAGACCGGACCTTTGTCTCAACATCACAACCGTAGACCCACGTCTCATTACCAGTTATATGATTCTCTTAAGGAACATCGCGTTCTCATTTGCGCGATCCAAGACTCTTCACAGTCTGCGAGGCGAAGGTCTTTCTGGTCTTGTCTCATGAGCCGTGGGTCTAACTAGGCGGCAACAAGAGGCGTTCCAAGATGCTGTCAAGATTTCATGACATGATGCAACAGGAATGTTACATTCTTCTGCAGTTTCTTGGACAGTCAGTCTCCGACGGGATTGCACAATTTCCTTTCGTTTCCTGACACGGGCGTCGTCCGTAGACGTCGAAGGATGTCCTGAACGAGGGTCATCTTTAACTTCTGTCCGGCCATTTTTAAACCGTGTGAATCATTCGTGACACTGAGTAGGGTTTAAGCACTCATCGCCGTGGGCTTCCTGCCTCGTTTGGTGTGTTTGACGTCCACGCAAAATATAATTCAGAAGCGTCGCTCCTCTAAACCTGCCGTCTCAAAATTCGCGAACCGTGAAATACATTCTTTTACTCAATACAGCACTAAACAATAGTCGGCCGCGGTGGTCTAGCGGTTCTGGCGCTGCAGTCCGGAACCGCGGGACTGCTACGGTCGCAGGTTCGAATCCTGCCTCGGGCCCCCCAGGGGGTCCACAACTCTTTCGTGGATACGTGCGTGGCGAGCACGGGGCCCCGAGCCATTGCAGCCTTCTTTCTCTCCCGGGCTGCATTTCCTTTCCCTTCCCCTCCTTTCCCCTCCATACCCCTTTCCCCTCGCCCTCTCCTCTCCCTCTATTGGTGTCCTTGCTTATGTTGGCCCCCGCTATCCTCCTGGTTCTGTTGGTTTTACACTCTGGCTTTGTTGCGTAATCATCTCCTCCTTTTGGCATTCCTTGGTCCCCCTCTGGGGTTTGACCTCCATTCCAAAATTTCTCTTCCGTAGTGTGAGCCATTTGGGGAAGAGCACCTTACCTAGTGTCTCCGACGTGTGCCCTCCTAGTATATTCCAGCTTTTCTTCTACGTCGTTGTCTGATGCTAGGGTGCATAGCCAGCACGGTAGCCAGCCCGTGTGGTGGGGTCGCTATGTACCCTTTTGGTTGAGCCCCCTGAACACACAGGGATCACACTTCTGATACCTGAGCTGTGACCTCCTCATGCATGCCTTGGAGTGGTTGCTCGTCATCCTGGAGCATCGGAACTCCCGGCAATGGCCGCCGTGCCAGACGGCCCTTGCTGTGGCTGGGTGGCGCCCGTGAGGAGAGCCCCTGATCGGAGTGGGTGGTATCAGGGCGGACGCTATGCAGATGAAACGCATAAGGGTCCAAACCTCTGGCCGCTCTTCTGCGGCCGTCTCTCTGCGTGGTACTGATTCCTCAAGTGCTGCTTCTCTTGCCCCTTCGGCCTTCCCTTCCGTGGCTACCCCCTGGGAGGAGGGTCAGGCCCGTCGTCTAGGGGCAAAACCTTTCCCCCGTTATCTAGTTTGCACCAGGACTGATGGAGATACTTTCACCAGTGTCAAACCTTTATTCTTTGTGGAACACATTGAAGACAAGTTCGGCGAAGTGGACTCCCTGAGCAAGATGCGGTCGGGTTCATTACTGATAAAAACTGCTTCGGCTGCCCAATCTGCGGCCCTTCGTGCCTGTACCCATCTTGGCACAATTCCCGTGTCCATTACCCCTCACCAGTCTCTAAATATGGTACAAGGTGTGATTTTTCACTGAGACCTCATCCTTCAAACTGATGAGGAACTTCGGGACAATCTCGGACGGCGGGGTGTTCACTTTGTTCGGCGTGTTCAGAAGGGTCCTAAAGATAATCGTATTGATACTGGTGCCTTTATCCTGGCCTTTGAAGGGGATACCCTTCCTGAGAAAGTTAAGATTATGGTCTATCGCTGTGATGTGAAGCCGTACATCCCACCTCCTATGCGGTGTTTTAAGTGCTTGCGTTTTGGCCACATGTCTTCTCGCTGTACCCAGGACCCTCTCTGTGGTGACTGTGGACGTCCACTCCATGAGGGGAGTCCCTGTGTTCCCCCTCCTGTATGTGTAAATTGTCATGGTAGTCATTCTCCACGTTCAGCAGATTGCCCAGTCTATAAGAAAGAAAAAAAGATACAGGAGTATAAGTCTCTTGATCGTTTAAGCTACACAGAGGCCCGTAAGAAATATGCACGATTGCACCCTGTGTCCATGACATCTAGTTACGCCTTGGTTACATCTTCATCCCTTCCTCCCCCTTCCTTACCCCCGTCCCGGACCCCTCTCCTTCCCCCCTCCCCTGCGGCTCCCACACCTTCTCCTCTGGGCGCCGCTCCCCCTCCCCAGCCGGAGAAGTGTCCCACTCCTTCGGCGTCTGCCGGTCAAGGGCGCCTCTCCCGGGATGCCCCTTCCCGGCACCTTCCAGGTCAAAGGTCTGCTGCAGCGCGGCGACCGCGAGAGCCGCGGTCTATCGGCCCCCAGGTCGCCCGGTCTCTTTCTGTTCCTGATCTTGCTGCAGCTGGCTCCATTATGCCACACAGCCCTCCTCGATCTCAGCCTGAAAAGAAGAAGAAACATAAGTCCCGGGACAAAGAGCCTCTGGTGTCACCGGAGGTCCCTTCCCCGGCTTCACAACCGGATTCTGACCTGTCGTTTATGGATGTCGCCCCCTCCTTGTCGGTGACGGGTGGGGACCCGGCGGTATGACTGGATTTAGCGTGTTCAGCCCTCATTTAAACCATCGTTCTGTGGTTCTCCAATGGAATTGTAATGGCTACTATCATCACCTTCCGGAATTGAAATCCCTTCTTTCGTCCTACTCAGCAGCTTGTGTGGTTCTCCAGGAATCTCATTTTACTGATGCTCACTCACCGACCCTCCGTGGGTTCCGTGTTTTCTGTCGAAATCGGGTCGGACCCTTGCGGGCTTCTGGTGGCGTTTGTACGTTGGTCCGTACAGACATTGCTAGCACGTGGATTCCTCTCCAAACTATATTGGAAGCAGTTGCTGTTAGGGTCCACTTAGACTCTGCAGTCACAGTATGCAATCTTTATCTCCCTCCTGACAGGACTCTTACACCTGCTGCCTTAACCACCCTTCTTCAGCAACTTCCTCCTCCCTTCCTCCTCCTTGGGGATTTTAATGCTCATCATCCTTTGTGGGGCAGTGCCTTTCCATCTAGACGAGGTCTTCTTATCGACCAATTTATTGCAGACCACGACCTGTGCCTTCTTAATGATGGCTCCCCTACTCTTTTCAGTGCTGGTCATGGTACCTTTTCTGCCATTGATCTTTCTCTTTCTTCTCCCTCTCTCCTCCCTTCATTACACTGGTCGCCACACGACGACCTTTGTGATAGTGACCATTTCCCGTTGATTATCACGCTCCCTTCCCGCTCCCCGATGGAGAGGTTACCTCGTTGGTCTTTCCACCGCGCCGATTGGCCTCTATATACTGCACAGGTCGAGTTTTCTCCCTCTTTGTCGGGTTGTATTGATGACGTCCTACGTGACGTGTCTGACGCGATTGTTCGCGCTGCTAACCTTGCTGTCCCGCGCTCATCTGGACAATTTCGTCGTCGGCAAGTCCCGTGGTGGAGTACGGCCATTGCCATTGCCATCCGTGATCGCCGTCGAGCTTTGCAACACTTTAAGAGGCACCCATCTGTAGCCAGCCTTTCTACCTTTAAGCGCCTTCGCGCTAAAGCCCGTTATTTAATCAAACAGAGCAAGCGGATATGTTGGGAACGATTCGTTTCTTCCCTTGGTTCCACTGTCCCTCTGTCACGGGTATGGGCTACACTTCGCTCTCTCCAAGGTTGCCATCGGCAGTCCACCCTCCCAGGCCTTCACCTCCCAGATGGCATTTGTACGGACCCATTAGTTCTCGCAGAACATCTTGCGACCCATTTTGCAGTGGCATCAGCGTCGGCCTCCTATCCAGCTGCTTTCCTTCATCAAAAACAGCAGGCTGAAGCTGTCACCTTATGTTTCACCACTTGTGAGTCAGAATCTTACAACGAACCTTTCACTGAATGGGAATTTCTTTCTGCTCTATCTGCTTCTCATGATACGGCTCCTGGCCCAGATTCCATTCATAACCAGCTGCTTCAACATCTCAGTGCTCCACAACGGCACCATCTTCTTCGGGTGTTTAACCGTATCTGGCTCCAGGGTGACTTCCCTTCTCAGTGGAGGGATAGCATTGTGGTTCCTGTCCTTAAGCCTGGTCAGAACCCCCTATCTGTTGACAGCTATCGGCCAATTAGTTTGACCAATGTTGGTTGTAAGTTACTTGAACGGCTGGTAGCCCGTCGGCTCACTTGGGTCCTCGAATCTCGGGATCTATTGTCCCCTTACCAGTGTGGCTTTCGAGAGGGACGATCTCCAATCGATCATTTGCTTCGCTTGGAATCCGCAGTTCGGCAGGCTTTTTCCCAGCGCCGCCATTTGGTTGCAGTGTTTTTTGACCTTCGCAAGGCCTATGACACGGCCTGGCGCCATCACATCTTACTAACCCTTCATCAGTGGGGTCTTCGGGGCCCACTCCCGATTTTCATCCGCCAGTTCCTGATCCATCGGTCATTCAGAGTTCGAGTTGGTACTGCTTTTAGTTCTCCACGGACCCAGGAGACGGGCATCCCACAGGGTTCTGTCTTGAGTGTCCTTCTTTTCCTCATTGCTATCGATGGACTTGTGGCCTCTGTCGGTCCCTTGGTCGCCCCTGCCGTGTATGTGGATGATTTCTGCATTTGGGTTAGTTCCTCCTCGATGCCATCTGCAGAACGGCAGCTCCAGGTGGCTATACGGCGTGCCTCTGCATGGACCCTCTCCCACGGGTTTCAATTCTCTCCTTTAAAATCGCGGGTGGTCCACTTCTGTCGCCGTACTACGGTCCACCCTGATCCAGAGCTCTATCTCGCTGCACAAAGATTGCCTGCGGTTCCACAGTTTCGTTTCCTAGGTCTTCTTTTCGACAACAAGCTCACTTGGCTGCCCCATATCAGACTCCTGAAGGTAGGATGTTTCCGTAAACTCAATGTCCTTCGCTTCCTTGCCCACTCCTCCTGGGGTGCGGACCGTTCCCTCCTCCTCCGTCTTTATCGTGCTCTAGTTCTGTCACGTTTGGACTATGGTTGTCAAGTTTATGGTTCAGCTGCTCCTTCCACGCTGCACGTGCTGGATCCAGTCCACCATCGTGGTATCCGTTTGGCCACCGGTGCCTTCCCTACTAGCCCTGTTGATAGTCTCCTGGTTGAAGCTGGGATCCCCCCCCTTTCTGTTCGGCGGTCCCAGCTTCTGGTGTCTTATGCCCTTACTATCCGTTCTTCTCCCGCTCATCCTTCCTATTCTATCCTATTCCCAGACCATGGACGTCGCCCGCCTGACTCCCGCCCTCGGGCGGGTTTACCGGTTGGGCTGCGCCTTGCGTCTCTTACCCGTGATTTTCGGCTTCCTTCTTTGTCCTGTCTTCCTCACTCCCTCCCCTCCACCCCTCCTTGGTTAGTTCCTCGGCCTCGAATTCGGATGGATCTCCGCCGCGGTCCGAAAGATTCCATCCCCCCGGTGGTGTTCCGTTCCTTTTTCCGCCAAATTTTATGGGAGTTTCGGGATGCTGTTGTTTTTTACACTGATGGCTCTAAATCTGCTGATCATGTTGGGTATGCCTTCACGTCCTTTGTTGGAACGGAAAATCATCTACTGCCACCCTCATGTGGGGTGTTTACTGCGGAATTGATGGCAATTTCCCGGGCCCTTACCTTTATTAAACAATCCCAACACAACCGCGTTTTGTTATGTACGGACTCGATGAGTGGCCTTCTTGCTATTGACCGGTGTTTTTCGCGCCATCCCTTGGTCTCTGCCATCCATGACCATCTCGCTGATCTTCACCGTGCTGCTTGTTCCATTGACTTCCTATGGGTCCCGGGCCATGTGGGTATCCCGGGTAATGAGCTCGCTGATCGTTTGGCTGGGGGAGCAGTTACTTACCCCCCGTTTTCTGTAACCCCTCCTGCAGCGGATTTACGGCTTCACATCAAATCCCACTTTGCACAGTCATGGGCCAATTCTTGGGAGGCTACTCCGCTGTCTAATAAACTTCGTGCCATTAAGGTGAATACAGGCCCATGGCGTTCTTCCTTTAGCCTCTCCCGCAAGGACTCGACCACACTGTGTCGTCTCCGCATTGGCCATACCAGGCTGACCCATGGTTTCCTTTTGCGTGATGAGCCACCCCCGCTATGTGGTTGTGGAGCCTTCCAGTCAGTGGCCCACATTTTGGTTGAATGCCCCCTTCTTTTGGCTCTGCGTGCTAAGTACAGACTCCCCCACACTTTACCTTTGATGTTGGCTGACGATTCCCGGATGGTCTCTCTGGTTCTAGGTTTCCTCCGGGAGAGTGGTTTTTATTCTCAGTTTTAAAGTTTTTAATCTCCCTCTGGTGTTGGGGCAGGGCGGTGAGTGTTTGGGTGTCTCCCACTGTAGGCAGTGTTCAGAGATTCCCGATTCACCTCCCTGACCGGAATCCTCTTTTCTTTCCCTTTTACTCTGTTTTTACCCCTTCTTTTTAAGGCTTGGTTAGTTTTTCTATTCCCATACGTACTTTCTGCATTATAGCAGTTGTACCTTCTAAGTCACAGGTGGTCTTGCCTATGCTGTTTCAGCATAGTGTTGGGTTCGTTCTCTTGCCAACTTCCCTCATTTGTTTTTACTAATGACAACGTGACTGCCCTTTTACGTTTCCCCTTTATCCGTTTTATTTTTCTGACTATACTGAGATGTCCCGTTAGCAGAATGGAGTCTATTTGAAACAAGGGACTGATGACCTTGCTGTTTGGTCCCTTTAACCTCAAACAACCAACCAACCAACCAACCATCCTGCCTCGGGCATGGATGTGTGTGATGTCCTTAGGTTCGTTAGGTTTAAGTAGTTCTAAGTTCTAGGGGACTGATGACCTCAGCTGTTGAGTCCCATAGTGCTCAAAGCCATTTGAACCACTTGAACTAAACAATAACAAACATACAACAACGAAACTTTCCACAGTTACACGTTAAACACAGGCATGTGCAGGGATGCCAACCGCATTTCGGTGCAACGCGCCACTGACGTGGAATTACGAATGTTCCTGCATTTTTTGAACAGACCTCGTATAGTAAGCGCGAAAACGTCACGACGATGTTGACTCAACTTCTATTGGAGACGCTGAAAGACGGGCGCAATGCATTACAGTGCTGTTTACCATTAACAGAAATGTTCAAATGTGTATGAATTCCTAAGGGACCAAACTGCTGAGGTCATCGGTCCCTGGTCGGCTGTTGTCAGAGTGGTTCTAGGCGCTTCAGTCCGGAACCGCGCTGCTGCTACGGTCGCAGGTTCGAATCCTGCCTCGGGCATGGATGTGTGTGATGTCCTTAGGTTAGTTAGGTTTAAGTAGTTCTAAGTCTAGGGAACTGATGACCTCAGATGTTGAATCCCATAGTGCTTAAAGCCATTTGAACCATCATCGGTCCCTAGAATTACGCACTACTTAAACTAACTTATGCTAAGAACAACACTCACACACACACACACACACACACACACACACACACACACACACACACACACACACACACACATGCCCGAGGGAGAACTCGAACCTCTCGCATAGAGACATACCAACATTCGTTCTTGCCTACCATTCGCAACTGGAACATGGAAGGGGGGGGGGGGGGAGGTGACAATGGCTCACAAAATACCCTCTGCCGCACACCATAAGGTGGAATCAGTCGCTTTCCAGACAGCTGGTCGTTGATTCTGGAACGCGTCTCGTATCTGATTTCAGATGCTTCTAAGCAACTAAGTCTTAAGAAGTTATGTCACCTACTGATGACCAGTTAGACTTTTGCCAGTATTTGCTCCGAACTATGTATTGCAGTGCATGACGTTTAAGAACATCGAACCAGTACAATTAACTTTGCTACCAACGTACGGCTACTTATTAGGTTGATGCATAAGTTCGCAACTTTTTTGTTTTGCATGCTGGTATTCCGGTTGCTATAGGTTTATTTATGGATCGCCATTTTTTATTTGTAAGTCGCTGCTGCTGTCTAAATTTACATGCTGTCATTTTGTCATCTGGAGATAGTGAGTGGAGATGTGGATGCTAGAAAGTGAAGTGAAGAAATTGGAATATTTCCAACATATTCCTCTGTTTGGGTTCAGTAGAGGGGTGACAGCAGCAGAGGCAGCCACAAACATTTGCGCCACGCATAGGGGTAATGTCACTGGCAGAGCACGGCAAGAAAATGGTTTTCTCTTTTTAAGGATTTTAGTTTTAACATTAGTGACTCTCCACGTTCAGAAAAAGTTTGGTGGTTTGATGGAGATCGTTTAAACGCAACCTTAGGATAATTTAGGTTGAGTAGTGTGTAAGCTTAGGGACTGATGACCTTAGCAGTTAAGTCCCATAAGATTTTACACACGTTTGAACGTTTTTGAGAACTGGAAAAATATGATGCACTGTGATCATTCCATCATCGTGCGATATTTTCATGCAGTGGGGAAGGTTCAAAAATTGGCTTTATCGGTACTGCATGCTCTAAGCCAAAATAACAAAAATAAGGGGCGGCTGTATGTGCATCTCTGATGGCTCGTCATCAGTTGGTTTGTGATCAACACCGACCATTCGTATCCTGGTGACGAGAAATGGTGCCTTTATCGTAACCCAAGGAAAAGAAAGGAATGGTTGTGCCCAAACAAAGCAGTACCTCCCCCTACAAAGATCTGCGGGCATTCCACAAAAAATAGTGTTATTCATCTGGTGTATTACGATGTGGTGTATTACGATGTGGTGTATTACGATGTGGTGTATTACGATGTGGTGTATTACGATGTGGTGTATTACGATGTGGTGTATTACGATGTGGTGTATTACGATGTGGTGTATTACGATGTGGTGTATTACGATGTGGTGTATTACGATGTGGTGTATTACGATGTGGTGTATTACGATGTGGTGTATTACGATGTGGTGTATTACGATGTGGTGTATTACGATGTGGTGTATTACGATGTGGTGTATTACGATGTGGTGTATTACGATGTGGTGTATTACGATGTGGTGTATTACGATGTGGTGTATTACGATGTGGTGTATTACGATGTGGTGTATTACGATGTGGTGTATTACGAATTGCTTCTCCGAGGTGGAACCATCACTCCTGACATCTATTGTTAACAGGGACGTCCTGTACACACAATGCAAGAACAACCACCAGGAAGACTGCGTGAAGTGATACTAATCACGATAACGCCGCTTTTTGCTAGACAAAAAGCACTATACAGGAATTGGTTTGGGAAGTCATTCCGCACTCACCTTACTCACCTTATCTTTAGCGCTCAGATTCACCTTTTCGGCTCTCTGTCAAACAACCTTTCAGGAACTTCCTTTCTTGATGCAAATGCACTCCGAACATGGCTCGGCGTGTTCTTGGCTCAAAACCACATGGTTTCTACAGTCGCGACATCAAAACTTATGGAAAAACGCTACGGACATATGTATCAACCTCAATTATATTTACATGCGCCTGTTTGCTTTTTTTGTGTATTTGAGCAAGTTAATGCTGCCATTATATTGGAGCGGCTCTTTACGCTGAGGGTGGCGCGGCTCTCCAAGCAGAGCAGTACTGCCGAAACAAACCAGAGCTGCTCCGTGCGCGTGACTATAACGGCGCTGCAAGCGTAGCGTCATGGAGAAGAGCAGCATTGCGGAAAACAGACATATATGTTTTTGAAAGCGGTGACCAGAGCTGGCAGTGTTCGCCTGTTGCTGTGGGTAGCAGAATCAGGACTGTTGCTGGCGCTTGGTTTTCTATTGTTGTACTGTTGAGTGATGGTATCAGCGAACACCATGATAGCAACAATTTTTGCTTAGTGATCTTTATGGTACTTCTTAGCAGATTAAAACTGTATGCTGGACCGAGGCTCGAACTCGGGACCTTTGTCTTTCGCGGGCAAGTGCTCTACCATCCGAGCTACCCAAGCATGACTCATGACCCGTCCTCACAGCTTCAGTTCTGCCAGTAGTTCGTTATTGCGGAGACATGGCTTAGCCACAGCCTGGGGGATGTTTCCAGAACGAGATTTTCACTCTGCAGCGGAGTCAGCGGAGTGTGCGCTGATATGAAAATCCTGGCAGATTAAAACTGTGTGCCAGACCGAGTCTCGAACTCGGGACCTTTGCTCAGATGGCAGAATACTTGCCCTCGAAAGGCAAAGGTCCCGAGTTAGTCTCAGTCCGGCACACAGTTTGAATCTGCCAAGAAGTTTCATATCAGTGCACACTCCGCTGCAGAGTGATAATCTTACTCTAGACCTTTATGGAAACCGCGACAGCAGAATCATCACAACTGATCAAAAAAAAATGGCTCTGAGCACTATGGGACTTCTGAGGTCATCAGTCCCCTAGAACTTAGAACTACTTAAACCTAACATCTTAAACATCCATGCCCGAGGCAGGATTCGAACCTGCGCCCGTAGCGGTCGCGCTGTTCCAGACAGTAGCGCCTAGAACCTCTTTTTCCTTTTTTTTTTTTTTTTTTTTTTTTTTTTTTTTTTTTTTTTTTTTTTTTTTTTTTCCGGACACTCCCGCCGGCACAACTGATTCAGATTGGAAAAGTTATGTGATGAGTTGGCAACAAAATTACTGACTAAAAGTACAGGATACATTCCCCTTTATTTCGTTGCATTAAAACAAGAGGCGGTAAAAAGAACATAAATGACACACATGAAAATCGTGTTTCATTGTGAGCAAAGTTTTGCAAAACCATCTCTTCAGTTGGAGAGCTTCATTTGTTGCTCTGTTAAAACTTCGTCCTGCCTGCTAAGTGTCTTGCACAGGACGCTCGATTTCTGCTATATATCCTTCACTGGCAGTTGGAGAGTCTTCTTGGTCAGTGACAGTGTTGTGTGAAAAAATAAGCACATTTCAAAATATCGCCAGCAAATTGTGGTCAAGTTCCTATTGGCCTTCAAAATATGTTCCACTTGGTTCTCATTATTCCAAAAGCAATTTTAATCAATCATCGTGGTCAAGGAAGGCATTTGTCGAAATACTATTTCCCTGCATCTAAACCCGTTGACTGTAAGATTTGATAAAATGCCTCAACAGCGGATATGCCTCATCTCCAATGAATAAAAAGAAGCCGGCCGAAGTGGCCGTGCGGTTAAAGGCGCTGCAATCTGGAACCGCAAGACCGCTACGGTCGCAGGTTCGAATCTTGCCTCGGGCATGGATGTTTGGGATGTCCTTAGGTTAGTTAGGTTTAACTAGTTCTAAGTTCTAGGGGACTAATGACCTTAGCAGTTGAGTCCCATAGTGCTCAGAGCCATTTTTTGAATAAAAAGAACAGTAGAACTGATGTATTTGGTAGTGGAGGGTCTGGCGGTACACTGAGCTTCCCTTTTTGCATCAAGCGATACACACTATAAGAATGAAATCGAAACCATCGCTTTCCTCCCCATACCGCCCCACATCGATTGGAATGAATTTCCCATGAGCATTTGCAGCTGCCTGTAGTAAGATTGAATGCAAATGTTCGTAACTATAAAACATGGTAGCAGGTTTTTCTGGGCATTTTAGATGACTGTTTCCTGTCAACATCACTGATTGCATTTGGAAAGTTCTGTTTGTTATTTAAACCATTTACGGCATTTAGATAATCATCTTCAGAAGTCACTCGCATGTGGAGTAATTGGAGGCAATCCCACGCTTTGGTCGTTGGTTCGACAATTCTTACAGTGGTTATGAAGCCTATTGTGAATGTCAGAGCCATGTAAAGAAAACTACTTCTGGTTTCTAGAAACCTGAATGTCAGAGCCATGTAAAGAAAACTACTTCTGGTTTCTAGAAACCTGTAACAGTTCTCGCTTAACCAATTGTTAGTGACCTTAAAAATTACATTGCGCCATTAAAAAAAATCTGCATTTACTTGTGCATTACTATCATTTGCCAAAATATCGTTTCCGTACCCCAAACTGTTTGAGATGAAAGGGTGTTACGAAGATTTCATTCTCTTTATCATGTCGGTACATGAGTGGGACAATGTGAATGCGCGCGCTATATACAATCAATTTTCTCTATATCAGAGGGGACTATAGATACCATACCAAGTTTAAAGAAAACTTCAGTGTGTTAACTACATTCGGTACGCAGCAACGTAAGACCTAACGTGCGCCAACCGCAGATTCATAGCGAACTTTATTTTTCATTGCAAACTACTCGACTTTCTTGCGGCAGCTTACTTCATTTTAAAATATGATAGTAACTATAGCGATTAACGGAATGGTAAGCAGTTGATCACGAGGCTGACGAGTAAAGCTATGAGATGCGCGAGAATCATCTAATCTAAAAAATAAAAAATAAAAAATAAAAATTCCCCGCTAGGATTCCATGAACTTATTGCTGAAATTGCTGAAACTTTCGTCCGTTTTCATCAGTACACAGCTCGCATATGCCTGCTAATGATTGTCTAACACGCTCAAAACAACCAAATATTTCACGAATAATGACTGCAGCTTCAGCTAAAGGGGCAACTATCTCTTCTGGAGTGTGTGTCGGTACTCTAAACACTTCATCTCACCCGACAAAGAACGAATCCATAGGTCAGCAACATCTCTACGACAGTATTAATCACAGAAAATCTTGAACACGGTCTGAACATCACAAGCGTCAAAATATTCGTGGATCCTTAGCTAGGAGATCGTGCACTTGTGACATTTCGTCATGCAAACAATGTTTCTTTTCATCTCTTATCAACTCTTAAAATCTTGTATTCGTAATTTTTTTCTCCTTACATACAAATTTTTCGAAATTTTCTTTAAACCTACTATCCAACCATTATTGTTTACAAGGCCCTCTTTTGACGAAAACCATCGGCAATGGCACTGTACTTTCACAGGACTGCAATTTTAAAACATAAAAAGTACTGCAGTTCAAAGCGGTCTAATTGTAGGGGTCTTATAGTTTATTATACAGGGTGTCCCACATATAACCGGCACGCTTCACGTGCCGGTTCATCATCTCTAGTCGAATTGCTTGTGAAATGGTAACACTGGCTCGAAAGTTGGCTACATTGCATTTTATCGGAAAGTTGAGTGCAGCCGTGTGTTCGGCTTCAGTTGTGAGAAGTTCATTGAGTTGTTACAGAAATAGGGCATTTCGCATTAGAACAGCAAGTTGTTGATGTAGAGTATTACATAAGAACAGGCTCCATCAAGGAATGTTAAAAAGTGTTTCAAGCAAGTGCCCTGGTAGGAAACACCCCACGACCAGTACTGCACAAGGTCTATGAGAAATGGAGGGCTGTAGGATTTCTTCAGAATGTGCGTACTAATAGGCGACCGACGGTGAGGATATCTGAAACCATAGAAAGAATTCGCATGGACATTACGAGAACACCCCGCAAGTCGGTAAGGAGGTTAGCGCAACATGTTGGTGTTATCGTATACTAAAAGATATAAAATCAAAACTTATTATATATTGATAATTTTTACTTTTGAACCGTCTAATTACTGCTGAATGAAACAGTTTTCGTGTCATACGCATTTCGCCTCTGTTCTTTACAGAGTTTCTTCAGTGGCAAGTTACGTGGGTGACGTTCTACATGCTGTGTACTTGTAACAAATGGTCCAAATGGCTCTAAGCACTATAGGACTTACCATCTGAGGTCATCAGTCCCCTAGACTTAGAACTACTTAAACGTAACCAACCTATCACACACACCCATGACCGAGGCAGGATTTGAACCTGCGACTGTAGCAGCAGCGCGGTTCCGGACTGAAGCGCCTAGAACCGCTCGGCCATAGCGGCCGGTTATTTGTAATATTTTTTGACATTTGAGTTTGTTTTCCACATTCCACAGCACTAGGATTGTTCTGATGCTATGTTTTGTTTTGTGCTGCCAACAGACGGTTCAAAAGTAAAAATTATCAACATACCGTAATTTACACGCAACTGAGAACGACAGCATTTCAAAAGTTGAAGATGGAATTAAAAGCTTTTCGTGTGAGTGTGATGCAATAGTTGAAATTTGAGGATCAAGAAAAAGAGTCCATTATTACACCCTAAACAGTACAAAAATCTAGAGATCTTAGATTCTTTCTATGCCCAGTTAGCAGATGCATACAAGCTGTGTGCAGAATTCGAACCATGTGGAGCAGCCGCTCACACAACTAACCAAAGCATGACCCACATCACCAACGAGTTCCCCGAAGACAGAGGGCTCTGAGCACTATGGGACTTAACATCTATGGTCATCAGTCCCCTAGAACTTAGAACTACTGAAACCTAACTAACCTAAGGACATCACACAACACCCAGCCATCACGAGGCAGAGAAAATCCCTGACCCCGACGGGAATCGAACCCGGGAACCCGGGCGTGGGAAGCGAGAACGCTACCGCACGACCACGAGATGCGGGCCCGAAGACCGACTTATCAGTAGAGGCGTCTGGTGCAAAAGGTACCTGGACTTTTTTAACATCATGTGATTTTTATTTGTGGGGCACACTAAAAAGCAAAGCGTATGTGACAGTCCCCGCATAATCGAAGATCTTAAACGGAACATTGCTAGAGAAATTAATATTATCAGGCCTGCAGAATTACAGCATGTTGCTGGTAACGTCATCACACGAAGTCAGCGAAGCTTGGACGCCCATGGCCGCCACTTACAGAAGCTCTTGTAAGAAGGTAACTACATGTTTTTTAACGTTGCTGTTATTTATTCTTTTCTAGTTAGTTCTTTGTACTTGAATCTCGGGCTAAGGCGTACCGGTTTTGTGCGGGACACTCTGTATTATACTGATTTCGTTTATCTACAAACAACTGAGCGCACACTGGTTCATGGAACACGTCGTTAATTGTCCAGAACTGCTGTCAAAGTCTTCATCTGTGGTTACAGGAATTTCAAAGGGTATCTATCGCAGAGAGTGAAACACGAGCCGAGAATTCTGAATTCTCTAGAATAAATGAGAATTAATTGAAACCCTCAGCTGCCGACAGATGTTAATCTACCTCGATGGAGACAACTGAAAATGAAAATGTGTGCCCCGACCGAGACTCGAACACGGGGCCTCCTGCTTACATGGAGGACGCTCTATCCATCTGAGCCACCGAGGACACAGATGAATAGCGCGACTGCAGGGACTTATCTCTGTTTGCTTGTTATTCCTATGTTTGCTTGTTGAAGAGGTAACTTGGCTCGTGAAGCATGCGTAATCCTGCCCATGGAAGAGAGGTCTCCGGATTCTGGTTCTGACTCAGCACATTTGTTTAACCTGTCCTGATTATTTAGCGCACTGAACGCTTCGTCGCGATTCAAAGATTTTACTCAAATGGCTCTTAGCACTATGGGACTTAACTTCTAAGGTCATCAGTCCCCTAGAACTGAGAACTGCTTACCTAACTAACCTAATGACATCACACACATCCATGCCCGAGGCAGGATTCGAACCTGCGACCGTAGCGGTCGCGCGGTTCGAGACTGTAGCGCCTAGAACCGCTCGGCCACCCCGGCCGGGCGTGATTTTACTCGAACACGTGAGGAATTTCATCTGTATCCCAGTGGTTCATCCGTTGCAGTATTATACTTGTGCACTTAAAGCGTTGACCAACACTGTATTATATGCAACGAAATCTCACGTGGTTCCATTATCAGTTAACTGAATATAATTATCCATGCCCGTTGATCGCAGCACGTCTCAAATACTTCCAGAACCAATCTTCGGTGCTCCTACATCTACAGCAGTACATTACAAACCACTGTGAAGTACATGGCAGCGAGTGCTCTGTATAGTGCCGTACAGTGATTTCTCCCTGATCCATTCGGGTATCGAGGGCGGGAAGAATTACTCCTTAAATGCCACATGGTCCTGAGAAGGGATGGAGCCTTCAGTACGAGCAACGTCCCATATTGATTTATACTTCATTTTTTCTCATCATTCATGGTCGCGATTTGCCTCATGATTAAAATTGCGAGCATCTAGAACTTTGATCTCACCTAGGTGGTAGGACAATCGCTACAATCTGATTAAAATTACTTGACACTTGACGTCTGTCACTTGCCACTACTGTGTTGCCACATCGGCTGCGGCTCGGTTAACGATGACACACAGACGAGTGTTTAAATGCTGTATATGTAACGCGGAGCAATGTTGCAAGCGGCTGCCGTCAGGTATGACGGGAATGCGAGATTCTCTGTCCACAGATTTTTAACTGACCAATGACTGAAATGCAGCAGACGACGCGTTTTGTATCATTGGATTTACACCCGTGTGCTAACCTAATCACAACCTTGTGATGTGCAGTGAATTCGAGAAAACCGCCAACAGCCTGCAGCAGAACTGTTAATCACGTTCGCTTCGTTAACTGCAATTAACGCTGACCTCTACGGGGAAACTCAAGACAGAAAAAAAAGAAAAAATCAGGTACAGCACTAAAAGCAAAGTGTAACTTCTTGCGTTCGCTGCACAAGCTGACGCGATACCAACCGACGATCAGTCCTGGTTAGTACTCGCTTGCAGGTTATAAGCAACACAAGCGGACTCCAAACGAAATAAAGAATGATAGAAAGAAAAATAAGACCAAATAAAAAGTCAATAAGGTGATGAAAATTATGCGACAAAAGATTAAACATGAAAAAATATAAACCAGTTAACTTAAAATAATAATAATAATAACAATAATAATAATAAGGCCCGGGAAACGAATAGGCCTCCGGTACGTTCTGCCAGTCGTAAAAGGCGACGAAAAGAACAAACCACTAATAGGGCTAACCCCCCCTTTTAGTGTGATTAGTTGGTTCAGGACAGAACTAATGAAGCCTCGGACAAGCGCTGTCATGGTCGGGGACGACGCTTGAACCCTATGCCCGTCCACAATGGGAACGACAGTGCTAGCCACACGGAAAATGATTTAAATCCAAATAGAGGTGTTTTGCAGGATATGCTTCCTGCAACCACTCTAGAAGGAAAACAAAGCCAGAGGATGAGATGGTCAGATGAAGTTAACAGACACCTCGTGTTCTGTTATTACCAAGCAACAAACTTAGGAATCAACACAACTGGATACAGATCACAAGTATCCACAACATTTATTACCAGATACCCAGAATTAAAATTTTTAACAGAACAACGACTAGCTGATCATATCCGTGTAATAATCAAAAATAACAGGTTGTAGAAAACATCAAACAACAAGTACAACAAATACTGGAACAAAATAATGTGCAATCAGAAGAAGAAGAAGAAAATACAGTAATGGACTGAAACATCCCAGAGCAAACAAACAAAGAACAACACGCACCAATTAAACAATCAGAGGAAAACGAAATCTTAAGACAGCCACCAGAACAAGCACAAATAGAACACGAAGTGACACAGATTTTAGATATAGAAGAAAAATTTCAGCTAACATATATAGAATACAAAGACACAAATACAGACATTAGACCATTCTTGCATAGACCACCAAATAACCCACAAGTCGAAACAACAATAAAAACTATCAACACAATCATACACAACAAAATAAATGAAAACACAACTATGGAAGAGTTACAACTACTGGTTTATATAGGAGCACTCACTACACTAAATATACACACTAGGCAGAGATCAGAACCAACCAACACATAGAAGAAACCCACAAAACCAGCATGGCAACACAGGCAACAGATCAGAATAGAAAAACTGAGAAGACATTGGACAGCTAACACAATTTATGAGAAATGAAATATCAGACAAAAAACGAAAAAGGTTAGGTAAAATCTCACAAGAAGAAGCGATAGAGCAATTAGATGAAAAGAAGCAGAAATTACAAGCATTGGCCAAACGACTTATAAGATACAAAATAAGTGAAAATAGAAGGAAACAAAACCAAACATTCAACACAAACCAAAAGACATTTTATCAGACAATAGATAACACACACATTAAAATAGACAACCCACCAAACAGAACAGACATGGAAAACTTCTGGAGCAACATATAGTCAAACCCAGAACAACATAACAGGCATGCACGGTGGATACAAGCAGAAACAGACACATACAAGATGATACCACAAATGCCTGAAGTGATAGTTTTGCAACATGAAGTCACCCGAGCAATTAATTCTACACACAATTGGAAAGACCCTGGAAAAGATAAAATAGCAAATTTCTGGCTAAAGTAGTTCACCTCAACACATTCACATCTAACTAAATTATTTAACAGTTACATTGCAGCCCCATACACATTCCCTGATACTCACACATGGAATAACTTACCTGAAACCTAAAGATCAAGCAGACACAGCAAACCCAGCAAAATATCTCCCCATAACATGCCTACCAACAATATAGAAAATATTAACTTCAGTCATTACACAGAAATTAATGACACATACAACACAGAACAAAATTATAAATGAAGAACAAAAAGGCTGTTGCAAAGGAGCACGAGGATGTAAAGAGCAACTGATAATAGATGCAGAGGTGACATATCAAGCTAAAACTAAACAAAGGTCGCTACACTACGCATACATTGATTACCGAAAAGCTTTTGATAGTGTACCCCATTCATGGTTACTACAAATATTGGATATATACAAAGTAGATCCTAAATTGATACAGTTCCTAAACATACTAATGAAAAATTGGAAAACCACACTTAATATCCAAACAAATTCAAATAATATCACATCACAGCCAATACAGATTAAGCGTGGAATATACCAAGGAGACTCATTAAGTCCTTTCTGGTTCTGCCTTGCTCTGAATCCACTATCCAACATGCTAAATAATACAGATTATGGATACAATATTACTGGAACATACCAACACAAAATCACACATTTGCTATACATGGATGATCTAAAACTACTGGCAACAACAAATCAACGACTCAACCAATTACTAAAGATAACAAGTATTCAGCAGTGATATAAATATGGCTTTTGGAACAGACAAATGTAAGAAAAATAGTATAGTCAAGGGAGAACACACTAAACAAGATGATTACATATTGGATAACCACAGTGACTGCTTAGAAGCGATGGAAAAAACAGATGCCTATAAATATCTAGGATACAGACAAAAATAGGAATAGATAATACAAATATTAAAGAAGAACTAAAAGAAAAATAGAAAGACTAACAAAAATACTGAGAACAGAATTGACAGCAAGAAACAAGACAAAAGCTATAAATACCTATGCTATACCAATACTGACCTTCTCATTTGGAGTAGTGAAATGGAGTAACACAGACCTGGAAGCGCTCAATACACTTACACGATCACAATGCCACAAATATAGAATACATCACATACATTCAGCAACAGAGATTCACATTAAGCAGAAAGGAAGGGGATTCATCGACATAAAAAACCTACATTATGGACAGGTAGACAATTTAAGAAAATTCTTTCTAGAACGAGCAGAAACTAGCAAAATACACAAAGCAATCACTCATATAAATACATCAGCTACACCACTGCAATTTCATAACCACTTCTACAACCCTTTAGATCGCATAACATCAACAGATACAAAGAAAGTAAATTGGAAAAAGAAAACACTACATGGCAAGCACCCCTATCATCTACACAGCCACACATCGATCAAGACGCATCCAACACATGGCTAAGAAAAGGCAATATATACAGTGTGACGGAAGGATTTATGATTGCAATACAGGATCAAACAATAAACACCAGATATTACAGCAAGCATATTATTAAAGATCCCAATACAACAACAGATAAATGCAGACTTTGCAAACAACAAATAGAAACAGTAGATCACATCACAAGTGGATGTACAATACTAGCAAATACAGAATACCCCAGAAGACATGACAATGTAGCAAAAATAATACATCAACAACTTGTCATAAAACATAAACTAATAAAACAACACGTTCCCACATACAAGTATGCACCACAAAATGTACTAGAGAATGATGAATACAAATTATACTGGAACAGAACCATTATAACAGATAAATAACACCACATAACAAACCTGACATCATACTCACCAATAAAAAGAAGAAATTAACACAACTAATCGAAATATCCATACCCAATACAACAAATATACAGAAGAAAGCAGGAGAAAAAATTGAAAAATACATCCAACTGGCTGAGGAAGTCAAGGAGATGTGGCATCAGGATAAAGTTGACATTATACTATCAACTACAGGAGTCATACCACACAATATCCACCAGTACATCAATGCAATACAGCTACATCCAAACGTATATATACAACTACAGAAATCTGTAATTATTGATACATGTTCAATTACCCGAAAGTCCCTAAATGCAATGGAACATACACCGTACAGTTAAAAGGAAGTCACGCTTGATCAAGGTCCGCGTCACTTTCCATTTTTAACCAGACGTAACGTCTGAGACAAATAATAATAATAATAATAATAATAATAATAATAATAATAATAATAATAATAATAATAATAATAATAAACATTTTGATAAAAGTTTGAAAATAAAAAACATCGTCCGACAAGATTTGAACCCACGGCCTTCTGCACGTCAGACTGTAACTTAACTACTGCACTACGGCACCACTTCACGTTATGATATGTTTATTTGCCGCCTTCAAAACGTTTGGCTTCAGGCAATGTTGTACGAAGCTTACCTACTGTGATGGTAGTAACTGAATATGCGACGCCGAGTCGTGTTTTGTGCTAAAGGATCCAGTGTTGTTTGGCTAGTGATGTGTACGCAACGTGTCGTTACAAGTGCATTATGTCTGAGCTCAGTGCGTTCGAACTTGGGCAAATTGATTGTGCTCGCATGGTGAGTGCTTGCATAACAAAGGAGGTCCAACTGTTTGTTTCAAGAGGCACCGTATCGTAGATTACACTGCATATAAGGTCCGCGTAAGTAGCGCAGCGGTAGCGTTACCGCCTATAACGCGAGGGGGCCCGGGTTCGATTCCCGACAGGAGACTGAGTGCTGTGTGTCCATTTTTATCATCATTGACACGCCGACGTGGCGTCAACTAAAAAGACTTGCACGGCGGCCGAACCGCGAAGGCGATATCCCGACCAATAAATGCCATACGATCATTTATTTCATTTCACTGCATATAAGGAAAAGCGGAGGAACATCAGCCATTTAGTCACAATGCGGACGAAGGCGTATATTGAGTGGCGGTGACGAGCCGTCATTGAAGAGGACGGCGACAAAAAATAAGAAGACTGTTGCAATAGTCACTGCAGAACTGAATGCCGCAATCACAATCGCCGTCAGGTCCAAACAACACGAAGGGAGCTCTATGAGCAGGGAATCGCAAGGTGAGCTGAAACTCCATCATTCATGAGTTAGAATTATATATTAATACCTTCAGCTGCTGACGGGCGTTGATATATATCAACGGGGACTTGTGAAAATGTGTGCCCTGACCGGAACTCGAACCCGGGATCTCCTGCTTATATGGCAGACGCTCTATCCATCTGAGCCACCGAGGGCACAGAGGATAGTGTGACTGCAGGGACTATCTCACGCATGCCTTCCGCGAGACCCACATTCTGACCGTATATGTCCGCACACTACATTCGTAGTGTCCCTACCCAACACACTCATTACTCGTGTAAGACATTCTTACCAAGTCCCGTAAGAGTCCGGGTAATGTGTGTGCATCCCCACTGGAGGAGGTCATAGCCGGTATTGCCAGAACTATATACTTACATAGAAATGTCCGAAAGAACAGACACCATATCAATATAAGTATGTATATCACTCATGAGTGGTGTAAATGCTTGTAAGAGGAAACCGTGGTGCCAATCACAAAACCTGGGCTGCGGAGCAATGGTAGAATGTGATTTGCTGAGATGAGTTTGGTTTCACTGTGTTTCCAACTTCTGGCCCAGTTTACGTCCTAAGAGTCAAACGTGGCGGAGGTTCGGTGATGGTTTGGACAGCAATGTCGTAGTATTCCATGCGCCTTATCGTTACTCATAAAGGTCGCACTTCAAAAAATGGTTCAAATGGCTCTGAGCACTATGGGACTTAACTGCTGAGGTCATCAGTCCCCTAGAACTGACAACTACTTAAACCTAACTGACCTAAGGACATCACACACATCCGTGCCCGAGGCAGGATTCGAACCTGCGACAGTGCACTCGCGCGGTTCCGGACTGATGCGCCTAGAACCGCTCGGCCTCCACGACCGCCAAAGGTCGCACTACAGGGGAGGATTATGTGACCATTTTGGCTGATCGGGTCCATCCCATGGTACAACGATCGTCCTCCAATGGCGACGCTGTGTTCCAATACAAGGCCCTGTTCACAGAGCTCCCATCGTGCGTATTTCATTCCCATGATTTTTTTTATTAGTTATCATGTTTGGTGAAATGCGAAATTAAAGGGCCGGACTCTGGATTCGGGATCTAAAGAAAACAGCCAGACAGTGAATTGTAAGTCAACTGATGACTCGTTGTGGCAGTTCAGCAATGGCGAACAGTTCGGGCGTGACGTTGAGCTCTCTGATTTGAGGAAGGCACCACTAATGCTTGAAGTTTCAACTTTCAACTAATTTAAACCAGGCTATAGAAGTGTAACCCGTGTGCAGTACAGCCCACTTTCCCAACTGCCGTCATTACGTGAATGGACAACATGGAGTGTGACATCAAGGATAGCGCTGGATGACGTGTTTCCTGTGGAAGGAGGGTGTAAAACTGCAGCTATTCACAGGCGATTTGTGGCAGTGTATAGTGTGTGTACCGTCCCGAGAAAGTGCTTTTGCAAGACAACGCTCGTCCCCATCCGCTACACCCGCCATATTTTCTTGATTTTTGCGGGCATTCGGATATCAACTGGAGCCTTTCGGACCAGCCCAGTTCAGAGTCTGTGTGCAGAGGCTGGTGAACCACCACTCTGGATTCGGCGACGTATCCTTTTGGCTCAACAGGCGCTGAAAATCTCAGCGTCACCCCAGTTCAGTGATCCAACCCACCTTTGAACGACTGTTCAGGAATCGGCCCCAAGCGGCCCAGACATTTGGTATACGTGCTACGGACTGCCTCAAGATTTTGGATCTCTCCGGCACGAAAATACACACAGGGTTGGAACGCACTGCCGCCTTGGTGTCTTCGCAGGCCCAAAGTGATTTTAACCTTGACGCAGTATCCGAAAAATTGTACTCCAGATATGGTTTTTACAACTTTGTTTTCGTCTATGTTAAGTATGTACCATAGTTTTATCGTTATTTGTACAGATGGATCTCAGCAGGGGAATGCTCTCGCTTGTTCTGAGGTTTTCCCTGATAAGGGTTTTAAAGTACGTCTTCCAGAACAATTTACAAATTGTGATGCAGAATTATATGGCATTCTAATGGAACTGGAGAGGGGTCACAGGCATCACCGTACGAGTTTTCTTGTCTGTTCCAACTCTCTTAGTGCACTGCAAGCGCTTCACCAAATGTATCCGGTAGACCCGCTGATTCCGCTCATCCATGACTGCTTACAGCGGCTCCAACGCCGAGGCAACGTGGTGATCTTTTGCCGGGTACCTGTCCACGTTGGGATACAGGGCAACGACATGGCTGATAAAGCTGCCAAGGAAGCATGTTGGGATGGTGGTGTCCATCAATGTCCCATACCGTTGCACGCCATTATTTCATTTTCTGACAGATGCATCACGCGTCAGTGGGAGACTGAATGGTTGCAGGTGTCGGACAAAAGACTGCCGTCGCTCAAACCGACCACAAAAGCTTGGCGGACTTCGTGTTTTTGCTTACCAGACGGTGCCTGGGGCATAGCCCTTTCAAACATGGCTTCCTCCTCCGGGGGAAGGATCCACCTTTTTGTGAAGTTTGTTGCGTGCCGCTTTCAGTTTAGCATATTGTGGCTACGTGTGTCCTGTATACTGATAATAGGGCAGCCCTTGGTCTCGCTGGAGATCTGTCCACCGTCCTCGCAGATACCGATACCAGTGTTAACAGAGTGGTGAAGTTCTGTGAACTATCAGGCCTCATCCCTAAACTGGTGGGGAAGGGCGGTAGACTTAAGTACGTTATGGACCGCCATGCATGTGGGGACAGCCTTCGTCCCCACCCATGAGATTACATGTTGACTTTTCGTCGGGGCGCTGATGACTGTGACGTCGAGCGCCCCCTCAACCCAATTCATCATCATAAATCATAATCATCTCCTGATTTGCCCCGTTCTGATTACTACCTACCTAGGGCTATGAAGACACCTCTGTGAGGACATCGTTTCGCGGACTACGTGGAATTACGAGCAGCTGTCCTGCAGAGTGCGACAGACTCCAGAAAAATAGTTAGAGGAGGGCCTGCAGAAGTTAAAAAGACAGTTAGGAGAACACTGTGGATGTGGCAGTACCTGGCATCCCAGTTTAGCGATGGCAGCCGTTCTTTTCCGACTCGTTTAGTGACGAGCGTTGTCGTTTTGCAGGAACACATTACGTGACGATGCACACTCACCACAAACTGCTACCAGGCGCCTGTAAGTACCCTCAGCGTTTACACCCTCCTTCCACAGAAACCACATCGTCCAGTGCTGCCCCCGAAGATCGCACTCCTTGTTGTCGGCTCACGTAATGACAGCAGTTAAGCAAGGAGGCTGTACTGTGCAGGAGTAAAATTATAGTGATAGTCCTGTCACCTCCGCTTACACCAGAGTAATACGAGGGCTGTTCAAAAAGTAAGGTGACCTTTCAAATTGTGCGGGCAATGTTCATTCGACTATCGATCTATTTTTTGTTATGTTGGAACGCATGTCTCGAACATATGTTCACAGTTTAAAGTGTACAGCACATTTTGTTTTTGACGGATAGAAAGGTTAAGCGTGTTTTAGTTTGCTCGGAGATTTTCGATTATTATAAAAAATTGAGCAAGGAATTTGCATAAAATTTTGTGTGAAAAATGGAATCAAGTGCTCCAAGACACTTGAAATCTTAACAGTGGCATATGGTGAGTCTGCTTTAAGTAAAAAAAAAAAGTTTACAAATGGTACAAGCATCTTCCAAGATGGCCAATAAGATGCCAATGACGAAACTTGCTCTGGACGCCCCAGCACATCAATAAAAGATAACGTCGAAGCTGTGAAGAAAATTGTTTTGGAAAATCGTCGCATTACCGTAAGAGAAATTGCTGAGGATGTTGACATATCGGTCGGCTCGTGTCATGCAATTTATTCGGATGTTTTGGGCTTGAGACGTGTGTCAGCGAAGTTTGTTTCAAAACTTCTCAATTTTGATCAGAAGAACCGTCGCATGAGCATCGCTCACGAGCTCTTGAATGAGGTCAGTGATGATCCTGATTTGCTCAAAAGGGTCATAACTGGTGACGAAACATGGGTTTACGGTTATAACGTCCCAATTGTCCCAATAGAAGCATCCCGTAGAGCCAAAACAGAAAAAAGCACGCCAAGCTCGATCAAATGTCAGTTTTGCTCACTGTTTTTTTCAGTTCCCGTGGCGTAGTGCATCATAAATTTATGCCTCAAGATCGTATGGTAAATAAGGAGTATTGCCTTGACGTTATGCGCCGTTTGCGAGAGCAAAACGCGAAAAACTTCCGGAATTGTGGAAAAACAATTCATGGCTTTTGCATGACACTGCACCTGCTCCTTTATCATTGCTTGTGAGATTTTTTGGCCAAAAAACAATACAATCACGCCTCAATCACGATATTCACCGGATTTGCCTCCCCTTCCAGTTTTTTCCATTCCCAAAATTGAAGAGGTCTGTGAAGGGACGAATATTTTCAACGATTGAGAAAGGAAAAACTGCATCACTGGAAGTACTCAAGGCTGTACCAAAACGTGCTTATGAGAGGTGCTTCGAGGATTGGAAGAAGCGTTGGCACTAGTGTATTATACACAAGGGGGGGGGGGGGATTACTTGGAAGGGGAAAACATGAATATTTATGAATAAATAAATATTATTTCATAAAAATATGAAGTCACCTTACTTTTTGAACACAGCTCCTCCATACATGCAACTGTAATGAGCCAAGTGGTGCCCCATGAATAATCGGAAAAAAGTGACAGTCAATGTGGGATGGCCCTCGTATATTTCTCGAGTTCACATAATACAGCTACTTGATATTTTATAAGGCGGCCTACAGTGGCCGAGCGGTTCTATGCGTTACAGTCTGGAGCCGCGCGACCGCTACGGTCGCAGGTTCCAATCCTGCCTCGGCCATGGCTGTGTGTGATGTCATTAGGTTAGTTAGGTTTGAGTAGTTCTAAGTTCTAGGGGACTGCTGACCTCAGAAGTTAAGTCCCATAGTGCTCAGAGCCATTTGAACCTACGGTGGACAGTTGGCATCTGTCTTAAAGTGTCTGTCAGTTAAAGATTTTCAGCATTTCTTGACGTCAAACGTGTGGCCATTCGTGCTACCCTTCCTCGTGTTCGTTCAGTATCTTCTGTTAGACCTATCTGGTAGCAGAGGTAGAAAATACCGCTTCAGTTGTAAATTACTTTACTTTCACACGACCGGTTTCGGCCTCTTATAAGCCCATCCTCAGGCGCCGCGTGTACCAGGCGCGGTGTGCTGCCTACGAGCGCTCAGGGACCACAGCACAGCTACGACACCTGAGGATGGGCATATAACAGTCCGAAACCGGTCGTGTTTAAAAATAAAGTAATTTACAACTGAAGCGGTATTTTCAACCTCTGCTATAATGCTCAGTGGCGGATGTTCTGCCAACAGGATTGCTATCTGGTAGTGGTTTCTCTCATTTGAGTGATAGCGTAGGCTGAGATGCAGGAGCGTTTGTTAAGCAGTCTCCTTCGCAGACTGACTGCACTTTCCCCTTTCCTACCAGTGAGTCGTTTGGTTCAAATGGCTCTGAGCACTATGGGACTTAACATCTGAGGTCATGAGTCCCCTAGAACTTAGAACTACTTAAACCTAACTGACCTAAGGACAGCACACACATCCATGCCCGAGCCAGGATTCGAACCTGCGATTGTAGCGGTCTCTAGGTTCCAGACTGTAGCGCCTAGAACCGCTCGGCCACTCCGGCCGGGTGAGTCGTAGTTTCCCATCTGCTTGACCTACAATTGAGTCTGTGACGTAGTTCCATTTCAGAGCACTACAAATTAATATTAATGATGAATGACAACCACTACGTCTGTATTAATGTCCATTTATTGTCACTACTGGTTTAGAACATGGGTTGCCAGTACCACGATATGAGAGGTTGATTTGTCATATGTCTCATTAGAGACAAAATCTTTTGGATACTACAATGACATGAAGAATCTGCCGACCGCGTGGTGGAAACATGGCGAGCAGTAAGTGCACCCGACACGTTGTGCTGTCTGGTGTACATAGGGTAATGATGACAATTATTTAAATAAGTCGATAGGACTGATATGTTGCTATCGATACAAAACTTTGTGTCTGTATCCTTGCTTACTCAGCCACTTCCTATCGATACATTTTTCAGTGTTACCTAACGATACCAATTTCCTCATTCCTTAGCGATACGAATAGTCTAAAGACGAAAATACGCCACGAATCACACGAGAGGGAGAGGGACCCACTGCGCTCGAATTTCGAAACTGTGACGTGTCACTTTCAGGCTCTGGTGAATCTAGCAACGAAAATATCTTCGGTCAACAGTGAGCACTATGTGTAGTGAATCGGAACCATTTCCTTCCCCAGTTACTTGGCTTCCCTTCGAAGCTGTCGTCCACTGACGTAGGCGAAACATGGGTTCATCAACAAAATCCATTCGACCACGGCTTAACATTCCAGAAAAATTAGTAACTGCGATATTCCGATCGTGAAAGCTCACAGTGTATATTATCCGTAACTCAGGCAGTTAGATAACTTAAGAGCTGTAACTGGAGGGGACGACGTCTGACACCTGCAAACTGCCGTGAAAGAAAAACAACACAAGTCAGAGACGTATTAGCATCTGCAGCGCCGTGTAGCAACTGACGTGGGGTGCTCTGCTGTGTCCTGTATGAAGTGTACGGAATGCCTCTTACCTACTGAGTATCACCTTATTCATTTTTTTTTCCTTCTCTCTTTTTGGCTTCGCGGTATACAGTATGGAGCAGCATTGCGGTTTACCGAGGCGTGTAATACGGACAGTCCTCATGATTACATACTTCGATGCGTCGTTGCGATTAGCCTAGCAACATCAGAGCATTTTCAATAACGCGTACTACCGACGAACAGAGGGCGGGGAGATGGGTGGATACTTAACGACAACAACAAAAAAGTTTTAAAAATGCGTATTTCGTTAAATGTTACTCAGTTTTATTAATAACATGATTTTCAAAGAGGAAGCAATGTGTAAGTAGGGTACATAACCTGAAAATATTAGTTAAGACCTTTACTGTGAAAAATCACACTTGCTACTGAGACTTACATTTTTGGGCTGAGTTTAACTGAAAAGTTTAAAAAAATGATCGAATCTGTTTAGTGTATTCATCTCTTGGTCTCCCTCTACGATTTTTACGCTCCACGCTGCCCTCCAATACTAAATTGGTGATCCCTCGATGTCTCAGAACATGTCCTACCACCCGATCCCTTCTTCTAGTCAAGTTGTGCCACAAACTCCTCTTCTCCCCTATTCTATTCAGTACCTCCTCATTAGTTACGTGATCTACCCATCTAATCTCCAGCATTCTTCTGTAGCACCACATTTCGAAAGCTTCTATTCTCTTCTTGTCTAAGCTAGTTATCGACCACGTTTCACTTCCATACATGGCTACACTCCATACAAATACTTTCAGAAACGGCTTCCTGACATTTAAATCTATACTCGATGTTAACAAATTTCTCTTCTTCAGAAACACTTTCCTTGCCATTGCCAGTCTACATTTTATATCCTCTCTACTTCGACCATCATCAGTTATTTTGCTCCCCAAATAGCAAAACTCCTTTACTACTTAAGTGGCTCATTTCCTAATCTAATTCCCTCAGCATCACCCGGCTTAATTTGACTACATTCCATTATCCTGGTTTCGCTTTTGTTGATGTTCGTCTTAAACACACCTTTCAAGGCACTGTTCATTCCGTTCAACTGTTCTTCAAAGTCCTTTGCTGTCTCTGACAGAATTACAATGTTATTGGCGAACCTCAAAGTTTTTATTTCTTCTCCATGGATTTTAACACCTACTCCGAATTTTTCTTTTGTTTCCTTCACTGCATGCTCAATATACAGATTAAATAACATCGGGGACAGGCTACAACGCTGTCTCACTCCCTTCTCAATCACTGCTTCCCTTTCATGTCCCTCGACTCTTCTAACTGCCATCTGCTTTCTGTGCAAATTGTAAATAGCCTTTCGCTCTCTGAATTTTACCCCTGCCACCTTCAGAATTTGAAAGAGAGTATTCCAGTCAACATTGTCAAAAGCTTTCTCTAAGTCTACAAATGCTAGAAACGTAGGTTTGCCTTCCCTTAATCTTTCTTCTAAGATAAGTCGCAGGGTCAGTATTGCCTCACGTGTTCCAACATTTCTGCGGAATCCAAACGTCACTATATAACAATTTCATCCAGTGGTGGGCATAAACAATCTCCCTTCCCCTCTCACCATCTGGTTAAATCATATAAAAATCTTATTTTTTTAATTTCGGAAAGACCCCTACCGCTTTTCAATTTTACTTTTATAAATGTTTTAGCATACAACCGATAATAGTACGAACATAATCCACAGCAACGCATTTCAAGAGTCAAACTCCCATCATCTGGCTGTCAAAGTTAATCCTATATAAAAGGCACCTTCAGGGAACTCAAGGTCAAAATACGAAAACAAAATTTACTTTAAAAATAGCAACACCAGTTTCTTGCTCTGCCTATCCGTGTTATCGCACATCCTCCGAAGCTTTGCTTCCGTAAGGCTGTACGTGTGTTTACGAACTAGTGATGCACGGAGGGATAGCTGATGCGACGGGTATTTACCGCCTAGAGAAAACAATGCTGTGGGGGATGTACGACAATATGGATAGGCGGAGCAAGAATCTGGTTCTGCCCTTTTTGAAGCAAGACGATGAATTCATGTCCTAAGAATTTCATTCTTTTTCACACTAAGGCGACAAAAATCGTGGGATACCTCCTAATATTATGTCGGACGTCCTTTTTCCCAGCGTACTGCACCAACTCCACGTGGCATGGACTCAATAACTCGTTGAAAATCCCCGGCAGAAATATTGAGCCACGCTGTACCTATACCCGTCCATAATGGAGAAATTGTTGCCGTTGCACGATGATGTGCACGGACTGGTCTCTCGCTTCTTGTTGTTCAAATACGGGGTGTTAAAAAAGGTATGGCCAAACTTTCAGGAAACATTCCTCACACACAAAGAAAGAAAAATGTTACGTGGACATGTGTCCGGAAACGCTTACTTTCCATGTTAGAGCTCATTTTATTACTTCTCTTCAAATCACATGGAATGGAAACACACAGCAACAGAACGTACCAGCGTGACTTCAAACACTTTGTTACAGGAAATGTTCAAAATGTCCTCCGTTAGCGAGGATACATGCATCCACCCTCCGTCGCATGGAATCGCTGATGCGCTGATGCAGCCCTGGAGAATGGCGTATTGTATCACAGCCGTCCACAATACGAGCAAGAAGTCTCTACATTTGGTACCGGGGTTGCGTAGACAAGAGCTTTGAAATGCCCCCATAAATGAAAGTCAAGAGGGTTGAGGTCAGGAAAGCGTGGAGGCCATGGAATTGGTCCGCCTGTACCAATCCATCGGTCACCGAATCTGTTGTTGAGAAGCGTACGAACACTTCGACTGAAATGTACAGGATCTCCATCGTGCATGAACCACATGTTGTGTCGTACTTGTAAAGGCACATGTTCTAGCAGCACAGGTAGAGTATCCCGTATGAAATCATGATAACGTGCTCCATTGAGCGTAGGTGGAAGAACATACTGACGAAACTAAAATGAGTTCTAACATGGAAATTAAGCGTTTCCGGACACATGTCCACATAACATCTTTTCTTCATTTGTGTGTGAGGAATGTTTCCTGAAAGTTTGGCCGTACCTTTTTGTAACACCCTGTACATCTACATCCATACTCCGCAAGCCACCTGACGGTGTGTGGCGGAGGGTACCTTGAGTACCTCTATCGGTTCTCCCTTCTATTCCAGTCTCGTGTTGTTCGTGGAAAGGGGGATTGTCGGACTGCCTCTGTGTGGGCTCTAATCTCTCTGATTTTATCCTCATGGTCTCTTCGCGACATATACGTAGGAGGGAGCAATATACTGTTAGACTCCTCGGTGAAGCTATATTCTCGAAACTTCAACAAAAGCCCGCACCGAGCTACTGAGCGTCTCTCCTGCAGAGTCTTCCACTGGAGTTTATCTATCATCTCCGTAACGCTTTCGCGGTTACTAAATGATCCTGTAACGAAGCGCGCTGCTCTCCGTTGGATCTTCTCTATCTCTTCTATCAACCCTATCTGGTACGGATCCCACACTGCTGAGCAGTATTCGAGCAGTGGGCGAACAAGCGTACTGTAACCTACTTCCATTGTTTTCGGATTGCATTTCCTTTGGGTTCTTCCAATGAATCTGTCTGGCATCTGCTTTACCGACGATCAGCTTTTATGATCATTCCATTTTAAAACACTCCTAATTCATACTCAGAGATAATTTATGGAATTAACTGCTTCCAGTTGCTGACCTGCTATATTGTAGCTAAATGATAAGGGATCTATCTTTCTATGTATTCGCTGCACATTACACTTGTCTACATTGAGATTGAATTGCCATTCCCTGCACAATGCGTCAATTCGCTGCAGATCCTCCTGCATTTCAGTACAATTTTCCGGTGTTACAACCTCTCGATATACCACAGCACCATCCGCAATAAGCCTCAGTGAACTTCCGATGTTATCCACAAGGTCATTTATGTATATTGTGAATAGATAGCAACGGTCCTACGACACTCCCCTGCGGCACACCTGAAATCACTCTTACTTCGGAAGACTTCTCTCCATTGAGAATGACATGCTGCGTTCTGTTATCTAGGAACTCTTCAATCCAATCACACAATTGATCTGATAGTCCATATGCTCTACCGTGTTCATTAGACGACTGTGGGGAACTGTATCGAACGCCTTGCGGAAGTCAAGAAACACGGCATCTACCTGGGAACCCGTGTCTATGGCCCTCCGAGTCTCGTGGACGAATAGCGCGAGCTGGGTTTCACACGATCGTCTTTTTCGAAACCCATGCTGATTGCTACAGAGTAGATTTCTAGTTTCCAGAAAAGTCATTATACTCGAACACAATACGTGTTCCAAAATTCTACAACTGATCGACTTCAGGGATATAGGTCTATAGTTCTGCACATCTGTTCGACGACCCTTCTTGAAAACGGGGATGGCCTGTGCCCTTTTCCAATCCTTTGGAACGCTCGCTCTTCTAGAGACTTACGGTACACCGCTGCAAGAAGGGGGGTGTGGTCTTCAGTTCAGACTGGTTTGATGCAGCTCTCCATGCTACTCTATCCTGTGCAAGCTTCTTCCTCTCCTAGTAACTACCGTAACCTACATTCTTCTGAATCTGTTGAGTGTATTCACGCCTCGGTCTCCCTCTACGATTTTTAATCTCTGCGCTTCCCTCCAATACTAAATTGATGATCCCTTGATGCCTCAGAATCTACCATCTGATCCCTTCTTATAGTCAAGTTGAGCCACAATTTCCTCTTCTCCTAAATTCTATTCAGTACCTCCTCATTAGTTACGTGATCTACACATCTAATCTTTGGCATTCTTCTGTAGCACCATATTTCAAAAGCTTGTATTCTCTTCTATTCTATTCATCGTCCAAGTTTCACTTCCATACAAGGCTACAATCCTTACAAATACTTTAAGAAAAGACTTCCTGACATTTAATCTATACTGGATGTTAACAAATTTTTCTTCTTGTCAGTCTACATTTTACATCCTCTCTATTTCTACCATAGTCAGTTATTTTTCTCCCCAAATAGCAAAACTCATCTACTACTTTAAGTGTCTCATTTCCTAATCTAATTCTGTCAGCATCGTCCGACTTAATTCGACTCCATTCCATTACCCTCGTTTTGCTTTTGTTGATGTTCATCTTGTATCCTCCTTTCAAGACACTGTCCGTTCTGTTCAACTGCTCTTCCAGATCCTTTGCTGTCTCTGACAGAACTACAGTTTCACCGACAAATCTGAAAGTTTTTCCAGAATGAGATTTTCACTCTGCAGCGGAGTGTGCGCTGATATGAAACTTCCTGGCAGATTAAAACTGTGTGCCGGACCGCGACTCGAACTCGGGACCTTTGCCTTCGCGGGCAAGTGCTCTGCCAACTGAGCTACCCAAGCACGACTCACGCCCCGTCCTCACAGCTTTGCTTCTGCCAGAAGCTCTCCTGCGAACCTTGCAGAACTAGCACTCCTGAAAGAAAGGATATTGCGGAGACATGGCTTAGCCACAGCCTAGGGGATGTTTCCAGAATGAAAGGCAAAGGTCCCGAGTTCGAGTCTCGGTCCAGCACACAGTTTTAATCTGCCAGGAAGTTTCATATTAGCGCACACTCCACTGCAGAGTGAAAATCTCATTCTGGAAACATCCCACAGGCTGTGGCTAAGCCATGTCTCCGCAATATCCTTTCTTTCAGGAGTGCTAGTTCTGCAAGTTTGGAAGGTAGGAGACGGGGTACCGGCAGAGGTAAAGCTGTGCGGACGGGGCGTGAGTCGTGCTTGGGTAGCTCAGTTGGCAGAACACTTGCCCGCGAAAGGCAAAGATCCCGAGTTCGAGTCTCGGTCCGGCATACAGTTTTAATCTGCCAGGAAGTTTCATCTCAAAGTTTTTATTTCTTCTCCATGGATTTTAGTTCCTACTCCGAATTTTTCTTTTGTTTCCTTCATGCTTGCTCAATATACAGATTGAATAACATCGGAGATAAGCGACAACTGTCTCACTCCCTTCTCAACCACTGCTTCCCTTTCGCGCCCCTCGACTCTTAAAACTGCCACCTGGTTTCTGCACAAACTCTAAATAGCCTTACGCGCCCTGTACTGAGCGCTGCCATCTTCAGAATTTGAAAGAGAGTATTCCAGTCAACATTGTCAAAAACTTTCTCAAAGTCTACAAATGGTAGAAACATAGGTTTGCCTTTCCTTAATCCATCTTGTAAGATAAATCGTAGGGTCAGTATTGCCTCACGTGTTCCAACATTTCTACGAAATCCTAACTGATCTTCTCCGAGGTCTCCTTCTACCAGCTTTTCCATTCGTCTGTAAAGAATTCTCGATTATGTCCCATAAATGTTCGGTGGGATCGGTCTGGGTGGCCAAATCATTCGCTCCAACCATCCAGAATGTTCTTCAAACCAATCGCGAACATTCATGGTCCATTGACATGGCGCACTGTCATCCATAAAAATTCCATCGTTATTTGGGAACACGAACTCTATGAATGGCTGCAAACGGTCAAAACTCGGTTCAGGTGCGGCAGAGGACCCAGTCCATTCTGTGTAAACACAACACACAGTACAATGGACGAAACACCAGTTTGCACAGTGCCTTGTTGGCAATGCGCCACACTCGAACTCAACCATCAACTCCTACCAAATGAAATCGGGACTCATTTTTTCCCGTCGCCTAAGATCCAACCAAAATGGTAACGAGCCCAGGATAGGCGTTGCAGGCCATGTCGTGCTTCTAGCAAAGGCACTCGTCTGCTACCACAGCCCATTAACGCTAAATTTCGCCGAACTGTCCTGACAGGCACGTTCGTCGTACGTCCCACATTGATTTCTGCGGTAATTTCACGCAGTGTTGCTTGTCTGTTAACTCTGACAATTCTACGCAAACGCCACTGCTCCCGGTCATACCAATTCGATTCTACACAGAGTACGACGCGAAAGAACTTGCCCCCCCCCCCCTTCTAATAGGCGTGTATTGCAAGTCTCTAGAGGAACGGTAGGTTCCAAATGATTGGAAAAGAGCACAGGTAGTCCCAGTCTTCAAGAAGGGTCGTCGAGCAGATGCGCAAAACTATAGACCTATATCACTGACGTCGATCTGTTGTAGAATTTTAGAACATGTTTTTTGCTCGAGTATCATGTCGTTTTTGGAAACCCATAATCTACTCTGTAGGAATCAACATGGATTCCGGAAACAGCGATCGTGTGAGACCCAACTCGCTTTATTTGTTCATGGGACCCAGAAAATATAAGATACAGGCTCCCAGGTAGATGCCATTTTCCTTGACTTCCGGAAGGCGTTCGATATAGTTCCGCGCTGTCGCCTGATAAACAAAGTAAGAGCCTACGGAATACCAGACCAGCTGTGTGGCTGGATTGAAGAGTTTTTAGCAAACAGAACACAGCATGTTGTTCTCAATGGAGAAACGTCTACAGACGTTAAAGTACTCTCTGGCGTGCCACAGGGGAGTGTTATGGGACCATTGCTTTTCACAATATATATAAATGACCTAGTAGATAGTGTCGGAAGTTCCATGCGGCTTTTCGCGGATGATGCTCTAGTATACAGAGAAGTTGTAGCATTAGAAAATTGCAGCGAAATGCAGGAAGATCTGCAGCGGATAGGCACTTGGTGCAGGGAGTGGCAACTGACCCTTAACATAGACAAATGTAATGTATTGCGAACACATAGAAAGAAGTAACCTTTATTGTATGATTATATGATAGCAGAACAAACACTGGTAGCAGTTACTTCTGTAAAATATCTGGGAGTATGCGTACGAAACGATTTTAAGTGGAATGATCATATAAAATTAATTGTAGGTAAGGCGGGTGCCAGGTTGAGATTCATTGGGAGAGTCATTAGAAATGTAATCCATCAACAAAGAAGGTGGCTTACAAAACACTCGTTCCACCTACACTTGAGTATTGCTCATCAGGTCGGATTGACAGAGGAGATAGAGAAGATACAAAGAAGAGCGGCGCGTTTCGTCACAGGGTTATTTGGTAAGCGTGATAGCGTTACGGAGACGTTTAGCAATCTCAAGTGGCAGACTCTGCAAGAGAGGCGCTCTGCACCGCGGTGTAGCTTGCTGTCCAGGTTTTAGAGAGGGTGCGTTTCTGGTTGAGGTATCGAATATATTGCTTCCCCCTACTTATACCTCCCGAGGAGATCACGAATGTAAGATTAGATATATTCCAGCGTTCACGGAGGCTTTCCGGCAGTCGTTCTCCCCGTGAACCATACGCGACTGGAACAGGAAAGGGAGGTAATGACAGTGGCACGTAAAGTGCCCTCCGCCACACACCATTGGGTGGCTTGTGGAGTATAAATGTAGATGTACAAGTGAATGCCGTCGGTCACTGCGTTGCCCGCGGTGAGAGGTGCCGCCTGAAATGCGGTATTCTCGGCACACTCGGAACTTGGAAGCTCCAAGTACTATTCCTCGTTCGACTTCTGTTAATTCGTATTGCGCAGCCATAATCACGTCGGAAACCTTTTCACATGAATCCCCTGAGTACAAATGACAGCTGCGCCAATGCACTGCCCTTTCATACGTTATTCACATGTTACTACCGCCATCTATATATTTACATATCGCTATGCAAGACTTCTGTCACCTCAGTGTATATGTTGATCTTTAGTGCTTTTGAAGTGCTTTTTATGTAGAAGTAACGTAGACAGCCCTATGATGGGTGCATTACTCCGGAAACGCGTTGCTGTGGATTATGTTCCTAATACACTGAAGCGCCAAAGAACTTGGTATAGGCAAGCGTATTCAAATACAGAGGTGTGTAAACAGGCAGAATTCGGTGATGGGCTCTGCGACGCCTATATAAGACTACAAATGTTGTGTGTGATATCTTATGGGACTTAACTGCTAAGGCCATAAGTCCCTAAGCTTACACACTACTTAACCTAAATTATCCTAACGACACACACACACACACACACACACACACACACACACACACACACACACACACACACACGCATGCCCGAGGGAGGACTCGAACCTCCTCCGGGACCAGCCGCAAAGTCCATGACTGCAGCGCCCAAGACCGCTCCGCTAATCCCGCGCGGCACAAGAAGTGTCTGCCCCATTTTTTTACACTGGTTACTGCTTCTACAATGGCAGGTTTATCAAGATTTGAGTTTGAACGTGGTATTATAAACTACGCAGGAGCGATGGGACATAGCATCTCCGAGGTAGCGACGAAGTGGAGGTTATCCCTTACGACCATTTCACGAGCGTACCATGAATATCAGGAATCCAGTAAAACATCAGATCTCAGACACTGGTGCGGCGGGAAATAGATCCTGCAAGAACGGGACCAACGACGTCTGAAGAGAATCGTTCAACGTGACAGAAGTGCAACTCTTCCGCAAATTGCTGCAGATTACAGTGCTGGGCTATCAAGTGTCGGCGTGCGAACCTTTCAACGAAACATGATCGGTATGAGCTTTCGGAGGTGAAGGCCCACTCGTGTACCCTTGATGACTGTAAGACGCAAAGCTTTACGCCTCGCTTGGGTCAACACCGACATTGGACTGTTGATGACTGGAAACATGTTGCAAGTCTCGTTTCAAACTGTATCGAGCGGATCCTTGTACGGAGACAATCTTATGAATAGCAGGGCACTATTCAAGTTTGTGGAGGTTCTGTAATGGTGTGGGGCGTGTGCAGTTGGAGTGATATGGAATCCCTGATAAGTCTAGATAGGATTCTGACAGGTGACACGTACTTAAGCGTCCTCTCTGATCACCTGCATCTATTCGTGTCCATTGTGCATTCCGACGGACTTGGGAAATTCCAGCAGGACAGTGCGACACCCCACACGTCCAGAATTGCTAGAGTGGCTCCAGGAACACTCTTCTGGGTTTAAACACTCCCGCTGCCCACCAAACTCCCCAGACATGAACATTATTGAGCATGTCTGGGATACCTTGCAATGTGCTGTTCAGAAGAGGTTTTCAACCTTTCGTACTCTTACGGATTTATGGACAGCCCTGCAGGTTCGTGGTGTCAGTTCCCTCTAGCACTGCTTCAGACATAAGTCGAGTCCATGCCACGTCGTGTTGCGGCACTTCTGCGTGCCCTCGGGGTGCGACACGATGTTAGGTAGGTGTACCAGTTTCTTTGGCTCTTCAGTGTATTAGTGGTTGTATGCTAAAATATTTATAACGAATAACTTAACAACTGCCACCTCCGGTCTTTGCGATGGCAAATATTTGATTTAATTTCACTTGTTAATTGTAGTCTTCCGTTTGGTTTGTGTCCCTCTCGGCCACAATTAACAATTTTATGAGTAGGTGTGGATCGTTGAAAAATGTTCATTCACATTCCATTGTGAAGGATCTGCATTAAAGAGCTTGCCACCAAAACCAAAATTAAATCTGGTAAAAATACTCTTATTAGAAACGAACTGTTCAAATGGTTCAAATGGCTCTGAGCGCTATGGGACTTGACATCTGTGGTCATCAGTCCCCTAGAACTTAGAACTACACTAACCTAACTAACCCAAGGGCATCACACACATCCATGCCCGAGACAGGATTCGAACCTGCGATCGTAGCGCTTTCGCGGTTCCAGACTGTAGCGCCTAGAACCGCACGGCCACTCCGGCCGGCCGAACTGATGTGTAATGACTGTTTATGGAATGTGATAGATTTCTACGCAGATATCCTAATATTTTCTTCAGAACGTCCTGGTCACTATTCAGTACAATGAACATTCATTTTTTATTCAGAAGACAGTATCAAATAAGGGACGGTGGTGGAATAAGAGACTGGTACCTTAAATGGTCTTTCAGAGTCGAGAGAGAGAAAAGAGAGAAATATCACGATTGAGATGACTTTGTGAAGGATTTGAAATAATACTGAAAATCAAATACGGCGTCTTGCCTTCAACACGAATACTGAGGCTTCATGTGTGTCTTAAAAATTCGTAGTCATAAAGAAATTACAAATATGACAAAATGCTTTCTCTTCTTGTGACCATATTTCAAATTAACGACGAATATAAAAATAAGTAACTTTCGGCTTTGGATGTTCATTATTTGGATAGCCTCTTGGGGCCCAGATATACAGGATTAGCCAAAACTGTGTTAACATTCAAATGGCAGAAACAATTTATTAACTTTACCTGCCTCTGTGAACGAAATATAGTGAATTTGTTAAGTGATATGTTGCAAGTACTAAAGACCTGTGAATTGAAACTGTTCATCATGTTCAACAAGTTAAAACCAACCATTAACATCAGCATTTAAAGCCCATACACACATTTCACTGGGACTGGATGATATCATATCCCGTATACAGTCTTCTAGGTCACTGATGTTGCGAACTTTCCTACTGTAAACACACTTCTTTAACCATGCCCTTTAACGAGAAATCGCATGGTGTTAAGAAAGGAGATGTGGAGGTCCGCCCAATGGTCCATCACGACCAATCCGTCTACCTGGAAACGTCCCACCAAGTTAGTCTCTAATAGCACAATCCCAGAGCACTGGAGCGCCATCTTCCTGGAAATACGCTGCACGGCGTCAGTGATGTTTTGCTACAACATCTGTAAGTAGACATCAGATGTTATTGTACGTGTATCAAAGAAGTAGGGTCTAATTACTCTAGGGACGGTCACAGCTCGCCAAACATTCACTTTGATGGACACACGTTCTAGCTACCGAATGACTCGTGAGTTTTCGGTGGCTCAGAAAATCGTGTTATGTCAGTTAACAAATCCAGTTGTGTGAAAAGTGATTTCATCTCTGAAAGCATTACATTCAGAATATCCTGTGGGATATTCGCCATTCCATTAACTTACGATTCTGCATCAATCTTAAAGCTTGGGCGACTTGAATGTGGTATGGTCTCATACCAAGATCGTGTTTCAAGATGCGCCACGCTGTTTTTTGAAGAATTCCTGCTTCCAATCTGCACCGTACTCTTCATTTCGAAGGGCTCTGCAACATGGCTTCTTGTAAAACAACGATGTTTTGTTCACATCTTCCTAACAACTTCATAACTTTTGCTCTCAATCCGTCGATTGGTCGACAGCATATCGCGCCCCCCCGTTTCTCCCTATCTTCCCCAAGTCGCTTTATCTCAGTGTTTTTACAAGTATGTCTTATGTTATCTTACCTGCTATGACTTTCCACGTGAAAGGGCAATATTTCGTATTAATATATTTACGTCGCGCCATATGAGTCGTGGCTTATTATAAAACTGAGAAGCTCTGTTCGGCGAGCCGTACTTCCGGAAATCAGAAACCTAGTGCTTTTGTCTGTCTGGTCCGGCGGCGAAGTGAACGGACCAACGTTTTACTCCATGAGGAATTTGAAATGTCAAGGCCGCCCTCAGTGAGAGGCAGCAGAGTCAAGCCTCCCCCCCCCCCCCCCCCTGGACTACCCCCTCCCTCTCTCCCGGCCCTAGCGAAAAAAGGAAAGCCATTGTGCAAACCGGACTCACATCCTGCCCCGCTTCCGTAACAAGCGAAGAAAGTCAGAGCACACAACGGATGTTGATTAATAACAAGTGTACAAAGAGCCGTTTGTCGTGAAATCTCAACACTACTTAGTCGTTCACTGCGAAACTTAACATGACTCGCAGTTCGCAGGACACTTGAAAAACACTTGTACGGAATGAGCTGAGGTTCAGAAGATGAGTTTCACGCCGCAGCTGATTATTATCGATACTATGCAATTTATCCATAGGTTTTGCTCCCTCTGTTCCTTAATATTCCTCCACTAGGATCTTGACTCATCTACGTTATTGAAGAATGCTTCATTGGTAAAAAAAGTCTGTTCATGAGATCTTTAGGACTCTTCTCCAGGCCTTAAACCCGTCCTTAGTCATACAGGACGTGTTTCTCGCCTTGAAACACGCCAAACGTGGTTGTTGCGTGCCCAGGAACGAGCGGGCACATCACACAAAGCGTGCTCCACAATGTGATTTACGACAGCGCTCTCCAATGGCAGTTGTCAGCTACGTCTGGCGTACAAACACAGGGTTAATGTACTAAAATGATCCGTGTAAAATGGCTGTTTTATCTTTGTTAACGATCCCCGAAGATCAGAGGGAAAGATGGGGAGGCCCCTTGTGGACGCGTCGATGGATTGAACGATGTACTCTCACGCATTTAATAAAAAAATTGTTCAGACATTCCAACGCATGTTTGCTCCTTTACCCCAATTTGCTCTATTTGTGGCCATTAACTGACATTTAGTTACGACATCTGCTTCCAAAAACGACGCATTTTTTTTTTAAATAAATGTTCGATGAGCCTGTGCCTTGAAATTCAATATTTTCAGAGCACACAATTTTGAATACGAAAAGCCTTAAACCACCAAAATGACGTTTCCCATAATTTTATTGTGACAAATGGTACCAAACACGAATCGTCTACAGACCCCCCTGTTGCAACACCGTATATTCATAGCAAATAATTTACAATGTGTATGGGCTTTAACTACAAACAGTTTAATCCAGTATGGCATTTCCTAAGTTTTGATGAGATATACTACATGGGAACCACAACTTGGCACGCGGACTCACTAATTCTGATCGCTAGCAGTCGGGAGACTTCGGGCATAGGTGATTTGCAGATATTAGTTGCCAACCGTACAGCCTACTATTAAACGGCGTTAACTGCGTTGTCGACAGGGATGGGACATCAGTAGATAAATAGCGATGTAATCGATTATTGTCCCTCTAAAACCGATATCGATAGTTAATCGAATGAAAAATATCTTTTCCATATCGTTGACAAAAAGTTAATTTTTGGATTCAGAGTGTAATTATGATTGCACGAAATGTGTTAAATTGTGGAGGGTGGATTTTGCGAATTAATAAAAAATTAAGGCAAACCACATTTAATTATACATTGTTACATACAAATAGATAAATCATACAAAAATAACAAAAAATTATACTACGGTATGATAAAATAGAAAAAAATCGTTACCAAAAATCGAGGAAAACTCAGTTCCAAAACGTATTTTCTAAGAAAATTTTTTAAGTTACTTTGTTGGCATGTTTGCATTTAACCTATTTCTCAGAGCAGAAATCACTTCACCACCTTTTGAAAATAGTCTTCCTGCTGGAATTAAATTTCCTGGGTGTCAGATACAGACTGGAACTGGGTTGAGACATTTCCCTCCAGATTGTGAATGGGTTGTTTCCTAACTGTCTAGGGTGTGGAATCTGCAAATAAAGTGATAATTCTGGGAAAGTGTCTTCAGTGTCTAGTTATTATCTCGTTTTGTCTTCCACGTTTCCTGGACAATATTTTGGCGGCCACTCCACAGGGAAAATTCCCTATCTAAAAACGTAATAATTATTTGTTTTATTATTGTATTAATATGCATATTTTATCAGACTAGATTTTGTTACAAATAAATGGCCCAGACGCTTGGATACGATTGGACGTGAATGTATGCATATAAACACACTCCTCTGAATCATATTTACTGTGCCATCTTGTTGAAATGTCTGAAATTAGCTCTGTCTTCGAACAACCTTCTGTCAGCGTCCTCAAATGGTTGCTCGCTGCTACATTATGTTTAAACCAAATAATTAGAGCTCTGATTTTGACGAATATGTCTTAGAGTCCTCCTGCAGAGGACAATGCTTTCTCATATACAAGGTATAACAAATGAGTAAAACAATGGATAAGGCGTTGGTGACAAAATTTAGTCACCGCTGCCCTGACCATATTTGCTCCAGTGTCTTGAACTACGTTCACAAACCTTTTTCAGAACATGAGAAATATAGTACGAGATATGCCGCTCTCAGAGTTTAAGAAGTCCTAAAGGTACTGATCTTATTTCATCGCTGTCAGGAAGCACTTAGTGGACAGTAAGAATCATAAAACTTTTTGTTTGATATATTTCGGTCCATACATCTGACGTTAGGGTTACTGTTGTTACCTCACTCAATTCTTGCTGAAGCTGCAAACGAAGGATTTCATATTTTTCGCGTATTAATTTCACAAATGTTTCTCTGGTTGGTGTTTTACACAAAGGAGCTAAAAGTTTTGTAAGACAGATGAAACAAAATCGCTTTATTTATTTATTGTCGTTTTTCTCCTCCCCCTTCCCCCCCCCCCCCCCCTCCTCCTCCTCCTCCTCCTCCTCCTCCTCCTCGTGCAAATGAAGCTACAATTTTCAAAGCAGCAGCGATATCTTCTTTCGTAGAATTTGAATAAGCAGCTGACGATGTCAAAATAATTACTAGGCTAGAAGTGGAACTGAGAGGTCTGATTTCTACATCAGTAATATCGGGGATTGACTTTGTAGTTGTTTTCGTCGTCTAGCTTGCAGCCATCTGGCCTTGATCAGAAGTGTTACCAGAAGTTCAGAGTACCTTTCCACAATAACTGCACTTCACACTTTTATTATCAACTGGTTTAAAATGTTTCCACACATCACTTTTGAAAGATATTTTTCTCATCAATGAACAATACAAGTAGAAGAGGTTTCGAGGATTATACAGAGTGAGTAACCTAACGTTACCGCTGGATATATTTCGTCTACCACATAAAATACTGACGAATCGATTCCACAGACCGAACGAGAGGAGAGGGGCTAGTGTAATTGGTTAATACAAACCATAAAAAAATGCACGGAAGTATGTTTTTAACACAAACCTACGTTTTTTTTAAATGGAACCCCGTTAGTTTTGTTAGCACATCTGAACATATAAACAAATACGTAATCAGTGCCGTTTGTTGCATTGTAAAATGTTAATTACATCCAGAGATATTGTAACCTAAAGTTGACGCTTTAGTATCACTCCTCCGCTGTTCGATCGTGTGTATCGGAGAGCACCGAATTACGTAGGGATCCAAAGGGAACGGTGATGGACCTTAAGTACAGAAGAGACTGAAACAGCACATTACGTCCACATGCTAACACCTTTTTATTGGTCTTTTTCACTGACTCACATGTACATTACCACGAGGGGTGAGGTACACGTACACACGTGGTTTCCGTTTTCAATTACGGAGTGGAATAGTGTGTCCCGACATGTCAGGCCAATAGATGTTCAATGTGGTGGCCATTATTTGCTGCACACAATTGCAATCTCTGGCGTGATGAATGTCGTACACGCCGCAGTACATCTGGTGTAATGTCGCCGCAGGCTGCCACAATACGTTGTTTCATATCCTCTGCGGTTGTAGGCACATCACGGTCACATTCTCCTTCAACGTACCCCACAGAAAGAAGTCCAGAGGTGTAAGATCAGGAGAACGGGCTGGCCAATTTATGCGTGCTCCACGTCCTATGAAACGCCCGTCGAACATCCTGTCAAGGGTCAGCCTAGTGTTAATTGCGGAATGTGCAGGTTCACCATCATGCTGATACGACATACGTCGACGCATTTCCAGTGGGACACTCTATTCCACTTCGTAATTGAAAACGGAAACCACGTGTGTACGTTTACGTCAGCCCTCATGGTAATGTACATGTGCGTCAGTGAAAACGACCAACAAAAAGGTGTTAGCATGTGGACGTAATGTGCTGTTTCAGTCTCTTCTGTACTTAAGGTCCATCACCGTTCCCTTTGGATCCCTACGTAATTCGGTGCTCTCCGATACACACGATCGAACAGCGGAGGAGTGGTACTCAAGCGTCAACTTTAGGTTACAATATCTCCGGATGTAATTAACATTTTACAATGCAACAAACGGCACTGATTACGTATTTGTTTATATGTTCAGATGTGCTAACAAAACTAACGGGGTTCCATTTAAAAAAACGTAGGTTTGTGTTAAACATACTTCCGTGCATTTTGTATGGTTTGTATTAACCAATTACACTAGCCCCTCTCCTCACTTTCGGTCTGTGGAATCGATTCGTCAGTATTTGATGTGGTTTGCGAAATATATCCAGCGGTAGCGTGAGGTGACTCACCCTGTATTTCCACCACATTACTTTCCAGTGAGAGGAGGTTATGAAAATAACTAACATGGAAACTTCTCTTAAAACTTCACAGCAAAAAATTGTAGTTACTGTCCTTACGTAAATATTTCAATATTAAAAAGTATGAATTAGATAATATGATGATGATGATGATGATGATGATGATGATGATGATGATGATGATGATGATAGACTACGTCGCCACAAAATATCCATACTACAGCTACGTCGGCTATAAAAATATAAGTTAATAGTATAGTGTAACTCTATCCGATATATCGCTGTCAGATATCCCATCCCTAATTGTATCCTTCGTCGCTGAGCCTGTACTGCTGTTGTCATTCTCCTACCTAGATACTTAAAACCGCCGACTTGTTTAGAGTTCTTTTCACACGATTTGCTTTTGCTGCTGTTGGTGTGTTACATATAATGATTTCGGTTATCTTCTATTTCCCTATTATGTAGTTCCTAAAACATCTTAATCTATGGTCTTCTGTAGACTGCGTTCAGTTCGGCTAATGCCGCTACATCATATTGAAATCTAAGCATATTTTGTGTTTTGCACGAAAATATATATTGCTTCGACCTACGTAACTTCGTATTTTTTTAGTGCATCTTAATTGAAAATATAACAGTACCGGTAATGGCGAAAAATGGTATTTTTGGCGGACACTTACGGTGCTGGACAAAAATCTAAATCTCCACATTATACTCTGCAAGCCACTTAACGGTGTGTGTCGGAGGGTACTTCTGGTACCACTATCTGATTCCCCCCCCCCCCCCCTCCCCCCCCCCCCCCCAGTTCCCGCAGAGATTGTTGAGCATTCTTTAACGCTCTCGCGCCGACTAAACGACTCCGAGACGAAACGCGCCGCTCTTTGTTGGTTTACCTTTGTCGAAAGGCGTCTTATAATCACATCATTCGTGGATGAATTACCCTTGGGATTTTCTTCCTATGAATCTGTCTGGCATCTGTTTTTCCTGCTATTTGTTTTGTGTTGTCTTTCGTCGTAAGGTTGGTCTGGATCGTTACTCGTACATAATTTACGGTAGACACTGTTTCCAGAAATTTGTCATCAAAAATAGTTAAAATGGCTCTGAGCACTATGGGACTTAATTTCTGAGGTCATCAGTCCCCTAGAACTTAGAACTACTTAAACATAACTAACCTAAGAACATCACACACATCCATGCCCGAGGCAGGATTCGAACCTGCAACCGTTGCGCTCGCGCGGTTCCAGACTGTAGCGCCTAGAACCGCACGGCTGCTCTGGCCGGCTGTCGTCAATAGCGCCGCTGTACAGTAGTGGATTTCCTTTGCTGCGTATGTTAAATAGTTACATTTACTTACGTTCGGTGTCATCTGCCACTCCTTGTATCATTCATCAATCCTTTGTAGGTCATTCTGCGAATATACTGTCTTTTAGACAGCAGCGTCACCTGCGAACAGTCTTAATGAGCTTTCTGCTAGATCATTTATACACATTGTAAACAATAACGGTCCTATCACACTTCCTTGGAGTATTCCGGGAGTTATCTTTACTTCTGTCGATTCTGTTGCGTTCAGAGCGACGTGTTGAGTTCCGTCAGCAAGGAAGTCTCGAACCCAGTTGCAAATCTGCTCCGATACTCGATAAGTTCAATTTTTTTCACTGCACGGCAGTGCGGGACGGTGTCAAATGCTTTCCTGAAGTCAAGGAACACGGCATCTAACTGAGCGCTATTGTCTAAAGCGACATGCATCTCACAAAGGAAACGACCGAGCTGAATTTCGAAAGATCTCTGTTTGTGGAATCCATGTTTATTTTTATAGAGGACATTTCAGCTCTCCGAAACTGTCATAATTACTTAGTGTAAAACATATTCCAAATTTCGATGGACTGACGTTAACGATATCTGCCGATAGTTCTGTGCGTCTTGACCTCCTTGAATGTGGGAACAGCGTGCGCTTTCCCCAGTCGCTAGATACCCTTAGTTCCTCGAGCGACCTACGATATACTCTGTGATCACAAGTATCCGGACACCTGGCTCAAAATGACTTAAAAGTTCGTGGCGCCCTCCATCGGTAATGCTGGAATTCAGTAAGGTGTTGGCCCACCCTTAGCCTTGATGACAGCTTCCACTCTCGCAGGCACACGTTCAATCAGGTGCAGGAAGATTTCTTGGGAATGGCAGCCCATTCTTTACGGGGTGCTGCACTGAGGAGATGTATCGATGTCGGTCGGTGAGGCCTGGCACGGAGTCGGCGTTCCAAAACATCCCAAAGGTGTTCTATAGGATTCAGGAGTCTGTGCAGGCCAGTCCATTACAGGGAAGTTGTCGTGTAACCACTCCGCCACAGGCTGTGCATTACGAACAGGTGTTCCATCGTGTTGAAAGATGCAATCGCCATCCATGAATTGCTCTTCAACAAGAAGGTGCATGAAACATCCATGTAGGTCTTGCTGTGATAGTGCCATGCAAAACAACGGATGCAAGCCCCATCCATGTAAAACACGATCACACGATAACACCACCGTCTCCGAATTTAACTGTTGGCACTACACACGCTGGCAGATGACGTTCACCGGGCATTCGCCATACCCACATCCTGCCAATGGATCGCCACATTCAGAATCTCTGTCCCTGGCACCAGTTTTCATAGCATGACTCTCCCAATCTACACCTGACTAGTTGGAGGCACCCCGCTCCGCACCCCTCCCTCCCCCCCCCCCCCCCCCAATTCAACAGCATTATCAAGAAAATCGCTAAAGAGATTCAGCATTCTGCAAGTTCTCTTTGAAGGGCTCTACTTATGCAGCTCCTGATTAGGTGTGTTGATACAATAACGATATGTCGATATTCTTCCCAAGAAACATCGATAATACCGGCGATATTCATTCACCGGATACATCGAAATCACTAGTATCATATGTGCCAAAGAAGTCATCAGCAGCTATATTTGTCTCCTCTCTTCACTCATTGCGAACTCTAATTGGCCACGAAAAGAAGCCAGAAGTAATAGAGCATTACAACAAACACAAAGGGGGTGTTGACACTATGCATCAACTTGTGGGCACCTATAGCGTGAAATGCAGTTTTCATTCCAGCCGGATCGTGATATGCTTAGAATGTGATAAAAATGAGTAAGTATGTCATGGTGATATGGCCATTCCTATCATAGTAAAATCAGAACAGGTATTTCTTTGTACTGAAGTTTTCATTTTCTTTTCATTTTTTTATGCTCTCTATAAAAGCAGCCCTCCATCTTCAGGCCACAAGTGGCCCATCGGGATCATCCGACCGCTGTGTCATCCTCAGCTTAGGATGCGGATGGGAGGGGTGTGTGGTCAGCTCACCGCTCTCGTTACGATGGTTTTCTTTGACCAGAGCCGCTACTGTTCGGTCGAGTAGCTCCTCAATTGGCATCACGAGGTTGAGTGCACCCCGAAAAATGGCAGCAGCGCATGGCCACCCATCCAAGTGCTGGTCACGCCCGACAGCGCTTAACTTAGTTGATCTGACGGGAACCGGTGCATCCACTGCGGCGAGACTATTGCCTATGATATCTATAGATATAGCAAAAACTGATAAATAAGAAAGTATATCAGTTATCTTCAAAAGATGAAATAAAACGTTACGTCCTGATAGTGTTTAAAATGTAAGAATGTAAACTGTAAAAAATAAGAGGTTATTGTAACAAAAAGCAATGTAAAACAAACTGTGCGCAAATTATATAATGATGTATTTTCTGCCGTACAACATAAAAAACAATTTTAATTTGTCATATATGACCCACTAATAATAAAAACAGTGTGCAATATAACAATTTGATGTTATAACAAGAAATAATGGCCAAACACAACAATAAATAAAGTGCTCCAGTCTGATGAACTGGGGTCGTGGTAGACCCCCAGTGCCAAGCTATGTAACTTTGCCAAGGTGCACAGCGGAGGGTTAAATACCCGGTTCTAAAAACGGCAGTATATTTACAATGTGAACCTGATATTATTATGGACCACTGAGTCGATACTACCTTCCGTCGACATATCAATGCTTTTTATAGGTATATCGAGAGCTGAAAATATTTTTTTAAAATACTGATATATCGGATTCCCGATATTTTTAAAAATATAATCAGTCTGCTCTTGATCCAGGCGGTGTATAGAAGTATCCGATTACTATTGTTGACTGACCTTTGATGCTTAACTTTACCCTGATTAATTAATTTTTGGAGTCTGTGATAACGTCACTAGACATTATCGATTGGAGACTATCCTATCCGTACGATAAATATTCCAGTCTGAACTCAATATTTCGTTGCTGTTCACTTCAGGTTTCAACCAACTTTCTGTTCCTAATACTGTAAGTGATACTAATTCTGGGACCTGTCCTTGGAAGCTCCTACAGTTAACTAAAATGTTAAATATTTTTGTATCCGATCTGCGAGGAAACGCTTATTACCACGCTCAATTCGGCACGGGAAGCAGGTTGGCATTTGAAACATCTTCCAGTCGTCTCAGACTGAGTAAATACAGCTCTTGTATGGTTTTCAATGGAATCTTACAACATTCTTCCCGCAAAAGAATGGGAAGTTCTAGTGACAGTGATGGAGATGGATAGCAATAACACACACTTCTCACCAGAGTAGACCACAAAGGCTCAGTAGCCACCCGGTGCGGCCGAGCGGTTGTAGACGCTTCAGTCCGGAACCGCGCTGCTGCTTCGGTCGCAGGTTCGAATCCTGTCTCGGGCATGGATGTGTGTGATGTCCTTAGGTTAGTTAGGTTTAAGTAGTTCTAAGTTCTAGGGGACTGATGACCTCAGCAGTTAAGTCCCATAGTGCTCAGATCCATTTGAACCATTTTTGAAAGGCTCAGTAATAACTGAGGTGGCAAGAGAAGATGCGATAATGTTCATCCTTGCTGTCACAAAACCAGTCCTGGAAGATGCCAGCTGTGTGAAGAGGCCCATGACAATTGAGGAACAAATATTTCACCATGGCATGGACCTGATCAGTCAGAATGGTCACATTATCCCTGACAGCGATGTGACCTCTCGTAGTAGCCATGCAGCCCATGATATACAGCGATATGGCTGTCCAAATCGTCACTGAACAGCCGCCGTGTTTCATTCTTGGAACGTGAACTCGTCCAGAAGTTGGACAATGTGAAACGAGAATAATCCAACCAAATGACTTTCTTCCGTTGCTCCATACTCCAGCTTTTATGGCATCAGCACCATGTTTTCCTGTTACAGGCATCTGAATAACTAATGAGTTGTTTTGAAATTCCAGCTCGCCCTGCAGTCGCCTGCTCTTTATGTTTTGGTGCTGACAGGATTAGCGGATGTGACATTGTTCTGAAGTTAGAGTGAGTTTCGCAGCTATCAACTTATTTTTCATCACAACCCTCTTCAATGACCATCTTTCACGCTCGCACAGCACACAATTTCGTCTGCGTTGTGACTTAGTGGATGATGATTTTCCACTTTCCCTATATGTAGGATAAATCTTCGATGCAATGCCTCTTGAAAAACCAAGCACTTTATCTACCTTGGTTATGGAAGCATCCACTACAATAGCGCCAACTGTTTGCACACAACCAGCATCCCGACCATGTACCAGTATTTACGGATGGCTCTAAACAGGGGGACTCTGTTGGTTGTGCTGTTGTTTTCCCTGATCGAGTCGTCAAGTTACGGCTTCCTGCGGCGTTTACCATCTTTGATGCCGAATTGTTTGCGATCTTGCGGGCATTGGAGCAGATGAGATGTGTTCCCAGTCTTAAGTTTCTCATCTGTTCTGACTCCCTGAGTGCCCTTCAGACCATGCAACACTTGTACCCAGCGGATACGGTCGTCCAGAACATCCATGATGCCCTACTCCACCTCCACCTGCAACGGCAGGGGAAGGAGGTTTCTTTCTGCCGGGTGTCGGGGCACGTGGGTATTAGGGGAAATGAACTGGCGGATGTGGCTGCCAAAGATGCATGTTCCCTCCCTCACCTTGTTGAATGTGCCGTCCCCCTCCATGCTGTTACCTTCCTTTTGCGTTTTCGTGTTATACGTCAATGGGAAGAGTGGCTGGCAGTCGGTGAAAATAAGCTGCGTCTGGTCAAGGCCAACACGCGGCCATGGCGTACGTCCTACCAGTCCTGCAGGCGGGATGAGGTTCTCCTCACTCGGCTCCGCATCGGGCACAGTCCCTTAACGCACGGTTTTTTACTCCAGCGGGAGGACCCCCCCCCCCCCCCCCAAATCTCCAAATCTGCAGTGCTTGTGGCGTCCAGATTGCTGTCCGCCACATTTTACTTAACTGTCTTTTATTCTCTGACCAGAGGGCGGTGGTTTCCTTGCCACCGGATTTGCCCTCTATTTTGCAAGACGACGCAACGACTGTTGTTAAGGTCTTACGGTTTTGTGTCCTGTCCAATTTTAGGGAGGGGATTTTAATGTGCTGCTGCGTGACTGGCTCACCCAGGTTTTAGGTAAGAGGTCCGCCAGTCAGGATTACCTACTTGTTTCACTTCGATTTCTGTTCCCTTTTCCTTGTGTTTCCATTCCTTTTTTTAGTGCGTTTCTTCTCCTCTTGTTTTGCCTCTGTATGTGAGGATTTGGAACTGGGTCAGGTCTGTGTCTTTTAGCCGTTCTCCTTGTTCGCTGTCCGTCTTCGTCCCTTCACTGCATGTGTCCCTGTTTCTATGCGTTTGGGCGCTGATGACCACGCTGTTTAGCGCCCGAAAACCTCAAACCACCCACTGTTTGCACACTTCCTAATTCACGTAGGTCTGCCGGCCGACGTGGCCGTGCGGTTAAAGGCGCTGCAGTCTGGAACCGCAAGACCGCTACGGTCGCAGGTTCGAATCCTGCCTCGGGCATGGATGTTTGTGATGTCCTTAGGTTAGTTAGGTTTAACTAGTTCTAAGTTCTAGGGGACTAATGACCTCAGCAGTTGAGTCCCATAGTGCTCAGAGCCAATTCACGTAGGTCTGACATATGCACTGTTGTCACTTCAACGATGTCTCGATCATCTTTACTTATGGAGCATCAACAATGGCTTTGGTTTTTTCCACTGACAAAACCGTTTGTATGACTTTCTGGCGGCGAAATTGGTTTCTCCCCACCCCCATCTTTATGTCTTGGGCCTGTTGCTCTTCCTTTCATTGAAACTATAAAATTCCTGGGGCTCATGTGCTATAGGAAACACTCGTGGTCCTCCCATGTGTCTTACCTGGCAGTCCGCTCTGTGTGTTCCCTCAATGTCCTACATGTCCTCAATGGTACTTCGTGGTGTGCAGATAGAACCACTCTCCTCCGTTTGTACCAGTCCCTCGTCCATTTGAAGCTAGACTATGGGTGCTTTATGTGTCTGCATGTTCGTCCCTTTTATGCTGTCTCAACACCATCCACCATCATGGCATCCATTTGGCCACTGGCGCTTTTTACACTAGCAATGGTGAGAGTCTGCATGCTGAAGCTGCTGAACTACCACTGCCTTACCACTGTGACTTTCTCCTTAGCAGGTATGCATGCCGTTTGTCAGCCATTCATGGCCACCCATCCTATGCCTCCTTCAATTACTTCATTGATTGCCAGTGCAGGGTGCGGCCCTCTTCTCTGTTACCTTCTGGAGTCTGCTTCAGCACTTGCTCTGGGGGCGTAACTTCACACTATCTGTAACTTTCCCAGTGGGTGTGAACCCTTAACCACCTTGGCTTCATGTGGCGACCAGTGTTCACCTTGACCTTCATTCACTTCCTAAGGACACTACTCCAGCCCCGCTCTATCGCCTTCAATTTCATGACCTCCGCATGGTACTTTGCAATCGTACCTTTGTGTACACTGATGGCTTTTGGACTGACCATGGTGTCAGGTGTGCCTTCATCATTTGTGCCAGCATTTTGCGGTATCAGCTTCTGGCACACTGCTCAGTATTCAGTCGAGCTCTTAGTCTTGTATGAGGCCAGGGAGTACATACACTCTCAGCATCCTTCAAAGTCTCTGTGCACTGTACACCACCCATTCCTTACTGCAACTGGTCCAGGAAAACTGTCACTTTCTCACTCTTGATGGAGCCACTATGTTGTTTATGTGGATTCCTGGTTGTGTCGGTCTGCCAGGAAACGAGGCTGCTGACGCTGCTGCCCTCGTACCTCAGTCCACTAGTTCCTATATTCCCTCAGATCATCTCTGTGTTGCCATCTGTCAGGAGGTGGTGTCACTTTGGCATCGTCATTGGTCCTCCCTTCCTGGGAATAAGCTTCAGATTATTAAGTCTCTCCCAGTAACTTGGATGACCACCTCTCAGCCCTCTTGCCAGGAGGAGATCATTTTAACTAAGTTGCATATAGGGCACTGCCCTTTTAGCCATTGCCATCTGTTACGTGGTGCTCCACTGTCACTTTGTGCACACTTTGCCGAAGTTTTAACTATCTGCAGTTTCCTGACAGAATGCCCATTCTTTAACAATTTACATTCCTGCTGGGGTTTTCTGTCCGAGATCGGCCATTTTAGCAAATGAAGTGTGGGCAGTCGGCTGCATTTTACTTTTTATCCATTGTAACAGTATGGCAAAGGCCATTTAATTTTTAGTTCTGGGCCTCGCTTTCTCTATGGTATAATTTATAGCCTTTTCTCCATGTCCCTGTTCTTAGCTGTCTTTTCTTATGTTGATTGGGATTGACATGTAGTCATCTTTTAACTCTTCTCTGTCTTCGTGTTCTATAGTTTTGACTTGAGCGCATATGACCAGTTGTTTTTGTGCCCTAAGACAAGACACCCACACAAAACACACCACGTGGAGAAGTTCAACCAAAATAGTTTTCTGTCTGCATAAATTTGTGGTGAACAATTACGATACACTTGAAGAAAGTATGGAACACAAAGTGATTGTATGGTCTGATTTCTGTGTCAGGGGGATCAATAATTGGAGAGTTTTAGTGCTTTATTTCTATGTTCAGCTGCAAATACTTTACAGAAATACATGTTTTTATGTTCAGGTCATAGTTTTGTACTTCGTGACGGGGACTCCACGGTGATCTAGGAAAGAAAGTAGGTGTCAAAAGTTATGGTTCATTCAAAATGGAAGCTTGTCATTGCTGAGATCCTTCAAAACTGACCATTCAGGAGATAATTATGGAAGACTTTAAGGACATAGAATCAATTGAGTTGGTTTTCAAAAAGCTACATGGTTTGAAAATTAAGACAGTGTATTGTAAAACATGGTTGTTAATATTAAGTAAAACGTTTTTCATTGCCTTCTTGTTTTCAGTTGCTCTTCAGCAGAGCACTGAAACTTCATAAGGGGAAGAAAGGGTATCTAGTGGGCATGATGAAATATATGGTGTCAAAATATAGGAACTATTACAAAAACCTGCAGTGTGATAACTGAATTTAATATACCAGATATGTGTCTCAACTTGATAACAAACTCATGTCCTACCAATTTTTTTAAGATCAAAGTGATCAGTTTACAATAAATATTATTTTTTATCTTGCTATGATTTTCTTTCTTACAACTTTCGGATTCTAGACAATCTTATCAGTATGGTGGAGTACAGAGTGATCTGGAATAATGTTGTATATCCACTGCTCTACAGCATTTTTCTGTTTTCATATTTTTTTTCTGTTTCATTTAAGAAGAACAAACAGTTAATGTCATCAGTTTCCTATTTACCCCCCAGGACAGAAGCATTGTACCCAGTCAGTGTGCAGGAAGGCGAGCACAGTGTGTGGAAGGGTGGCTCAGATTATGCCTGGAGGTGCTAGTGACATAATGGTTTATATAGTAACATTTATTTGCCAGGATGAGTTTACAGAGTGTGTCATTGTGGTTGAGCATCAGCACGAGCCGCAAAGAAGTGCTGATGTGCCCTCAGCAGGCTGTGACATCAGAGCCACAGATCAGTGAGTGGTGGCCATGTGTTGTTGTGCAGGTGGCAATGTGGAGACTGGTAGGTGTCACTTGTTCTAAATGTTCTGCAGTACAGTATGGCCCTACACCTAAACACTCTCATACACAGTCTGTCACATGATCAGGTGAGGATAGCCAACTACGTGGTCCAGTATGTCAACTGTCATGAAGACTAGACCTTGTTGTCCATTGTGTATTGATCAGGACTGCAACAGATGGTTAAGGGTCAGCCTAGGGCTGCACTAATGTGCTACAGCTGTAGGGAGTGAAGATACCTGCTTTAATATAATCCACAATGGATCCTCAGTCGGAGGAGAACTGGCAGCATACTAGTCTTCTTATCTGTGATGTCCCATTAGGCAGACCGCAGCTGTGGTTGGCTACGTCTCAGTGTTGAAGTTAGCAAGCACACAGACTGTAACCAATCAGCTTATCATGGTTTCAGAGAAACTAAATAGTCCATCATTCTCTCTGATTACAGCAATATGGAGAGGATGGTGCCATGGCTGGATGTGTCTTTGAGATCAGAAAGCTCCATTATTTAAAACGCCAAGCACATACCTATGGCACAGTGGCTCTGTGTGCATGATCATATTTTCACTCGTTTATTGGTGTCTTCAGTACTCCTTGCCTTGCTGTGATGATTCAAGAATTGTTCTGGGTCTCTGAGCTTGGGTCTTTTTTGATGTTAGACTATTTCAGTGGCACTCTGGAGCTTGAAGTTACAGAGTGTTACTCCATACTGCCCTGTTAAGTTGTACTGTGGTGTTAGCTCCTCTGCTTTCCTTGCTCAGAGGCTGTGTGGCAATGCTTGCCTTGCATCCTCTCTTCTGCTACATTAGCTGTACACTATGTTGACATTCAGATTGGCTCACTGGTCCTGTGCTGGCTTCCTCAGCTCTGAGCTTGTCACGTAGAACTTTTAAAAAATTTAGGCATATACACTGAAATTATTCTGTGGTGCAGCAGCACCCACAGCTACAAAGAAAACTAGTCTGACCACAGCTGACACTTGCATCATATTGAGGATATTGCACGGTTGCCTTTTGTGGTCAAATATGACAGTGCATCCTGCATGCTTCATCTGTCATGGGGTTTCAACATTTCTGTCCAACTCCTGTACTTACTATTGTAACTTTTGCCTCAGTATCCTGTTTTAACAACTCTTGTCTGTTTCTTGTTAAGCTACCAACATAGTCTAGCTCAGTGAGACTTATACTTTTCATCTTAGAGCAATTTACATTGCTGAAGGCCTTTTCTAAATTAATAAAGCCTACTAAAGTGGTTCACACAAAGCGGCCTTAAATTAGTTAACTGGTTAGAAACGTCACAATCACCAGAATCGTGGCAAATCACATTTATTCTTCACCAGTTAGATGCTACAGAAGGGAGTGTAGATACTTTTGTAAACCCTCATCGCCAGTTTTGTAAAGGCCTCATCACTACTGTTGTGGAGGCTTTGTCCCCTCCTTTGCCCTCAGTGGTACACAACCTCTCAACAGGCTACAGCAGTCCACACACCCCACCGCCACACCAAACCTAGGGTTATTGTGCAGTATGGTCCCCAGTTGAGCCGCCCCCCCCGTGCCCCCCTCCCCTCCCCTCCCCCTAGAACATCTAACAACAGACGAGTGTAACCCCAATGTTTGCATGGTAGACTAATTATGCAGTACGTGTACATCGAGAAAGTGTTTGCGCAGCAACCGCCGACATAGTGTAACTGAGGTTGAATAAGGGCAACCAGCTCACATCCACTGAGGCAGATGGAAAACTGCCTTAAAAATCATCCTCAGACTGGCCGGCACACCGAACCTCGACACTAATCCGCTGGGCGGATTTGTGCCAGGGACCGGCATGCCTTCCCACCTGGAAAGCAATGCATTAGACCACACAGCTAATTGGGCAGGCATTAAAAAGGCTTACTTACCTTTGTCATTTATTGAATAATGATGTCTGCAACACTGTAATATAACACAAAAAAGGCCCTCAATAAATAAGTGCAAATAATTGTAGATCAACTTCACAATACATAGCAAATACAATTTACAACTACTGTCTGTTCATTTCTAAGAGCAGCTCACTAAATGATGTTCCCTGTCTAAGTTAGCCCTGGACAATGATCTATAACCAAGTGCATGAGAGCTGTTCATCTTTCTTCCAAGTACACTTCTGTCTGTTGTCGTCTGATCATTGGCGGTTTGTACTTGGCTTTCAATTGGTCAAGGCGGAGCTGATATCTCCATCCTCAGCACTGGCTATGGGGCTGGTGGAATTGGCACAAGTGGCAGATCTCTCTGGCACTGGCACCAGCTTGTATTTTTGCGCCTGTGATAGTTTTGCCCTGGCTGTGTCTTGTACATATGACACAACAGATACCATACAAGGGATATGACAAAGTTTGAATTATCACCCCAAAAAATAAACATTCTGTAATTGATTTTGTTTTGCAGTTAAATGTCTGCAGTCCTGGTAGATATTCAAATCCCCTCATGACAACACTGTAGGACACCACTAGAGGAGCCAAACAAAAAATGCCATAGCCCATTGGTAAAGTGGAGTATCTTCTGGAACTGTAGTTGGGCTGGGCTTATGGTGTAACTTGTACAAAAGTGGACTGGACACATCAAAACTCTGCTGCAAGGCACATTGCAAAGTTCGACCATCTAGCTACTCTGTAGCTGAAAGAAGTGTCATATAAATGTTCTGTTTTTAGTTTAACAACAGAGGACCTGGACAACAAGACAGTGGCTGTTTGGGAAAATGTTTGAATTTTGCAGCTACACAGAAGCCCTTGCCATTACCATAAGTTTCATATCAGCACACACTCCACTGTGGATTGAAAATCTCATTTTGGAATCACCCATACTGATTTATACTTTCAGGACTCCACGTGCCACAATCCTTTGGAGACTGAGCTTACCTAAAACTTTAGTACATGGAGCCTGTGTTCTGTCACACTGACTGACTACGGGATGCACTGGTACACTTGGAAAAGGTGGCCAATAAAAATAGATATATAAAACATCAGAGTAAAAGAGATTTTCTCATGAAAATGCCAGGCAGCCAGAGGAAGAGAAAGAAGAAATGATGTAATCTACATCCTCCCTACCATAATGGGGCAAATGTTTCTTCAAAATTTGCCACACTAATGAAGAAACATAAAGTGAATGTGATCTTACTCACACTGACCAAGATAGCAGCTCTTCTGGGATATATGAAAAATGATCTGCTTTTTGAAAGGCAGGTATATATGAAACTCCTAGCCCATGTGGTAAAAGGTACACAAGACAAACAGTACCAATCTTCAAAAATAGTTTATCGAGCACCAGGGTCACAACTGCCTTCTACATTGGAAAGAAAAAATATTGGCCACAAGGGTAAATGTAAAGGTTTGATGTAAGGGAGCCTGGTCCATAAATGACAAAGTCAAAAGGTATAAGTGAAAATCTACTAAAGTTCCACCTTAGCCTCTCACTGCAATCAAACTATGATCCCCAACTTCTGAATCCTGATCATGACACACAGAGTACCGACTGGAAATTACTTAATACCCTCAAATAAATTCCTCTGTTGATAGGCTAGTGACAATGCCCATAAGTTGATGTGGGGTGTACCAAAAATCTTAAGTCTGTTGTACAGTAATAAGTAATTCCACTTACCTGCACAAGTTTCACAAACTGCTATGTTTACAACAGTCCCCCAGCATCAATGCAGCAATGGCATTGTTGCACAAAGTACTGTTATACCCATTCGAATAACCCCAGTGTCATTAGAACAGTGTTGCAGGCTGCAAGATTTCTTGGCAGGAAATCCTCTTCAGTCTCAACAGGCATCTTGTACACAAGACTTTTCACATGGCCCCATAAGAAGTAATGAAGTGGGCTTAGATCAGTTGAACAAGCTGGTCACAAAACAGGACCTTCTCTGCCCATCCACTGTACTGAGAATGTCTGACCCACCTGTTCACAAACTCTGTCCAAAGTGAGGAGAGACTCCATCACGTTGGAATCACATCTGTTGATGAATAACAAGAGGGAAGCATTTCAGGAACCAGGATATTATGTCTCCGATAAACATTGTGTACGCTAGTGCATTTAAGTGGGGAAGAGGAAGAAGTGGATGTAATATGTAATCATTGAGTACACTTGTCCACAAATTGACTGGTGATATACGATGATGGCTTCACATGACTGTAGTGTGGGGTTTCTCATCAGCAAACAGGAGTATTGTGATTATTTAGCATTCTATCTCTGGTGAAACACACTTCACCCATGAAAACTACACGCACAGGATCCATTGTAAGGCACTGAATGAGCCATTGGCAGAAAATGACACCAGATTCACATCCAGCAGAAGTTGAAAGCATGCACTTTCTGTGGATGTTAGAGGTGTAATTGCGTTTCCTATAATGCTTGCCACACAGTACTCTGAAACATTTGTTTCATGTGCTGCTGATTGAATGCTGATTACAGGTGCCTCATCCACTTGGGCAAGCACTGCTTCTTCTAAGTTGGTGGCCCAAGTAGTTTATCATCCTCCTCGACCATTGTTCTGTGGTACCAATTGTCATGTTGTACTTAATTGCTGGAACTACTTAAGAAACATAAGAGCCGGATGCTGTCTGCATGGATATTTGGTCCTGTATGACCTCCCCACTTCTCTGCCGCTCCCATTTGTTTGCCCATACACGAAAATCATATCTGCAAGTTCAGTCAAAAGGTTCAACTCAATTTGTTTAGATCTGATCAACATTAGTGTTTAAACTTATAGACAAGGACTGCAGTTTCCTACAGCACAGACGTTGTTCACCAGATCTGCTCATTTTTGTACACAGTACACCATATGCATTGGTTTAGGTGAGCTGTCATCCAAATGTTTACACCTAAGTACTTGGCAGAATTTCTACAATCTTAGCAACAACAGTATTGGCACATCATTTCACAGTAAGGGGTATTGGAACAATTTTCAATGAACTTTCAACTTGATCTTTCTGGACCAGTGTCCTGTACCTCAGTCTGATACATTTACCCTTCTCCATCATCCCTGAAAGCATAATCATAGAATCACCCCTGTATGTGTTGTAGTTACTTCTATAGTGCTGCATTTGTGTCAAGAGTCTGCTGGCAACAAAAATATGAATTGTTTCGTTAAGGGGGATGTAAAGGAAAATGTAAATGTTTATTTAAAAAATCATTACAGCCATATTTATCAATGTACAAATCTAAAATTTTCCATGTGTGAAGCAAAAGAGCTTTGTTTCAACAGAAAAATATGATAAAATATGTAGGATTAATATTTTGCAAGAAATTTGAATTTTTAATTTTTTTATTGACTTTTTGATAAAAAGCCATAACTCAAATTCTGCAATTAATCTGAAAATAATATTGTAATGTTCTGAGAAGGTTATAAGACCACCGAAGTACAGTTATTAATTTATGGTACAAATTTTATCATTAACAGAGTTTTTAATTTTGCACATCCAAAATTAACTTTTTGTTCTACATACAATCATCTGAAAATCAGAATATAATTGAAGGATCTCATTTTTTGTAGTTTCAGGAAGACAGCAACATGTTGCGAACAGTTCCTGAAAATTTTGGAGAATAGCACATATATTTCTTGAGAAAAATCTTCTAATAATGTAAAAAAGTGTAAGTAAGAGAAAATGAGGTTCAAAAATTTTCCTATCGTACTTCTACATGTGATAAGCTTACCTCAGTTTTAAAATCCTCTGTACTACTCCCCATCCTTCAGGTTTTTCTTCACTCCTCTTTGAATCTGCCTGGTCTGTATTTGCAGGTAAGGTACTGAACTGTTAGCTTTCTTGACCCTGCTTTCATTGATGGTGTAAAATGCTTTTGTTGTAAACACGCCAGGATCTATACCAGCTCTCTTCAGCACTTCAGTTCTGCCATTGTTTCCATTATTTTAACATAAAACTGCATCAGACACCTATTTTGAGTACTTAAAGTTCACAGAATGTCCTTTTTTGAGCATCTAATCCAAATTAAATTATTCAGTCTTTCATTTGCATTTTGTGTCTTTCCATGAAGACACTTCCTCAATAAATCAGGGTTTGCAAGAAAGCTGAATGTGGGCTTAATTGCATTCATAAAATGTTCTGGTAATGAGTGTCTATGTGAATAAAGTCTCATTTCTGTTGTTGAACTTACGCCAGTTGTCTTTCAGACACAGATTGTGCTTTGGTGTTTGGTCAGTGGATAGTTTGTGGGGAAAAATATCCACACAGCATGCCTCATTGCCTCTAAATTGTGTGTGTTTTTCCTGATAGCTCTCCCATCAAATAATTGAAGAGAATAAGTTTCTTTCAGAGTAAGCCTGCCTTTTCCTCATAGCAGTTTTCCATCCTCATGTGCTTCACCTTTCTTCTCTTTCAGCAAGTGAAGAAGCCTACCACCAAGCCTCTTTTGGATGTGGCCAACACATCCCAACTTTTCTATTGTTTTATTGTCTGGATTTTTATCTGTTACACCTTTGAACAAGGAGGAGTCCCCATCACCAAGGTATTTAGTATATCGAACCTCGTACTTGTTCTCAGCTATGGAGAACATCCTCACAACTGTAGCAGGCTCCATGCCCCCACTTGAGCCACTATAATTTTTAGAGCATGCTACTGCATGCTTTTCTTGCCACAGTTTCTCACTGTCTTGATTGTTGGACATTTTCCTTGTTGCACACTGGTGGCAGTATTTAGACATAATTTCTACATATAAAACTTTACCTGAGTCAATACCAATAACAGATGCAACTCCGTATGTAGATGTGTGACCCCTTTTCATCCAGGTCCCATCTACAGACTCGAGCAGGTCAGTAACATTTGTAGGAGATTCACTGTCATGAATATCTACTCCAGGATCTATTTCTTTTTGGTTTATTTACACCAATCACTCCACTGCTTCCTTAATAACAACTTTGGTAGTATTGCATACAACATGAGACATTTCTTTATTTATTTTTTCATTTTCAGAAAACTGCACAATAAATTACCTCCTCCCCTGCCCTGTCTGAGGCATCTCAGAGCATATGTTAACCTAAAACTGCTTTCATAGGTACCAGTGTCAGTCCTTTTGGAGGAGGAAAATGAAAATTCATAGCCACACAAATTACTAATTAATTTAAAATCGCAAGCTATTCCCACTCTTCTTTCTTCAACAACAATCATGCATTCCATATTTTTACAGCTTACACAGGAACATGAAAACTTTATAGCCTGGCAGAGAGGCTTTAAATCAATAAGTCAGAATCCAGTGGAATCCACATCATTTGCACACCTGTACAATTCCCCTGTACCCAGTTTTGATGCTGAAGCTGAGAGCTTACGTTCTTCATTTTGAGCTGCTTCCCCTTTTTTGTTGGTAAAATGATTTCCATGAAGCCTCCATTTCCTAAACAGTTTTTCCACCATGCATTATGCATAAATCTTGACTTCCATGTACAGGTTTGCAAATTCAACCTTCCACATTTCTACTAATATGTGTTAGTATTGTCAAACTGTAAATAAACCACATGCAAGAAAGTTTTCAGGGAAAAATATAAATGTCAGCCAGAGATATAGATGTCAGCCACAGATATTGAAAGAAAATAGCCTTTGCACTGACACAAATTCTGCTGAAGCAAGCAGTTTCCCAAATGTCAGAAAAGGTGGGAGTGGCTTGCAGTGCAGAGTCAATCAGTTTAACAATTTAAAAGCATTTCTAAAGCTGCTATCATGATAAAATTCACACACAACATAGATTAAACTGTGTAGATCAAGAAAATAATATTTTTGAAAAATGGATTTTTTGGACCAAAATCCATTACATCCCCCCTTAATCTCAGTACATCATAAATCTATTGCCCATGGTACTTTTGCAGAAGTGCATGATATTCAGGCACTTGAAGTTTATTACATGGAATGTTATAGGAACGATCATGGAAAATATCGTTTGAGTTTGGAGTCTTTCAAATCTGCATATGTAACATTCATTTTTTTAATGATTGCACAGTGTTGTTTTTTGTGTGTGCATCACAATGTATATCTTCCTGAAGCTGGGGCTTCATAGAACCCTTGATATGCTTACTGCATTCTCGACATAGAACAATCCCTCTCTCAGGAGTGAACAATTTGTTACCAATGATCTTAATTTGGATGTTAATTATAATGCAACAGGGGTAAGAAGTACTATTTTGCAAACTTTTCTTGGCTTGTGCACATTCCCTAGTTCTAGCTCAGTGGCTGGTAGTCTTTCTCTCTGTCCCATTGCCAATCTTGCTGCACACAAAACTGTTTTCTACACTCAAGAATGGCGGCTACAATGCCACACACAGTATTGCTATTGTATCTGCTTTACTATTAAGAACTAAAATGCCAAACCTTAATAATCCAACCACATTCATAGCACTGGAATGTGGTTTTTAGATTTAGTTTACTTACTGTTATCAACTTTCATGGTAGCTCAGATTCAGATATTTTTTCTGAGATAGCAGCCTACTGAGGTTGTAGAGAAATATGTAGATGAGTCCAAAGCAATAATATGTAATTTTACATAGCATAATGTTAAAATATGTAAAAACAAGTAATGTAATGAAATACATAAAAATATATTTTGATAAAATGAAGTATTCATTGCTGGCAACTAAATTCATGAACATTTACACTTTTTACATGTGCATGAACAAAGGAAAAGAATGCATAATTACATAAAAATTGGGGCTGTAATAATAGCTTTGTAAGGTTTTACTGCCAATCTTAATTTTTATAAAATTCTTCTGGATTTTAGGCTGTATCATATTGTAAAATGATGTACTAGTGTTTTAGTTATTACATTGATGAACACCAGTTACTTGCTTGTTTTATGAAGCATCATTGTAACCTTTCACTATGATATGAAATAAGTTGGTTTTACACTTGTGACACTGACTAAAATGTTAATCATTTTGCCTCAAGATGCAGGCTACAACATAGTAATTAATAATGTTACTTAACCCTCTTACTACCGTTGTCATTGATACAACCCCACAATGACAACAGAAATATGTATCTTCTGTGCTTCCAAAATTTTTAATACACGACTTTCTCCATCTGAGTCAGTTGTATCCAATGATGTTTTGTTCATTTTTATATTTACACACACTAAAATCTATTCAGTTTTTACACAGAGCATGATGGCAGTTTAAATTGTTTGTTTCTTGAATGTAGCATTTATAAAAATAGAATTACTATCATGTTGAACACCTGAAATGTGTGTTTTTATGTTCATTAAAATTCTACCGATATATCCCATGTAAGTTACTTTCGGTCTTTATGACCCCAGTGGTACTCAATGAAAAGGAAACATTCTGGTAGTAGGAGGGTTAAAGCAGCTGTTATGAACTGGTACATCTGTACAGTATGGTCTTGATTCATTGTGCATGATCTATGAAATATGGTATTTGGTTATTGTTATAGTTAAGCCTTTACTATGATTTGGGTTTAGAAATCAGTTAAACAGTGGGCCATAAGATTACCATATGGGTCATTTCTAGCTTTTTTTTAACAGTTCTTGTGTATTTGCTATGTTATTTTTTGACTGGCATGGTGGATGTTCTAGAGTGCGGGGACACAGCAGACTACAAGGTGGCCATGATCGTGCACAGTGCTGGCTCTGTTGGTGACCTGTCAGAGGGTACTGCACAGTTAGCAGACAGTGCCAAATGGACCTCTTACCTGGCACTTAATGTGTCTTCCGCTGCAGTGCTGACCGCGCAGTTCCTGGCTCTGCTACCACAGGGGGATAATGGCCCACGGCGTTACATCGTCAACATCACATCTCTAGCTGCCGTGGAACCCTTCCCATCTCTGGGGTACTATTGTGTGGGCCGCGCTGCTCGTCAGATGTACTTCTCAGTTCTGGCTGCTGAGAATGCATCACTGGCTGTGCTAAACTATTCACCTGGTGTTGTGGACACAGACATGGTGGCCAGTATAGAAAATGGTGCCTCAGACCCAGCCATCCGTAACAGCTTCTCGGATATGCGCAAGCGTGGTGACATTGTTTCCCCGGAGAAGACAGCTGCTCGTCTGGCTGCTGTGCTGGAGACAGGTGCCTTCCAGTCAGGGAAGCGCATTGACTACTATGACCTCAAGGACTAGATGCCTTAGCTTCCTCTCTCTGCAGTACCTAGCTGTAGCGGAACATGAAGTGCCAGTCTGATGCACTATAGTAATAAATAAGGTGTGTATTTTCAAAACTGGGCATGTGACTTCTAACATATGTTGAATGGAGGGGGCGGGGAGGGGGGGGGGGGGGGAATAATTGCCTGGAAATAACAGCGTGAGACATTCATACTGTACAGCAGTAATTACTCTATAACTATCCTGCGACTGTGCAGAATTCCTACTGCTCACTTGTCCATTATGGCTGCCAGTGTTGTTGTGGGAGAACTGATGCAAAATTTGGGGTAATTCAGAGAAGCCTGTGACTAGCTGAGTAATTGAATAGATATTTGAAGCATATTCAGGTAGCATAATTGATGGCTCACCCTCTGTAAACTACAGGTACCCAAATTTGAGTTATGTTCCAGCACATTTCTTCACTTGTGATATGTTACCAACTGGTGTTAAATTTATTATTTCTGGTAATGAATGACAAGGAGAAGTGTAAAATGTTAAGTCATGGAATCATTAATGTGTGCTCCTTCGAAGGCACATCATTGCATTTATCCATTTCAGAAACAGGGCTCTCGGAATCATGTCCACAGTCTGGATATTTGTGTGGGGAGGATGCCTTCTATTCATGTGTTAACATACGATTATAAATATGAATGACAGGTATACAAAACAGTGAATTTCCGTCTTGTTTGAAAACTGTAGTCCATACTGAAGGTCTAACGATATCATCCAAATAGCACATAATTTACAACTACATGAATTAAAAAAATTAAAATCATACTGTTCACATGAATAATAATGAACAATGAACTCTTAAATAATGCCACATAGTTGTAAAGAAATCTAAAATTACCTAAACCAAATCTTGTTACAAACAATTTTTCCTTCCCTTTTGTGCATTTACATTTCTGAATTCAGGCAATTCTACAACACTGTTCAATGCTGAAACACACATTCTTGTGGTGGTTACATTAAATACATAAAAGACAAAACTTGCAGCACAAATTAATCACATATCTCATGTAATCATAAAATTGTGTGTAAATAGCAGAAATTACATGTTTTGCTATCATGTGATGTCTGATGATCATTTGTGTTGTCTAAATAACCTGCTTTTAAAATTCACACATGAATTATACATGTATTGCACAACCACATGTGGTTTGGTGGAGGTGGAGGGGCCCTGTTAAGTTATGTGGCCTATACTTGCATGGGTTGTGTGCAGACATCCAGCCCACATGGTATCCTGCACGACTCTCAGTTTTAATGTTTGTGAACGAAACCAGTTTTGAAAATATATATCTCAAATACCAATAAGCATTTCTTCATTATATAATATCATAACCTGTGTCTCACTGTAAATCATTTCTCAAACAAAACTATTAGGATTTCACAAAGCAGTGAAGTAAGAAATATAATGTTCATTTGTCCAATGAGTATCTCAGACATGAATTTTTTCAGATATGTTATTCCTGCATGATTAATAAGGGGCTTTGTGTGTTACAACTAAGGAAAGGAATAATGAGAGCTTGAAAGGTAAATATATTTGAGGTGCAAGTTCAGAGAAAGATGGTTGGAATATTTATTTGGCATGAACTGCGAATGACAAAGGTTTTAGACTGAACTTGACTTTCATCTCAATGCACAACTCACCAGGCTGCAGAAATGCTGAAACTGATTATTTAATGTAAGTTATAAATTCTGTGTGCCCATCCTGATATCAAAATAAACACACCAAAATAGGATCCTGACATCATTGCAATCTTCTATCTGTGCTAAAAGTGTCAAAATTTGCACAAATTAAGTTATATTATAATCTTCATTACAAGTCCAGCATAGAAAATCTTCCATTGCACAACTCTTGTCAAAAACATCAAAAGGAGGAAATGTATTTAATTACTGGTTCATCATAAAATGCCAAGAAAACAATATATTAATTTCCCTGCTGTGTGTGCAGCCTAAATGCATCAGATCATTGTAACCACTGTTTCTCTGCTTAGCACTGAAACAGCATTTCAGATTTCTTAACTTCGGGAAATAGAATTTCAAAGAACTACTATCCAACTAAATTAACATTTCATTTTGCCTGTAAGAGAAATAAAAATAAAATTTACTGTTCTGCAATCTAAACTTAATTGTTCTTCATATTCCACACTGTGGTGTGTACACAGAATTGCTCTGGTACAAAATCTGCCCAGAAAATAACTTGACCAAAGTTTACTTGATGCTTCTGTTCAGTACAGTGTACTTTCCCTGAGAAAGGTCAGTAGTTGAGATCTCTAGGTTGCATAATACATACGTGGGCAATTGCCCTAAGCTTCTTTCTCATCAAAATTGAATGCTCCTTTTTTTCGTGTGTGGTCCTTTTGTAGTGTGTAATATAAGGTTAAAATACAGTATTTTGTTGATCCACAGTTCTCCTTCAAATTTTGAGTGGAGCTCAGCAAATCTGGAATCGGCAACAGTATTGCAGCAGGGCTTTTATGGATGTGTCCTTTCACAAAATTAAAAGTTCTGGGATGGCACATAATGCTGAAGATGGGTTGAGAGGAGCTGGATCATGAACTATGTTCTGGATGTCCATTAAAAAGCAAAATGGCAGATTCAGTGAATAGTGTGCATCAACTTTTGAATGCTTTCCATTATGTGCTCAGATGATAGCAGATATGTAATGGTGAACAAAATCACTGTACAAGAAATCATTCCTGAAGATTTACCAGTGAGGAAAATGGGGTGCCAAACTTGCCCCCAAAGCTTTACCCCATGAGCAGAGTGATACATGTGTTCTTTCTGTCAAGAACTTCTGAACTGGCCCTGATTTATTAGGCAGCGAATTACACAATTTGGATTTTTAGAATGTGATCCAGAGATAAAAATGGCAGAAGCTGGCCTCTTTGTACCCATTAATGGGCACATGTGCCAAAGGTGATTGCAAAAGCCATGTTAGTTGTGTTTCACTGCAAGAGTTTCATTCATCATGAGTGTGTACACAAGAGGCAAAAAGTGAATAATGCTTTTTACATCAAAGTAATTCAAAAACTGAAAGAAAGGGTCAACCAAAACAGGACAGTCATTGTCACTTTAACAACAATCTTAGCCTCACATACCAGTTATATGAGCATATCGTTTAAACAACATTGCACCACTGCTGCAATACCCATACAGTCCCACTTTGTTTCCTAGACTCCTTATTGTTTCCTCATGTGATAGAAGCCAGGAAAGGATGGAGTTTTGGAACTGTGGAAAATGCGAGTGTCATTGATTAGGGCCCTAATTGTTCTGTAAAGGGCTCCCAAGATGTGTGTCTTCATATTTTCATGGCATATTGACTTGTAAGTTGATGAAACCTTTGTAGTGGAGTTCCATGGTGAGAATGAATTACCCAAATTTTTAAACCATGGTAATATTCAGTTTACAATGGAAGCCAATAAGGGGCGCTACCTTCGAGTCTTGGATGTTTGGTTCATTGCAAAGGTAGTGGCATCTTGAAACACACAGTTTATCACAAACTGATTCCTATGGACTTGCATTTACATGCCAATAACTGTCACCACACATTCTTAAAACTTGAGTTTTTAGTGCATATAGCATCGCTGACGAGTCATCTGTGGGATCAGCTTCTACATTTAAAAAGACTTTTTGAGGCAAATTGGTAAACTCCGCAACACATACACAAGGCACTACAGAGAAACCTAAAGTTGAATGAGGAAGATGAGGTACAAAGAGTTAGAAAATCTGTCATCAGAAGTAGTGGATCCTCACCAAGTATAAAGTTAATGTGATCTTTCGCTCTTTGCTGAAGACAGCAGCACTCTTGAGTGCCATCAAAGGTAACTTGGTGTTCCATAAGGCTGGCTTTGCAAGATCTGCTGTGAATGTTGCCTTTCATACATCAAGCAGATGATGCGTGCCATCCATGAGAGATGCATGTAACACTGAAGGATGCAGTTCTTACAGCCCAATAAATTGGCTGTGGCAGAGCACTGCATCAAAACTGGCCATTGTATTCTGTATGATGATGCCAAAATTCAGGTGTGTTTCATAATTCTAGAACACTATGGTGAAGGAATCAATGGAAATAAGTTAAGTGAATGATTTAATTAATAGCAATAGCCATATCAACCTGGGCAAAGTGTGGGATCAAGCACTGTCCTTGGTCAAACTGTGAAGAAGTTGCTAAAGTGCAGCTACTATTGGGGGCACTGATATTCCAGCATGAATTGAACAACCCATCACAGATTAAATTCATAGAAGGCTCTTTGCTGCCAAACATCATTGCTGACCCTTGTGTATTCTGTGGCCTCAACTGCAGTGTCACAGACTGTGCTGTTTAAAATAATAGATGCAGGTGTTTTATCTTCAGTCAGTCAGCTCACTCAGAAGATTACCAAAAGGAGTGTGGTTGAACTATCAGTTGAAGAAATGGATTTTGTGTGTCTGCACACCACAAGTCTGGTGGATCAGTCATCCAAGATGCCTATCAAGCACAAAAATCATACTGACTAAATTATACTGACTACTGAAGATCTCATTATGAAGTAATTCAACCATTTATGCTGATATGTTACAGAAATTTAACCCATTTCATTGCTTTACATTCTAGACTGACTTTCTATGCCTCTCATGGTTGTGTAAAAAAAATGTTGGTAAAAAATATTGTTGACATGGCAGCATGTAAACCAAGAGAAATATTTAGTATAAAAAGCTGAGTGCTTAAAATGCTAGAATTTTTATGTTGATGTCATTACAATGTGAGCACCCCATGAATGGCAGAACTTCTAGAAAATTTTGGAAAACAACTGAGAAAGAGACTGAAAAAGGTGACTCTTCTCTGAGAATAAGGAAGAGTCCTTAATTACATGTAATTGAGAATTAAGAGAACCAGTCAGAGTAGATCCCATCATGTTCGATTCAGATGTTCACATCTTGCAGTGCTTAGTAACTACAATGCTCAAATGAAGTAGGGGAAAACTTGTATCAAAATCTGGTACATTAAGTCTACTTTGACACCGGTGGTACCTGTGGTCTTACTGTATAGCTTGAGATCTTCACTTTTGATGTGTGCAACATTTAAAGTCATGTGCCATCTGATGCTGATGCTGAGTAAGTGTTTAAGAACAACAAACAGTTAATGACATCAGTTTCCTATTAACCGCCAGGGTCAGAAGCAGTGTACCCAGTCAGTGTGCATATAGAGTAAATTCTGTGTGCAAGTGTGAGAAAGTGTTCTAGAGGTTTGTGTAGTATGTGTCATCAAACTCCAACCTGCAGGCTGCATGCAGTCCAAATCAAGCACCTGTGTGGCTCATGGTTCTCATAACAACATTTGTCTACTAACTAAAAGCCAAATCCCAAAATGTCAACTACTGTTAAGTTAAAAAAAAAAAAAAAAATATACGAGGGTCATTCCAAATGTAATGCTTCCTATTTTTATTCATGGAAACTACAGGAGGTAGGTAAATCACAACAGCACAGATAAATAGAACAATATTTCAGCTACAGACTGTCATTTTTCCACAGTCACCACCATTCATTACGCACTTTTGCCAATGATGAACCAGAGCCTGCATGCTGTGCTTGTAAAAATTTCAATGAGCTGAGGCTAACGACTTCCTTACAGCTTTGACAAAAGCATCCATTTAGAAAATGTACACAATGTAGTCCATCTTACAGAGGCCCAAAGAGATGGAAGTCTCAAGGTGCTAATTTGGGACTGTACGCTGGGTGTCGTAAGACAGTCCAGTGAATTTTGCAATGAGTTGCGTGATCGCAAAACTGGTGTGAGGCCTGATACAATTATGTTGCAGGTGAATGTTGGTTTTCTTCTTTGGCCTTACCCTGAATATTTCGGCTTTCAGCTTAATCAGTGTCATCTTGTAGCATACTGAATTGACTTTCTCCCATCTCCAGAACATCCAAAAGACCACACCCTGGCTATCCCAGAAGACTGTGCACATCACTTTGCCTGCAGACAGCTGTGTGTTGAATTTCTTCTTTGACAGAAAATTCACATGTTGCCATTCCATGGACTCTTTTGGATTCTGGCTCATGGTGGTGACACCATGTCTCATCTCTGATGATGTTGCCATTCAGAAAATAGACACCTTCAGCTTCATATTGGTCCAGCAGATCCTGAAAAATTTTCATTTGATGAGGTTTTTGTTCTTCTGTAAGCATCTGCAGGACTCATCTTGCAAAGATTTTGCGATAACAAAGATGTTCTCACATTGCTTCCAAGGCATTACAGCTGACATTCAGTTTTGCACACAATTCTCTGGTTGTTATCCACTGATCAGCATGGATGAGTTGATCAAGGTGAACTTCACTGCGAGGGGTGACAGCTGTGCAGGTTTGGCTAGGTGGTGGCTTGTCGTGCACACCCTTTTCACCACCTTGAAAATGCTGTACCCATTGACTCACATTACGTCTATATTACCATCTCCATATATCTTCAGCAAGCATCAATGGATTGCAATTGGAGCAGTTTCTTCACCAGTGAGGGAGTCTATCACACATTGCTGCTTTATAGGTGCCTCCATATCAGACTCCATTTTGGAACACTCGTCTGCTGGTGCCAACTACTGCAGTATAACAGAACCACCTACAAATGAGAGGAAGGTTCACGCATTAGCACTACAATGACATTTGGCATGGACATGCAAAGTCACCACAAAAAAATGGAGGCCTTCCTTTTGGAACAACCCTCATACTTACAGAGACAGTATTAAGATGCACTTAATTTTAATGGGTGTTGGTGAATTCAGCCACGAGTTGAACACACATAACTCGGGGGCAGGAGGGTAAGTAGCACAGCCACTATGGGGTTAGAGGTTGTGAAAGGGAAATGTTTTATGGTCTGTCTTCCAGCAATGACAAGTCGTGGATGTGTGCGACCTGTACCTGTCAGATGCTATGGCATAAATTTTTATCAGAAGAAATATGATTTATGAATGCACATTATGGAGACTGTCATCTTCAAATAAGGTACTTACACATTAAATTAATCAGGGCTGTTGTAATACAACACAGTGAGTGATGTCGTATTCAGTACTGCATTTAAAAACAAGTAAAATGCTGTTATCCACACACAGAGTAAAAGAAGCAACAATTCATCACACAACTATAGCATCAAAACTGTTAGCAATTAGATTGGCAGCAATCCGAAACAGACCGTAGTCTGCATTAAGTGTTCCAAATTGTGCCAACTTTCAATGATCAGTACTGGGGCAGGGGGGAGGGGGGGGGCGGCATAGCCACATTATCATGCCCTTACTAGAGCTAGTCTATTGTGGGCTCGTAAAATACAAATTTATATAGGTTACCAATATTAATATAAGGACAGTCAAAAACTTTTCATTTGGTGGGGTTGATGTGGTGTATATGCAGTATAATGCATCTCTGATGTGGGTATACAAGTGCTGACATGTAGGTAAAGGATTAGTGTGCCATTCACATCTTTTCAATGTGTGTGCAGTGAACTATGGTGACATTATTATCAAACGTGTCCAAGCAGGACCAGTGTGTTGTTATTCTTTTCATGGCCACTGTATGGCATACACTGGTCAAGATTGAGCGAAGAATGAAGAATACGTATGGGGCAGCAAGACTGTTGGAAACCGCTGCTCTGGAAGTGTGCACTAAGGGGTACTGCTGCTTGATGATGATGCACATTCCCATATTGCAAATGTTGTAATGCAGAAGTTATGCCAACTCAAGTGGGAGACACTTAAGCACCTGTTCAATAGTCCTCATCTGTCCCCATGTGATTAGCACCCCTTCAGTCCCTTAAAAAAGGCCTTGAAGGGTTGATGATTTGTATCAGACGAGGATGTGCAGCAGGTAGTTACAGACTTCCTCATGCAGAACGATACCATGTTTTACCAAACTGGTATCTTCAGGCAATCGTATTGGTGGAATGATGGCCTCAATGTTCATGGCAATTTTGTCTGGCTGTGATAACAATTCTGGATTGTATGGCTTTTGTATGGAAAATTTTGGGCTCTCCCTGTAGTATGATCAATAAATATGTGGCCCAAGGAACTGGCCCATAATACTGGTACAGGCTCTTAAGCAAAAACATTTGACAACTGCAGACCGAGTGGTATGTGAGAAACTGCCTGGAAACTGCATCCAGGCTGGCCAGCACATTGATCCCTCAATGTTAATCCACCAAGCAGATTTGATCCGAGGCTGCCGGCCGCGGTGGTCTAGTGGTTCTAGGCGCGCAGTCCGGAACCGCGGGGCTGCTACGGTCGCAGGTTCGAATCCTGCCTCGGGCATGGATGTGTGTGATGTCCTTAGGTTAGTTAGGTTTAATTAGTTCTAAGTTCTAGGGGACTTATGACCACAGCAGTTGAGTCCCATAGTGCTCAGAGCCATTTTTTATCCGAGGCTGACATACTTTCCCATCCCTGAAGCGGTTGTGTTAATACGCTTAGCTACCCGGGAGTGTTTCATCAGAAGGAAGTGAGTACCGGTGTTATCTAGTAAAGTAGACAGATGACAGTTGTTGTTTGTGAACATGGTATTCAACCAGTCACATGCAGTGCAACATCTTAATCCATTTCAGGTTGCTAGGGCAAGCTGTTGGATCCAAGAAGGATGGACTTTCCATCTGTTGTGCTGCTGCAAATGCCAGTGTGTCTCCATTTGTCATCCATAGGTTGTGGACACGCTACAGGGAGACAGTTCGGTACAGAAGGCAAATTGGACAAGATTGTGAACACATTACAGTCTGATGTGAAAACTGATTTCCAGCCATCTTTGTGTTGTTGTGTTAACCACCAGAGCACTGAATGGTGGTAAGGCCCACTGGAGTCACTGTCTCTGGTAGGACAATAAGGAATGCATTTTGAGAAAGGACCTCATGGCCCAGATGTCTGGTTCAAGTACACCACTTGCAATGACATCTCACAACTCACTGTCAGTTCTTCTGCTCACATGTCAACTGGCAATTTCATCGCAGATGAGCCCAGGTTTCCTCTGACACCAGATGATGGCCACATTCATCTGCGGAGATGATGTGGTGAGCAGCACCTGCCAAATGTTGTAAACGGATTTGGCCTAGGTTCTGTGATTGTGTGGGGAGGCATCAGTGTTGACAACTGATTGAGACTTGTTGTCTGTGGTCACCCCATCGCCAAGCAGTACATAGAACAGATTCTGTTGGACCATGTGGAGGCTGCTACATATGGTAGTGGCCCCAAATTTCTTCTCATGCATGATAATGCAAATCCCTGTGTGATGGATGTCACCAGGGATATCTAGCAAAGCCTGGGCGTTGTAATAATGGAATGGCCAGCTGAGAGTCCCGACGTAAATCCCTGAGCATGTGTGGGACATGCTTGACAGATGTGTTTGTGTTCATTCTGTTACAGCTGAAACTCTCAAAGAACTCTAAAAGACTCTCATTGAAGAGTGGGAACTGATACCACAGTGTAACGTCTGTAAACTTACAAGGAGCACTCCACATAGGCACCATGTCACAATAAACACTCATACAAGGCATATAAGTTACTGAAGCTCTCATAGTCCAATGAAAAACACCCAAGATGCTAGGATGAATGATGATTTCCACCTTTGGCACCTGCTGGAAATTTCAGTTTTATCCTGTAAATGAATGAGAATGTAATGATTCTTTGTAGTGTTCTTAATTTGTGAAAGATAAAAGTATAATTTTGTAAGATACCTAGTCCTCAATTATTGCTCAATGGAGTATGGCAGATGCCTAAGATTATGTTCCTCTGATTCTTTTGAGCAATATATTAGAATAAGTTTTCATGGCTCACTTTATGGGGGAACAAATATGGAAGTGCTGCTCACAAACACTGCAGAAGTACGTGACACATTGACTAACTGACTGTTAAATGGTATTATTAACTCATGACTTTAGAACTGCTGCCATCCGATCTGTGTGTGAAATGGTTGTGTTGGCTCTGGACTGCAGGATTTGGGAACAGTCAGGTTTAGGACTGGTTCACACATTTCACTAAGCTCTTTAGAGCTTGAGAGGCTTTTGTACCATGGCTAGGGTTGTCAAAGGCCTTACTACCATGTCTTTCTGGAATGATAGTGGCATGTCATGACTATGTGCTGACGCCACGCTGCTGAAATAGCATGGCGGATGGCATACTACTTGAATCTCTCAGTAGGCCAGTGGCTGCAGGTAAGTATTTGTAAAAGTTAAATGTCTGGTGCCAGATGGCGTGTTTGGTGCAGAGGTCACGTGGTGAGGACATGTCCACACCATCAGCTTCATTGGCAGACAATTCTGCACCACATTATGCTTTCACAAACACATTGCACTGCCAATAGAAATCCTGTATCTATACGCCACCAGTGTATTCAGGGCTACGCTAGTGATTCTGCATGCAGCTTCATCAAAATCAGCTTCTGGATGCCTCCTGACTTCATATCTGATCACAGCCAGATGCCGTGCCGCTCGCTCGTCATCAGCCGACTCTGCCACGGGGCTTTTCTGCTGGAAGTGTGGTATCTCACTGGTGTCTGATTCTGACTGAACTGTGGGTTTGTCTCGGGCTTTCATAGTGAGCTTTGAGTACACAAAGTTGCTTTAAGTGTAGACTTAAGTTTATGCCAGTGTTATTCAGAGGTATCCTTGTATGCTGAGGAAGGCAATATTTCATTAAACAGACTTAATTATTTCATTGTATGTCTTTACTAATAGAATGTCCACCAGAAAGTGATTCAGCTTGACAGTGGTGATCCAAGAATTAATTAACTGCAATAATGGGAAGAGACTATTTTATTTTGTTCACAGATTTGCAGAAGAGGAAGTGCTGTCAGATCCATTTTAGTCATCTTTGTTTTTCATGCATTGATAAACCAATTTGTGCCTCAACCATTCAGAAATGAACTTTATTAATAAAATGTGTTTTGCTCTCGATAGTTGTGTTCTAGTTGGAGTGTCCCCACTGAGGGACACTTGAGTTAAAATTATGGTCCAACTGAAAAACTGTTCGAAAAAGTTGGTTGAGGAAATATGTGCAGCGGTCTTGAGTACACTTTGCTACACGAAGTTTGACTGAATAAGAAGTAAAGACAAACCACCACCTACTTTTTATTTAAGGACCAACATTGCAAAACTGTAGCATGTAAATACAGGTGGTTGGAGCTGGAGGAGGAGTACGGATACACTAAGGTTATCAGAAGTGTGAAGAAAAAACAGACCAACTTGAAACAATGGAGTGTAATCAAGAGGTGAGTTCGTGAAAAACATCCTGCACGGGCAACATTTTATGCAATTATGGTCAGTTGCAGAGACAGCATGGCTCAATATTTCTGCTAGGGACTTCTAAGGACTTGTCGAATCCATGTCATGTTGGGCTGCTGCACAGTACTGGGCACAAGAAAGTCCAACATAATACTAGGAGGTATCCCATGCCTTTTGTCATCTCAGAACAGAAAATCACAGATTATACACTATGTCCTTGTTCACTTCAAAGAATTTTTTCTCTATGTCATTTATAAAAATCTCGGCTATTCTTCTGGACAGACTATTGCCCATTGGTAATGTATTCATATGCTGATACAAATGGTTGCTGAACTTGAAGGAGTTGAAAGAGAGCACCAGCTCCAGAAGTTGTCAGCACTACCCCTTACTTCTCTGTGAAATTTTTTAAACCAAGCTGTCCCTGATTAGGCACAGGTTTTAGTACTGACACAGAATTGTATAAGTGCAAAGCTTTTTTGTGAGCATACCTTTGAAAATATTTTTTAACTTTTTAATTTATTATATTTTGTTAGCTTGTTGTACAATAAACATCTGTTTCTCTTTACATTTCTTTCATCTTAATTGCAGTTATGACAGTGGGAAAACTGAAATATCATGATTAAAGAAATTTTAATAAGCAATGCAGATAATTTTATTCACAAAGTAGACAATAACAACCCCATGTTGAATTAAAGAATACTATTTGTAAATTTCTTAAAGATGTTGTATGAAGATGCAATGAAAACTCATTAAGAGAAACAAGTGAAACCATTGAAAGTATTAAGGAAACAAAATTTACATGGTGTAGACACCACATTAAATCATTCCCCTTCCCTGCCCCCCCCCCCCTCCACCCCCCTCCCCATCCTGGTGGCAGTCAACACTGTAAGTAAATAACAGATATAAAATTGTACAAACATTCAAAGAGTTTCCTATATTATTATTTAGTTTCTTGTCACAGTTGCATGTATGTTCATTGATGGTGACTATTTTAGAACAAGTTCATTCATTATTGATCTATTGCCTGTGTCTTTCCATGTGATTGTAGAATAATTCAAGAGAAATATGTAAGAAAATTGTTGTTTTCTTACATATACTTTGACTGTCTGTCCTTGGCACAATTAACTTCCATGTACAATTTTGTCAAGGACAGACAAGTCGAATGTGTACTGTGACAAGAAAACAAAACTTTCATCTAATACACTGGAATCATTTCACACTTACTTGATAAAGATGCATACAATCACTAGAAAATGAGTGGACTAATTCAAAACTAGTCATCATTAAGGCATATGTATGCAGCTGTGACAGAAAGCTAAATAAATAAAATATATTTGCTGGTCCTTTATGCCAACAGGATGCTGGAATTGCACAATTTTCTTGAGTGTTGTATAATTTAAAGCATGAATCAAATGCAAGTGTAAATAATAATGAAAGTAACATTCTGGATTTAATGTAATTGGATAAATAAGAAGTCCATTCACCAAGCAATGGTTGGAGAATACACATACAAAGCTTTTGGAGCCAGTGGCTACTTCTTCCAGCAGAAGGGTTTAAGAGGAATGAAGGAAAAGACTGGAGAGGTTTAGGGAAAGGGGTAGAGTTTGGAAAAGTCACCCAGAACCCCAGATCATGGGAGACTTAACAGACGGAATGAGAAGGAAAGACTGACCTAGGGTTCTGGGTGACTTTTCCAATTTCTACCCCTATTCCTAAACCTCTCCAGTCCTTTTCCCCTCACCCCTCTTCCTTTGCCTTCGATACTTCTGCTGGAAGGAGGAGCCACTGGCAGGAAAAGCTTGCATATCTAAAACCGTTTTTGTATATGTTTTGCTTTGCCACCACTTGGTGAGTAAATTTTTTTTATATGTCCACTTGCATCATACTGTCAAAAATTAACTATTTTCATTGTTATATTCTGGATTTAATATTGGATCAGGTGTATAGTGTGTATCAGAGTACAAAAAATGGGAAGGTACTTGGGGATTGTTTCAATCCAAATAAGTAAAGGTGCAAAGAGTTGTACAAAAGGAACTACAAAATTATTTTCAGTGCTTGCAAAATAAGACAAAATTCCAAACTGGCAAAACACTAATTATTCTCCTTCACAGGAGATTGTCATGATATGACTAATTCTCCATAATGTGCACCATATTTACTGAAACTATTGGCAACCAGACAGAAAAAACATTTAAACTGAGTAAAAGTAGAAGCGGGCTTCAGAAATGGATATAGTATGAGGACAATGGCATACCACCTCCATTAGGACCTTGCCTGGTAGGTGGTGTGGGTCTTCCGCATCGTCCTCTGTGCTCCTTGGAGCCTGGGACCTCGCCGTCATCTCCATAGTATTGAGGGGCCAATTGCAAGTTGTGAACACATTAACAGAACAGTGCTAAGAGTATGAAGTATCAGTTTGTTTGGGAGTAATAGATTTGGGAAAAGTTTTGACTTTGTTTCAACACTCTCTGCCCTGGCAGACTGCCAGAGGCAAGAGTGATTCAACCAACATTAGTATACTGAAAATGTGCACATTAGTGTTTCCATGTGAATTCATAAAGACCTGTGCCTAATGACCTTGTTGTCAACAGGACATTAAACCCTAACCTTCCTTTTCCTTCATGAGGTTAGTGAGAAATTGAGATTGAAACAAAAATTAAGCCATGAAATTTAATGCCACTAAAACTTTTCCCAACAGTCCTAGAGAAAGTTTAAATTTCTTTTAACTGCAAAAATGAAAAAGAAATTAGTGTTAATGGACTACCTTCATTTTGTGGATGACACTGTACTTCTGCCATTATGGAAGATAAACAACAAGAAATGGAAAACAGAAAATGACCATACTGCACAAAATTGATGTATTCTTTGCCTTTTTCAACAAGCAAACATTGTTCCTTATTAGGGCTCCCATTTACATAGACAATTAATTGTTGCCTATATCTTTTATCTGCCTGTGGTCAACATTACCAGAAATTAAAACTGAAATAAGGACACTAACTTAATAACAAACAAGAATAACTGCCATCAGAAGCAAAAACCAATTTCACAAGGAGAGGTTCAGTTGTGCTAGTGTACACACTTGGTGGCCCATTGTAAACTCTGAGCTCAGCAAGGAAAGGCACATTCAGCAAAAATTGTTTTCCTCTAAATGAGTTTTAACCTAATCTGTGGTGCCATTCATTGTCTGAGATCAATGGACAGCCAACGTGTTTGAGATTGCACCTGTTTGGAAAGGAGAAGCAGGTACAGTAGACCACTGGAATGTATGACAAGTGGGATACCAACCAACTTGATGTGCCACATGCAGGTTGTATAAGGGCAGACATTCAAAAATTATCAGAGAATGGTGGTAGTAGAAGAACCAATGTGAAGAGGAAAGCAAGAGGGCTGCAACAAACCTGAGATATGTAAAGAGGTCTGTAATTGGGGAGAAAATACTACACATTGCCCATCCAGTGAACTAGACCTCAAAACTGCAGAATAAGCCTTGTATGGGGTGATACAAGGTTTCAAAAGGGCTGAAACTCACCAAAGATGGACTGGCTTTCTTACTGGTTGATATTATCAGCTTCTTTGCTTTACAGATGCTTGATGATGTCTTAACTGACCTATTATTTCTGCTGATTTCTCTGCTGATGTACAGTGAAAGTCACGTCTGGTCTTGTGGACCAGCAGTTCCACAATGATCAATCAAATATAGCTGTGTGTCACCATTTGCAACTGTTCCACAGCCATCACCCAGCTGTATGCCAAATACATTGATGGGCAGTTATTGTTCCACTGGAGCATGATGAAACCACCAGTACACCTACAACAACTGAATGTTCAACATGGGCTCTAAGGTACTGCCATATTTTAACCCTGCTGACTTCTCACACAAACTAGGTGACTTAGATGCACAGCTACAAGGTGCATTCAAGTTCTAAGGCCTCCGATTTTTTTTCTAATTAACTACTCACCCAAAATCGATGAAACTGGCGTTACTTCTCGACATATCGCCCTGCAGACGTACACATTTTTCACAATGCTGACGCCATGATTCCATGGCAGCGGCGAAGGCTTCTTTAGGAGTCTGTTTACTGGAAAATCGCTGAGGCAATAGCAGCACGGCTGGTGAATGTGTGGCCACGGAGTGTGTCTTTCATTGTTGGAAAAAGCCAAAAGTCACTAGGAGCCAGGTCAGGTGAGTAGGGAGCATGAGGAATCATTTCAAAGTTATTATCACCAAGAAACTGTTGCGTAACGTTAGCTTGATGTGCAGGTGCGTTGTCTTGGTGAAACAGCACACACGCAGCCCTTCCCGAACGTTTTTGTTGCAGTGCAGGAAGGAATTTGTTCTTCAAAACATTTTCGTAGGATGCACCTGTTACCGTAGTGCCCTTTGGAATGCAATGGGTAAGGATTACGCCCTTGCTGTCCCAGAAAATGTACACCATCAGTTTTTCAGCACTGGCGGTTACCCGAAATTTTTTTGGTGGCGGTGAATCTGTGTGCTTCCATTGAGCTGACTGGCACTTTCTTTCGGGATTGAAAAATGGCATCCACGTCTCATCCATTGTCACAACCGACGAAAAGGAAGTCCCATTCATGGTGTTGTTGCGCGTCAACATTGCTTGGCAACGTACCACACGGGCAGCCATGTGGTCGTCCGTCAGCATTCGTGGCACCCACCTGGATGACACTTTTCGCATTTTCAGGTCGTCATGCAGGATTGTGTGCACAGAACCCACAGAAATGCCAACTCTGGAGGCGATCTGTTCAACAGTAATTTGGCGATCCCCCAAAATAATTCTCTCCACTTTCTCGATCATGTCATCAGACCAGCTTGTGCGAGCCCGAGATTGTTTCGGTTTGTTGTCACACAATGTTCTGCCTTCATTAAACTGTCGCACCCATGAACGCACTTTCGACACATCCATAACTCCATTACCACATGTCTCCTTCAACTGTCGATGAATTTCAATTGGTTTCACACCACGCAAATTCAGAAAACGAATGATTGCACGCTGTTCAAGTAAGGAAAACATTGCCATTTTAAGTATTTAAAACGGTTCTCATTCTTGCCGCTGGCAGTAAAATTCCATCTGCCATACGGTGCTGCCATCTCTGGGACGTATTGACAATGAACGTGGCCTCATTTTAAAACAATGTGCATGTTTCTATCTCTTTCCAGCCCGGAGAAAAAAAATCAGAGGCCTTAGAACTTGAATGCACCTCGTAAGTTAACAATAAATCAACTAGATAAGTCTCTTGTATGGGCAAACAATTTATTTTTCTATAAACTTCATAGGTTGTTTGTGTTCTTATACGTGCAACAAATGTGGTTATATATTTTTAAGCATTTGGTGAGATATCCCGTTCATAATACCACAAGTGACAGATTCAAAATTGGTTGTTGTAAATTTTTGACCAAAACTGAATCAAAATACAGGATGTATCAAAAAGAATAATCAGATTTGAAACAATCATAACTATTATGTTATTTGAGATATGGAAAGAGCAAACTGGAGTTTTACATAGTTCTCATTTGGTAGCAGCAGTGTGTGCTCAATTCAGTTCTAATGCAAATAGTTTTAGGACAACGCGATGTGTTTTGTGTTCTACATTTTGTTCAGTGTGACTTTTTACTAGGTATGTGTGGATCCTCCTACAGCACAGAGCGTTAGGTGATGGCATGAACAATTGTGAGCAACAGGCTATTCATCTAAACTCAAATTGCAGGGTCATTCCCAAGTGTGTGATACAAACACTGAATGCATCTGCCATAGTTTCACAAGGTGTCTGCGGAAACCTGTTTGCCATGCAGCTCGAAGGCTCAACATGCCCCCAGTGTCCATCTGGCATGTGTTGTGTCGGCATTTACACATGAAACAAGACAAAATTCAGCTACAGCAAGCTCTTCATGAATGTGACAAACAACTACATGTGGAATTCTATAATTTTATTCTTGGCAAGATGGAGGATGACAGTTTTCTTCCATGTATAGTATTTGGTGGTGATGCAACATTCCATTTAAGTGGGAAGGTGAATCATCATAATGTGAGAATATGGGGTATGAAAGAACCACATGAAACTGTACAACACGAGAAAGACTCTCCAAAATTTAATGGGTTTGTGCAGTCTCATGGGAAAAGTTGTGTGATCCATTTTTCTTTGCCGAGAACACTGTTACCGAAAGCACAAGCACATATCTCAATATGCCGAAGAACTTACTTTCCCCACAGTTGGATACTGATTTGAACAACTTCATTTACCGACAGGATGGGGCACCACCACACTGGCATCTGGAAGTGTGGGAATTTTTAAATCAAAGGATTACTGAACAATGAGTTGCACTGGACCAAATTATTCAGCCTTAAATTATTGGCCTCCAGGGACACCAGACATGACTGTATATGATTATTTCTTGTGGAGGTTTGTGAAAGACTTTGTGCCTCCTCTATCAACAACAATGAATGAACTAAGACATTGCTTAACAGCAGAGGTGGAAGCTGTAACTCAAGAAATGATTACTGCAATGTGAGAACAATTTGAATACCACATTGACATACGCACATATTGAACACTTATAAGAAGGTATGAAAAAACTTGTTGAGTTTTCTGTTCATCAAAAAACAAAAATTTATTGTAAATATGTATTAGTTTCAGAAATATAGACATGCTAAATTGGATGATTCTTTTTGATGCACACTGTATTATGTGACCAAACCTATTCCTTGCAAATGGATTACAAATTTAATAGAGTGAGTTTGAAAGTAAGCCTGGAAATCAGTTGCAATAAAACTAAAATGATGCGTGACCAACAAATCAAAATTAAAATTTTGTAAATTAACTAAGGAGACATAAAACCAGTGGAATAGTTTTCATATTCATGGAAACTGAAGACAAAGCAGAATTGACAAGAAAAAGAGTGAACAGTTAGAATGTCTTGGAATGTAGGGTTCTTGAAAGTAGGCTCAAAAGTAAGCTCCAGATCTGTCTGAGAGGAAAGTGTGTACCAGTGAAAGACGAACTCTGAATGTGAAAAACATGCAAAAAAGTGAGATTTACTTCAGCAACAAATGGAAAGTTGCATGAATTTAAGTGACAGGAAAACAAACAAAGTAATGGACCAAGGAACATACTGGAGTTGTCATAATTATTACTACAAAATCAAAATTAACTAAAGGGGTTAGGACATGGGGCCAGGAAAATGGATGATAGATGAATCAAAGTTCTTTGCTGGGTTTCAAGAGATAGGGAAAGACTGTGATGAACAAATGGGGGATGTGTAGATGACATTATAAAACATGCAGTAATAACAAAAATAGCTGAAGACAGCTATGGATGGAAAAATGAAGAGCACTTCATCCGCAGTAGCAGCAGCAGCAGCGGCAGTGGCAACAGCAACAGTAACAGTAGTTGTAGCAGTAGTAAATAGTTACACTCCCACTTGGTACCATGCATCACTGTCTATCTTTGGTACAGATCAAGGAAATTGAAAATTATCAACACAGCTGTTTATGAAGATCAATGGGTTCTCTAAAAATTTACAATAGAGTAGAGTTTTATTAAATTACTAATGCTGATTTGATGAACAACGTAAGTCAGCTTAGGAACCATTGTAGTATGTGAAACAATTTAAAAATTTGTAAATTCTAAAAATTTACAGTTGTAAACAGAGAATGCTCTTGCAGTGCCTGTCTAGTTGAATCCGTACATTCCCTTTTGAGAATGTGATCCACATATTTGGTAGAATGTAGAGTGGCTCCATGATGCTGGGAGTACATTATGTTCTGTGATGCTCTCATTGTTAAACTATTATGCTTAAAAAAAAACTAAAAGTTCCATTTTATTTTGTGCTCTAAACTAACAGGATCTATGAACATATTGCAGACTGTGTTGCTCCATATATTGATAGAGAAACAGACATGGATATTTTCCTGCCAAGTAGGTATTACTGCAACCATATGTGATTGTTACATATGGTATTAATTCCAACTCAGATATTTCATCAATCATAGAATTAATGTAAGCACTTCATAATTGGTACTGAACCGGTGATAAAATTCAAGTTGCACTGCACAGTTTGCATTGTGAAGATGTTTGTGTGTGGTGAAATCGGTATGAACATCCTGCATATATTGCCCACCATACATACAGTGTCTGACAAAAAAAAGTGAAGTGCCTGAAAAGTGAGGATTAAAGAAAATGAAACTTCATGGTTTGAGAGTGTATGTGATGCTATTTCAGTGATTACAAAATTGAGTCAAATTTATGAAGAACTTGGCAATTATAAGTATGATGATGCACTCTCTCTGACCTGGATACACACACTGATTACATTGGGAAGGAGATCATAAAGTTGTACCTTCTCCTGATGCAAGCTGACCCACAGCTGTTGGAACTTCTCCTTGATGTCCTGTATACTGGCACTAGTTTGGAGGTGACATCGAACTGGTCCCCTCACATCCTATACTTGGGACAAACCTGTGGATCTGGCCACAGGAATACCTTGACATCACATAGTTCATAGAGACATGCACCATGTGTGGACCAGCACTGTCCTGGCGAAAAATGACACTACGTTATTGTCATGTGAGGATGTAGGATGTCTATGACATGTTGTTGCAGTGGAATTCTCTTGATCACTGCTGGCATTGACCTGAAGGCACATGCAATAGCTCCCCGCATCACGACATAGATAACACTGCTGTGCCTTTCCAAAAAACTGGAAGAGCAGTATGTCCCCTCAGGCCACTGCCATAGTTGTTTATGATGGTCATGTGGGTAGTGCAGAACTGCAGTTCATTGCTGAACATGGTGCAGTGCCATTCGTCAGCAGTCTGTGCTTCCCAGTCATGACAACACTACAAATACAGCAGTTTGTTTTATGGTGTTAATGGCAACATACACATGGGATGATAATTCCTCAGTCAGCTGCTGCTAGTACCTGTCCAATGGTGCAGGTTGACAGAATGTTGCAGGGACTCCATTACTTGTTCTCAGATGGCAGGCCAAGACATGAAGGGATTACGATGTGTGTGGTACAAAATACAGTCAAAGGGATTGACTAAGACCCTGATGATGGGTATCCCTGCCCTCTCATTCCCATGCAGTCCAATATTGGGCCACTGGCACATCTAAATGCTCCCCAAATGTGCATATTGCAAATTTTGATGAGCTGGCCAATTGTGACCCTTGATGAGATCCCTTTCACTGTCAGGTGCTGATAACATTGTCTTACAGAAGTATGTGGCATACTTGTGTTCTTCAGTTGTCACTCAACATATGTTGTTGTTTATATTCCTTATATACCCTACCAGGCCCAATAACAACACTGAACATAAACAAAGTAATGACAAAGAACTGAGACTCTAATGATCTACATACCTGTCATTGATGATGCGTATGTAGACGAAGTCGCATTTACGTCTGACCATGGCTTCTGGGTATTTCACTTTTTTTCAGGCAGCGAATATTCATGGGAAAAGATGAAGGGGAGGGTGTAGTTTCAAGATTCTTGTTAATGTTGAGGTATTGAACAGATATGGTGTCTTCTCTGTTGAAGGGGAGTTTCATTCAACTGTAAAATAAAAGTAGGGTGTGATACACAGTGAATAAGAATGTAAAAGACAGGTTGGAACTAAGTTCAGTGGGAAGAGAAATATCTGGCTGCTAAGTAGCAGTCATGGGATGGTTGTACGCCAACAAATGCAGGAAAAGCTAGTATCAGGGTATGGAGTCACAACTATTGTATCACTTTGCCAGGTAATAGAGGAGACTTAGATTCTGCCAAGAAATTTGAGTGAAGAGGACAAAATATTGATAGTTGGGGAGCAGGCAAGTCTGGCCAAGAAGGGAAATTATGGCACTGGATGTGACCTGGAGCAGCTAGGTACAGGAACCTAGGAGATAAGTGGGGGCTCTTTTGAAGTTTGAGAAGTTTCCAAATAAAGAAGAGGTGTTCTTTGGATGGGATCAAATACTTATTCTGTATTCTCATCTTCAAAGAGCTGATTTTGATCTTCCTGCAGTTGCTATGGAAAGCAAGAATAAATCAACGTCCTGGAGGTACAAATACTGAGCAAGTGGGTTGTAATGCCCACAGTAATTCATTCAAAGCTATGTTTTTTGCTTCAGTTTTGATTATTTCAGAGTAAAACTGTACAAAGTTGGCACAGTGTATGCCATTTAGAATTGATTGCATGTTAACTGACTGGCACAGGTGCCTTGTCAACAATACTTCAAGCAAGACTGTGCATATCACAATGGCTCCACATGGGCCTTGTACAGGTTTTTCAACAATGACATAATTGTTAAAAACAGAATTTTATAGAATTGCAATGTATTTTGACAGTTAATGGCACATTACATAACACTGAATAAATTGTAAAATAAAATTACATTACATAATATATGAAATTCATTATAAATCAGTCCCATTAAAAGTAAAAATAGTCAGATACACAATTATAACAATACATATTACATTTTTGTGGATTATTTGTAAATTCTTCTAACAAATTTCCTAGCTTTAATAAAAATGCACTTCATTTTAATAAAACAATATTTTCAAAATTGAATCTGGCAGACAGGATATGTTTCGTAATTTCATAGTTAAACATCTATTTTAATTGGATTCTGTTCTTGTTTTTTCTTTTTTTAAATTACATTAGTTTGAAATTATGTACCATGAATACTGATTACAACTAGATTTTTTGTTATTTTAATTACATTAATCAACAATGATGGTAGCAAAAATATATAAATTATAAGAGACAGAATGATTTTAAACATTCTCATCAATTACAGTGTCTACTTCAGGCAGATGGAAAACACTGAGATGTTTATTACATGACAACAGTCCCCAAAGTATAGTATTACTAATATTGCTCATGTTTGGCTCTGCTTAGAATTGCTGTTGACATATTATTAGCTTTTCAATTAATTAATGAGAGTGTGAAATTGCTGGAAACAAAATTTGAAAGAAGGGGAAAGGTAAAGCTATTACTTGTCAAGTTCTGCAGTGGCATGATCAAGCCAGGATGAATAAAGCTACCAGGAAAGTTGAATAAGACTGTAGCTGACTTTGGGTGGGGCTCACACTGATGATGTGCCAGTTTCTGCTTTTAGGATATGGGGGTTGACAAGACACAGCCTACACCTTAAGAGGAGGTGGAAGAAAGACTACCCTATTACCAAGTATCTCCTTCAAGATAAAATTAGGGTATTTGTGAGATTTCAGATTCTTGCTATCAAGTATTACATAGTCAACATACATCAGTTTTAAGTGCTGTGATGTTGCCTACCCAACTAAATATTATAGGGAGACCGGAAATAGAGCTCTAGAAATGTGGTAGCAACGGTCACAAGAAACTGGAGTGCAGTTAGATATCAAGAGTATACCCCAAACCAGGGATCTCCAAACATTTTAGCCTAATAGCCATACTGGCCTACTGGGGTCAATACATAGCTATATTTTCTTGAGGCCTGATACTCTAGCACAGCATGGAACTCCTCAGTACAATTCATAAGTTTTCATAAAACTTACCACTGCTGCCATTAATTAAGAAATGACACTGGGTTGCTCCGTAGTAGCCATTACAGAATGAACTGCATATTGTTTGACCTTGAGTGGTGCCCTTAATTGCATTTTGTAAATATTGCTACAAATAAATACCACTCATGAGCATCATTGTAACATGCTTTCATGAAACCTTGTTGCTTCTGTGGATCATTAAAATTGCAACAAGTTGTTACGACATAGCGTGAGCTGCATATGGTACCAGCACTGTGGGACATCTTCCAGCCACAACATTCCTTGCCACACAGCAGCAGTAGTTGTTGCCTTTTCATTCCATGCAGTCACTGCTAGCATGAGCCAAGGAGAGTTGGACAGACTGTAATTCATGATATCAACATACTGTAATGCTCCATTAAGTGCAGATTTTTGTTTCAGGGATAGACAGTGATTGAGGTGTTCATGGTACAGGGAGCGGGGGGTGGACTCCACTCTGCAGTTGCTGGTGACACTTACGGACAATTAGTGTCCAGGTCATTTCACTGCCACTGCCATGTGCTGAGCTTTATGTTTTGTGATGACTACTGCTGACAATGATGAATGTATAGAAGTGACTTTTGTGGAGAGTAGAGAAGTAAAGTGCAATAGTACATCACTGTCTTGTGGGTAGTGGCAACGAGTGTGATGTGAAAAGCAAAGTATAATGGGACTACTATGTTTTCAGACTACAGTTTCTTAATGAATATACAGTGTATTTAACAGTGAGGAAAACAAAATAGAGTGGGAATGGTGTGTTATGTGATAAGTTTCTTAGTGAAGCTGCAGTGTGTTTAACAGTGTGTATTTAATTTAATTAAAATTGTCTTAAAGATAAATCTAGTGCAGTTATTAAGTTGGAACCCTTGCTCTTAGTGCTGTTAATTGGCATTGTTTTGATTTCCAGTTACATCCATATTGTGCAGGTTTATGGAAGTATAAAAAAGAAATGAAGACAGATAGTGAGTGCAGAAATTTTATAGGGCAATGGGGACATCAATATTTCATGATAGAGTCAAGTAACAAGGCACTGTGTATAATTTGCAACAAAATGATATCAGTTCTCAAAGTGAGACTAAACATTCTCAGAGTTCTTCAAAATTTACCGGAAGCCAAGGATGAGGTATGTATGCACCATAGAAATAGGTTTGAAATCTCAGCAATGTGCACTAGTTTCCATGTGGGTTACTTAATAGCAAAATGTGGAAAACCATTTACTGATGATGAATTAATAAAGGATTACATGACTGCTGTAGTTAAAGAAATGTGCCCAGAAAAAGTTAATTTATTTAAGAGTGCCAGGTCATCAATGAACTGACCTGAAGAGTAAATTATATTACTGAAAATGTATTAATTGAATTGTCTGAAGAAACTGCACACTTAGAGTGATTCTCTTGGGCTTTGGATGGTCAACAGATGTTTCTGACTATCCACAGGTGTTAATTTTAATTTAATAATTGCAGGGGAAATAAAAAATTATGAAGTAGATGAAGAGGAGCCTCTTTATGTTCATAGCATTCAATGCATGGCTACATGAGAAAAGACTATTAAAGGAGTGTTTTCCAACTTCAGTGCAAAAAACTTGAGTTGTACAAAACTGATGGTGCAAAAATGTGTGGAGAAAATAAGTGTCATTCCTCTCATGTCAACGGCGGTAGGAAATGACATTGAATCAAAGCCATTAATTGTATATTGCATCTCATCAACAATCTTCGTGCAGAAAATGCTTGGATATGTCAGAAGTTTTAAAGCCAATAATGTCAGTTATTAACTATATAAGACTACATGCTGTTAAGCATCATCAGTTCTGCAAGTTTATTAAAGAGATTGATAAAAAAGAAAGAAATTACTTACCATGTTATACCTCCATGTGCTGGCTTGGCTGTGGAAAATATCTGACACAATTTTTTGAGCTCTGAACAACAATCAAAGTTTTCTTGAATGAAAGGAACTGTCTTCTGGCTGAGTTACAAAACAATGAGTAGTTATGAAAAGTTATCATTTTATACGGGTTTAACCAAACATGTGAAAGACTTTAAATTTAAAATACAAGGAAAAAAACCATCTACTGCCTGATTTGTACACTCCTATTAAATCCTTTCAACAAAAATTGTTTTGTTTCAGTCTCAGCTGAACTAAAAATATTTCACACATTTTAACACATTTCAGACAGTCAATCAGCAGTTATAGACTCTATTTCCAGCAGGTTCCACAACTGAATGTTTGATGTTTGTGTGCTTTAAAAATTAACTTTGAGCTGTAAATGATATCAGCATTTTTCAAAATCCTTTTAACACTGATATAGAAACTATTGTGCCAGAACTTCAAATGAAAATGATTGATTTGCAATCTAGCAATTTTTGTAAAGATAAATATTTAAATTCATCATTACTGGAATTGTTACACAGTTTGATCAGTTGCACAAGTTTGTTCATGGCTTTTTTCCACTTTCAGCACTACTTACCTATGTGAAAAAACTCCAAAATGGATTATACAAAAAATATTGACAGATCTAAACTAACTAATGAGCATTTGAAGTCACTGCTGATAATTTCCACTAATTAATGATCCAAAACTGCAAACACTTATAAATGGGAAGTTACAATGACTCTCATTAATCATAATTAGAACACTTAATTCCATTTTGTGAATTGCCTATGTATGTTAGTTCAGTACATAATTACAAATAAAAAGTTCAGGTTCTTTATATATGTTACGTAATGAGTACCTTACTTGGTCATAAAATAAAAACAACTGATTATTGTAAATATCTTGTATGACTTACCTGCATTGTAAATTTTTACAATGTACAGCGTTAGTTTGCATAATGAGCAAGATTTATTCCTGAATCTTATTTGTAATTGACAGTTGTTAAGTGAAACACTTATTTCCATGGGAATCCATGTAGAATAGGTCAGTGTGTTCCATTCCAAAAAATAGGTGCTTAAACAGATTTATAATACAGTATTATAATTTCATTTATAGTACAGTACATGCCATTTTAGAAGAAAGTTATATAAAGATATTTGTTTATGCATGTGCTTCAAAATTTATTGCAAAAGAGACAGCATTATCATTAATCAAATTCATAGCATGCATAGCTACTGCCTTATGGGCATCTTTAATGAATTCATGCTAGTTAATAACAACAAATCATATTTGGAATTTGTAAACAAGTACTGCAACCAAAAGAGTTGCCATGCACTGGAGAAGAAAAGATCTTGCAACATCAATGCAGAAAATTTGCAGCATTGTCACAGAAGCCTGATAAGTGGTACAAGTGATAAAAACTATTAGTACATCAGACTGACTACAGCATTGTCAGAACTTCTGCTTTACAGAGTGGTAGTTTATAACAGAACACATGACTTAGTGTTCATTTATAGAAGCCAAAGGGACTGATCAAGGTGAGAAAGTGGTTTTTGAGATGGTTACTAAAAAAAAAAGTAAGCAAATTCTTTATGTGAAACATCACTCATTGAGTCAGTTTCTTACATTTTCTTCTATTCAGTGTGTGAATCACTCGTTATGGGAGGTGCTTGATAAGCAAGGTTTGACTGTAATAAACAAAATTATGATGGGCTGGATAACTTGCATGTCTGGCCTGTTACCGTGTACCATGGACCATATTGATGGTGTTCATGGGCTAGTGTTAGCCCATGGGCTGTAGTTTGGGCCCCCTGCCCTAGTCAAACAGCACAACACAGTCCATTTTGTTTTAAGAGCAAACACCATCACAAAATCCAATAGTAATGGAAATTTTGAGGATGAAAAATATGTAAATTCACAAGCTAATATTTCTAGACAGAAGTACAAATCATCCTCAACCAGGATTTGAAGCTCATGCAGGGTGATAGCACAAGGGACACAACTAGTGCTACTCCTGCTCCAGCATCATCTCTTAGGTTTCAATGCTTTCTCTCCAGCATTCATAAACAGCACAAAGTTATCTGGACACAACGAGCTATCTAGATGACATCTGTGGCTCTGTAAACTTTCCTGGCGTAATAATTCGTTGTATTCATATCGGGTCTCTATCCAAAATATTGTGTCCAGATGTTGAGATGTTCTGTCTAGAGACCCAATGTGAGTACATAGATGACATTTGTATCACCAGATATTTTGCTCCACTGTAGTGAGGCATGCTAAATGGTTGACTACTTCAGTGGGCCATATTTGAGGTGATGGGTGTACTCGGGATGGAGAAGCTTAAGGAGAAGGTGGTTGGACAAGACTGTTCACTGGATGGGAAACAAACAGTACATTAAGTAAGCAAATCTGAATTAATGGATGAACAACTGACAACCATCCACAACACATACATCAAAACATGTATGTGCATTCTGTGTTGGTGGCACCCAGTGTGCCAATCATCTGACTAAAATAGAGTAGTGAACAGCTTGATAAAAGCAGCAACAGCTAAAGTGGAGAAATTCCTATAAGCAAAATAGCAGCAGTTGCAAAAGAACTTCTACAGGTGACACACCAACACCATCAAAATAGAACAACACTGATTATAGTAAAATATGAGAGCTCTTCATATGTGTATATTAGAACAAAATAAAATGCCTCAGCCAGTGCAAAGAACGACAATTAGGCTTGTCCCCCCCCATGAACCATGGACCTTGCCGTTGGTGGGGAGGCTTGCGTGCCTCAGCGATACAGATAGCCGTACCGTAGGTGCAACCACAATGGAGGGGTATCTGTTGAGAGGCCAGACAAACATGTGGTTCCTGAAGAGGGGCAGCAGCCTTTTCAGTAGTTGCAAGGGCAACAGTCTGGATGATTGATTGATCTGGCCTTGTAACAATAACCAAAACGGCCTTGCTGTGCTGGTACTGCGAACGGCTGAAAGCAAGGGGAAACTACAGCCGTAATTTTTCCCGAGGGCATGCAGCTTTACTGTACGATTACATGATGATGGCGTCCTCTTGGGTAAAATATTCCGGAGGTAAAATAGTCCCCCATTCGGATCTCCGGGCGGGGACTACTCAAGAGGATGTCGTTATCAGGAGAAAGAAAACTGGCGTTCTACGGATCGGAGCGTGGAATGTCAGATCCCTTAATCGGGCAGGTAGGTTAGAAAATTTAAAAAGGGAAATGGATAGGTTGAAGTTAGATATAGTGGGAATTAGTGAAGTTCGGTGGCAGGAGGAACAAGACTTCTGGTCAGGTGACTACTGGGTTATAAACACAAAATCAAATAGGGGTAATGCAGGAGTAGGTTTAATAATGAATAGGAAAATAGGAATGCAGATAAGCTACTACAAACAGCATAGTGAACGCATTATTGTGGCCAAGATAGATACGAAGCCCACGCCTACTACAGTAGTACAAGTTTATATGCCAACTAGCTCTGCAGATGACGAAGAAATTGAAGAAATGTATGATGAAATAAAAGAAATTATTCAGATTGTGAAGGGAGACGAAAATTTAATAGTCATGGGTGACTGGAATTCGAGTGTAGGAAAAGGGAGAGAAGGAAACATAGTAGGTGAATATGGATTGGGGGACAGAAATGAAAGAGGAAGCCGCCTGGTCGAATTTTGCACAGAGCACAACATAATCATAACTAACACTTGGTTTAAGAATCATGAAAGAAGGTTGTATACATGGAAGAACCCTGGCGATACTAAAAGGTATCAGATAGATTATATAATGGTAAGACAGAGATTTAGGAACCAGGTTTTAAATTGTAAGACATTTCCAGGGGCAGATGTGGACTCTGACCACAATCTATTGGTTATGACCTGTAGATTAAAACTGAAGAAACTGCAAAAAGGTGGGAATTTAAGGAGATGGGACCTGGATAAACTAAAAGAACCAGAGGTTGTACAGAGATTCAGGGAGAGCACAAGGGAGCAATTGACAGGAATGGGGGAAATAAATACAGTAGAAGAAGAATGGGTAGCTTTGAGGGATGAAGTAGTGAAGGCAGCAGAGGATCAAGTAGGTAAAAAGACGAGGGCTAGTAGAAATCCTTGGGTAACAGAAGAAATATTGAATTTAATTGATGAAAGGAGAAAATATAAAAATGCAGTAAGTGAAACAGGCAAAAAGGAATACAAACGTCTCAAAAATGAGATCGACAGGAAGTGCAAAATGGCTAAGCAGGGATGGCTAGAGGACAAATGTAAGGATGTAGAGGCCTATCTCACTAGGGGTAAGATAGATACCGCCTACAGGAAAATTAAAGAGACCTTTGGAGATAAGAGAACGACTTGTATGAATATCAAGACCTCAGATGGAAACCCAGTTCTAAGCAAAGAAGGGAAAGCAGAAAGGTGGAAGGAGTATATAGAGGGTCTATACAAGGGCGATGTACTTGAGGACAATATTATGGAAATGGAAGAGGATGTAGATGAAGATGAAATGGGAGATATGATACTGCGTGAAGAGTTTGACAGAGCACTGAAAGACCTGAGTCGACACAAGGCCCCCGGAGTAGACAATATTCCATTGGAACTACTGACGGCCGTGGGAGAGCCAGTCCTGACAAAACTCTACCATCTGGTGAGCAAGATGTATGAAACAGGCGAAATACCCTCAGACTTCAAGAAGAATATAATAATTCCAATCCCAAAGAAAGCAGGTGTTGACAGATGTGAAAATTACCGAACTATCAGCTTAATAAGTCACAGCTGCAAAATACTAACACGAATTCTTTACAGACGAATGGAAAAACTAGTAGAAGCCAACCTCAGGGAAGATCAGTTTGGATTCCGTAGAAACACTGGAACACGTGAGGCAATACTGACCTTACGACTTATCTTAGAAGAAAGATTAAGGAAAGGCAAACCTACGTTTATAGCATTTGTAGACTTAGAGAAAGCTTTTGACAATGTTGACTGGAATACTCTCTTTCAAATTCTAAAGGTGTCAGGGGTAAAATACAGGGAGCGAAAGGCTATTTACAATTTGTACAGAAACCAGATGGCAGTTATAAGAGTCGAGGGACATGAAAAGGAAGCAGTGGTTGGGAAGGGAGTAAGACAGGGTTGTAGCCTCTCCCCGATGTTGTTCAATCTGTATATTGAGCAAGCAGTAAAGGAAAAAAAAGAAAAATTCGGAGTAGGTATTAAAATTCATGGAGAAGAAATAAAAACTTTGAGGTTCGCCGATGACATTGTAATTCTGTCAGAGACAGCAAAGGACTTGGAAGAGCAGTTGAATGGAATGGACAGTGTCTTGAAAGGAGGATATAAGATGAACATCAACAAAAGCAAAACAAGGATAATGGAATGTAGTCGAATTAAGTCGGGTGATGCTGAGGGAATTAGATTAGGAAATGAGGCACTTAAAGTAGTAAAGGAGTTTTGCTATTTGGGGAGCAAAATAACTGATGATGGTCGAAGTAGAGAGGATATAAAATGTAGGCTGGCAATGGCAAGGAAAGCGTTTCTGAAGAAGAGAAATTTGTTAACATCCAGTATAGATTTAAGTGTCAGGAAGTCATTTCTGAAAGTATTCGTATGGAGTGTAGCCATGTATGGAAGTGAAACATGGACGATAAATAGTTTGGACAAGAAGAGAATAGAAGCTTTCGAAATGTGGTGCTACAGAAGAATGCTGAAGATTAGATGGGTAGATCACATAACTAATGAGGAAGTATTGAATAGGATTGGGGAGAAGAGAAGTTTGTGGCACAACTTGACCAGAAGAAGGGATCGGTTGGTAGGACATGTTCTGAGGCATCAAGGGATCACCAATTTAGTATTGGAGGGCAGCGTGGAGGGTAAAAATCGTAGAGGGAGACCAAGAGATGAATACACTAAGCAGATTCAGAAGGATGTAGGTTGCAGTAGGTACTGGGAGATGAAAAAGCTTGCACAGGATAGAGTAGCATGGAGAGCTGCATCAAACCAGTCTCAGGACTGAAGACCACAACAACAACAACAACCAAGAAATTAAATCATGCAGACAGATCAATTGTTTCCAATGACTTGAAACTTGTCAACTGAGACACATGTACTGTGCTTACTAAGAAAGACAGGTCCATGGAGATCAGAGTGATCTTATTATGAAAAAATACATAAAGATCAAGTCTACAAATAATTCTGTGTGCACTTTTATTCTGAGAAAACAGTGTTGTGTTCACGCGTTCATGGAAAAACATTCTTGAAGGTGCTCTAGCTAAATGAAATGAGGAGAGTAATGCTAGCACTTAATGAGCACATTCAACTGCCAACCAATTAGGTGAAGAAAATGACAAACAAACTGTCATGAATATACACAAGAAACCACAAATGATCTTCAGTTATTTGAGACATACCTATGTGTGCACTATAGTGGATAGCACGCCAGCTTGCCATGCCAGGGGGCCCAAGTTTGATTCCTGGTTGGGTTGGAGATTTACTCTATTAAGGGACTGGCTGTTTGTGTCATCTTCATCATCATTATTTCATCCTTATTGACGTGCAAGTCGCCTAAGTGGCATCACCTCAAGACTTGCACCAGGCAATCGGGTCTACTTGTTGGGAGGCCCACATCACGTGACATTTCATTTCCTGAGTCAACTATTTGTTTTGAAGCTAGAGCCAAGACATGTAGAGATGCTCTCAAAATGAGGAAGATTGGTGGAAGGTGAGGTCTGAGGAGCTTTCTGTTTAAATTGAGAGACCTGTTTGGCACTACATCGCTGTGTGGTGCTGGGAACATCCCTTATCACTACAATTGTTAGATGAAATGAAATGATCATATGCATTATTGACCATGAGACCCCATCTGGGATTGTTCAGTTGCCTGGTGCAAGTCTTTATATCTGACACAAAATTGGCAACATGTGCATTGATGAAGGTAAGATGAAATTATTAAGACAACACAAACAACCAGACCCTGCGTGAAGAAAATCTTTGATCCAGATAGGACTCAAAGCTGTGACCTTATATAAAGCGGCAGTGATGCTAACCACTGTGCCATGATATGCAGACAGCTATTGGATATCAAGGTGTGACCTAACAGCTGAAGAAGGGTACAAATGGAAGGGTCAGAAAAATAATTGGAGAACCAGTAGAGAAAAACTGTCAGTTACAGTACTGGCAGATGAACATTTGTGAGATGGACTGGAAGGTAACTGTTGAGGTATGTAGATTATACACATCCTTCTTCAATGTACAGGAGCAATGAGAATGAAGCATATTGCCTGAGCTGAAGATGTTTCACTTCCTTGCTCAACATTGCAGTTATCCTATGTCATGTGAATCTGTTGCGAGGTTATATGCTTCTGGGGGGCAATAGGTTCCACAGAACACACAGTGCTGTACTGCTGTACTGTAGGCATTGCAGGCATATGTGGCAGCATGACCATATGATGAGAGACTATTTATTAATAGCTCTGTGCTAATCAGGACAGTGAACTGCAATAAAAGGAACAGTAGATCTCACACTAAATGAACTAAGCAGGGAATACAAATATTAAAGACAGTACAGATCACAAACAAAAATACCTAACTAAACTAACATATTGAGACTGATGGTGAAGCAAGATCATTTACAGACATAGTCAGGCCCTGCCATTGTAGCTAGGTAGTTGTGCTTAGTATGGAAATATAAGTAAGTAGCAGAATAAGTTGTGTCTGGTTATCATTGAATGAATGCCACTTTTAAAGTGTAATTAGGTAAGGATCAATCTAGTATTGTTCACTTAATATTGGCACAAGCTATACCAGTTCAGATTATGACAAAGTTAGTCCACCATTTACAGCTGACAACTCCATCCAAAACGTGAGCCTGGTGCACAAACATTCTGAGGATGCCAGTGGTTTGTGAAAGGTGATGGCACTCGATTCAGCAGAACTTAAATTGAGAGTCTTCTGGCAATTTGTAGATGACACTTTTGCAGTGTGGCCCAGTCACTTTTCTTGTGACATCTGAATGCAATCCACAACAACATCCAGTTTATGATGGAAACAGAGAAGGATGGTTGCTGCGTGTCTTTTTGGACATCCTGGTTACTGGGAGAGTAGATGGCTCATTAGGGCATTCTGTCTGCTGTAAACCCACACATACAGATCTTTACCTGAAATTGTCAAATTGCCACCACACTCCACAAACCACTGGCATCCTTAGAATGTTGGTACACTGGGCTCATGTTGTTTCAGATGGAGACAGCCTTACAAAGGAGCTAGAGCATCTGCAGTTTGGTGTTAAAAGATAATGGTTACTCTCCTCATCAGAATAGAACAGTGCAAAGAAGGAAGAAACATGACCATCCACAACATCAAGAGGATAAGGAGTTGTTAAAGTCGAGGGTATTCCTTCCATACATTGGCAACCTTTCATCTAAAGTAGGCAGGATCCTAAAGAAACATCAAGTTAATCTTCCGGCCACCAGCACAGATTAGTGCCCTTCCCCCTTCTCAGATCAGTAAAAGATGATTTAGGTCTGCAGTAGGCCGGGATCTACAAAATTCCTTGCTAGTGTGGCAAAGCTTACATGGGTCAGATGATATGGACAGACATCAAAGGTGCATTGAACATGAGTGCCACACTCACCTATCACAGCCCAGTAAGTTGGCCATAGCCGAGCATTGTATTACCACAAGCCACTCTATGGACTTTTTGCCACAAAAATCTTGGCCCCATTTGGGATTCAGTAATTTAAAAATCTGTGGAAATACATCTAGCAGAAAATCTTATAAATCATGATGGCAGCTTTCAACTGGACAAGGACTGAGATCCAAAGATCTCTCTAATTTCTTCTGAGAGAAGACAGTTTATTCATAATGACATGTCTGGTGACATCTGATGTCTGGCTTTTAGTGACGCGAATGCACATTCCGACAGAGCGGACAAGTAGTTTCACCTTTTGCATGCACCTGCATGCCACAGACAGAACAATATTTGTAGAGGGTACAGATTTCAATAGAGAATGCTTCTGTGATGGCCACCAATATGCATGTGTTTTCACACCAATTTTAGCTATAAAGCCGACGCCGGGAACTTGCAGTCTCCAGTGGCAGACACTCGCCTGAAGATGGCTGGAAAATCGCCAGCTGAAATACTGTAGCAAGAAGTCAACATGATCCAGTTGCAACCCCAAAACCTCGTCAAACATCTATAATGTTCACCACAAAATTAGACAAGTTAATATAAAATAGCCTATTAATTGCCTTGCAAACACTCACAAGTAGTGAACTGTGTCAACTATCCTGCCAGTGCCCGACATCACAATAGTGATTGGCAAGGGATGAGGTAAAGGAAGCCAAGTTGCACATCCTTGAGTTGTTAGGTTTCACAATGGCAACTCTAATGATTTCAAAGATATGGTTACTCCATCCTTTTGGAGTGTGGCGATTCTATTATTTCGAAGTGGAACATACCAATATAATTATGATCTTTAGAATAAATATGACAAAATATATTGACCTCAAATATCAGGCAGCCATATTTACAGGCTTATATAAATTTTGTAACATTTGTATTTCATTTTCCTGATTATTTTTAAGCTCAGTTCATTGTACTGTCATTAATTTCATTGCATCTCTGCTCTAGTTTGACTGCTACTTATTGATACTTAAATGTAAAACATAAACAAGTCTCATTTTGTGTTTCCAGAATACCTTTCACAAGAATTGAAGCTGGCTTTTAGTTAGTATTTATGAAAAGAATGTGTGTGCATGTTAGGAACATTCTCCAATTAAATGATAAAAGCAACTTTATAAATGAACTGATTTTACAAATTTCAATACTAAAAGCTAAAAGTCATGTAAAACTTTGTTGCAGTTTGAGAGTAATGAATCAACATATAGTTCTGTAATGTCAGTCCATAAATTTCCTCTTTGTAATAAAGGATGATGTAACCTGTGATTGTTAATAAATAAGCAGTATCAAATCAGCCATCAGGGTCTCGGTTTTCTGACAGTTTTTGTAAGCGAATTTTGTTGCAATTCTGTAACCATATTATGAAATATAGTTCTGAAAGATAAACATCATGTCAACATTAATTTCTTGAAATTTCTCTTGGCACTACCAAATCATTAGCTACACTGTCAAGAACTCAGCAAGTTGCAGCAAATTTTTGTGGAGCAGATACTTCCAAATTATTTTAAAGCCATTGCAGCACTGGAGATTGCTGAGAAACAAATACTGTTATTAACTGTTACATGCTGTAGTGTAACAAGAGATGCCACAAAACAGAGGAAGTTGTCTGTGCATAGTACTAAAATGGAGATTGCACCTCGGGGTGGCAGGCTGAAAGTTATCTCAAGGTACCACCCCTTAGCTATAAATGGTAGTGGATTCTTCATCCTTCTACATTTACCTTATCTTTCTTTCTTTTCCCTTCTTTTGGTTTTTAATTACTGATAAATTTATTAACTTACAAAATTTAAATGAAATGTGTTCAATCTTGGATACCATGCCAAACAAAATATATTACTATATGAATTTTTTAGCTTCAAATTCGTGTTTCTATGTGAACTTCTAGGGAACTATGATCCAGGAGTAATAAGGTGACGAGCAAAAATAAAATAACCTCTGAAAGAAAATTATTTATTTGTTTATGACAGAGGCCAGTTCTCAATGTACAAAAGCAAGTAATACTTGCTCGCACAAAAATTTTATCAGGAATTTCTCAAACAATGGTTTATGAGATACTGTTGACAAAATACCAAATGATGTTTTGAAACAAAACATTCATTCAAAAAACCCCAAAAATTATGACACTACCACAATACCATAAGTGAATTCACCCTTCTTCGCTTTAACTAGTTGATGAATGTAATGATACCTTTTCTCTGTGTTTCAATACATCGTATCATCCTGATCCATTAATAAATCTGATAGTACTTTGGTTACCTATTTATAAAATAGGAACTGAGGCCTCACCAACCTGCAATTTCCTTCAGAAGTTGATCTAACCACACAAGTGATTATCAAGCTTTGCTTGCAGCCATATATTCTGCCTCCATTGAACAAAGAGCAACACACTACTGTAATTCACTTTTCCACACAACTGGCCCTCTATGGAACTTGAGTAGGGTGCCACTTGTTCATCATCTTGTCCTTCTGTCCCCACCATGATCAGCATCACTATAAGCTTCAGTATTCTTTTCAAACATAATGTCAGCTGTAATCATTGATTTACAGTACCTGAATATTTGCTTTGACAATGCAAAATGTGCCTGTGTTGGTGAGTCTTGAACTCTTGATACAACATTAACAGTATATGATAAATCTGGTCTTGTATCTTGTGTTAAATACATCAGACTTCCAACCACTTCTTGATATAGTTTAGTATTATTAAAAGGAGGTGTTTACCCAGTTTCCATCCTGATTCAATGGGTAAAGACAATGGTTTTGCATCAGTCATACCATATTTCCGTAAAATTCTCTTCATACACAGACTGATTTATTTGATCACAGTTGTCAAATTTCTTGATTTGTAACCCCAAGAAGGAATCAATCATTTCTACAGTGATCTGAAAATGTATATACAATTGTTCAATAAAATTAGTTGTTGCATCATTAGAGCCTATGGCCAATCCATCACCAAAATAAAACAGCAGTAAAAGGTTTTCACCACAGAACATATGTGGATGTGAACAGCTATCCATAAACTGCATTCATTAAGAAATTTAATAAGACATTCATATCAGCATTTTGAGGCTTGCTCTTCAATAATTTACATACGCATCCTGTACCATTGTCAAAGCCCTCTGGATGATACATGTACACTGGTGTATAAAATTAAAGCAGCAAATTCTGCAAGGTTGTATTTATTTTGCCACCAAACAGTCTACACAGGTGATAGTAAAGTAGAAACAATGTAAAGCATGTAGAGCACAAACAACTGCAGCATGCCTAACGGTAGATAAACATGTCCTTAACGGATTTGCACACACATTCTGACAACTGGTTAATGTGCTCAGTATGGGATGGGACCATTTCTGGCATCAATACAAGCATGACAATGGCAGGGTGTGCTGAAAATGATGTCGTCAATCTCATGTTGAGGCAATAACGCCCATTCCTACTGCAGAGCTGCTCACCAGCCTTAGAGAGTGGTTGGCGGTAGCTGATGTGATGCAGCCCATCTCCCCATGCATACCAAATATTCTCTATGGGATTAAAATCATGAGAGCAAGCAGGCCATGCCATGGGTGCAATACCTTCTGTTTCCAAGAAAACATCAACCAACTGTGCTCTACAAGTTTGAGCATTATCATCCACCAATATGATGTCTGAGCCCACAGCACCTCATAACAATTGTGCATGAGATCCCAAGAGTTCATCGTGATATGTGATAGAGGTTAAACCCTACTGATTCACCCGTACAATTTCGTGAAAGGTGGTTAACATAAACCCTGCCCACACCCTTAGGGATCCTCCTCAATATCAGTCTCTTTCCACAGTGTCTGGTTTCCAAAATCGAGTTCCATATTACCTCCAAATGCGAATCCATCAAGAATCAATCTCCAGACCAAACTGGGACTCATCTGTGGAAAAAACATTGGCTTACTATTCGACTATCTGGTTAGCATGCTGATGACTCCAGTCTAGACGTTCCCTTCTGTGAAGATGCGTCAGAGGTACACATGCAGCAGGTCTCCAGCAAGAAAGGCCACTCTGCTGAAGCCTCAATACAACATGTCCAGTGGATGCTGCTGGGTCAGATGTCAGTTGCCGTGCAGTATTATGGTGGTACTGTTGTGCCCTTACAGTCAAATAATGGACCTCTCTTTCTGAAGTCACAAATCAACAGCCCTGCTCATCAGGATACAGTTTAGGTATCTACAAACTGTTGCCACATCTGAAAAACAACAGAACTATTCACATTAAGAAATTGGGCCACATCGATTTGCGACTACCCTGATTCCATTCCCACACTGTGCTTCTGGGCAGCCCACACCTCCACAGCCTCCCTGCAACACAGGTGGCCCCGGCTCTGATCATATGTCGAGCTTTCCATGGACTAACACGTGTTCTCAAACTTTGAACTTTTTCTCACCTGTCGCCCACGCACCAGCTCCAGTCGAGCTTCTGCTACCATTCTGCTACATCTTGGTGCCTCATCCGCATCAGTATTCCACGACCCATCAATCCAAACACACCTGGAACATGTTGAGCTTCCACAACCGCAATTGACACATTACGGTGTCTCACCCGTGTCGGCCTTCCGCGTCGCGACGGATCGCACTCAACCACAATGTGTCACCTTCACACTGCCACCCAAACAGCCATCATTTCTACATCCCCTGGAGGCACACTCTCCTGGAATACTACAGCAACAACAGCTCGATTCAGGCAGTGCCCCGACGATCTCAACTCAACCTGTTCTTCCGAACATTCTACAATGCTTACCGACGCTGCCGCTGTTTAATCCCGACAGAGCAACAACCAGGTTCAAAATTGTGGATGAAGTGTTCGACCATTACAAACTTGATGAGTCAACCAGATTTTTGTGCCTCATCACCCACCTGCATGACCAGGAGGACTTGACTGCTGACCTGGTCGACACCCCGGACTCATCTACCTGGTACACTCTAGCCAAAAGGAATGTTCTACGTCGGCTTGCACGCTCAACTGAGGCAGCAATACGGCAAGTGCTCCACGTCAAGCAACTAGGCAATGACAAATCTTCCCAGCTCTGGAGACGGCTACAGGCCCTGGTCAGCGCTGATCTATTCTCTGACACAGCCCTCATCGCCATCTGGTCAGATAAACTATCTCCTCACATCCGCTTTGCTCTGTCTCAAAGGTCTCCTGAACCTGTCGAGCAAAGAATGACAATTGCAAAGCTACACGATGCATCACCGCTCTATTTCGCCAGCCACTGCCTACCTGACAAGTCTCAGGTTCAGGCTCATGGCCCTGCTGCTGGACGCGGCCAGGGTTGTACTGTGCCAACCGCTCCGCTCGCTTCGGGAAGCAGTAAACAAGCAACTGGGACGTCACCGGCTTCGCCCATGGTCGCACCTCCTCCTGCAACCAAACCTGCTGCGTCCACCGAACCACAGCCAATGAACTTTATGCAGGATATGCAACCACACTACCCATACTGTTACTTCCACACACGGGTTGGTGAGGCGGCACAGAACTGCAGATCACCCTGCTACTTCCCAAATGCCAATCGCAGGTAGGCCTGGGTGCCGCCTCCTGCACAGTACATGACAGGCACCCCCCAGTGCTCCATTCTGTCTGGGAATGACCGGATAATTGCGGACGACTTTACATTAAAGACCTTTCATCGGGATACCATTTCCTAGGGGACACAGGTGCCAATGTTTCGCTGCTGCCTATGTCCTTAGCGTCATCAAACATCCGCCCTCATCATACTTCACTGCACGCCGTGTATTCAACTAAACTACAATGTTCGGTTCAACTTTCCACGTTGTCTCACTCTCCGCAAACTGCAAACTTGAGTGGACTTTTTTAGTGTGCGAAATCGACGAACCTATACTAGGCATTGACTTCTTGCGACAACACAAACTTTCAACAGACCTAGTGCAAAACACCGTGTTTCATCATCCGTCCAAGACTCACTGCCCCTGTGCTCCGTTGAGCAGTGCCCCCTGAGAAATTACAAACATTACTAAACCTACCCACACCTTCGTCATTCAAAGAGCTCTAGTGCTTTCTGGGGACAGTTAACTATTATCACTGACATCTACCTCGGGCTGTGGAGATTCAGGCTCCACTGACGGAGCCCTTGGCAGGCACCAACACTTCTGGATCTCGGCCCGTTCCATGGACCACTGCTATGACTGACTCTTTCACTGCCCTCAAAAATCTTCTTGCCGAGGCCTGCACCATCGCGCATCCTCATCCCAATGCGCAGCTTTTCATCACCACAGACGCAAGTGATACTCTGTACTTAGCCAGACAACCGATGGCCAAACTTCGCCTCTGAAGTTCTTCTTGCACAAGCTCACCAATGCACAGCGGAAATATTCTGCGTTTGACAGGGGGTTGCTCATGGTCTACAAAGCAATTAAGCATTTTAAGACTGACGTTGAGGGATGCCCTTTCTATGTTTTAATGGACCACAAGCCCCTGGCTGCGACCATTGCAAACCTGCCAGCTGACCCGCCTCCTCTCTGCTTCAGATACATGGACTTCATATCTCAGTTCACCACCGATGTCAGACACATAAAGGGTGCTGACAATAAAGTTGCTGATTTCCTTTCATGAGTCAATGCCATCCATTCACTGTTAGACTTATCTGAACTGCCTAACCTCCAACCCACCGACGAGGAAACACAAAACCTGATTTCAGACTCTACTTCTTCACTACACTTCATCCGCACCACCTTCCCTGACATTTCTGGTGAGATCTGGTGCGATGACAGTACGTGCACGTTACGCCCCCTCATCCCAACCATGCTCCATCGAGCTGTCTTCAACACTTTGCATAATTTAGCCCACCCTGGTGTTCATGCATCTGCCCACCTCGTAACAGAGCGCTTTGTGTGGAGAAATGTCAACAAGGACTGTAAGCAAGGGGCACACTCCTGTGCCACGTGCCAACGCTGCAAAGTACACAAGCACACTTCAACCCCCACTCAGCGCCTTTTCGATCCCTCCTGGGCGTTTCCAGCATATTCATATTGACATTGTCAGCCCTCTCTCCCCCTCTAAACGCTTTTGTTATGTTCTCTCGTCTATCGACCGAACAACTCGCTATGTCGAGGCTGTCCACCTCCCCAATATTATGGCAGAAACTGTTGCTCGAGCTTTCATCGAGTCATGGGTATCGTGTTTCGGATGTCCAGCTATCATCACAACTGACCGGGGCAGACTGAGTCGGCCCTGTTCAATGGGATTTGTAACATTTGCGGAATCCGGCACATCTGTACCACAGCATATCATCCGCAAAGTAATGAGCTAGTCGAGCACTGGCACCTCTCTTTCAAGGCAGCTCTTCTATGCCATGACTCTCTATGGACGGAGGCCCTTCCCCTTGTGCTACTCAGCATTCATGCAATTTATAAGGAAGACCTCAAAGGCACAATAGCTGAGTTCGTATAGGGCCAGAACATTGTTCTCCCTGGTGAACTTGTGAGCCCTTCCGCTTCTCTCTCTCAGTCTGACTTACCTTCCTTCGTGGACGCCATTTCATCAACCTCCATATCCCTCTGCCCGCCAGCCATTCCCGCCATAAGGTTCACGTCCCGAAATCTCTGGACAATTGCGAGTACGTCGTGTTACGAGATGACACTGTCTGTGCTCCCCTCCAACCTCCATATACCGGCCCGTACCGAGTTCTCCAGCACTCAGCCAACACCTATGACATCCAGATGAAAGATTCAGCTGCCAGCCGCTGTGGCCGAGTGGTTCTAGGTGTTACAGTCTGGAACCGCGCGACCGCTATGGTCTCAGGTTCGAAACCTGTCTCGGGCATAGATGTGTCTGATGTCCTTAGGTTAGTTAGGTTTAAGTAGTTCTAAGTTCTAGGGGACTGATGACCTCAGAAGTTAAGTCCCATAGTGCTCAGAGCCATTTTTTTTTAAAAAGATTCAGCTGTTACAGTCTCTCTCAACAGACTTAAGCCTGCTCATATCAAGCGTTCTTCTACCACCCTTCAGGCCACGACCATGCCACTCACTGTCGCAGCTCGCCATGACGCTCTGACCACTCCCTCCACATCAAACCTACACACTCCATCAAGTGACTTCCAGCTCCAGTCGTCGAGCTCTCCTCCAACCTCGCCCTCTACTCCGGTCTCACACACTCCGTCGAGTGACCACATGCTCCCCAATTCGAGCTTACCTACGATCACGCCCTTGCCGCCGGGCCCTTTGCCGGTCCCTTCAACCTCTCCACTATCGCCTGCCTCGCCCTGTTGAGGTTTCTCATGGCCCCCGTCTTGAACATGCCCTCACTCGAGGTGTTTGTGCCTGCCCCCTGGACATAATCCATGACATCTCAATAATATCGCGTCATTATACACTGTTTGTCATGTGTTTCTCTTCATCCAGTGCTCATGACACAACCTCCGCCATTCCCTGCCACCTGGTGCAATGTGTTCCCCTCCCGCCTGATGTCGACCTGGACATGCTTTGTGTGTTCGCCACTCCCACCATAGACATTGTCGTCGTCGCTCTGTTCCACCCACAAACCGCTGGCCTACCTGTTGCTGCATGACCAGCATACCCAGTACGACGCCTGGCTCGCTTCAACGACTTCCAGGTTTGGTGGCCGAACCTTCCTTCACGACATCTACCCACACAGCTCCCTGACGACACTGTCATACTGACCGTGGTCCAGCTCCCGCAGACCACCCCTGCCGACGCCATAGTCACCCCCCCCCCCCCTCCCCTGGCCTCTCAAGAGTACTCCGTACTGCAGGGTTGGGGGGAGGGGGGTGCTATGTGGCGCCGATGAAATCGACACCAACATCGATATGCATTCATCTTTGGACTCTAAAGCATTATCTTTGGCTGTTCCGCCATGTTCAGTTCAGTTCTTTGTGATCCTTGTATGTGTTGAGGTTAATAAACGAACTATTGCTAAATGGATGTGGTTATTGGTGCAACCAACCCGGTAATCCTCCTCAGTGTCATCAGTTTCAGCAACAACGTAAGACTTTTCTGGATGAATAATCTTCACAGCTGGATGATACAGCTCATTTTTGCCACTAGACGTAGCAAACAGCAATTGGAATATCGTCTCTGAAAAATACTCGCAATATGCCACCTTTTCTGACCATTTGATTTCTCTCTTTTTGTGCATCTTTTCAAACAGAAAATAGGTCACAAAACCAAACATTTTTAGAATATTGTTCTGTCCATCTTTGACCACTGAATACCTGTACATCAATTCAACCTGTACCAGATGCTTCAGTTTTGACACCCTTGTTGGCACTATTCATCAGTTCATACATAGTGTACCAATCATTCTGATTTGTTATGTGATGTATTGCACCACTGTCAATATACCATTCATCACAGTCTAATGAATTTACATCTGCAGAAAAATTGTTGCATCCCACCATTCAAACTTTTTCTCAGTTTCTGAAGTAGGCCTATCTGTGCAACTACAACTTCCTGAATGTTCCACTGATGTTACACTTTCTCTTTTGTCTGTGGTAGTACATGCATTTAACTGATTGCCTTTTTTCTTACATTTGAAACAAACCAACCCTGTTTTACAATGTTTTGATAAATGATCTGTTTACCACATGAAAAGAATTTTCTGTCTTCATTCCTTTTATAATGAGACTTTTTTTTTAATATATCAGCTTCAGATAAAGATAGATTGTGTCTTGGTTGCTGTTTGTTAATCTTCATATTTGATGTCATTGTTTTAGCAACACTTTCATCATCCCAAACTGTTGTTCTCACTTCATAATTTAAACACCATTTTTGTAACTTATTCTACATCTTCTCTTCAGCAGGTACATTGTGCCATGTAATATAAATGTAATCAGACACTTTTGGTAAAGTTTGCGAAAATCATGCACAGAGGGAACTGTCACCAATCAGCTTGTCTAAAAATGAAAGACGAGTGCGCACTTCATCAAATTTGGCTAAATGGCCTTCTACACCACCAGATGCTTCCCACAAAATGTTATGAAATCTGTGTCAAAGCAGATCGATGTTTTCAGCTGAGTGGACATCATAAATTTTATGTAGCTTACTCCAAATCTATTTAGCAATCTTGTATTCTCCAACATGAAGTAAAGTCTTAGTGTCAAGCAATAGAATTAGCCATTTCCTTGCTTTTGATTTAGCCTTGGTCCATTTAGCAAGATTGGTTCTTCTGGCCTGTCATAGACAGCCATTACACTAATATGCATATATATAGCAACATTGAAAACACCAATACTTTTGCAAATACTCATCAACAGATAGCTGACTCTGGAGTTAAAGATCCATTAAGTTTTGTTTGTACACCTGTGCGCTAGTGGCGAAGATAGTGTCTAGTGAACAGAATTTTTTTTAATTTTACACTTCGTAAGGACTGTGTCTGTTGTTGCAATGCAATGTGTAGTCCATATTAAGTTACTTTGGAATCCTCAGAGTGATAATAACACCTATTGATGATATCACCAGTTTGAAGACACCAGCTGTCTTTGCAAAGGGAAGGGTATTGGATGACCAAGAGTGACTGAAGTACGTATTGAATGAGAGAGAGTCTTTCACACTTGGTCCCAAGAAGTCAATTCAGAAGGCTAGTCAGGAATTAGCTGTGCGAATGACATCTGCGTGGAGACTTTTACGGAAATTCTTACAACCGCGTCTTCATTGTTTGCAGTTGTTCCCAACTCTAAGCTCCTGCCAGCCCCTGAACCACATTTTATTAAATATGACACACAGACAGCTTGCCCTGAAAGGCATGTAATATAAGGCAAGTATGTAAACATAGATTTACCATTAATTTTAGTTTTGATTTGTTGATGTTGTCATGATTTTCCATTCGTTTACTTAATGAAGATTTGTTTTATGGCTGGCCTACATTTGTTTTGTCTAATGGTGAAATTGATTGCCAAATGTAAACTGCCTGTGCAAACCAATTGTTGCAGGTGCTATTTCACATAATATACTTTGTTTACTTTTCCTTGTTCACTGAGACCCATAGTTACGCTCACAACACATTGACATAATCTGAAACATTTCATGTATTTTGCAACTTCTACCAAAGTATGCAATCTACAATTGTTTAGCACTGCAGTGAACAGCTGTACAGTGTACAGTGGACAGGTGTGTGCTTTTTTCTTTGTATTTGTGATGTGCTATGAATATATATCGCATGTGAAGGTAAATGTACATGCTTTCACAAAAGCTGTCTCTCCTGCATGTCACATTCACTGCAGCAAGCAATCAGTATGATGTGCAAACTGTGACCAATAGAAGTACTGGGAGAAATCTACTCACCTCTACTGCCTGTTAGTGACTCTCCATCTGGTGTTAATGGTACTTCTCCCTCTTCATCACAAGCTCTCATCTGGTCAGGGAATTAAATAAGCTGTAAATGTTTCACTTCAGTTTGACTGCTGCCCCTTACTTGGCTCTCTCTTAATCCTTTGTGTGCCAGTGGTTTCTGACTGAAATCACCTTTTTGTATGAAGTACCAGTGCCTTTTGCATGAAATGAAACCACTAGTGCTACTGTAAGACGGAGAACTCTTGTGGTATGCTGAGGTACTTCTATGAATGTAGTACACTATTGTAGTCACTTATAGTGTGCAAAGCAGCAGTCAGTGCAGATGCTGTGCTGCATGATTGTAGGAGATCCTTCCATGATATATGTAATGAGAATAATGAATGCAAAATCTTCTACAATCATGTAACACAATCTCTGCACTGACTCTCTCCCTCTCCCTCTCCCTCTCCCTCTCCCTCTCCCTCTCCCTCTCCCTCTCCCTCTCCCTCTCCCTCTCCCTCTCCCTCTCCCTCTCCCTCTCCCTCTCCCTCTCACTCTCACTCTCACTCTCACTCTCACTCTCACTCTCACTCTCACTCTCACTCTCACTCTCACTCTCACCCTCCCCCTCCCCCTCCCCCTCCCCCTCCCCCTCCCTCTCTTTCTCACTCTTGCCCCCCCTCTCCCCTCAAACTGAAACCACTGGAACAGTATGTAGTTTTCATACAACATTTATTATACTTTTGGATCATTTTTACATGTTACTTAGGACTATAATTTGTTTTATGCATTATGAGTTCACGGACGTTCCAAGACGTTGGATTTTTTCCAGGAAGAATGCGGATTAGCTTCAAATATATCATGTGAAATGATGGATGGTTGAAAATTGTATGTCCCAGTGGTTCCAAAGTGCAATCACCTTGTTAAAACAACTAATTGTTTACTTTTTGCCAATTTCTTCTTAAATTCACTGCTTATTGCGATAATAGGGCAACCACAACTTTAAAACAATTTCTTCTTGTATTCTTTTCGTACTACGATAACAATTAATTATGTGAAAAATTTTAAAATTATATTTTTTTCATGTTTTGGGACTCAAAACATGTGAGTAAGTGTATTATGTAAAAATAAGACATAATGACATTATGGGTGAGTGACCTTGTGAAAAAGGTTGACTATGCCTGAAAATAAATGGAAGGGAAAGACCCTAGGAGTTGTCCCATATCTGAAGCAGCATCTTCTGTTGCAAATGAGCTTTGACACTTCTAACTTATGTAATGTAGAGTATTTGCATACTTTATATGCGTATATTTTAACTTAATATTTTCCACTGGTACATATACTAAAATTTAAATGGTCAGTATGCATCAAAATCTTCCATATAAAAGTGATTGTGAACTAATTTGTTTTGTCTATTTATGATATTTTGTCCAAATGCTTCCTACAACATTTAACGTAACTAACCCTGCATAGTTTGTACATTGTTAAAACGTGGAGGTATTCACCAGTCCCTAGCTAAAAGAATTTGATGTGTCATATCTAGCCATTACTGACTAATCTTCATGGGAGTACTATCCAACAATCCCTAAACACTTTGGAACTTAGTGGATGTATATCATATGCTAATTCACTTGCAATAAAACTGTTACCAAAGATAGCTACAGCAAAAAGGCATTTCAAAGTATTTTTTTCCAAAATGTAATTCAAGTATTATACACTCCTGGAAATTGAAATAAGAACACCGTGAATTCATTGTCCCAGGAACGGGAAACTTTATTGACACATTCCTGGGGTCAGATACATCACATGATCACACTGACAGAACCACAGGCACATAGACACAGGCAACAGAGCATGCACAATGTCGGCACTAGTACAGTGTATATCCACCTTTCGCAGCAATGCAGGCTGCTATTCTCCCATGGAGACGATCGTAGAGATGCTGGATGTAGTCCTGTGGAACGGCTTGCCATGCCATTTCCACCTGGTGCCTCAGTTGGACCAGCGTTCGTGCTGGACGTGCAGACCGCGTGAGACGACGCTTCATCCAGTCCCAAACATGCTCAATGGGGGACAGATCCGGAGATCTTGCTGGCCAGGGTAGTTGACTTACACCTTCTAGAGCACGTTGGGTGGCACGGGATACATGCGGACGTGCATTGTCCTGTTGGAACAGCAAGTTCCCTTGCTGGTCTAGGAATGGTAGAACGATGGGTTGGATGACGGTTTGGATGTACCGTGCACTATTCAGTGTCCCCTCGACGATCACCAGTGGTGTACGGCCAGTGTAGGAGATCGCTCCCCACACCATGATGCCGGGTGTTGGCCCTGTGTGCCTCGGTCGTATGCAGTCCTGATTGTGGTGCTCACCTGCACGGCGCCAAACACGCATACGACCATCATTGGCACCAAGGCAGAAGCGACTCTCATCGCTGAAGACGACACGTCTCCATTCGTCCCTGTCGCGACACCACTGGAGGCGGGCTGCACGATGTTGGGGCATGAGCGGAAGACGGCCTAACGGTGTGCGGGACCGTAGCCCAGCTTCATGGAGACGGTTGCGAATGGTCCTCGCCGATACCCCAGGAGCAACAGTGTCCCTAATTTGCTGGGAAGTGGCGGTGCGGTCCCCTACGGCACTGCGTAGGATCCTACGGTCTTGGCGTGCATCCGTGCGTCGCTGCGGTCTGGTCCCAGGTCGAGGGGCACGTGCACCTTCCGCCGACCACTGGCGACAACATCGATGTGCTGTGGAGACCTCACGCCCCACGTGTTGAGCAATTCGGCGGTACGTCCACCCGGCCTCCCGCATGCCCACTATACGCCCTCGCTCAAAGTCCGTCAACTGCACATACGGTTCACGTCTACGCTGTCGCGGCATGCTACCAGTGTTAAAGACTGCGATGGAGCTCCGTATGCCACGGCAAACTGGCTGACACTGACGGCGGCGGTGCACAAATGCTGCGCAGCTAGCGCCATTCGACGGCCAACACCGCGGTTCCTGGTGTGTCCGCTGTGCCGTGCGTGTGATCATTGCTTGTACAGCCCTCTCGCAGTGTCCGGAGCAAGTATGGTGGGTCTGACACACCGGTGTCAATGTGTTCTTTTTTCCATTTCCAGGAGTGTATTTCATTTCATTTCATTTTATTATCTTCCTGTATATCATTTACATGATGTAGGAATTGTCACAACAAAGTTATCATACTAGTACAAGTACTACAGACATAATAATGAAATATCACTTTCAAGACATTTTTAAAAGTACAAGTTTAGACATACAAATTAAAATTTTTGGCAATAAATTTACACACAATCAAAGTACTCATCTACATCATAGAAAGTTTTGCTTAAAAGGTAATTTTTAAGTTCAGTCTTAAATTTTACTTCATCTATTATTGCATTCATGTACAGTGGCAGAGCATTGTAGAGTTTTATTCCAAAATAACTTACATGCTTTTGGGTTTGTGTTGTCCTTACCCTTTCTACATACAAATTCTTACGAGTTCTAGTATTATAATTATGGCAGTCCTCATTTGTACATAGATTTTTCATATGTGCTCTTGTACACAGAATGCTTTTAAAAATATACAGTGATGGTATTGTGAGTATTTGCAGTTCTTTGAAAAGGGGCCTACAATGAGTTCTTGGAGAGTTATGTGTTATGATTCGTACAGCTCTTTTCTGAAATTTGAAGATACCTGTTAAGCTTGATTTAGTTTTACCCCAGAACACTATGCCATAAGACACGATGGACTGAAAGTAAGCAAAATACACTAGTCTAGTACAGTCTGTGCTGCATACTCTAGATAATATCCTCAATGCAAAACATGCCGAATTGAGCCTGTGGGATAAGTACTTGAGATGGTCTTTCCAGCTTAAGTTTTGATCAATGTGCATGCCCAAAAACTTTGTGGATTGTACACTCTCTATCTTCTTATCCATTAGTTTTAACTGGAGGTCCATAGCTTGAGTTGCTTTGCCATACTGTATATAATTTGTTTTACTTGGATTAAGTGTTAACTCATTAGCATTAAACCAATGTTGAATATATTTCAGGACTATATCAGTTGTGGTGGTTAATGATTTTTTATCATAACTTACAATTATGCTAGTGTCATCTGCGAACAACATTATTTTGGTAGAAATATTAGGATTTTTTATGTCAATAATAGAGGGAAACATTCCACATAGGAAAAATATATCTAAAAACAAAGATGATGTGACTTACCAAATGAAAGTGCTGGCAGGTCGACAGACACACAAACAAACACAAACATACACACAAAATTCAAGCTTTCGCAACAAACTGTTGCCTCATCAGGAAAGAGGGAAGGAGAGGGAAAGACGAAAGGATGTGGGTTTTAAGGGAGAGGGTAAGGAGTCATTCCAATCCCGGGAGCGGAAAGACTTACCTTAGGGGGAAAAAAAGACGGGTATACACTCGCACACACACACATATCCATCCATACATATACAGACACAAGCAGACATATTTGAGGATCTTCAAATATGTCTGCTTGTGTGTGTGTGTGTGTGTGTGTGTGTGTGTGTGTGTGTGTGTGTGTGTGTGTGTGTGTGTGTGTACCCGTCCTTTTTTCCCCCTAAGGTAAGTCTTTCCGCTCCCGGGATTGGAATGACTCCTTACCCTCTCCCTTAAAACCCACATCCTTTCGTCTTTCCCTCTCCTTCCCTCTTTCCTGATGAGGCAACAGTTTGTTGCGAAAGCTTGAATTTTGTGTGTGTGTTTGTGTTTGTTTGTGTGTCTGTCGACCTGCCAGCACTTTCATTTGGTAAGTCACATCATCTTTGTTTTTAGATTTTTTATGTCATTTATATAAAGCAAGAATAATAAAGGACCGAGAACACTGCCCTGTGGGACACCTATTTCCAATTTCTTTGCGTCTGAGACCCACTTGATTTTCTAATTTTTATGCTCTGCGATGATTTCTACCACCTGAGTTCTATCTTGAAGGTAAGATTCAAACCACTGCTTCACAACTCCCCTTACACCGATTGCCTCCATCTTGTTTAACAGAATTTTGTGATTTACTGTATCAAAAGCTTTAGATAAATCTAAGTTAATTCTCACTACACATTTTTTAGTGTCGAGACTCCTGACAATCTCTTTGGTATAGGCATGGATAGCTGATTCTGTGCTGTGGCCTGAGCGAAAGCCATGTTGATTGCAGTTTAGAAGTTTGTGAGCATCTAAGTAATCTATGAGTCTCGTTTTCATTAATTTCTCTAGAATTTTTGAAAATGATTGGAGGAGGGATATTGGTCTATAATTTTCTACCTTGTATGGATCTCCTTTTTTAAACAGAGGTCTAACCTTAGAGATTTTCAACCTCTCAGGAAACACACCTTCGCTGAAAGACAAATTGGCAATATGTACCAGGGGCTTTATAATGTTGGGCAACTTTTTTTATTGTTGACACAGGCACTTCATCCACACCTACAGACATTTTTGATTTCAGACTCTTTATCACCTTTAATATTTCATTATCATTTGTGGGAATTAACAACATACTACTGTCTACTTTTGGGGCTGTTAATTTTCATGTTTAGTAAAGTTTTTACTTAATGACACTGGTACACTTAAAAAGTAATTATTAATGTAATTTGCCAGAGTTTCATCTTTTAATTCAATATTTTCACTATTTTTGAGTACTATTTCCTGATCCTTGAGGCCCTTACCTGTTTCCCTTTTCACAATTTCCCAAATAGTTTTTGATTTATTGCCTGATTTTCTTATTAATTTATCATTACTTAGTAATTTTGCTTTTGTAATTACTTTTCTATATATTTTTTTGTAATTTGTTACATATTCTTTAAACTTGGGGTCAGTCCAACTTTTCAGTCTATAGTTAAGCATTTTCATGGTCCTGGAGGAATTTCTAATACCTGTTGTGATCCAGGAGTTAGCATGTGTATGCCCATATGTGTTTGTTTTGACAAGTTTCTTAGGAAAACACATTTCAAAATTCAACATAAACAGGGAAGAAAAAACATTATATGCAGTGTTTGTGCTAGTTTGTAACAGTACATCTGCCCATGATTGGTTAGTCAGTGTATTTATGAAGTGACTGCAACTATTTGTGGAGAAGGTTCTTTTGTACATTTGGTATGAACTATTTTTGGTCACAGGGGCTATGGGAAATTTAAGGATAAGTGCGTTGTGATCAGATATTCCTAGGTCAACATTTGTTACATCTGTATCTATGGCATCTATATTTGTGAAGATATTATCTATGAGACTTTTTGAAGAGTTTGTTATTCTTGTAGGGTTAGTTATATGTGGATACAAATTGAAGCTATGTAAAACATTCAGGAACTGATCTTTGGATGCACCTTCAGTCAATAAGTTGACATTAAAATCTCCACTTATAATTATTGTTGATTTTTTATGATGTAATATTTTGAGCAATGCCTCTAACTTATTTCTAAAAATTTCAGGATCACCACATGGTGATCTGTACGCTGACATTATTATTAATTTACTCTTTTGCATATTCAACTGTATTGCTGCAGCCTCAAAATGTTTTTCTTCATTCAAGGATTCAGTTACAGTCATATTTTTAACCTTTACTCCAGGTTTTACATAAATGCAAACACCGCCATGTCTTGTTTCCTTCCTGCAAAAATGGCTTGCTAATTTGTATAACGTCATGAGCAGAGTGTGAGTTATTTTGTTGAACTGGGTGCTTTATGTCACCTGTATTTTATAGTGACTTCTATAGTACCTCACATTTATCAATTGGATAGGCATGTACATGCAATTTCATTAACTTTCAGAATTTCTTTTGTACATGATTGTCAATTAGATCATAATTGCTATCACAGCACAATTTAGTGCAAATTTTTCAGTACATATCACTATGGAATTGATATATGAAATTATCTAAGTACCTAAAACAAACCAACTTTGTATTGTCCCACATCATGAAAAATTTTTCTAAAAATGAATATCACATGATTTGAAGCTCGAGAATTTGATATCAGTAATGACATTACCCTATTTCATTTACCAAGTGTGTTTGAATCCACTATGTATGTGATATACAGGGTGTCCCCTTTTAATTTGTACCAACTGATACCTCTAGAGCAACACAATTCTGCAAAAAGGTCTCTGGTAAAAGTTGTAAGGTTTGAAGGGGGTCATGAAATGGCTACCTTGAAATGACCTTAAACCCTGTTTTCAAGGTCATAACAAGGTCAAGTTCATTTTTGCAAATGGTAACCCCTATTTTTTATTCCATATTCATATTCTACATGAAAAAAAAGTGTTGTTTGTTGGGAACATTTTTTCGAAAACCATGGTTTGTTGCCAGGGGGCACTTCATTGTAACTTTCCCAGGTTATCAGTATCTTGAGAATGAAGTGGTATTGGAAAAAATTTTCAGTGAAAGTCATGTATAGTTTCTGAACTCTGTCCACTGATGAAATTTTCGTGAACTTGAAATGGCCTTGAAATTCTTCAGTAGGGATTAACCTGAAAGCAAATACCATCGGCATTAGTGGAACCCAATGTGCACCTAGTGGAGGTTGCCTAGCGTACTTTGCACATCATTAGCTCTGAAAAGGGCTGATTAACATGGTTCTCACTGGAAATTTAAGATCTCAGATGGTAGATCAACTGCCCATTTTGCCTAATGCACATTTGTGCTCTCTGTTGGAAACTGGTCTCAACATCATTCAATGTCTGATGGGTGATTGCCTGGAAAGTTGCCAAAATCCTTTCTCTCATACCTTCTGGCATCATTAGGGGAGGCAGTACACCTTCTGCTACCCATAAGAAGAAGTCCAATGGTGTTAAGCTTGGTGATCTTGGCAGGAATTCACGAATTACATTACTGATACCATTGCATTAAAATAAGGCCTGATGTGCAGGGCTGTCATGATGTTGAAACCACATGCATGCTTGTACGTCTAGGGAGATATTTTCTAGTAAAGGAAGCACCAGATTCTGGAGAATATGAAGACAGCACAAGCCATTGAAAGTTTCGTCATAAAAAACAGGACCTGTCATGTAATCTCCAACTATGCCTGCCCAGACATTGATTGACCACCACCTCTGTATTCAGTGATCTCATTGCCAGCAATGATTTGCTTCCACCCAGTAATGTGCGTTATGGAGATTGACTCCTCCCACTTTGTCGAAGTTTGCCTCATCTGTAAAGAGAGTGCATGTGAAGAAAAAGGGATTGTGATGTATTTTCGTATCGGCCCCTTGAAGAAATGCCAGGTATCTCTCAGGATCCCCAGGCTCAATTGTTCGGGTGATATGTAAGTGATATGGCTGAATCTGATGAGTCAAAAGGTGTGGATCTTCAGCGACAATAGCACGAACTCCCTGTGCAATCATCTCTCTCAGGCCCATCTTTCGTCTCTGTCTTTTTGAAGTCCCTCTTTCAGCTTGTCTTACCAGAGAGTTAATTCTAACCTTCGTAGGATAATGGGAGTCAGGATACCTTTCAGCATAAATCTTTGTGTGGCTGCATAATTATTGTGACACTTGCCAACAATTTGTATCAGTCTCATTAATTCTAACAGCATGTACTCAGCCATTTCAGAGCAGTTGGAGTCAAAAAATAAATTGTACTGATCATGTTTACTATTATTGGTTTTCTTAGGTTTTTCCTTCAATGAAACATATGACAAGTGTGTTGCAGGACTACTGACTTGTTGCAGTGTACATGACATGTTTGTTTACATTTTCACACTGTTGTTTACACCACAACATGAAACCAAAACATATAGTATTCAAGAGTGCTCTTTCATAAAATTACTTATATACCTAATGGATGTGTGTCTTTCAAGAGGGCACCTTTACATATCTCAATATTGATGTAAATAGTAAAATAATGAAATACCCATGGTAATCTGTCTTTTCAACTATGGAGAGAAGACAGAAGTGAAAGAGGGACCTGAGAAAATTGATTGTAAGACAAGGTGACTCATATAAATTTTTATCTTATGGGCTTGAAACATTCATGTTGAGAATAATTTTGCTTGTATGTATTTGGAAAAATTTCACTTTGCGCGAACTCATTAGAGTCTTGTGAGAAAAAATTGTTCTGAGTCCCACGAGGTCAAATTCATCAGAGTTCGATGAGGCAAAATTTTTCTAAATCCCTTAACACACATTTTCTTCTATGTCCATTAGAGAAAAATTTATGAGAGTCATGTCAATCAAGAATCATTCTAAGTGAGTACAGCCGAGAAATTCTCAGTCCCCAAAGGTAAAATTTCTCAGAATCCCCAGTCATGATTTCAAATTCCCCGACAGTAACACTCATTAGTTAGTCTCAAAGCTCCACCCTTTTCTTCTCTGATTGTGCTGACATAAGCACAAAGCTGGTCTCTGATTTGACACCTTGCAAGTGGTGCACATTGAGTTCCGCTAATGCCGATGGTATTTGCTTTCAGGTTAATCCCTACTGAAGAATTTCAAGGCCATTTCAAGTTTACGAGAATTTCGCCAGTGGACAGAGTTCAGAAACCATACTATATTTTCACTGAAAATTTTTCCCGATCTCACTTCATTCTCAAGATACTGGTAACCTGGGAAAGCTACAATGGAGAGCCCCCTGCCAACAAACCAATGGTTTTTTGAAAAAAATGTTCGCTACAAACAATGCCTTTTTTCACATACAATACGAATATGGAAAAAAAGGGTTAACATTTGGAAAAATGATCTTGACCTTGGTTTGACCTTGAAGACAGAGTTCAAGGTCAATTCTTGCAGAATTGTGTCGCTCCAGAGATAATGGCCAGTATAGATTAAAATGGGATACCCTGTATAGGCAGGGGGTAATATGTCTTGTTTAATACATAGATGAAATATATTGCTACAGTGTGCCATATACAAAAATACACAGAAAGGAAAATATTTACACTTTGGTGATAACTACCGTGAACCAGATTTTCCATTGCACTGTGAATGATTTGAGAACATGTCAAAGAATTTCAAGAGCAAATATTTTTATTTGTTACAAACATAATACAAATACAAAAAAAAAAAAGAAAAAAAAATTCAAAAGATAAAGTAATAAAATTTCCTTGCAGTTGGTAGTAGCATATACAATAGCTCCCTTACAGCTTCTTGTAGTAACTGTATATAATTAAGCCAAAGTAGAGGAAAACACCTGCAACAAACAAGAGAAGAAGACAATCTCTTGGTAAAAGGATTAAAATTGATTTTAATACAATCTGTTTCATGTGATCGGGAATACTAGATAATTTTGACATCTCGGTGTTCAACTTACTTGATTAAAGAGAAGAATCTCACATCAGAACAGTTATAAATGGAAATTAAAATTCACTTCAGGTGAAGAAAAATACCAAAAGTAAGTAATGTATGTATTGCATAGACTTGCTATTATTGTATGCAATTCACTCGGCTTCTACTGAAAAAGAGGGGGAGATAGCATGTTGTATTTAGGAGGCGTGTAGCATAGAATTCATGTTCTTGACTTATGCTAACTTGAGGGAAGGTGAAGAACCATAAAATGTTGGCACTTTTTTCAATTGTCCCTTTTAAACTTTTTTTCCCTTGCAGTCATTACAAAAACTTCTTTGGACTTTTCTGTAGAGCATTAAATTTTCTATAATTTACTTTGGTTAAATGTATTTTAATGGCACATTCTTACCAAGATACAGAACTTCAAAGAAACAACAAATTTCTCAGTTCATCAAAAAGCTGCTCAGAGTCAGTTATAGTGTAACATTTTAAAAAATGTATCCTCTAAAGATCAATGTCTATTAACCCCAAGGAGCCCCCCCCCCCCCCCCCCCCCCCCCCCCGTTTCACTGGAATGTTAACTTCTGTATGGGTTTAAAAGCTGAGAAGCCAGGTAGGTCAGTGTCACATGGAGACTGGAAGTGGTCAGAACTTTTAACACTTTGTGTGCTGTCCTCCATCTCTGCCTCGGCTGTTGTTAAAAATGGGTCTCCTTTTTGTTGCCATTGATCAAGAATGGAGGGAAGCAGCATAATAAAAGAAAGGTTTTTTCTGTAACTACGTATTTCTCAGTCGCTTGGCAGCATTTGAAGGCCCCTGTGTTCATTAGTTCCTTGGTGGGATGATGTTGCTATAGAATAGCCACAACACATTTTATTTATATATTACTCACAATAAAGTAGTGCTTCAATTGGATCTTCCATGAGGGCTGTGTTTCATGTGGTAAGAAAATCTGGCAGAAGGTGAAGTGATTGTTGTTAAGACAAGAGGAACTGCCGGGCTTCCTGAATCTTGAAGCGGAAAAACATCTGCTGGTGAACAGTTGTTGAGAGTAGTGTTTGTCAAGAAAGGTACAATAATGAGAAATTGATTCTGAGTTATGTGCAGCATTGTTACAATGCTCTCAGACACACACATACACCAACCAGATCATAAATGCCACAATCTGATTTTAACAGGAAGGACTTTTTATGTGAGGTAATGACTACTCAAGCACCTGAAGAAAAACAGGGAAAGCCAGAAATTCTAAGACAAGATGCTATAATCTGATAATGTGAACACTTTATGAGGTGACAAAAAACACTTTTTTACACTGGTTGGAAAACCAGGTGCTGGATAGGGACAATAAAATACAGTGACACTTTAGCTATTTGGATGATTTGGACACTTGTTTAGTTGCAGTTAATGGAGATTACCATGGAAAGTATCTTCAAGCATTTTACCAAACCACTTCAACTCACCCAAAAAGTGGACATCATCCAACTACTATTATTGATAAAGCAGTCTCTATATATAAAAGGCAATGTTCTGACTGATTGACTGACTCATCACAACCCAGTCCAAGCCCCTAAGGGTAGAAACTTGAAATTTGGAGAAGGTGCTGTGGGCGTTGTTTAAGAGGTTTTTTTTCGAAATTCCAAGCATAAGGTGGTGAAATAGGGGATGAAGTTTTTTAAAAAATTGGTATTTGGTAAATAAAAAAACATGTTCAGGCATTTTTCAAAATGAAAATTGAATCCTATGGAGGCGAAACAGTGGGTGAAACCTTTTTTTTTAAAAAAAATATATCATTATTAAAGAACTACTTAAGTATTTTTAAAGCTACATCTATGAACATTGGTATTTGACTTCTCGGTTACATATAAAAAAAATATGTATTTCAGCATTTTTGAAAACTGAACCCCTGTGGGGTGAAATAGGGGATAAGATTTTTTATGAAAATATTTTATTATGAAACAGTTTTTAAAGCTAAATACATGAAGATTTGAATTTGGCTTCTCAGTTAGAAATTAAAAAAAATACATGTTTTACCATTTTTAGAAACTGAACCTCTTTGGGGGTGAAACTTTTTCTGGAAATATTTCATTGTGCAAGCATTTTTGTACCTAAATCGATGAAAATTTGTATATGGCTTCTCTGTTAAAAACAAGACATACACCTGTTACTGTTTTTGAATATTCAATCCCTAAGGCGGTGGAATAGATTTCATTGTGAAGCTAAATCTGTAAAAAATGGTGTTTGGCTTCTCAGTTAGAGTAAAAAATATGTGTTCCACTGTTTTTGGAAATTCAACCTTTAAAGGAGGTGAAACAGGGTGAAACTGATTCACTGAGTCATCATTGCCCAGCCAAAACTGCTAAGAATAGAAAATTGAAGTTTTGAGAATGTGTGGATCTTATACTGTAGGCATTGTTTAAGAAAGGATTGTCTGAAATTCCACTCCTAACATGTTGAAATAGGAGACTAAATGCTGAATGAAAACACATTTGGCTATCAAGAGCAATATGTGAGGCATTCAGTTACTACCATAGCAGTGTAGTGACAAATGATCTTTTACAAAGCCCAGAGAAATTCTGGTCACATGTAGATGCTGTTAGTGGCATAAAAGATAGTGCCCAGTCCCTAGTGAATGAGACAGGAACTGAAATTGAGGGCAGTAAAGAAAAAGATGAAATGCTTAACACCATTTTCAAATATTCTTTCACAAAGGAAAATGAAGAACTGCCCCAATGTAATCCTCGTGCTACTGAGCCACTGAGAAAATGAGTGAAATGAGTGTTATTGTCAGTGTTGAGAAACAGCCGAAATTGTTAAAACTGAGCAAAGCTCTAGGGCCCAATTGAATCCCTATCAGATTCTATACTGAATTTGTGGCTGAGTTAGCCTGTCTTTTAACTATAATCACTCGTAGATCCCTCAGACAAAAAACCTACTCAGTCCTTGGAAAAAAGCACAGGTCACACCCATCTACAAAAAGGGTAGTAGAAATGATCCACAAAACTACCATCTAATATCCTAACATCAATTTATAGTAGAATTTTTAGAACATATTCTGAGCTCAAACATAATGAGGCATCTCAAACAGAATGACCTCCTGCTTGCCAACCAGCATGGATTCTGAAAACATCAATCATGTGAAACCCACCTCACACTTTTCTCATATGACATACTGAAAACTTTGAATCAATGGAGTTATGTAGATGTGATATTTCTTGATTTCCATTTGACTCAGTACCTATACCTCTGCTTATTATCAAAAGTACAATCCTATTGGGTATCAACTGAAATTTGTGACTGGATTGAGGACCTTTTGGTAGTGAGGACACAGCATGTAATCTTGGCTGGAGAGTCATCATGGGATGTATAAGTAGCTTTTCCAGGTATGCTTCAGGGACATGTGTTGTGACCCTTGCTGTTCATGTTGTATGCTGTTCATGAACCTGAGACTTTTTTTAAGATGAAGCAGTTATCCACAGATTAGATTAGATTAGATTTACTTTCATTCCAATTGATCCGTAGTGAGGAGGTCCTCCTGGATGTGGAACATGTCAGAAAAACAACAATACATGACAAATATTTACAACTAAAACAAATAAGCTAATGTACCATTCCACAGGTCCCAAGTGGAATGATCGTCATTTTTAATGAACACTAAGAGTCATTTTACAAATACTAATGCACTGAATTTAAAATAAAAAACGTTTTTTATTTATTTATAAGGTAATAAACATGTAATACAACTACTGTAATACTTATTTACAATGAACACATTACTGCACTGAAATGGTGCAGAAGTTAGATTATACTTACACACACACACACACACACACACAAATTTTCAGTGAACACATTACTGCACTGAAATTGTGCAGAAGTTATGTTGTACTTATATACAAATCAGTTGGTTTTACTAAGAAATTCATCAATGGAGTAGAAGGAGTTGGCCACCAATAAATCCTTTAGGCTTCTCTTAAACTGAATTTCATTGGTTGTTAAGCTTTTTATGGCTGCTGGCAAGTTATTGAAAATGTGTGTTCCTGAATAATGCACACCTTTTTGTACAAGACTAAGTGACTTTAAATTCTTGTGAAGATTATTCTTATTTCTAGTATTGATTCCATGAATTGAGCTGTTGGTTTGAAAAAGTGATATATTTTTAATGACAAATTTCATTAAGGAATAAATATACTGGGAAGCTGTAGTTAGTATCCCTAGTTCCCTAAACAGGCTTCTGCAGGATGTTCTTGAGTTCACAATGACGTACTTTTTGAAAGAAGCAGCATAAATATTCAGTCAGATCTTGATAAGATTTTGAACTGGTGCTAAGACTGGAAACTTGTTTTAAATGTTCAAAAATGTAAAATTGTGCACTTCAGAAAATTAAAAAGCGTTGTATCCTATGACTATACTATCAATAAGTCACTATTTGAATTGACCAATTCATACAAATACTTGGGTTTAACACTTTGTTAGTATATGAGATGAATTGATCAGATAGGCTCAGTTATGGGTAAAGCAGATGGTGGACTTGAGTTTGGTAGAATACTGGGAAAGGACAATCAGTCTTCGAAGGAGACTGCTTATAAATCACTCGTGCGACCAGTTCTAGAAAATTGCTCATGTGTGTGAGACCCATACCAAAAAGGACTAACAGGAGGTACTGAACGTATACAGAGAGAGGCAGTCTGAATGGCGACAGGTTTCTTTGATCCATGGGAGAGTATTATAGAGATGCTAAAGAAACTGAACTGGGAGGCTCTTGATAAGAGATGTAAACTATCCCAAGAAAGTCTACTGATGAAGTTTCAAGAACTGGCTTTAAATGATGACTCTAGGAATATACTACAACCCCCTATGCATTGCTCACAAAGGGAGCATGAGGATAAGATTAGAATAATTACAGCAGGCACAGAGACATTCAAACAATCATTCTTCATGCATGCTGTATGTGAATGGAATGGGAAGAAACCCTAGTAACTGGTACAATGAGATGTAATCACAGTCATGCACTTCATGGTGGTTTGCAGAGTATAGATGTAGATGTTGATGTTGATGTGAGAGAGAGGATTTAATTGTCTCTGATTTATTCAAAGAATGTATCATCTGATTCAAGAACACAAACAAAAAAGCTCTGTATGGCTGAATGAAAAGATAAGAAATCTTCAAGAAGAAAAGATTGGAGTTGTTGAAACTGCCGTAAAGCTCAGTTTCAGAATATTCACACTCAAATTTTCAGTACTGATGCTTACCTTAAGTCGATAATTGTTTGGGTGTCTTGGAGCCTGTCTTCCCTCAAACACTGTTTCTCCTGATGTTTATAGCTTTCTCGGAACACTGTTTCTCTTATTTCACCCTATTACTTTGACAAACAAATTAAGGTCCACTAGATCCATATTAGAAGAAATGCCTTGTTGTGGCACTTGCCATAATTATAGCAGTGTGATCAAAATATTTTTAATCTTCTGTTATGATTGCAATAACTGCATTCATATACAAAAAGGACACATCCAATTTTTTGAATCGTCTAACCACTTCAGTATTTGCAATTACTTACAGGGAACTTGCTAGGTGTAAATGATCCTCTTTTTTTGCTGAGAAGATGAAATCAAATGGTCGACTATTTGTCTTCAAGAATGCTGATCCCAGTGTCAACACAGTGAATGGGCAGGACACCTTTACTGCAATGGGAGGAATCATATGGCACTGGTACCTGGAGATTATAATGGTTTAGGCAGGATACTGTTTGATTCAATAAGTTAAAGTAAAAGAGCCATTTTTTGTTTTACTTTTCTGTTTTGAAAGTTCTGTAATTCCAATGTTAATTGGATAATGTTATTATTAATTCTGACAATTTTGGCTTACATGGTCACTGCTGGCTTTTGAGAAAAAAAATGGAGAAACATACACAACTGCTAGGTCAGTATCACATGTATATATTCATGAGTATTAAAAAGATGATGGTATTGAATTCCCCATTGAACTACAGAACATCACAAAATTCCAGAGGCAGAATACTCATATAGTGATTCAAGTATAAAGCCTGGACAAAGCCTGGTAATATGATAAACAGAAGAAGCTCGAACACAAACTCGTAGGATCCCTCCACTTTTCCCAATTTGTAGATCAGTGTGAGAAACATGCAGATTTGTTTCTAATATATGTGGGCACTAAGCAACATTATTGTTGGATCAAAAACATGTCCTGCTTAATTCCCTTCCAATGGTCTACAGACAGTCATGCACAGCATGTCTTTTCAAGGTGTCTGAATTCATTTTGTTTGAGCAAACAAATGATAGAGCACCAGAGGCATTGATTTACCCAGGACTCAGTACATGTAGAGATGCCTACCAAGGTAAAAAACATGATAAACTTCAAGAATTTTCTACACAAAGAGCAATCAATTTTTATAATGTTTGCTGACTTTGAACACCATGTCATTCCTGTTGAAGCCTGTAATGTTGACCCTACTGCCTCAAATACAGCCCTTACATGCATAATGTATCAAGTTGTATGGTTATACGACTCAAGTCATAATTACTTTACGTCATTTGACATGGAAGATTTTGCAAGATCATTGCTCTCTCAGCTTCAAGTATTTGCAGAGGATGTTGATGAGATCTGTTGCGCCCAAATTCCTCTATCATGCAGGAAGTTGAATTATTGTACGATAAAGCAGTTGACTGCTATGTTTGTAGGCTACCATTATGAAATGCTAGCAAAAAAGTTACACATCATTCCATCTAATGGCAAATTTTGCAGTGCAGCACACAGCTCATGCAACCTGAATTATAAACCCCCATATCACTTATCCATCTTTTTCCACAACTTCAGTGGTACAAGCTTATCCTTTATATCTGCTCACTACACACATTGTATACCATTTCTTACATATTGGTCCATCTCTCCCTTCCTTGTCTTCCACCAGTAGTGCTCTGCTACTTTCCTATTCCTTGTCTTATTGCCTTCATGCACAGACAACATGTGATTGAGTGTTTCCCTTCAAACTTTTTCCTTTAACTTAGCTGGCAATACCACATGTGGCCCCAACCTAGTTATCTTACATACAGGCCATCATGTACAGTGAACTGCAGCTGTGCAGCATACAGCTTGCAGTAAGCAACAGCATGCTGTGTTGCTTGCCACTGGGTAAGGCTGTGATCCAGTGTCTATATTACCATTATCTTTCTGCTTAAACAATCAACATTTCCACATTTCTTACCAGGCTTTGCACTTGCTTAGTATTAGTGCCCATCTTGTGAGTCTGTTAGAAGCCTTGCTGTTACTGAGCTATTGGTCAAATTGTTCTGGGCAATGATTTCTTTAGTGTCCTAACTGAGAGCACAGAAAAATATATTTTGTTTTTGTAATAGAGCCACCAAGAATTTTACACTGCACTTTTTGGATTCATTAAGACTCATGAAGCAGCTCTTCAGAAACTTGCTGAATCCATGCATCGGGAAGATACAAGTAAAGTTTAATATGTATGAAATTAAGCAAAGTTGTTAGTCATATAACTAGAATCAGTACTTAAACACTGCATTTACTTGCAATATTTAAAATATATGAAATGTAAATTAGTCTTAACCACTAAAGTCCTGATTCTTTAAAGAATCTAGCTTCCATACATATAACAGCTTCAAATTCTTATTACTTTACAAATGTGTTGATGTCTTAAATATTTGATGTTAAACATGTAATCAAGGAAAAGTTTAGAAAATGTTTGAAATTATGCTTAAATTTGTTGATAGTCACTAAGTGCTCTCATTATAAAAAACTGGATGTATGTAGCCTGGGTAATTTGTTCTCTGTTTTAAGCAAAAGCTAGTTTTTCATGCGTCTCGATGTATATGACATCAAATCTCATGAAATTTGTATTATACAATGATATAATTTTCCAGATAAATTCAGTGATATATTTGAATACTGTCTGCAAAGTGTGTTGCAAACAAAGTTAGTAGTAAAGATGTACTACATTGAAATATCATTCCTGATAGTGAAATTTTACTGTGCTCCATTTTAAGTAAAAGCTGGTTTTTGATGCAGCGAAATGTTTGTGATGGCATATCTCCTGAACTATGTGTTAGTAAAATGATACCATTTTGCGGCTACAATCAGTGGTGTATGTGGCTGCCATCTACAAAATGTGTTACTAATAAAGAAGTGCTGTTATAAATTAAAATGGCACACCTGATGCTGAAGTTTTACTTCAAGAACAGTGAAAAAATCGTAACTGCTAAACTTTTTCCCTTTCATCATTTTGTGGGTGTTTCAAGAAGAAAAATTTTCAAAAAAGGTTTGAAATTAAATTTAAAGTGTGTTGAAAATCACTAAGTGCTCTTATTATCACATACTGGTTGAATATATTTGGTGTAAATTGCATGCAGCAAGCTACACTGCCTAAAGACATGTACACATTTTTTTACTTTAATACTTGTCTTACTGTGTTATACCTTTAATATAATATTATTCCTCTTAATGACCACATTATGACATCATTTTAAATTTGGTCAATAATGATATGAAATATTGAAAATCAGATTTTTGTTGCCTCTGGAAGCCACTTACTCACCATATAATAGAGATGTTGGGCCACAGATAGGCATAACAAAAGGACTGTCAAACAAGTAAGCTTGGACAAAATGCCTTCTTCTGAAATACATACACAAACTCTCTCTCTCTCTCTCTCTCTCTCTCTCTCTCTCTCTCTCTCTCTCTCTTGAAAATGCAACTCACACACACAAACTACTGTCTTTGACTGGCAAGGCTAGGCAGTGAACAGCTGTGCGTGACAGGTGAAGCAATAATTTGGGTGGTGGGGGTAAGGCGGAGTCTGGGGCAGGGAGGGGGGGGGGGGGCTAGAAGGTAGGAGTGGAGGACAGCTTCCAGGAGCATACAGGGACAAGGTGGAGGAAGTGTAGGGCGGATAAGTACAGTGAAGACGTTAGACAGAGAGCAGAGGTGAGGGAGGGAAGTGGAAGCAGAGTGGGAAAGGAGGCAAGTAAAAAGACTGTGGTTGCACTGGTGGAATAGAGGGCTGTGTAGTGCTGGAACGGGAACAAGGAAGGGGATAGGTGGGTGACGAACAATGACTAATGAAGGTTGAGGCCCAGACAGTTATGGGAACATAGTTTATATAGCAGGGTGGCTATCCATCTGTGCAATTAAGAAAATCTGGTGTTGGTAGGAAGGATCCAGATGGCACAGGCTGTGAAGCAGTCATTAAAATGAAGAATGTTGTGATGGGCAGTGTGCTCACCAACTTGGTCATCCAGCTGTTTCTTGCCCACCATTTGCCAGTGGTCATTCATGCAGACAGACAACTTGTTGGTTATCATGCCTATGTAGAATGCAGCACAGTGGTTGTAGCTTAGCTTGTAGATCATATGACTGGTTTCACAGGTAGTCGTGCATTTGATGGGATAGGTGATGCTTGTGACTGGACTGGAGTAGGTGGTGGTGGGAGGATGTATTTGATATGCGTGGTCATGTGTGTGAACAGCATTTGCGTGTGTGTGTGTGTGTGTGTGTGTGTGTGTGTGTGTGTGTGTGTGTGTGTGTGTGATTTGGAAGAAGAAGGCCTTTTGGCTGAAGCTTACTTATTTGACAGTTTTTTTATTGTGCCTATTTGCAACTCTGGCATCTACCCAGTATGGTGAGTAGCATCTCTCTTTTTCATAATATTGTGATATATGCACAGTCTTTGATTTTTTCTGTGCTATGTATATGTGTGTGAATTATTAACTCTTTTCATGCTCTGTGAATTATTGACTAGTTTCACACACAATGTGTGAATTACTGTTTTGATTTATTACTTTGAATATATTAGCTTAGTTTTTATTTTTCCTACTGCTGATTTTGCAAATCAAAATCTCTATGAAATAGCAAAAACTGAACTATTAAGTTTCTATCCCCAACATTGCAACATCTTAACAGATGTTATTACCTCTCCAACATTGTAGACTGTATAAAACATACTGCAAATAGTAAAAAGTTATTTTTTATTATACATATTTTGATACATTTTTTCTGCATCATTAATATGCAGTCTTTTGTACCTTATTAACTGCAAAAATAAATAAATACTGTTAAAACAAAGCCATTCTTTTCTCCTGCAGCAACCCTATAATGAAAATTGTCAGTGCTCCTATCTCTTTCATGTACCATAGAAGACAATACTCACATTAAATTTTTGATATAATGCAATGGAATCCCTCGGCCCATAAAGAAGACTTGAAAGCCTTGCTTGCTGAGATTATATATGGTGAACCCCCCCTCCTGCCCACCGAGTTCATTGAGGATTCTCCTGCCCACTAAGTTAATCGAGGATTCACTGTCAGCCACTACCGTGGATCTTCCCGCTCTATTTGAATGTGTTCATAGGCATGTCACACACCTCCGCACGCCCCTTTCATGCCCTCACTCCACCTCACCTGTGTTCATCCACAAGGACCTCGCTTCATGCGACTTTGTGATGCTGCGGAACAACACTGTGTGAGCAGCCTTTCAGCTGCCTTATTCGGGCCTTCACCACATGCTACATTGCAGTACAAACACATTCATCATCCACATACATGGATGGCCACAGACTGTGTCTGTTAATCAGCTGAAACTGGCATGGTCACTCACTGACCTGCCTCCCGATGCTGCCGACCTGCCTTCGGCTGACACCTCTCCACCTGCGCAGTTATTGGAACCATGGGACCCTTGCACCACAAATTCCAGTGTTCCTACTTCTGGAACCAGCCACCACCTACAACTACCGTGCTGGCATGAATTTTATGAGTTTGGGTGATAAAGTTTCCCTCCGCCATGCTCCGCACTACCAGGGGGGAGCGGGGGCCTCTGTGGCATCTCTGACGCAGAGCACGCTAACTTTGACTTTTAATTCTTTGGAGTGCTTTGTTCTGGCTTGTTCTCGTCATGTAACTTGTACTTCTTCCATGTTTGTTCATTGTGTCTCAGTGATTAATAAATGCATATTTGATACTTAGTGTGTATTATTACTGACCAACCATACGTGATAACCACAAACTTCCTCACCTAAATAGCAAAGTATACTGGAGCTCCCTCTTGCTGTGAACACACGATCCATGCTTACATCACCTTTGAGTGGAGGTATTAACTGAATTTGCAGCGTAACCAAATAAGAATTCCCATTCATTCAAGCTTCAATAAAGAAGGTGCGAACAGGTAGTGTTATGATATCCTAGCTCACGCCATCCCATGTTTTCCAACTCTTGCATGTAATAGTGTTTGCCTTAGGGTAGAAATCCACATTCCTCTTGTGTCACCTGTGATATTCAACTTTCATCAGATAACGTCATTATTTAGTGAAGCACAACATTTAAAAATTGTATCAACAAAGCACAAAGGCAGAAATTTGCCTGTCTCTGTTGTTGGTAGATAATTCATTCACAAATATGCTAAATCCTTTCATTTTAATGTTTTGTTTTAAATCTGGTCATTCACTAACTGATCTTTTGCAAATGGATTTCATTGGAGATTGCTCAGTTAATCGAGCAAAGATAGTGCACATTTCCTCATTTTTTTTACATCCACATGGCCTCTCAGTGAGACTGCTTGAAATGAAAGTGCATTGTTTACAGTCACATAGGTTTGTTTTATGAGGTGCTTCCTTGCCAAAGTGACTTCTGAATGTAGTCATTATCTCTGTTACTGTTTGTCCTGCCTGTGTATGTTTGCATATGCACACACAAACCACCAATTGCTTCTCAATAGTGTAACTGTGCCTGCTTACTTCTGCCATGCCTCTACAGTGTAACACACAATACTGCAATGGAAAAAATTTACTACTGATAACAATGCTCTTTGTAAGCTTAAAAGCAGCAATACCAATAAAATAACTATTTATCTCCCCAATTGTACAAAGTGAAGAGAGGTGTGAGGACTTCTTCAACACTTTGTACATGTAAGTTTGCTTGACCTTTAACAAAATAAATGAGAGAATATTTTGATAGTTGGGGAGGATATATATCTGGAGGATAGTGTCCCTAGGAAACATGAAGTTTCATGGTCAGTGTCTCAGTTTACTGACCGATTTAGAATCACATAAAGGTAACATTTGTAAATACATGATCCAGTCACATTAATGTGACTGCTGCATAACTTGGACATCTATATGCAATAACCACTCCCAGACAGCAGATGGCAGCATTAGCAGAGGAGAGTATATTAAACATATTTGGGGGACACTGAAAACAGTGCAATCATTCTCATAATGTAGAAACAAAGTGATCCATCTGACATCCCAAAGGGCATGATTATTGGCTTTTGGGCCAAGGGTGGAAGCATTTCTGAATTGGCAAAGTTTATAAACTGTTCACTTGTCATCTTGACTACAGTATACCGTGCATGCAAAAATGGGACACTATCCAAAACTGCTGCCAAGTCAGCAGTGGTGCACAATGGCTGTAGATAACAAGGGTGAACAATGGATGTGGTGTTATGCACAGGTGAATAGATGAGCAACTTTTGAGCAAATGACCACCCATATAAACCAAGGGATTTGCAACACTGTCTCCTCAACTACCATTCAGCAAACGTTTCTGAGTGTGGACCACCACAACAGGTTCCAGATTCATACTCCCATGCTGATTGCTGTTTATTAGCAATGAAGATTGGAACTTGCATGCCACTACCACAACTGGATTTCCACTGAATGGTAACAGATGGCCTTTTCAAGTGAGTCACATTTTATCTTCTATTGGACAGATTGCTGTTGGCATATACCACATGAAACACCTGAAAGCAAATATCCTGCAACAACTGTTGGAAAAATCCAGGCTTGAGGGGGGCATTATGATCTGGGGACTGTTTTTGTGACATTCCATGGTTGATCTTGTCATTCTGAATGGCACAATGTATCTATCCTTGGGGACCATGTGCACCCTTATCTGCAGTTTGATTTTGCTTGGTATGGCATCTATCTGCAGGACAATGCAATGTGTCACACAGCTCAAAGTATAAGTGTATGGGTTTTGATGAGCAGCAGGATAAGTTTGCCATACCCCCAACAAAATTACTGGATTTAAACCCAGGTGAGAATCTGTGAGACCCCCTAGATTGGACTGTAAGCCCTGTTGATCTTCAGATGAGAAACCTAGCACAGCTAGCCATGACACTGGAGTCAACATAGTTCCACATACCTGTTGGTACTTTCCAGAATGTCACTGATTCTTCCTGCACATCTCACATTGGTCTGCGGGGCAAAGGGGGTTATTCAGGGTTTTGACAGGTGGTCACATTAACATGACTGAACAGTGTATGATGAGTCCTGTATCTTTAAGTGCTGTGATATGATATATTAAAGCCATTTGGAGAGTACTGTTAATTCTTCAGTTACAGAAATTTATGATGAGTAAAATTCTGTATATTTTTTAAACTACAGTAGTTATGTGATATATGAATGGTGTAGCCATATTTCATTGGTTGTGAACCATATTGTACCATGAACCAAAAAGTGGAAGATAGTCTTATACCACAGAAAACATGATATTTGCAACACAATTTTCCCCATCTATAAAATGGAAATTTGTGCCAGTTGCCAATAGCTTCTACTTCAAGAATTTTTTTAACATGTTACTGGTTTTTGACAATAGTTCTTCTAGATTTGATTTCAATCTCTGATTATTTGTGTATCAGAGTAATAATGTAACACACTCATAGTTACAAATAGTATTGACAGAAGTTTCTCAGTCAAAACACTTTTAGATTTGAATAGCGTATTTCTCTGTGGATTAACCACTTAGAAATTTTTTTAGAAGATCACAATCATAATCATAATTGATATGTGTAATTATTAGAGCCATGTAAAGGGATGTGCTGCCATTGCGAGAAGCAGAGAAACTTTTGTTTCCACTTAAGCGTCATATCAGTACTTACTAATGATTGCCACGAAGCCGACGATGACATGTATCCCTACAAAAAAGCCCATGTGCATTGTGATGAGCAGTGCAACAACCATTCTGGTGAGTATGTGGATTCCCCATAGGATCAAGCAGACGAACAGTGCGATTTTGTTCTCCTGCCACAGAAAAAATCATTCAGTAAGTGTTTTACAGTAGACTGCATGCCAAGTTACTAGACTAAGAATTGTAAAAATTCACATTAATTTCGAAATTTCACAGCTGACTTTTAGAGAACAAAGTAACATCAAAGCTAGAAATCTTGAAAATAACAAGGAATTCTAGAAATTACAACCTATGATTAAAACAAGATAATTTTCAGTTGCTTGCAGGAGTGCTTGCCCACCTTGATGTGCTTATAGCCTAACCAGTAACAATCAGCCAGGTAAGAGTACACATTCACAGGCTGACCATACCTTATGTGAACAATGCTCTCAATGCTAACTGCACACCTTTGTTGAGCTGTCAGAAACTTCAACACCAATTCAGCCTCGTGGCTGCTCTAGCAGCTCAACGTTCCTTTTGTAGGTTTTGTCTGCCTTAGAGTGCTGGAGCAGCTGCCAGGCTGAAGTGGTGTTTAAGTTTCTTACAAATTCATTTATAATGTGCTCAACAAGGTACATGGGTGGCACAGAGGTGTCACCGAACTGGGGGCTCTTATTCAGGTACATGTTAGTGTTGCACTACCCTGTGATCAAGCCATAGTAGGGCTGCTTTGGATCATGTTAAAATTTCATCAAATGAGTTAGACTGGTTCCTAGTGGTTCCAACATGAACACAAGAGCAAAAATTACAGTTGTGCTGCACTCCAATGGGTTGTATCCATGTTCAATGGGGATGCTGCACCACTGTATGCTTAAAGAAGGGTTGAAATGTCCAAAGTGTCAGCAGAGTCAAAGGTTCTCAAGAACATCTCCTTGTTGCTCATGATGCCGTTTTCAACTGTGAAACATGTGGGAATCAATGTTGCAGGGAAAGGAGTGGTTTTATTGATGCCTTTATACTACCACTCCAAGGCCTTTTCATGTTGATTTTGAATGGTGATGTGTCTGAAATGGTTTCCTCAGCCACCTTTAGGAGAACAGTGTGACTGCAGTGCTTGGTGCCACAGTTCTGACCTCCATCACATTGCAATAATGACTGTGGACGATGTGGCCTTTTCTACAACTTATTTTAGATCTATTTGATGATGCTGTGCCGATTATATTTATATATTTTGATGGCACCATTATGGCCTTATCACATTATGACATGGTGTAAAAAAAGATCTGAGGATGGTCATTATGGACTGAAACCTGTCATCTTCTAAAGAATCGATATTGTGATCAAAGACTGGAATAAAAAACGTTTGACAGTATTGGGTTACTGTTTGTATACACAACTATGTCACAGTTGGTGAAATAACATAGAACAACTCCTAAAACCCTATGAACTCCTTTAGTGATGAATAAATTCATTACAAATATGGTACACTGGAATAACCTCTGGTACAGCTTATTACTCTAAGAAAGTTCAGTACTATGTGACTTGATTTAAAATAATTTGACATTTCCTGCGAGTTAAAACTCATGTAGACAGTTGGTTAATATTCCTGTTGTTGATTTTGAAAGTTTATTCATTAATTACAGTTATACTTTCACTCAGGTGTACATGTCAGTGAGCTATTGTAAGTGTTTTGTCTTGCCAGTTTACATGATTACACATCAAGAGTCTTCAAGTGGTTCTTTTTTTACCAAGGTGAGTGGATAGCTGATATCCTAAAGTGATAGTATGTTTATTGCATTTCTCTTGTGGAATTTGTGAACAATCAGTAACTTTGTTAGAGATTTCCCCCAGTTAATTACTGTAAAGGGAGTTAACTACCAATCTTGACCACAGTTTGATCTTTTATACACAGGGCTGAAGTGTTAAAAATGCAGGGTACCACAGAATTTTAGTTGCTTGTTGTTTAGTTTTGTAAATCATGAAAGTAACCTGACGCTCCAGATTTACATAACAAATTATACAATTTTTGTAAGCCAGTTTCTTTTCAGATTAATAATCTCTGAATGACAAATGTGGCCTCAGAGAGATGATATCTTGCTTAATTTCAGTAGCTACGGTTCATGTGCCTGAAGCTGCAAATGAATGATTTAGAGAACTGGGATCTGAAGCTGACTTGTCAAACTATTCTACTGCTGCCAACATACATTGTGTGTAAGGACCACAAAGATAAAATATGAGAAATGAAGGCTCAGATGGAGGCACATAGATAGTCATTTTTCCCTCACTCTGTTTGCAACTGGGACAGGAAAGAAAATGACTGGTAGTAGTACAGGTACACTCCACTGCACACCGTATGGTGGCTTGTGGAGTATCTATGTAGCTGTAGAAAAATGCATGTATTACAGTACTGACCTACTTCTTTGATGATTGGTATAATATTTCCTTTATCGGAATTGGTGGCTCCTCCCTTGCTGATTTATATATTCTGATATATAGTGACCAGTCTTTTCTGTAATTGTTGTATTTACAGATAATGTTAAATGAAGTTCATACGCCTGATGAGAAATGCAATTTTATACATATTTACATCATGTAGCTAATCTTTAATGTAAGATAGACAAATGACATTCTCTGTGAGAATCCTTTCAGTGATGTGCATAAGTTTTAATTTATCTTACGTTCTTATGCAGGGAAAATTCAGACTTCCAGAGACCCATTAGAAATTTCTCGTGTGTATGCTATCTACAATAAAGCAAAAAAGAAACATAGGAAAGGATTATCAGTTGCATGAGGCACTATGTGTAGTATGAAATAACTGTTCAGTAGAAGAGATTAAAACTAAGAACATGCCATTACATCATGTATGTTAAGTGTGTACCTTAAATTACACTATACTGCAAAGTTATGTCCCATTGCAGTACTAATAAGCACCAAGAGTCCAAAATAGCAGAATCTAGTAGAAGATGCATTTCTCATTTGTACGTAATCAGCCAATTATGAATCAAATGATTTAGAAACATCATTTGTCTGCTGAGTTGAGCCAGCTGGCTCAGGCCTACCCTGGTCACATGACATCGCCCATGAGCAGCTGTTGCCAGGGAGGCCACAAGTGCATGATTCTTTCAGTACAGGTCATTGTCATCTTGCTCTCTACTGTTAAACGTGCTGAAAAACATTGTGTAAGTGGAATTTGTACACTGTAATTACGGAAAAGTAGGTATTATTATTTTTGTTTAACACAGATTTTTGTTAATGAGTTTTGTCTTCTACTTCTTTTCTGATATTAACTGTTTCCTTCAGTGTTAAACATCAAAATGACAAGTTCTAACAATGCTGCAGAATGTTATGGCATTCTTAGTTCACCTAAGAAATGGGTGAAAAGATCACTATTGAGCAGTTTGGAGAAGAAAATGATCCTGCATCTGTCCAAGACAGAATGTGATTTACATCCAACAATAACATCAGAAACTGTTGCTAAAATTGCACATTCCAGTGGGGTCAGTGGCTCATTCATATATAGAGTGGTTCTTGAACATAATGCTAATCTCATCTTGAAATTGCCAAAGAAAGACAGGCATCTCAAAAAAATAATTCAAAATGTTAATGAGTTCTACAGAAATGCTATAAGAAGGAATGTGCACCAGTTTTTCTTTCACAATGAGTTATGTTCCATTGATAAGTCCTTGCTTCCATTAACGAGGATCCTGATCTGATGTGCTCAAGAAGAACATTTCATTCTTTATTGAAGGAGATAAAGTTCAGTTATGTTAATCGTGGATGTAGCAGCATGCTGATCAACAAAGAAGGGATCTGTCTATAGAGAAGGTGTTATTTAAGGACAATAAAGCCAGCATGCCAGGAAGATAGGAAAATTTATTACTTGAATGAGACATGGCTAAATGCAGGCCATACACAGAATGAAATCTAGATAGATGATTCAGTATCATCAGCTAAGGAAGCCTTTCTGTCTGGGTTGTCTACAGGATAGAAAGCACCATATGCAAAAGGAAAAAAATATATTGTGAGTGAGGCAGGTTTAGTGGACAAGTGTTTGTGGACTTTTGAGTCGAAAAAGAGCAGTGACTATCATGAAGATATCAATGCCAAGTCTTCCAAATCTTGGTTTTCCAAAGTTCTTCCTCACCTTGAGGAGATAATGCACCATACCACTCCCACAAATTGGAAAAAATCTCAGAACACAGGCTTCAACAAACAAAATATTGTAGACTGGCTTTCATCCAAAACATTCAATTTGAAAATGATATGTTGAAGTGAGAACTGCTGGCAGTCATTGAGGAAAATAAAGCAGCTTATAATGCATATGTTGTAGACACTAAGGCAAGTTCAGTAAACAAAACTGTTTCCAGAATGCCGCTGTACCACTGTGAACTGAACGCCACTGGACTTGACAGGGCACAGATTAAGAGTTATGTTGCAGCAAGGAACAAAACCTTTAAACTGGAGGATGTGAAAGCACTTCTGGCTGAAGAGTCACAGAAATAATGCTGGGTGTGTGGCAGAAACGTGTGCAGCACATTAAAAAAAACTGAAAAATCAATGTGGGAAGTGGATAACATTGTGGAACATTATAAATAGAGTTTAGTTATTAGTGTCTATATTAGTAGCAGCAGCTCATCTGACTCCTGAGATGGATGATAGTTCTGCCTGTGCTAATAACAAAACAAAGAGCTAACCCAATAAAATTACTGGTGAATAGTTTTGTTTATTTGTTGTATTTTTCTTTCTCCAGATCCAACAAAAGCACCTGTGTCACAGGGGGAGGAAAGAATGAGTACATAATTGTGTCCATAATTACAGATTTTATCCTCCTTTTGTTCCTCATTTCCAAAGTGTTACACATGCTAAGCACCCTGCTGTTGAGGCACCTCAACTGCCCTTTGTTCAACCCCAGTGAACATATGATCAGGCCATGCACAACACTTTTGCAGGGCAGCCACAGTGTGGCATTGTTTATCTGCACTGTTTCAGTTCAGAAAATATAGGTTATTCATACTTTCTACCCACTCAGTTTGCAAGGAGTGGCTAGGAGTGGCTTATCTGGTCAAGCGTGGGGCTTGGAAAGTGAAACGAGCACCGGGAGTGTGATGTCAGTGTGTGCCAGGAGGTGGAAGTTGTTGCTGGCCATTGAAATGTTGTCAGTGTTGCAAATTGGCTGTCTGTTTTCTTGTAGTGCCCATGCAAAGAGAAAGTAAGCTGCTGCATGCTGCATGGTGGTGGATAGTCGGGGCATGAGCAGACTATGTGTGAAAATATATTGCACATGAAAGATCTTGCCAGACAGGAAACCAGCATCCTTACTGCATATGAATTGTGCAGTATTGTTCTGGTACAGTGTAGAGGTGGCAACATCATGATTTCTGTCTTTCATTCACCTACAGTGTGGCACTAATTGATGACTGACCTGTTTGTGCTTTCATGCAAGGGCTACCCAGAAAGTAACAGACATTTTGGGGTATCGTGGCAGTGGACAGGGATACAGGCACCATGCTGGTGCCATAATGAGCCTACACTCAATATGCATCCAGCAATGGTAGCATATGGACCATGTCTCTGCTACTTTGCTTTCTGTGAAGTCTTAAAATGTGCAATGCAATAAACTATTCTGTCACTTGGGAGGTGTGTCCTGTGATTATGTTTCTGTTGGTAAAAAACTGGAAATGAATTGAAATTTGTTGTGGCATTTGTGATGTTTAAGGAAAAAGAATAATGAGTGAAAGTTGAGTGAGGCAGTGGTGCATTGATTTTAAAAACGACTGTACTAGTGTTCATGATGAGGACCACAATGCTAGGCCTAGCCTTCTGACTAATGAACTGATGATGAAAATCGACTACAAAACTCATGAAAATCATCTATTCCTGATTATGGAACTTTTCCAACATTTCCCACAAATTTCAAAGAGCTTGGTGCATGAAATTGTGGTGGAGAAGCAAGGTTACCACAAATTTTGCGTTAGATGTGTTCCTACAATCCTAATGGAAGACCACAAAAAACAGACACTGGCCACAACACTGACATTCCTCGAAGATTATGAGATAAATGGTAACAAAGTATTGATTGTATCATAAATGGGGATGAAACTTGGGTGAAGTACATCAGTTTTGAAACAAAAAGGCAATCAATGGAATGGGGACACACAGATTTTTCTAAGAAACCAAGAAAGTGTTTACAAATGCTGTGAGCAAGAAGAATCATGGTTATTGCATTTTGGGACTGTAAGTAAGTGTATCATTGATTTTCTTGAATGTGGCACAATTAACTCAGAGAGGTATTGTCAAGCACTTACAAAGTTCATCTGGGTGATACAAAACAGGCAATGGGGAAAACATAGTGCAAATGCTATTTTTTTGTTGACACACAAAGAATCGTACCCAAGAGCTCCTACATTGTTTTGGATGGGAGGTGTTTCATAATCCACCATATAACCTGAATTTGGCACTGGGTGACTACCGCCTCTTACCAGCAATGAAGACATGGATTGCTATACAACTCTTTGAAACTGATGTTGAACTACAGGCCTGTATAAATCAGTGGTTCCAACTGCAGGTGACAGATTTCTTCAGAGATGGTATTGGAAAATTTGTGCCATGGTATGATAAGTGCCTCAATTTGAATGGTGGTTAGGTAGAAAAAAAGTTTAAGAGTGTACCTCTAAAATGTAAATATTAAAATCTGATTTTTCAATATTGTTAATTTTTTATTTCAAAACATCTGTTACTTTCTGGATAGCCCTCATATAAAACAAATTCCAAGTGATTACACTGGTTCTGTGGTCTCATTTTGAGGGTATAATGTGCTTGTTTGACTATTGTTATCCTGGTTTACTACCCTGTCTGTTATGGTGATGTTGTGTTTCATCATTGATGTACTCTGTGCTGACTGACTTGGTTTTAAGGCTCATTATTTCTTCTTGGCAGTGCCTGTGCCAGTATATTGTGTGTTGCTTGTGCCTAACACCGGCCTGTTTCAGGTGCGATCAGAGATGTTGTTATATTCTGTATATTGATGGAACTCCAACTCAGGTGCCAAAGGACTGGTTGAAAAAACCGGAATTGAAATTGATAATTCGTATAGAGGCACTGGTTGTGGCCTCCCTGTTAAATATTGCCTTTTGAGGGTCATCTGAGTACATGTTAGCCTAAAACTGCAAGCAAGGATTTATTGCTTTATATGTGGTTTTGTTCTGGTTAAAAGTAATAATTTTCACATTTGCTTTTAAGAAAAGACGGAAGATTTTTCTAGGTGGCATGTGTTGTCTGTCTTTTTTTCAAATCTATGTGACTCCAGATAGAGAGAGAGAGAGAGAGAGAGAGAGAGAGAGAGAGAGAGAGAGATAATGCTTCAGTTAGGCTATTTACTTTTTAAATTTGGTAGAATTGCCAAGAGACCAATATTAAGTATTTTAAATAAAACAGATTAGAGAACTGTCAAGATTAAATAACTTGAAGGTGAAACTTTGGTACGATGTCTTGGTTTTTGATTAAGTGACTTCTCACCTGTTTTTCAAATTTAATCTCATTAGTCATTATTGTACATATTTTTAAGGCATTTCCAAGTGTGGTAACCACTTCTTGCCTCAGTGGAATCCATGGTATAAGAGTCATGTGTTATTCAGATTTAAATTAGTTTTTCTATTGTACTGATTTCTAACTATGTATCATTGCTTCCTGTAAAACAATTGTTTTGTAATGGTTTACTGTCTGTATGATGCTGCTTTGAAACATGATGTTATATGAAATGGTGTGTAGTAAAGGTGAATTGTATATATGTCACTGGACTTAGCCAATGGTTCTACCCTTTGTCTCTCCTACGGTCCCATACCACACTCCAGTACTTTGTGGAAAGTGAGAGTCCCGTGTGTCTATCAACATATTTTAGGTAAGCTGGCAGTGGTGCTTCGACTTGGAGCTCTTTGGAGTGCCACAAGAGCATGCTGCTTTTGGATAGTCAGTGAGGGGATACCATGCATCCACTGAAGGAAGAAAAGTGCTTTGGTAGTACATAGGGGACCACTTTGCTAGCTGCCAGCAATACACTGAAGGTGGGCCAAGACAGTGGAGAGTGTTGATTTTGGAAGGCGGCAGGTTTACCTGTTTGGAGGCAGCTAAGTAATGGGTAGCAATATGTAAAGATATTGCGTCTTTTGAATCGTCTCCATTACTGATGTGGAACATTCACTGTGTGGAACCATGTTTCCATTCCGCCATAAAAGTGCTTCATTGAGGTTTACCTATGGTGACGCTTTATGTCAGTTATCACTATCACATAATGGAAGATAATGGTGAGCTGCTGTCTATGGCTATTGAATTGTGCAAAAGGTGAGTGAACTAGTTTCCTCTTGTGTGAGTTCAGTTGCTCCATCATTCATATGTTTCATTAATTCAAACTTATAGTGGAGAGTCAGTGGTAACTTCTGTTTTTTGCAGGATTTGAATGTGTGCATACACATTACACCACCTGGGCAGTACCTTACCATAAAGGGCATTTGGCACTTGCATAAATGTACACTGTTCAGCCATATAAGCTGTGCACTAATGGATTATCTATTGCTGAATTTATTTATGCCACTGAGGGATCATAAAGATGCAAAACAGTTTCTTTATCTTAAATGATAACTCTTTTCAAGGTGATGCTGCTGCTGCTGTGTGTGTGTGTGTGTGTGTGTGTGTGTGTGTGGTAATATTGCTTCTGTTTTATAGCCCTAAGACATAACAGTTTTTATTCCAGCTGTTTTAAAACTAGTGGTAAGACCAATCGGACCAGTGTTGAATGTAACAGCCATTTTCTGGCCATTAAGCCTGTGTTGTACTTTAACCTGTGTAATTTGTAGTCTGTTTGTACTAAGTGTAAATCCATTGAATGGTACAGTATCTCTTCTGATTATTGGCACCTGTAAAAAATAGATTTTGATATTATATTGGTTAATTTGGTCTTTGAGAGTTTTTGGTGTTAAATTATATTATGGTTGATGCCTTTTTAAATAAATTTTTGATGTTATATTGTTTAATTTGGTCTTGGTGCTTTTAAGCATTTTTGATGCCAAACTATCCTTTTATCGGTGTCTGTAAAATATGTTGATAATAGAGACTTGTGAACCAATTATTGGTGCCTCTGCAAGTAGTTTTGATGTTAATTGTATACTTAAAGACTTGGAGTTTTAAATAAATTTTGGTGTTAGCTTGATGCTTGAATCTGAGTTGCATTAGATACTTGGTAGACAGTTTGGTAATAATTCATATTTTCTAAACTGAATAACTAAATGTGCTCCATGTACCAGTGTGTGTCTTATATAAATTGTTTGTATTAAATAAAGTTGTGAAATTTATATTAAGAGTGGGCTCTCTCATTTACCAGAGCCAGATCTCCTTATCCTATATCGTTTCAGAAAATAAACATCCCCTGGGCATAGCTACACACTGCATTGTCAGTGATTCATGTAACTCGCTATGGAAAGGTCAGTACAATATTATAAAAAAACTTAATAAACAGGAAGTAACTTCACTATGCAAACAAGAGCTCAGTGAAGGTTTTTTTGTCTACTCACTGGACTGGAAATGCTGAGAATGTATAGTCTGTTTGTAAACTGACATGTGAGCAGTCCTCATCATGGGAGAGTCATCTTTCCCAGAAGAATGCCACAACTCCTGTACAGGATGACTAAGAATCAGCTTCCCCTCTAGCAGTGCATAACAGTAGGCAGAGATGTAAGTAGAATCTGTCCATTTGTTTTTCTTGCATTAGTATTATTAGCAACTCATATCTGTATTCAGTGTAGTGTTAACACACTTTGTGGGAAAGAAACATCCCTCCAGGCATGTCTACTCACTGCACTGCCAGTGATTCACAAAGACACTGTGGGAAGAGTCAGTACAACTTTGTGAAACACCCTGTAGCTACTTCTTACGATGTAGTGGGGTAGAGAGAGCAGGGACTCACCTGCTCGCTCTTCTCTCTGCATACCTATGAAGGAGGGAAGTGTGTTGCTACAGTCCAGGACTCCCTCCCCCCCCCCCCCCCCCACCTGCTTTGTTACACACCCAGAACACAATTTATCCCTTAATACAGCTCTACAGCCCTTAGATGTGGTACACACATTTAATATTTGTTATTAACCCACTTCATTTAACAATAAACATTAATTTTATGCCATTAAAACACTATTTTTAATAATCTGAGGTTCTTACATCTCCTGCAATGTGGAAACTATTAGCTCTAGAGAAAAACTGAACAGGATCTTTTTCGTAGGAAATTTTCAATTTTCATTGAGAAACATTTTCAGTAGCAGCTGCAGTTTTTGGGTTGTTCTACAAAAACGAGAAAACATCTCCCTCACTGCCCACCCTCCTTCACATGCCATGACAACTCACTGATAAGGATTTATATCAAGTTAGTTATGTTGTTCATGGCATTTCCTCCTAACACATTGCAAAAATTTGTGACTATATGAATTTTTACCCCTAATCGGCCTGTTTTCATCTTCATTGACTGGGTTACAATAGTGGACTGGGTTGCTACATTGCGAAGCACAACACAATATTTCCACATGCCCAATTGAAGTGAGTATAAATGCTCTCAGCTCAGATGGTAGAAGCATTCCATCAGCATCATGCATTTGAACTGTGCACTGTCTGCACCAGTCATCAGTCTAATATGCAGCTAAGCTACTACAGCCCTCACTGAGCAACATCACCAGCTAGATGAAGCCACTGATATATGAACTGTTACCTAGCCATGACGGTTTCGGGCTTTGAACTGGATCTGCCAAGGTGACACTGCCCCAGGATGCCATTCCTGCTCTCTGTCCAGTCTCCAAGGCCCCTGGGTTCAAGTCGGTCTGTCTGCACATTCCTGTCAGCTGCTTTGGGTCATGTGTGATGTACACTAACCCAGACACCAAGCCTTGTTATGATACTGAGTAGATATGTGAGTTGTTACTAGCTGCTCTAAGACTGCCCTTAGAATTTCAAATACTCTGTATAGTCCTTCCCACATTGTGATATGTTGTGTATGTTTTAGTGTCTTCCACCAAACTTAAACTGGCCATACATAAATGCTGTTCTCTGACCAACGTCCCAGCTGTGAGCAGTTTATCTACCGATTTTGGCTTTTTTTTGTTTTGTTATGGTTTTAGGGCTTGTTCTCACCTGCCTAGCCCAAAAGAGGAGTGACTACATGGATACCAACATACTGGGCAATGACCGATCCCATCTGTCCTAAAAATAGCTGTAGGTATTATAGGGAACAGTTGAACAATAGGTTGGAAAAACAGAGAATCCATTGAAACCTTTATGGGCAGGTTTAAAAAGCTAAATATCAGCACACGTGAGCTGACAGACAGTGATGATAGCAACAGCATTCCTCTGCAAGAGATGTAACAGAGGGCATTAGGCACGTTTTTGTGGAGGATGCAACCATATACGAGGGCATTTCGAAAATTAAAGATACAACGGCTCACAGTCCTTAAATAGAACGTTTATTTAGAAAACGTCAGTTAAATCTTATTAACTGTATTATTTGTTATTTTTTGACATAATCACCCCCATTATCCAAACATTTATTAAGTCGGTGCACAAGCTTTTGTATCCCACAGTCACAATAGGTTGCCATCTGTTGTCGGAACATTTCAACTTCATCTTTGATCTCTTCATCGTCGTGAAATGATTTTCCACCAATATGTGACTTCAGGTAACAGAAGCACATGGAAGTTGGTGGGCACAAGGCCCAGGCTGTATAGCAGATGGTCCAATACGTCCCATTTGAATTGTTTGAGTAGTGCTTTGTTTACGAGTGCTGTGTGAGGCTGAGCATTGTCATGAAGCAAGCGGACTGCACTTGTCAGCATTCCCCTGCGTTTGTTTTGAATTGCCCTTCGAAGACATTTCAAAGTCTGGCAATATGCAGCAGCATTAATTGTCGTTCCAAGAGGCGTAAATTCCAACAGAAGAATGCCTTATCTGTCCCAAAAAAACAGAAGGCATGATTTTCTTCGCTGAAATCAACGTTTTGCATTTATTGGCTTTTGGTGAATTTCAATGGTGCCATTGCATTGATTGTTGCTTGGATTCAGGTGTATGGTGATAAACCCGCGTCTCGTCACCTGTCACAATGTGATCAAGGAACTCATCACTGCTTCAGCATAGCGTGTGAGGAAGTCGAGTGCAAAGCCCATCCTTTTCTTTTTGTGTTCTTCCGTTAACAGTTTTGGAACCCAGCGCACACACAATTTCCTGTACCCTAACTTGACAAGTCGCAATGTGATAAAGAGTTGTCACTGACACGTCCGGTATGATCTGATGCAATTCTTTCAATGTGAGACGTCTATTCGCATGAATTGCTTCCTCCATTCTCTGAAGAAGGCATCAAAGATCACAGATGATCGACCTGTTCTTTGTTCATCATGAACATCGGTCCTGCCTTCAGAGAAATGACGACACCAATTCATTACATTTTGTCAATTCATAATGTTCCCATAAACAGAAACAATTGCTTTGAAAATATCCCCTGGTCGCTGACCTTTTGCATGAAGAAAACGTATTACAGAGCGCACTTTGCATTTGGCGGGATTCTGAATCGGCGCAGCCATTTTAAACTCGACGTACTCCAATCAGAAGCAACGTCCAACTGCCGAACGACGAAACTCTTCTGTTCCTCTGGCGTACGGTGTATCTTTACTTTTCGAAATACCCTCGTATATCAAGAAAGTATAGGGGGAGGGGATTCCCTAAAAATTACCTGAAGCCATAGTGACTGCAATCACATTAGAAGAGAGAGACATGGTGACCTGAATTCAGGATAGAAAAGAAATTTTCATTATGGGTATTAGATGTTACAGATGTGGATAAACGGGCCACATAGGTACTGTGGGAATGCCACAAACGACAATGTAAGAAATGCGGGAAAATAGGACATCTAAAATTGTATTGCAGACTCTAACAGGAAAGTGGGGGGGGGGGGGGGGGGGGGGAGGGAGGGGGGGGGGCAAGAGGCGTGATAAGTGGACATAGGATGGGAAAGCTACTCCCAGTAAATATGAGCACAGCGAAAACGTGGCCAATCATGAAATTTTGCTTAGGTAACCTAGTAGAGGGAAAGAAGCATTACTTTTGTTGAACAGTGGTTTGTAGGGGTCTGTACCAAGATTGGACCTCATGGGAATAAGAGGTTGGTCCCATCATGATGTAGGTTAAGTGGAGTGGGTAAAAATGATGTACGTTTCCTGGGTTTAGCATTGATTAGTTTTCGGGTTGAGGTAAAACATTTCTTCTTTTGTATGGAAGTTTTGTTTTATAAATGTGACGATTGCTTCTCATTCTTAGGGTTAGACTTCTTGCTTGAACGTCGCTATACAACTGATCTTTTTACATCTTCATCATACTTTGTAAGCCACCTAACGGTGTGTGGCAGAGGATGCTTCTGGTACCACTGCCCGACCTCCCCTACCCTGTTCCGCTTGCAAATGGCGGATGGGACGAATAATTTATTTATTTATTTATTTATTATCATCCCAATGATCACATTTGTGATATACAATTTGTCAGGATACATTTCAACAACTATATAATACCTTTAAAAAATTTTATTCTATGCTGAATTCATATGAATCTATCTTATGTTTAATACAATATACAAATAATAAGTGTTTTTATAACATAATTTCTTATATGCTTGACAGCCCTATTCCTTGATGTTGTGATTTCATTTGTCACATTTATGATATCATATGTTCTTATACAGTTGAGCAGAGCTATTCACTTATCTGTAGTGACATTCGTTAAGCATGTGGTTCTTAATCTTCTTATGTGCTAGACAGACATATTCATTGATGTAATTTCATTTGTCACATTAATTTAAACATATATAATTATACAGTTGCCCAGAGATATTCACTTATGCTGTAATAATCGGTAAGCCTCTTTATTACTTTCAGGTTTTCAAATTCTCTCATTGTGGTCATTTCGCGAGATGTATGAAGAAATATTATTTTGTCCGCTGTTGCTGGAATGTGATAACAAGAAACGTCAGTAGTAAACCTCTTTGTGATGCACAACGCCTCTCTTGTATCGTCTGCACTGGAGTTTGTTGAGAACATGTGTGACAATTTCGCGCCGACAAGCCCCTGAGGAAACGCGCCGCTCTTCGTTGGATCTTCTCTATCTCTTCTATCATTCCTTCCTCGTAAGGATTCCAGATTGATGAACAATACTGAAGCATCGGTCGAATAAACGCCTTGTAAGCCACTTCTTCCATAGAAGAGTTACATTTCCTTAAAATTCTTCCTATAAACCTCTATCTGGTATCTGCTTTTCCTACTATTTGCTTTATGTGGTCATTCCACTTAAGGTCGCTTTGTATAATTAATCCTGGATATTTTACGGTAGATACTGTTTGCAACAATTTGTCATCAATAGTGTTGCACTTGCGCAGTAATGATTTTTGCTGTGTAAGTTCAATATGTTACATTCAGGGTCATCTTCCAGATCCTGCCATTCATTAAACCTCTGCATGTCAATCTTAAAATCGATACTGTCTTCTGGCGTTGCTACTTTCTTATACACAACCGCATCATCCGCGAACTGTCTCAAAGAGCTTCCGTGGCCATCTGCTAGATCATTTGTATACAAACACTTCCTTGGGATATTCCGGATATTAACTTTGCATCTGTCGATTTTGTTCGGTTATGAGCGAGGTGTTGAGTTCTGTCTGCAAGGAAGTCTTGCATCCAGTCGCAAATATGGTCCTATACTCGGTAACCTCCATTTTTTTCTTTGCTAAGCGGCTGTGAGGGACGCTGTCAAATGCTTTCCCGAAGTCAAGGTACACGGCATTAACTGAGCGCCGTCTACTGCGCTAAGGATCTCATGGAGAAGCAGAGCACTGTTTGCGGAATACATGTTGGTTTTTATAGAGGAGATTTTCATTCTCCATACACGTCTTAATTCTTGAGCAAAAAATGTGTTCCATAATTCTACAACAGATTGACGTCATCGATATAGGCCTGTAATTATGTGCGTCTGTCCAACAACCCTTCCTGTAAACGGGAATGACCAGCGCTTTTTTCCAGTCGCTAGGTACCTTTCGTTGCTCCAGTGATCTACGATAAACTGCTACTAGTATGTGAGCAAATTCCTTCGCACGATCGTTGTAGAATCTTACAGGTATCTCATCTGGTCCTTATGCCTTCGACTACTAAGCGATTTTAATTGCTTTCCTATTCCGCGACTGGTTGTATCAGTATCTGCCATGTAGCTGTTCGGACGACGGTTGAAAGGAGGCACCGTTTCAAGATCTTCCGTGAACAATTTCGGAAAAGCGAATTCAGTATTTCAACCTTCTTTCTGTTATCTTCCTTTTCGGTGCCAGTGTGATCATCGAGTGAATCAAGAGAGGATTTCGAACCGCTTACTGATCTTACATGAGACCAAAACCTCTTATCGTTTTTCCTCTGATCGGTTGATGAAATTGTACTTTCAGATTCATTACAATGCCTCTCTCACTGCTCTTATTATGCTCATTTTTGCCGCACTTAGTTTTTGTTTTTCAGTTCGGTTTTGACTTTTCTTTGAATAGTGATGAAGGTCTCTTTGTTTATGTTGCAGTTTTCTAAAATGGCTGTTAAACAATGATAGGTCTTTCCCATTCCTTAAGACTTTGCTCGGAACATACTTATACAGCGCTTGAAGAATTTTTTCAATTTGTGCTCTATATCTTCGTCTTCAGCACTGAACGCTGATTATTCAGATACTCTGCAATTTGTATCCTGTCACCCTTGCTAAGCAAATACGTTTTCCTACCTTTCTTAACATTCCTTTCAAAGCTTGTAGTGATAGTTGCTGTCACAGCCTTACGATCACTGAGACCTACCTCTATGTTAACAGATTCGATAAGTTCAGCTTTTTTGTTGCTAGGTCTAAGTAGCTACCTTCACGACTTGGTTCTCTAATTATTTACTCGAAGAAAATCTAGGACAAGACATTCATAATTAATGTCACATGAATCACTGCCTGTGGCTCCAGTTTTGATAGCACGACTCTCTAAACATATGCCTGGCAAGCTGAAGCCACTCCCAATTACAGGGGAGTGATACGGGAATCATTAATAATATTCTGCAAGTTCACTCCAAACAACTATACCACTACAGCTCCTGACCCAGGCAGTGTAAGAAAGTATCCGATTACCATTTTTGACCGACCTTTGATGCTTAATTTCAAGCAGATTAATTCACATTCGGAATCCATGATAACCTCGCAAGACACTGTCAAATTTTTTACTGCAGTAAATTCGCCGTCTCCATTGGCGACTAACCTATCCTTACGACATATATTCAAATCTGAAATTAGGATTTCGTTGCTATTCACTTCCGGCTACAACTAAATTTGTTTGCCTCATACTATCTTGGCATTATAAAATTCAATATGCGATACTAATTCTGGAATCTTTTCTTTGATGTTCCTGCACTTCAGTAATATCATATTAACCTTTTCTATATCCGAATTGCAATGACGGGCATTCTCTGATAACATTGTGACTGATCTAACGTTGGTTTTGGCGGGCAATTCATCTCTGATCGCAAAGTGGAGGGGAATGGGAGGGTTCTCTAATTAAAAGACCCCATGTGCACACCGCACGTATACCGCGACCCTAGCAGTCGCTTCCTGTGGCCAGTGCACTCTTGGCCTATTGAGGGGGACCCTACAATTTTGCACCCTATAGCGGAGGCCGAGAAATTCGCGTCCAATAACATCACAGAGTTGCCCGAGTCTGTGTTTTAGTCCTTGCCCTCTGCTCCAAAACAGAGAACCGCGATCGACCATGGATACGATGCTAGAGACCGTCAGCTTAGCTTGTACCCCATGTCTGATGATAGTTGTCTTCGCCAAATCAGCCATTTGCTAAAAGAAACTGATGATGGATCCAGAACCCAACCAGCAGGCGTCATTCTTGCTGACATGTGTCACTAATTGTAGCCGGTTGCAACGAGTGTGCTTGATAGCTCCCTGCCTGCGTGTGCCCTTCCATGTCACGGTCGAGACGCCCCTGGCAAACATGCTGAGTGCGCCCTGACATTTCAAAAAAGTGGCTCTAAGCACTATGGGACTTAACACCTGAGATCATCAGTCCCCTAGACTTAGAACTACTTAAACCTAACTGACCTAAGGGCATCACACACATCCATGCCCGAGACAGGGTTCGAACCTGCGACCGTAGCAGCAGCGCGGTTCCGGACTGAAGCGCCTAGAACCGCTCGGCCACAGCGGCCGGCTGGTATTTTTTCCCGCTCTGCACACTATTTCCCTGATGGACTCTATTACCCACCTAACGATGGTGCTCCCATTTGCTAGCAAATCCTCCCTCTTCACTTGTCTTGACTGAGGAGGAAAGTCACCTACTGGCCCAACAGGAGAGGCATCCCATACTAGATCAGAAGTATTGTCAACACAGTGTAGCACAGCGTGCGTGTTGCTAAGGTGTAAGGAGCTAGATGTGGGGCGTCTTCCCTCTTTCACCTTCCGCCCAGTGACAAATCAAGCCACCACTGTCCGCCATTCACTCTCGAGCAAAGAAGAACCAGTCAGATGTGCATCAGGAGACACAGAGGCCACCTGGTCACCAGGGTACTGCAACGGTACCAAGGGTGTCGAGGATTCGGTCACTAGCGCAGTGATGCCGCTGCTGCCTCGAGCAGTAGCCGGAAGCCAGACGACTGGAGCCAAAGCAGCCTCCAGCTGGTTTACCGATTGCAGCCACTTCTCCTTGTCTCCACCCACAGCAAGCACAGCTCTTATCCATATTGCACTATGTAAAAAAAAGCTGAACACGATCTCAAAAATACAAACAAAGCAGTGAGGCGCGGCTGGGAAAGTACGAAAAGACCTCGGGAAAAGAGAAAATTACCCGACTATGGCGGTACTGGGTTGCAATTGGCTAAATATAAACGAGAGAATAAACAAACACTAAAATCTGCTATGCAGAGCTCTCATTATAGTCTAAGATGGAAAGATCCGCTAGCTCCTAAAACAAAAGTAAATGTCTCTACTGAAAATGGGTGTATCAACGATTACTTCTTATTAGCAATTCTGCTTACGCGAAAGCTACTGCAGGAAATAAATACGCTAACACTAAGCCACTGATCTGAACTATAAGCTGCATTATAAGATTAGCTTTAAGTGCAGTCACGTGATGTGGTTCTTCAGATGGCAAATCGCCTCACACATATATGAACTAAGATTTACACAGAAATACTTAAAAGGCGAATGGTAGATGTTAATGGGGCATTATTCCATCTGGAGAAACTGCCGACAGTGCAAGACTGCCACGAGGTTCATTCCTGGCGTAAGGCGATCCATTTAGGTTCAAAAATGGTTCAAATGGCTCTGAGCACTATGCGACTTAACTTCTGAGGTCATCAGTCGGCTAGAACTTAGAACTACTTAAACCTAACTAACCTAAGGACATCACACACATCCATGCCCCAGGCAGGATTCGAACCTGCGACCGTAGCGGTAGCTCGGCTCCAGACTGTAGCGCCTAGAACCGCACGGCCATTCCGGCCGGCGATCCATTTAGGCTGTGTGCACGGTCACTCAGCATCAGTTTATGTGATAGTGTATACAGCGCGTGAAAAATTACTGTAGGTATGTGTGGGAACTAATTTGCCATAAAAGCATTGTATGTATGTAGTGGAGTGTTGTGCAGATACAGGAGTTGGACAGCGAGCAGTTGGTGTCTGCCAGGATAGTTAATTTTTGAATTACTGATGAGAAATTGTCCAAGGAATCGACAGTCGTAAATTTGAATATTTTGTAGGAAGAATATTTAAACAGAGCAAATGCGAAGCTTAAGCTTAAACATGTCGCTAGTTTAGCCGCATTATGAGGGGAGGTAGGGCACTTGGAAGGAGCAATAGTAACAGAATAGTTATTGTTAGAGTATGAGGCTCTGTTGACCCCGTGATACAGCATAGAACCACAACTGTGAATGAACTGCCTGTGTATTGTATAACCGTGATGTATATCACATCACCTGTAGCCAATTATGAAAGAATTTATTAACCAACAGCAGCTAAGAGACGGTATTGCTAAGAAAAGTATCAGGCCCTGCAAAACACCAGTGATAATTTTTCCAAATAAAAGTTGAAATGCGACTAAAGCGTATCACTTTTCTTGTGACTGTCATTACCTTCACACGTGTGTTGTTACAAATGCATGTCCAGTCCCGAATATAACAGAAATTTGGATAATCCAGCGCAAAGGAGATATTTTTGTGCCATGGATCAGTAGAGTGGTTGTCATCAGTTAGAAGTAGCACCAGAGGATCGACCAAAGACAGCACCTGCAGTTTCATGAAGTTACTTTGAGTATCGGTGCATGCTGTTTGGATTGAAAAATGTACCTGTCACATTTCGACGTTTCTTAGATGAAGTATTATGGGGACTGAAACCTAGACAATGTGTGGTACTTACATGACACAACTGTCCTTATGAAGAATATGTACTGCGGCCAAGGGAAGTATTTTAGTGGTTGTGTGCAGTGCATCGAACGATCAGTTCAGAAAAGAGTCTTTTGTACTGGAAGAAAAGCAACATTTAGGGCATCTGGGTCTGGATGGATTTCACTATGAAAAGAAGCCATACATAATTTCTAGACACCGAGTATAGAAAAAGAGTTGAGTCTTTCATGGGCCTGTGAATTATTACTGGCAGTTTATTCCAAAATTTGCAGAAATATAATGGTCGCTCAATCATCTATTGAAGAAAGGAGTAAAGTTTCATTGGCTAGAGGAGTACAAGGATGCATTTTCTCACATAAAAAGATTGTTATCCAGCGCGTGCTCATCTCCTGTACATGCTCCAGTCCTGAGCTAAAAGTTTCAAGTTCCTCACTGAGATAAGACGCTATTGCTTCTTTATCTAGTTTACTGGACATATAAATATTTCTATTTGTTTTTTCTGCACTTTGTACTTTAGTAATTAATGCTGTTAAAACTGCTTCATACACTCCTGGAAATTGAAATAAGAACACCGTGAATTCATTGTCCCAGGAAGGGGAAACTTTATTGACACGTTCCTGGGGTCAGATACATCACATGATCACACTGACAGAACCACAGGCACATAGACACAGGCAACAGAGCATGCACAATGTCGGCACTAGTACTGTGCATATCCACCTTTCGCAGCAATGCAGGCTGCTATTCTCCCATGGAGACGATCGTAGAGATGCTGGATGTAGTCCTGTGGAACGGCTTGCCATGCCATTTCCACCTGGCGCCTCAGTTGGACCAGCGTTCGTGCTGGACGTGCAGACCGCGTGAGACGACGCTTCATCCAGTCCCAAACATGCTCAATGGGGGACAGATCCGGAGATCTTGCTGGCCAGGGTAGTTGACTTACACCTTCTAGAGCACGTTGGGTGGCACGGGATACATGCGGACGTGCATTGTCCTGTTGGAACAGCAAGTTCCCTCGCCGGTCTAGGAATGGTAGAACGATGGGTTCGATGACGGTTTGGATGTACCGTGCACTATTCAGTGTCCCCTCGACGATCACCAGTGGTGTACGGCCAGTGTAGGAGATCGCTCCCCACACCATGATGCCGGGTGTTGGCCCTGTGTGCCTCGGTCGTATGCAGTCCTGATTGTGGCGCTCACCTGCACGGCGCCAAACACGCATACGACCATCATTGGCACCAAGGCAGAAGCGACTCTCATCGCTGAAGACGACACGTCTCCATTCGTCCCTCCATTCACGCCTGTCGCGACACCACTGGAGGCGGGCTGCACGATGTTGGGGCGTGAACGGAAGACGGCCTAACGGTGTGCGGGACCGTAGCCCAGCTTCATGGAGACGGTTGCGAATGGTCCTCGCCGATACCCCAGGAGCAACAGTGTCCCTAATTTGCTGGGAAGTGGCGGTGCGGTCCCCTACGGCACTGCGTAGGATCCTACGGTCTTGGCGTGCATCCGTGCGTCGCTGCGGTCCGGTCCCAGGTCGACGAGCACGTGCACCTTCCGCCGACCACTGGCGACAACATCGATGTACTGTGGAGACCTCACGCCCCATGTGTTGAGCAATTCGGCGGTACGTCCACCCGGCCTCCCGCATGCCCACTATACGCCCTCGCTCAAAGTCCGTCAACTGCACATACGGTTCACGTCCACGCTGTCGCGGCATGCTACCAGTGTTAAAGACTGCGATGGAGCTCCGTATGCCACGGCAAACTGGCTGACACTGACGGCGGCGGTGCACAAATGCTGCGCAGCTAGCGCCATTCGACGGCCAACACCGCGGTTCCTGGTGTGTCCGCTGTGCCGTGCGTGTGATCATTGCTTGTACAGCCCTCTCGCAGTGTCCGGAGCAAGTATGGTGGGTCTGACACACCGGTGTCAATGTGTTCTTTTTTCCATTTCCAGGAGTGTACTAACTGATACCACTTTTGATGTGGACATCCTCAAAGAGGTCGGTTCTGCTTGTTTCCATCATATTTGATACATCTTCATCCTGAATAGGGTTCTGAACTATCTTTTCTAGGTAGCTTTCAGAGAAGGCGTTTGTTTCTGTGTACAAGAAGACTACCAAGGAAACATCGATGGCTGTGAACAATGATAAGACCGTCGAAATAAGCAGTTTAACGTGTATGAGCCCCAGCTGTACACTAACTATGTATAACAAATTTATATGTAAAATAACAAGCCTAGAATTGAAGAAAGATATTGGTAACCATCTTATAGATTTTATAAAATGTCCTAAAAACCATCTATGAGAAAATTTTATGTTTTCTTTTTGGCTAAAGTAATGGCATTACTAGACTGGGAGCTACCATTTATAACTACGGAGTATTAAATGGTAACAAACAGTACTGTAATCTGTGCCAATCACTTCTATGAAGTGTAAACTGTTTGATAGATTACAGAACAGCAGTGCTTAACTTCTAAAATTTTGGGCGCTCGAATGCACCTCTTAGACCATACAGCTCCCGCCTTCTAGCCGTAAATATGGCACTTTACTATTTTTGATAACGTAGGATAAAACTTACAATGAGAAATCAGGTTTTACAAAATACTGTTCTGAAATTCAGGTTGCTGGAGCACAATTTCTTATAATCAAAACAATAAAATCACAAGATTTAATAGAAACAACAGGTGCTACCATCTGTCCCCGTAGCAGCGTCACTTTGCTCCACAGTGTGGTGTGGTCCGAACACTGAGGGAACAAAGCGAGGTTGGCGGCTTCGCAGCGCAACAACAAGAGAAGATAACTCTGTAAGCCACATCAACGAATCACCGACACCGGCATAGCAATGAACAGAAACGTTTCGCAGTGCCGCCACAATCTCTCTTCTACTTACGGCCGAGCATAGTACCACTTATCCCAGTCCGCAATCATCGGCTAAGATAACAGCATTATCTTCTAGTAGGCCAGCTGTGTGATCAACGTATTAGGCAGAACCCTACATCAAAGTTATTGTTTAATTTCCTCTGAGTGAAAGATTTGTGTTGTGTCCATATCAAGCGATACGTTAATGTACAGAGACAGCTGTAAATACTCATTCCTGTGGGAATTTATGGTAGAAAGTTACGTAATTCTTCTATCTATGTTATAATAAAGTGAACTATTTCATGTGTTATAATATTTTATTTGCCGGCCGCGGTGGTCTCGCGGTTCTAGGCGCGCAGTCCGGAACCGTGCGACTGCTACGGTCGCAGGTTCGAATCCTGCCTCGGGCATGGATGTGTGTGATGTCCTTAGGTTAGTTAGGTTTAAGTAGTTCTAAGTTCTAGGGGACTGATGACCACAGCTGTTAAGTCCCATAGTGCTCAGAGCCATTTGAACCATTTGTTATAATATTTACTTGGGCTCCTCCCAAACGAAAGCAAAGAATCCACCATTGTACCGACGGCTGTATTTCTGCCCAGTGTAACACATAGTTCTGCTCGAAATATATCAACACGAATCGGTAGTCTTCATGGCTACAACGTCATGTTTTCAATTGGTACCAGCCGCAGCATTCTAACAAATACATTGTAGCTGCTCAGTGAAAGTGTGTCCACTATTAATTAATAAAGGATTTAGTGATTAATGACGATGAAAATATTTCTGGCCCATCAGGGTCACGTACGATTCCGATTTCATGAAGAGTTAGGGAAAAAAAGACAAGATGTGATCTCTCTCTCTCTCTCTCTCTCTCTCTCTCTCTCACACACACACACACACGCACACACACACACACACACACACACACACACACACACACACCACACGCACACAGCACTTCGACGCATGCTCCTGCCCATCGCATCATGTTGGTCACTCATTGTGACGTTCACAGGTACCAATATGACCCTGGCTGGTAGTCCCAACTGTTCCAGTGGCATGCAAAATGGATATATTCCTTGGAGGAACATACATGGGAGGATCTTCACGGAATAACATTACAATGCACCCATATTTTCAGAAAGTAGGACATCATTCGGTATTCTCAGTGTACTACTGAAGCGTAGCTATCACGACCTGCTGGGATGCTCAAGGGGAAGAGAATGACCGGAATTACAGAACAGTGGGATACTGCTAAACGAGGCTCAGTGTGAAATTTTGGGACTGGCTTCAAGGTTCCCAGAGGCCATATAGGGACTACAGCTCTGAAATCTATCTTATCCTCTGCCTTATGTACCTGATAATCCTCTTGAAATCCTGCCAGTGAAGGACCTAACGTACCTGAATGCTACTACTGATTACAGTATACTTAGTTCCCTCGACATGCAGTTAGTATCACAGGACGCCCACATTCGTGTAGCACAGTTGTTCCAGACTATTGATAACATCACTGCTGGCAATAGCATCAAGTCATGGTAACCAGACTTCCGTTCTTAAACACTTTCTTTATCTTGGTCATTGCTTCTGTGGCCTATGTTCATCATTGGCACAAAGCCATCCACCCATCCGATCTCCCAGTCCATTTCCTACAAACCCAATGCACTGACCACAAGGTTTGACCAAAGCGACAGAACATTCATGATATACCAGCCGCCATACACCGTATGATGAGATATGTGGAGAAGAACAGGCAATGTGTAAAGTAGTAGGACGAGAGAGTGCACTACAGGGGCAGAGGGAAAAATGTAGACACGGTAGTACCGTGTTGTTTTAGTTGTTCACAGGGTAAGCACTAGTCTGGAATTCAATATTTCGAGGGGGGTATGTCCAACAGAACAGACACCACACTTATATAGCCTGGATTATAGAAGCAACACATTCTTCTACAGTCAGTGGTGAACTTCTTGCTACATGGTGTAACACAGTGTGGTATTTCACAGCCAGCTATGTGATGGGACCCTGCCTGGAGCAAGTATAAATGCTCCCAGCTCAGCTGGTAGCAGCATTCTTTCCGCACTATGTATTCAACTGGTACAGTCTTCTCACCAGTCAACATCCGAACGTGGGACCAAGATAGTACTGCTTCATTATCAGCATCACAAACTAAATTCGATTATCTATGAGCCATCAGCTAGCTCTGGTGGTCCTGGGATTCTTCGAAATGGTCCACTGAGGTGAGGTCAGTCCAGGTGTTCCAACGCTCCAGCCAGTCTGCAAGCGAGTTCAGCTCGGGGAACCTAAGGTCACGTGCAGTGTACGACAGCACAATTGCCAGCCTCTTTGCGCTGCAGAGCTGACAACTGACTTGAGACAGAAAGGGCACTTCTGTTGCCAGCTGCCGTTCTGCTACTGTAGCATACTGCTGCCTCAGTACATGTCTCTCACTTCGTGCTAGCCTCATCTGGCAGCTGGGACGCTACCAGTGCAGTGCTGTATGAAAGGCAGCTAAAAATGAAGAACGTCCCTGTTGGGAAATCATTCTTTTCTTTGCACTCGTCATGATAGTGGAGAATCAATTCCATAGCTTTCTGCATACGTAACATTTCTGTCAGAAGTGGCCACATTGCGACACTGGTGCCATCTAGCTGTAACAATATTTTCTTGCTCATTATTAGATTTTTCTTATTTATAAATAATCGTGATCAAGCAGTACTCTCTTCCACATTACTGTATTCAACGTGGTGACATTGCGCTACTGTTGCAAGCACTGAATGAGATTATTGAAATATGACGTGTGTTTTACGCAATACGCAGGCATTTGTTTAAGTAAAATGAGAGATTAAATAAAGCAAGACGCAATTTCAGTGATGAAGAACAGAGTAGAAGACTACTGCGTGAGCTAATTAAACAGTGGAGACGTGAATGTGCAATACAGAGCCAATTGGTTTAGTAAAGAGAGACGTTCAAAACTGTAAGGTAAAATGTCAGCCATGAACACTAGAATGGAAGACTAATCTCCGAAAACGTTAAAGCAATAAAATAGGAGATCAACCATCTGATCTGTATTGTTATGGCAACAGCGTCTGGCCAGACTTCAAAACCCGTTGAAGTGAGGGGCTGCTGAGCTGCTGGGTGATGGAATATTGCTGGCACAGCATGGCGCAAGTCCCTAGCCTGCTGCAGTGGTGAGCTGGATTTCCACTAACTGTGGCCCTACATTGCACTGCCATGGTCAACTACGTCCCTCATGACCAGAGGCAGGGCTCTCTCATAACAAATCTGGGTAGAGGAACTATAGATACCCCCTGCTCAGCACCCATCAGCACTTTGTCTTCGACTACCACTGACGCTGTGTCATTCTGCATACCAACCGTCGGTTCCAATCAGGTCAAGCACCTTCAGCTTCGTTTAGCAGCATCCTCAGCTGACTTATGGTTTACAAGCCACTCATAACCTGGTGGTTCCAGATCTCAAGCTGGTGCCTCCAACAAAGGACCTCTTGTGTGGTGTCTTTATTTAGCCCCCTGGACATCTTCAAAGGATCCTGAGTTTGGTGTCTGTGCACCTGCATGCGTGTGCACCTGACCAACAGCTGGGAGTGGCCATCCAACCAGCATATGGCTGCCACCTGCCGGATGTATGACGACAGCATTGCGGCTGCAAGGTTACACTAGCTGCTGCTATTTTGCTGTGGCAGCATTCAGCAGTCTCTGTGTGCTTGCACTGCCATAAGCACGCCATCAGGATTGTTCTGAGATATCAACTGCTACCTGGAGGGCTTTGCGCACCACCAAGATGCCCACACTAATATCCATATAGACTTCTTGCAGAGTAAAGAATGTTGGAAAATTGTGGTAAGTACTATGGGACCAAACTGCTGAGGTCCGCGGTCCCTAGGCTTACACACTGTTTAATCTAACTTAAACTAAGGACAACACACACATCCATGCCTGAGGGAGAACTCGAACCTCTGATGGGGCCAGCCACGCGAACCGTGAAAAGATGCCTTAGACCGCACGAGAATGTTGTTGATAATTGAGTTCTTCTGTTTGTGTGCTCGCCGTGGTGCTGATGGTCTGCACCCCACCACCCTGCACAGCCATCCAGGGCCAGAAACTACTATCCTGGCATCTGGCTGTCCACATCCCAATCCCATTGCAGTACCAACAGGTGTACTATTTCCGATGGAACTACCATGGAATGCAAGAAGATTCACAGATCTGCTTACAGTATTATCCACAATGACCTCAGTGTATCTGATGATCACCAAGGCGGTTGACTGCTGATCACAATGGGATCTGCATGAATAAGGGAAATGCTGTCTGCACTCATGAGCTTCACATCGAGAAGCCTTTTATCCACATATGCGGATATTAAAATTTTGTAAAGCACTTTAAGCGATTAGGTGCGCTGAACCTTTGACAGTAGTATTACTTTAAGCCCCAATTTTTGTCTGCTGATGTCGGACCTTGTAATTTACAGTCCATAAACTATGAATGTAGAAGCCAATTGTGTAATGGAAAACGACAATTTGCAGCGCGATGTACAGCAGAAGGAGGTTCTTGACAACTTTTGACACTGATGACACCATTCGGACGATTCAGCTCTTCTCCAAAGACATCGTGGGGTTGCAGCACTACGTTCCATGACCTGACCCCTAAGTGTAGTGCTAGCGCAATTATTCCGTGGCATACGGGGACCTTCCAAAACGATCTAATGAAATTTGATCCGAAACAGCAAAGGATATTTATGTTTTCCACTCTTCCTGTTTTGCACCCTTCTGTGGCCTGATCATTGGGGCTTTCGAAGTTGACACAAACTTGAATAAAACGACAAAGGGTCGCTCTAAGAACTCACTAGTTTGGCAACCTGCTCGGTGCCACCCATGTTCCTTTGCTGAACCCTTTGAAAACGTATATATGTGGGGGAAATCATTCACCGATTTCTAGGTGCCTGTAGGACATGCAAGCTTTCAACACTCTCTTCTGAGTGGTGCTGATCTGCTGCTCTAACGACTGTTTGCGGGCATACAGAATCTGAGGAGTGTCGAAAGGGTTGCATGCACACAGGCGCCTAGTAATCGGTTACGTCCACAGTCTGGTGATATTTTGTGCCAATGTGACGTCATTAACGGACCTTACACTTCGCAAGAACGTCTGAACTCTGGTCTTTTTTTCACATCTGTCAACACCTATCCGTTTGGAGCGTGCCAGGCCCGAGGTGACGTCATGGGACATCATGGTTTTGCATCACTACAGAGGAAGTTTGTAGGTATATGTGAGCTAAATTTCTCATTTCTGCTTCGCAATGAGAGAACATGAATGGATTTCAAAAAATTGATCGTGGATTATGGCGGCCTCTGATGCAATCCCCAATTTGCCAGAGGTGTTTGAAAGGGTGCTATTATCAATCAGGCGTCATTGCACGACATGCATTCAGGCAGAAGGGCGTAATTTCGAGCAGATTTTGTAACTGTTTGCAAATGAAGGTCACGAAACGTCAACTCCACAATTTCGCAAAGAAAACTGACGTTGCGTTGCGGACTTGATAGTAAGTCGACTCAGGTGGCGGATGTCGGGTTCTACGTATGTCTCTTTCCATCGGTGCGCGATTCTCTTAAATGACCCCTAGCGCTGTGCGCTAAGGGATGCGGACATGCATTGCTATGTGAAAGCTGATTGTTATGACCCCTCACAATTTTTACATCCATTTTAGAAACACCCTGTGTATAGAGGGTGACTGTTTTAATCTGAGACAAGTAAATATCTCGAAAACGACACATCGTACGAAAAAAATATTCTAGGAGATGAAGTAATAGCAGTAAAGGGGACATCTGTATGTACTACAGCTAGCCACCTCGTACATATCTTTTCTACGTAGGCTCAACTTCGTGCTTTCAAATTGGAACTACCCATTTTATTGTATATTCGGGTTCTATACCAAAGAATAAGCATGTTTTAATCAGGTCATTGTTTTCCATTCGTGGTAGTTGGTGCTGAACTGGTGAAATATCAAGTGTGCCTGTTTTTACAATTAAGAAACGAAGTATTTGATTCTACATTTCATTTACCATGTAAATGTAAGCCTTTGTACTATAACAATTGATATTTATGTTCGAAATTTACTTTAATGTTGCATATTTCACTGTACAGTACAATAAGCTTAGTCGTTTCAGCTTCTGGTTAGAAACTACGTTTAGCGGGATTAGGAACAACGACGTGGATGTAATAGTTTTCTGTTCCCATTGGTGGGCTTGATTTCGATGAGTATCCATGGTAGGTTCGCCTGTCACTATCACTTCATGACCATTCCACCCCATCACGATGGTCGTGGTCTGTATTCTACCTGTTATCAGCCAGTGCTAGAGTTGCGGAGGTTGAATGGAAACACAGACCGAGATCAGTTCTATGGTGGTCACCGAAATCAAGCGTTCTGTTGGCTTAGGGACTCACCACAATGACCTCCGTAGGGAACAAAAACCTACGTTGCCATCACTTTTTCAGCACTCAAGTAACGTTCGAACATCATTATCAATCGTTAGAACCCAAAGATTGAAATCTACGTCGTAAATGAAATGTAGACTCAAATGCGTCAGTTTTTAATTGCAAGAACAGGCACACTTGATATTTGTTGCTTACCGCGCCATATGCCAGGAATGAAAAACAGTGCTTTGAGTAAATCGAGAGTATTTTTTTTAAGTAGAATTCGAATATGCAATAAAAATGGAGGGTTCCCATTTGAAAATAAATTTGTTGACTCCACGTACGCAGGAGGGGTGATTAGGAAGGGTCAGTTGTAGCTCAGACAGATTTCCCCTTTACTAATATTAGCTTTACACCTAGAACATTTTTTTCGTAAGCTGGTTCATCGTTTTCGAGATATTTAGTTGTCTCAAGTTAAGATAAACATCCTGTGTATAAAGGCTGAGTCACTTAAAACCTGCACCGAAAATATTGTGGAAGTTGAAAGTGGCACTTATGTGTGGTTTTTACATAATGAAATGGTATCAGAGGTTGGAAATGTTAATCAATAAACGGAATGTAATAATACTTACAAAGTGTATTTTTTGTGCAAACATATACTTTTTAAACAGAACAATGCCTATTTACATCAACAAAATAAAATAAGGGAAAATTAGAATGTCTGTGATATTTGTTGCAGGATTTTAGTTTGAGCTGTTTACAAGAAGTTGTATTTTGAAAATTTTGCACACCGAACTTGTCTGTGTCATTGAACATGCGTAGTTGCCAGGTAAGATGTTGCTATTTTGCTTACAGCATGCTTCTGTCATTCTGGAGTGCATTGTGGCTTGCTAGTCACTTAGTGTGTGACAGTCCAACGTAAAGGTCGAGAGTGGACGATGCAATATAGCAATGCTCATGATTTATGCAGAGTGTAGCAAGAATGCGATTTGTTCCTGTACGGTGTATCCAGGAAGATATCCCAACAGACATCAACCATCTCGGCAATCATTTATCAATCTCTTTGTTGTGTACATAGTTCCGCGTAGTCAGTGCGTACACAACTTTCCCACTAGAGCGCGCCCCGCTAAGCACGACAGCGCAGGCGCAGCACTCGTTCGTCTCTGCACTAAGAGATGGCGCTGCCATAGAGACGGACCAAATTCTGCTTCCACCGATCCGCGTATTAATATGTAACGCAGCCAATGAGATTGCTGCTAATGTAGAACCTTTTCTCCTCGCGGATCACACTTGTGCAGTGATACACGAGTGCGCGAGGTATTATAACGAGTGTACAGACCTCCGATTAGTCAGTCTGCATATGTCTGCACCAGTCTGTACCAGTCTGCATTAGTCTGTACCAGTCTGTACGAGTTCTACCTTTGTCTGTACCAGTCTATAGTCAAGTTTCAGTCTGCGCCTAATAAGATTACCATATTCCTGTACATAGCCATGAAGATAAATGTATAGACACTTTTGTCAAGTATCAGAGATATATGTGAGAATAAGATTAACGTACCAATACCAAAGGAACATCAGATTGTCAATTGTAAATAGCATCCAGAACCAAGTTAAGTTATTTTTATGCTTGTTATTATTTTAATAAATGTGTGTGAAAATTAATCAAGTTGGTCACCGTCAATCTGCTACTCTAAGCATGCAAGTGGCATTTCTATCGTCTGACCTAACGGCAGAAGATAAACACGCCACGATAAGACCACAAGACATATTGCTCACTCGCCTACTTTGTTAGAGCGACAAGTCAAATAATCTGTTGGTGTGTGTACTGAAGGTCTTACAGTACGCACACCACACTCTTTAACCAGTTACGTGAAAGTGGTAATGTAGCACCTAGACAAAGCAACAGAAGAAACGACTGACGACAGAAGAGGGGGAAATTAATGTTGTTGCTGCTGTTGCAGTTGATCTGCACGTTAGCTCCCGCACTATTGAATGAGAAAGTGACATGCCAGACAAGTGTCTTACGCATTCCCCATCGACATAGGTTCCATTCCTATCACACCTCTCTCCATCGAGAGCTGCATGGAAACGATTACGAGAATCGTGCTAACTTCTGCCTCTACATGGGCATTAAGACAGGGTACTTCTGGTGTATCTTGTATAGTGGTGAAGTCACATTTACCAATCATACCCAGGTAAACCATCGAAGCGTGCACTGTTGGTCTGTTGACAATCCTCGTTGATTTCGTCAGGTGGGACGCCAGCGTCCATGGAGTGTAAACGTGTGGTGTGGGATAGTTAATCATCAGCTCATAGGCCCGCTTTTCATAGACGCAAGACTCTACGTGCATAAATCGCAGTCTCCCTAACAGACCATCTTCCATTGACGTTAGAAGACGTTCCTCTGCAGGTTTCTAGGAACCTGTGGTACCAGCATGATGGCTGTCTTGCCCAAAGTGCACGAAGTAGTACAGTGTGTCTTCACGAATTTTTTACAACCGTTGGACTGGACGCAAAGGACCAGTACCTTGGCCGGCTCGTTCCCCTGATTTGACGCCCGTGCAATTTTTTCTGTGGGGAAAGCTGAAAGACGCTGTCTCCAAGGATATATCAGCTATACCCGATGATAAACAACGAAATATTACTGTGGCCTGCTAGGACATCTCCGCTGAAATGCTAGCAAGTGTCCAGCGGTCGTTCCATGCAATACTGGAAGCGTGTATTATCGCTGCCGGTGATCACTTTAAACACAACCTGTGATTGTCAGTTTTCTCACTGCTGGTCAGAATCTACATAACTGGTGTCCGCACTTGGCGTTGTTCTTTAGTACCTTCTACCACAACTACTGTAAAAGTGTCGATGTGAGAACTTTTCAAAATACGATATTTCGTAAACGAGTCCTCTAGAATCTTGCAACAGACACCACTGACTTTCTAATTTACCGTTCTTTAAGTTTGTTAATGTCAATAGGCAGTGTATGTTTGCACAAAAAATACACTTTCTAGTATTATTACTATCTGTTGATTGGCTAACAGTACGAGCCCCTGACTACCAATCCATTCTGTGAATGCTGCACAGCAATAGCACTTGCCATTCCCGTATATTTGCGGTGAAGATTTTCGGTGATTCACTCTGTATATAAATAGATGTTCTAGCGAGTTACGTCGGAAGCACCATGCGACTCTTTGCAGATGGTTCTGATATACAGAGAAGTCACAACGATAGAAATATATAGCGAAACGCGAGAAGACTTGAAGAGGATCAACACTTGGTGCACGAGTTGGCAGCTGACCCTTAACACAATGTCTGATGCAGATGGATTCATTGGAGGAATCCTCAGGAAGTGCAGACCACCCATCTAGGAGGTGGCTTACAAAACCTTCGTTTTGCTCAGTAGTCAGGGCAGCTCCAGATTGGACTGATAAATGTAACAGAAGAAGCAGTGAAGATCCATAGTAGAGTCACGCATTTCATTAGAGGCTCGTTTAGCAAATGTGAAAGTGTCATGGAGATGTTCACCCAATTCCAATTACAGACGTTACAACAGAGGCGTTGTGTGTCATGGCGTGGCTTACCGTAAACATTCTGTGAGCATACTTTCCTGGAATCAGCTAACACAGTGCTATTCTAAATGATGGACGCATTTTAAAAAATTTGTACGTATTCAACTACAAATCCAAAATGAACAAGCTTTATACCAATGAAAAGAGGAAATTTCAAAATTTTTGTTGGGTGGCGGCCGGCGGTTGTTGTGGTTTCAGAAGTGGCCGGTAGAGTTCGTGCGGCAATAGTGTCGTCATTCCGTTCCGCTGTCAGTTGTGGGTCAGATGTCGATTGTGGAACACAAGGTTTTCTGTGTTCTTGAGTTTGCGAAAAGTGAGTCGCAAATTGCAGTGCAGTGGGCATTTCGTATCAAATTCGGTATTCAACCACCAGTTTGCAAAAGCATTAGCCATTGGTGTAAGCAACTTAAATAGACTGGGAGTGTGTGCAAAGGAAAATGCACAGGCCGACTGCGTGTCAGAGGATGCCCGACGATTCAAGAAAGTTTTGTGTGCAGTCCCAGTAAGTCTACCATTGGAGCCAGTTGAGAATTTTTAATACTCCAGTTAACTGTATGGAAAGTTCTGACATGGCGTTAGCTGTACAAGCACTACCAATTAGAGCTTGTGCAGGCTCTCAACCCTAATTGCAAAGTGAAGCGTCTCGCATTTTGTGGTTATGTGCTAGCAAAGATGGAGGATGACGCATTTCTACAGCGTGTAATTTTTAGCGATCAAGCGACGTTCCACCTTAGTGGAAAAGTCAACATATACGATTTTCGCCTATGGGGTTTGGAACATCCACATCCACTATTGCAACACGAAAGCGACTCACCGAAGATCAACGTGTTGTGTGCCGTATCCCGTACAATGGTTTATGGACCATTTTTCTTTGTGGAGAGAACTGTAATGGGAATAATGAACCTTGGTATGTTGGAACAATGGCTGTTCCCTCAAGTTGTGGAAGATTCCCAGGACTTCATTTTCCAATAGGATGGAGCTCCACCCCGTTGGCACCGTGATGTACAAGGCTTTCTGAATGGCTCCCTTCCTCAGTGCAGGATTGGTCGAGGGGACGTGAGGACCTGGCTCTGCACTTCTGGCCACCGAGATCTCTTGTTCTCACACCCTGCGACTATTTCTTATGGGGTTATGTGAAGGAAGCTGTTTACGTACCACCTCTACCAACCACTCTGTATGATCTGCGGAACTGGATCACTGCTGCCATGCACTCAGTAACAGCAGATGTGCTTTCACGTGTGTGGGACAAGTTTGGCTACTGCATTGATGTTTGCCGTGCAGCCAACAGTGGCCACATTGAACATTTATTACATTTCTAATTATTAAATAACTATTAAGAACTAATTAATTACAAATTATTAAGTTTATTAAATTGTTACCAAACATTGTGAAAAACACTTTGAAACTTCTACTGTTTGTTGGTATAAAACTTGTTCATTTTGGATTTGTACTTCAACAAATACGAAGTTTTGAAAATGGGTCCCTCATTTAGAATAACCATGTATATTGTTTCCTCTTACAGAGGTTTTGTGAAGAGACCATGAACATATAAACTGACACATTCGCGCACATATGGAGGCTTACCAACAACCGTTCTCCCCATAGATTGTTCGCATCTGGAACAGGAAATGGAGGGGAGGGGGAATTACTTTAAATGTAAAGTACTCTTTGCCACGCACCATAAGTTGCCTTGTGCCGTATACTGTAGGAACACACCTCTGTAGAAATTGCTTGTCCATTAATATTAAACATCGATTAATGATGCACCAAAGCCTTATAGGGAAATATGGAGACAAGGATCTGAGAGTGAAGGTGCAGCTATTGTGTTGATTCCCCTTCGTTGTAAGCTGTGGAACGCGAAAATTTTTTGGAGGTTCGTACGACTCTTCTAGGGTCATCTCCCTGAGTCATCTAGAAGCCTATAAGTGCTGTAGTCACCCAAACCTCTGCTACATGGAACTAATGGGCATTTCAAGGTGCAGCTTTAATATTGGCAACCATCTGTTTGAAAACAACATTCTGTTAATGGACGTAATGGGCATTTCAAGGAGTTTGAAAGACAGTACTCGATATTAAAAGTTGTGAAAAAATTTACAGTTTTTACCTAAATCTTTCTGATAAATACTTGTAACATTTCCTGATAATTAAAATACGTAACTGAAAAAATATGGGGTGTAGCAGGTACAAGTGTAGATATTTCTGTTGGTGACTAAGGATGGTATACTGAAGAACGTAACATCAGTATTTGCATCATTTGCAGACTAATAATTTTAGCTGTTGCAAGTCATATGTTTTTAGCTTGTGTAGTAGCTCCAAGTACTTGTGGCAAGAGCAAGCCAGTAGGCTTATTTTCGGCTAGGCAGCAGGTCAGATCCTGGAGTGTGGACGAATAGATGCAAAAGGGGCCTATACTGACAGACGTTATTCACTTAGTGGTGCAGTTAAGACTGCGCAGGAAAGATCAGGTTGCAAACTTTGTGACGTGTTTTGGTAAAACTGTTAGGTGCAGAGGAAAAACAACCAACACACATTGAGGTACCAGATATAAAAATATCTGCAGTTATGCCCGTTATACTCTGTATTTTAATACACTGTCTGGTGGAAAAGATGAAGCGTCCAAATGGAAGGAGAGGGTATGTGACATTTTAATTACACAAAATGGATTCAAATTTACAAAGAACATGGCAGCATGAATCCACTCATCAGTATGGATACATGCTGTGATTCAGTTGGGAAGGGTTCCATTGTTGTTGTTGTGGTCTTCAGTCCTGAGACTGGTTTGATGCAGCTCTCCATGCTACTCTATCCTGTGCAAGCTTCTTCATCTCCTAGTACCTACTGCAGCCTACATCCTTCTGAATCTGCTTAGTGTATTCATCTCTTGGTCTCCCTCTACGATTTTTACCCTCCACACTGCCCTCCAACACTAAAATGGTGATCCCTCGATGTCTCAGAACATGTCCTACCAACCGATCCCTTCTTCTAGTCAAGTTGTGCCACAAGTTCCTCTTCTCCCCAATTCTATTCAATACCTCCTCATTAGTTATGTGATCTACCCATTTAATCTTCAGCATTCTTCTGTAGCACCACATTTCGAAAGCTTCTATTCTCTTCTTGTCTAAACTATTTATCGTCCACATTTCACTTCCATACATGGCTACATTTCCTTGCCATTGCCAGTCTACATTTTATATCCTCTCTACTTCAACCATCATCAGTTATTTTGCTCCCCAAATAGCAAAACTCCTTTACTGCTTTAAGTGTCTCATTTCATAATCTAATTCCATATAGTTCTTATATCCTCTCCTGAAGCTAGGTGGCAACAACTGTTGTAATTGATCCCTGGTGCTGTGGAATACTGGCACTGGGATGGAGTTGACATAACAAGCAGGTCCCACATACATTCTATCAAAACAGACCTGCGGTGCTTGCTGGCTACGGAAGTACTTCAACATCACATAGACAGTTGGGAGGCACACATGCCGTATGTGTATGAGCATTGTCCTATTGAAAAATGACACCATGATACTATCACATGAAGACTCAGGACGTTCGTGATGTACTGTTTGCTCATAGAGTTCCCTCAGTCACTACCAGCTGTGACCTGAAATACCTAACGGCTCCCCACACTATGACACCAAGAGTAACACCCCTGTCTCTCTCTAAAACATTGGGAAAATGGGACCTCTCTCCAGATCGCCACCATACTCACTGATGGCTGTCATCCAGGATAGTGCAGAATTATAATTTATAACAGAACACAGTGTGACACCATTCATCAGCAGTCCATGCTTCCCAGTTATAATACTATTCCAAATGCCGCCATCTGTGTTATAGTGTTAATAGGAGCCTATGTATGGAATGGTAACTCTCTAGCCTGGCTTCTGCTAGCTTCTGACTAACAGTGTGGGTTAATACAGAGTGCTGTAGGGAGTCCATTACTTGCTCTCAAATGTCAGGCATAAATGTGAAGGGGTTACGATGTACTTGGTGTACAATACAGTGCTCTTTCCTGGCTGTGGTCAGATGTGGTTCACCAGAAATTAATGACGAGTATGCCTGTCTTCTCGTCCCTCTAAAGTGCAACATTGTGCCACTGCTTCGTCCAAAAGCTCGACAAATTTGGATATTGCACAGTTCGACTAGCTGGACAAATCGAGACCCTCAATGAGGCTTTTTCTAACTCTGTGAGATGCTAACGACGGTATCTTACACGAGCACGTGGTATTTCTGTTTCCTTCACAATGATCACCTAATGTCTGACGTTATTCACACGCCTTATATACCCTACCAGGTCTGGTAATAACACTAAACACATACATCACTAATACTCTTGGTGGGCATTCTACCTGCCACACAGTATTACAGTTCTAATCATCTGCATAGCCACTGATCCTGTGTACACGTACGAAATGATATTTACATCTGATCATGTCTTCTAGGAAATTCATATTTTTTGGTAGGTGGTGTATATATTTTGGGACAGTTCTGTCTGAGACCCTTTAATTACGAGATGCCACTCTTGTAGACTTATCATAGCACTTTAGCTCAAAGCTTTTTAGCAACTACGTGCTTAATGTATTACCACCAGTGCCGCCACCAGCAACAGGACTCCCAGCAGCATGGAGAGTCCATTGTTGACTAAGTTGAGATAATGGCAGGCTGAAACAAAAATGGTTAACATCAAAAGGGTAGCTCTGCATAGACAATGGAGTTAGAAAATGTGGGAAATATACTATGTGAAAGTCTATGTCTCACTTCTCCATCACACGGTTATATCTGAAACACTTCAACATAGTAGCTTACTACCCTATGCGATAGTATGTAACTCTGTAATATGCCCCCTCATAATCGCTATAAATCGACCGTTTATTATTTTTACTTTTTTATTCTGTAGCAGGATTTCTTAGTTATTATTTAGGATCGGTTAGTCATCAACGTAATTTTATCCACAAAAATAGTTGTCACTGGCTTTCTTTGGTGTCACAAATCATAAAAATCTGAATGTAACATTTTCAGGCTGTTGTTGCGCGATCTCTGATGAAACAAAAAAAATAAGGCTAGCACTTTTTTCTTTGTTGGAGAGCAAAGTAGACAAAAGGAGTGGAGCAGTACAAGTTCTGGGTCAAAAGGCCCATTGTTCTCATTATGTAAATAGACTGACCACTTGGCCTAGACTGCTTATGTAAATAAACCAATCACTTGTTATGTTTTTGAAGGTGTAATTTATGACCAAATGTAAATAAACTGCTCACTTATGCTCTTAATTACGTTTATGGAAACTAACATATGAGCAAATGCTTTTACCCTAATTTTAATTATCCAAAATGGCAGCCACCGCTGACCAATTAGTCCACTCATGTTTATGCACATGAAGGATGCTTTTAGCTTAATCTTAATTACAATAATTTATTTCCGTAATAATGGGTACCTCCCCTCTACCACTCTTCTTACCTGGGAGTGTAATCCAGTTGGTCAAATTTAACTCTCACCATCACTCCTCCCCACCACTCTTAGGGGTATAGTAGCCATTACCATCAGATTGAATCGTTATACGCACAAATGTACATATGTTGATCACCATCAAACAGCAGCTGCAGACAGTACCTGTGTGGAGCTTAAGTGACATTTGCAATCAGATTTCGCATAAGGAGCAGAGTATTGTGCTCAATGACATTTTCTTCAAGAACTCCAGCGCATGACCACTTACCATTGATATTTACAGTTTTGGGGCAATTTTCTGCCAGAGGGTTCCAGATACCCACTTTCCAAGATTGTCTTCCAAAGACGCACATATATTATTGTAAATACAAGAGAGTAAATGTTATAAATTACTGCACTGCATTAGTTAAACAAATACATTGATATTCCACTAGTTTAATGTTTAAAAATTAGCACTGTGCATTATTTAACGAAATAGAGTCTTGCTATACACCTATTCACTGTAAGGAACTTGTCCTTGATTTGTTAGCTTGTTAAAAACAATGGGTGACACGTTATGGTGTAGCTATTAGGTTACCTAAGTGGTGTGTAACATCATGACTTTAGTGTGAGTACATAAGAACAGTGGAGAATTTTAAAAAAATTCCATACAGGTACATTTCTACAGACATGTATGTACATATGTGAGGCATCATTAAATTACACTTACATTCATACCCATGTTGCCAACGCCACCATCAGCATGGGATAGGAATGGTAAATGTATGTACTTTATTTAAAACCGGCCGAAGTGGCCGCGCGGTTCTGGCGCTGCAGTCTGGAACCGCGAGACCGCTACGGTCGCAGGTTCGAATCCTGCCTCGGGCATGGATGTGTGTGACGTCCTTAGGTTAGTTAGGTTTAACTAGTTCTAAGTTCTAGGGGACTAATGACCTCAGCAGTTGAGTCCCATAGTGCTCAGAGCCATTTGAACCATTTATTTAAAACGAGCAAAAAATATCTTCCATGATATGTTCTATAAGAGCACATGACCTCCACACTGCTCACCCCGACTTACTGACACTTATGCTATGAGATATTAACCTGATGCTGCCACAGCCACTGCCGTTGCCACATTGGATTCGCCAGTGTATATTGTATCATAACGACAATTGTTTCACATCGAAATATTTCCCAATATTCATTTTGGTGCCACATGGTGATTTTCACGTAGGAGAAATGGTATTTTTACCACACCATTGAACTTATGGCATCCAACCCACTTGCACTTGACTCTGGGACTGACGTTCCAACTGTCCATATTTCACTACTTTGCAACATCACAATCCAAAAGACACATGTACATCATTGTAAAAAGGAGAAAATTACACACAGAAAAAACAAATTGAGATTACTTTCACTGTACAGTTCATGGCTGTGTGCGCCGCCATATTGGTGGGTGACCTTGAACGAGTTTCGCTTGGCCACCGCTAGAGCTCGGGGGATCGCCCTCTAGTTTTAACTAAGGGCGATCCGCACGAAAAAGGCACTTCCAGCGCCGCCATTGCGGTTTTTCACCGCGCGACTTCCTGCCGCGCCCACCTTATCTCTGACGTACATCTGCTATGCAGGCAGCAGCACGCTCATTTCACTCGAGGCCGCCCCACGAAGCACACAGCCATGCCGTACAGGAGGAGAAGATATACAAGAAGATCAAGAATGCCTGTGTATAAGACCGTGGACACTTTTTCGATGACTCCAAATAACGTATCACAAGAAGAGCTACTTACGGGCCCAATAACTTTTGTTGGTGCTAAAATTAATTTTTCTTAGTTGAAATTGCACTATCATAGCGCTCAGAGAAACAGGATTGGTCGCTCAATATAGCGAACTAAAATTAGTCTGTACATTAAATGTATTCACAGTTGTCAGTAAGGACAACCATCAGCTGTAGAATGGAATGACGAGAATGAAAATTCTTGCTGGAATGGAAAACAAACCTGGATTGCCCGCTATAGCGAGCAGTCCGTCTACCATTCAGCTATCCGTGCAAGACTCACGGCCACACCCAAACTTCCATATGTCGTCAGCCATGCGTCTATGACCTGTATTTGTACATCCATTATGTATATTCCTGTGCAGGTCAGACGTTGAACTTGAAAGTCGCTTGCCCGGTATCAACAGAAAAATGCATAGTCGCATGGCTGACGACATAGGGCAGTTAGGGCGTGGCTGTGAGTCATGTACAGATAGACGCCGGCACGGTAGCTCAGCGTGTTCGATCAGAAGGTTAGCTGCCCTCTGTAATAATAATAATTAAAAAAAACCGTGTCAACGGCTAAACACTGAACTTGAAAGGGTGTCAGCGGACATCCGCACCGAACAAATGCAACGAACAAAATCGACAAAAAAAATGAGAACAATTTAAAAAATAAATAAAAGGTAGCCAAATGGTAAGGTGACAGTTCACGACAAGTGGGATATCAGAGTTCGAGTCCCAGTGCGGCACAAATATTCTTTGTCGTTATTCCATTCTACAGTTGATGGTTGTTCTTACTCGCAATTGCGAATACATTTAATTTACTTAATAACAGCTGTATTCGCCGCTGTGCCTGTATGCCTGCATGCATGGTTCAAATGGTTCAAATGGCTCTGAGCACTATGCGACTTAACTTCTAAGGTCATCAGTCGCCTAGAACTTAGAACTAATTAAACCTAACTAACCTAAGGACATCACACACATCCATGCCCGAGGCAGGGTTCGAACCTGCGACCGTAGCGGTCGCGCGGTTCCAGACTGAAGCGCCTAGAACCTCTCAGCCACACCGGCCGGCCTTGCATGCATGTCCAAAGGAACCTTCCATCGTGATCAGAATAACACAGGAACTCCAAAATCATACTAAGTAGTCTAGTTTGATATCCATTTAACTGAAATATATTATCACAGATATTAAAGGACTAAGAAAAGCTTGTAATCCAGCAAAGAAAAGCGCAACATATCAATAATCTATACATGCCAGCTAAATAACAAATTAGATAATTTATGTAATAGGGAAGCCATCCACTTCATTAGGAGTACGTGCTCTAGTCATCTGTGTAGAAACTTAAGTGACAATACTGGTTTTCCATATATTTTTGCCATTAACAAATGTTAAAGCATCTCAATCCGATCCACCTTGTATAGCAACCCCCTACATCCCTTGAAGGTGTTTCGTGATGTAGTTACTCGAATGTTGTGGTTTTAAGCGTGTTGTGTGGAGTTTTGGTGTAGCAAGTATGTCACAACATGTACAGGATAAGTTCACTGTTTTGTGGTGTAACAGTTACAGAAACAGGACGATGAGGACAATAAGATAATTTCATTTCAAAATCGGGAAGATGAAATTTGCTGCATATGTTGAAGGCAATACGTTTTTAATCGTAAGAACACAGGGGAGGCAGATTGTTAGTTCTCCAGAGCAGCTTCGAAATAAGCCTGGCTGCTGCACCTTTAATTAATTTGTGATACTATAGTATCACCACGACATAGGATTACGATAGGTTAGGTTAAACTACGATTACTATAGTGTCACCATGACATAGGATTTCGACTAGGTTAGAGTGTATCTCATCCCACATGGACACTGCGCATGCGTGAGCTCGTATCTTTTGGTTACCTGATAGTGCACTGTGTGATCCACATTATGCATACGCTTCCTAATCAAAAATATTTGGACACCTTGCGGTGTCTTCCAATCGAAATAAAGACCGTATTTATAGAAGAAAATTGCGACTTGACAAGGCTGAGACATGTGCACAGGATTTGTGGTCATTTTGTCTGTCTCACATTTCAGCCTGATAGTTGTTCGGACATACGGATATACAGTCCCTGGACTGGTTTCCTAAGGCAGGACGCCTTCATCCGATGGCACCAGGGCGAGAGACAGTCTGCCGTATTTGCGGCGACAGCAGCTGACGCCGTGGACTACAGCTACGGACTGGTAACGCGAGACTTCCTCTGACACAACAGCAACAGCAGCAGCAGCCGCTGCGGTGCATGACTTATGCCTCCGCCGACAGGGTTGGGCTGAGAGGTCAACATACCGGAGATGCCACGTCGGTGTGATTGCCACGCTCACCAGGGATCAGCACCAACAGCATCGAAACTGAAGAACGTAAATAAATAGCAATAAAGGATTTCTTGTATCCATGAGCTGCCTACTTCTGCTGCACCCTCATGCATCACCGGCAGTGCATCACTGCCCACACCATGCCATCCTAGGCGTCACGTTACAATACATACTTCATAAGCCAGGCAGAGGGTATCTTGCATCAATACTAGCCATTCCCCTTCCAGTTCCACTTGCAAATACAGCGAGGGAAAGACGACGGCATACAGGGTGGTCCATTGATCCTGACCGGGCCAAATATCTCACGAAATAAGCATCAAACGAAAAACTACAGAGAACGAAACTTGTCTAGTATGAATGGGAAACCAGATGGCGCTATGGTTGGCCCGATAGACGGCGCTCCCATAGGTCAAACGATTATCAACTGCGTTTTTCTAAAATAGGAACCCTCATTTTTATTACATATTCGTGTAGTACGTAAAGAAATATGAACGTTTCAGTTGGACCACTTTTTTCGCTTTGTGACAGATGGCGCTGTAACAGTCACAACCGTATGACTCACAATTTTAGACGAACAGTTGGTAACAGGTAGATTTTTTAAATTAAAATACAGAACGTAGGTACGTTTGAACATTTTATTTCGCTTGTTCCAATGAGATACATATACCTTTGTGAACTTATCATTTCTGAGAACGCACGCTGTTACAGCGTGATTACCTGTAAATACCACATTAATGCAATAAATGCTCAAAATGATGTCCGTCAACCTCACTGCATTTGGCAATACGTGTAACGACATTCCTCTCAACAGCGAGTAGTTGGCCTTCCGTAATGTTCCCACATGCACTGACAATCCGCTGACGCATGTTGTCAGGCGTTGTCGGTGGATCACGGTAGCAAATATCCTTCAACTTTCCCTACAGAAAGAAACCCGCGGACATCAGATCTGGTGAACGTGCAGGCCATGGTATGGTGCTTCGACGACCAATCCACCTGCCATGAAATATGCTATTCAATACCGCTTCAACCGCACGCGAGCGATGTGCCGGACATGCATCATGTTGGAAGTACATCGCCATTCTGTCATGCAGTGAAACATCTTGTAGTAACATCGGTAGAACATTACGTAGGGAATCAGCATACATTGCACCATTGAGATTGCCATCAATAAAATGGGGGCCAATTATCCTTCTTCCCATAATGCCGCACCATACATTAACCTGCCAAGGTCGCTGATGTTCCACTTGTCGCAGCCACCGTGGATTTTCCGTTGCCCAGTAGTGCATACTATGCCGGTTTACGTTACCGCTGTTGGTGAATGACGTTCGTCGCCAAATAGAACGCGTGCAAAAAATCTGTCATCGTCCCGTAATTTCTGTTGTGCCCAGTGGCAGAACTGTACACGACGTTCAAAGTCGTCGCCATGCAATTCCTGGTGCATAGAAATATGGTACGGCTGCAATCGATATTGATGTAGCATTCTCAACACCGAAGTTTTCGAGATTCCCGATTCTCGCGCAGTTCGTCTGCTACTGATGTGCGGATTAGCCGCGACAGCAGCTAAATCACCTACTTGGGCATCATCATTTGTTGCAGGTCGTGGTTGACGTTTCACCTGTGGCTGAACACTTCCTGTTTCCTTAAATAACGTAACTATCCGGCGAACGGTCCGGACACTTGGATGACGTCGTCCAGGATACCGAGCAGTATACATAGCACACGCCCGTTGGGCATTTTGATCACAATAGCCATACATCAACACGATATAGAAATTTTCAGCAATTGATAAACGGTCCATTTTAAAACCGGTAATGTCACGAAGCAAATACCGTCCGCACTGGCGGAATGTTACTTGATACCACGTACTTATACGTTTGTGACTATTACAGCGCCATCTATGACAAAGCGAAAAATGTGGTCCAACTAAAACATTCATATTTCTTTACGTACTACACGAATATGTAATAAAAATGGGGGTTCCTATTTTTAAAAAAAACGCAGTTAATATCCGTTTGACCTATGGCAGCGCCCTCTAGCGGGTCAACCTTAGCGCCATCTGGTTTCCCTTTCAAGCAAGAGAAGTTTCGTTCTTTGCAGTTTTTTCGTTTGACGCTTATTTCGTGAGATATTTGGCCCGGTCACAATCAATGGACCACCCTGTACATCCCTCCATACGAGCCTCAATTTCTTCTATCTCGTCTTCACTGTTCTTACGCGAAATGTTCAGTGGCAGCAGTCAGCTGCAAATGCAGGTTCTCTACATCTACACCGATATCTTCATGTACATCGATATTCCACAGTCCAGCTTACACCGCGTTCCGGAGGGTACCCCGTACCACTACCAGTCATTTGGTTTCCTGTTCCACTCTCAAACAGAACGAGGGAAAACTACTATATGCCTCTGAACCAGCCATAATTTCTCGTATCTTATCTTCCTGGTGAAGAGTTTGACCGAGCACTGGAAGACCTAAGTCGAAACAAGGCCCCGGGAGTAGACAACATTCCATTAGAACTACTGACAGCCTTGGGAGAGCCAGTCCTGACAAAACTCTACCATCTGGTGAGCAAGATGTATGAAACAGGCGAAATACCCTCAGACTTCAAGAAGAATATAATAATTCCAATCCCAAAGAAAGCAGGTGTTGACAGATGTGAAAATTACTGAACTATCAGTTTAATAAGTCACAACTGCAAAATACTAACGCGAATTCTTTACAGGCGAATGGAAAAACTGGTAGAAGCCGACCTCGGCGAAGATCAGTTTGGATTCCGCAGAAATGTTGGAACGCGTGAGGCAATACTGACCCTACGACTTATCTTAGACGGTAGATTAAGGAAAGGCAAACCTACGTTTCTAGCATTTGTAGACTTAGAGAAAGCTTTTGTCAATGTTGACTGGAATACTCTCTTTCAAATTCTAAAGGTGACAGGGGTAAAATACAGGGAGCGAAAGGCTATTTACAATTTGTACAGAAAGCAGAAAGCAGATGGCAGTTATTAGACTAGAGGGGCATGAAAGGGAAGCAGTGGTTGGGAAGGGAGTGAGATAGGGCTGTAGCCTCTCCCCGATGTTATTCAATCTGTATATTGAGCAAGCAGTAAAGGAAGCAAAAGAAAAATTCGGAGTAGGTATTAAAATCCATGGAGAAGAAATTAAAACTTTGAGGTTCGCCGATGACATTGTAATACTGTAAGAGACAGCAAAGGACTTGGAAGAGCAGCTGAATGGAATGGACAGTGTCTTGAAAGGAGGGTATAAGATGAACATCAACAAAAGGAAATCGAGGATAATGGAATGTAGTCGAATTATGTCGGGTGATGCTAAGGGAATTGGATTAGGAAATGAGACACTTAAAGTAGTAAAGGTGTTTTGCTATTTGGGGAGCAAAATAACTGATGATGGTCGAAGTAGAGAGGATATTAGATGTAGACTGGCAATGGCAAGGACAGCGTTTCTGAAGAAGAGAAATTTGTTAACATCGAGTATAGATTTACGTGTCAGGAAGTCTCTTCAGAAAGTATTTGTATGGAGTGTAGCCATGTATGGAAGAGAAACGTGGACGATAAGTAGTTTGGACAAGAAGAGAATAGAGCTTTCTAAATGTGCTGCTACAGAAGAATGCTGTAGATTAGATGGGTAGATCACATAACTAATGACGAGGCATTGAATAGAATTGGGAAGAAGAGGAGTTTGTGGTACAATTTGACTAGGAGAAGGGATCGGTTGGTAGGACATGTACTGGGGCATCAAGTGATCACCAGTTGAGTACTGGAGGGCAGCGTGGAGCGTAAAAATCGTAGAGGGAGACCAAGAGATGAATACATTAAGCAGATTCAGAAGGATGTAGGCTGCAGTAGGTACTGGGAGATGAAGAAGCTTTAACAGGATAGAGTAGCATGGAGAGCTCCATCAAACCAGACTCTGGAGTAAAGACCACAACAACAACATCTTCCTGGTTCTTACGCCCAAAGTATTTTCAAAGTGACAGAACGTTCTGCAGTCAGCACAAACGCCGGTTCTCTTAACAATGTTGTTTCTTGAAAAGAATGTCGCCTTCCCTCCAGGGATTCCCATTTGAGTTTCCGAAGCACCTCCGAAATCCCTGCGCGTTGTTCGAAACTTAACGAAACTAGCAGTTCGCCTCTGGATTGCTGTTACATCTTCCTTTAGTCCGACCTCGTACGGATCGCAAACACTCGAGCAGTTATCACGAATACGTCGCACTAGCGTCCTATATGCAGTCTCCTTCACAGGTGAACCACGCCATCATAGAATTCCCTCAGTCAAACGAAATCGACCATTCGCCTTTCCTACCACAATCCTCGCATGTTCGTTCCCTTTCGTGATACTTTGCCACGTTACTCCCAGGTATATAAACGACGAGGCTGTGTCCAGCAGGTCACTGCTATTGCTGTATCCGAACGTTCCGTTTTTTTCCCCCTATTCATCTGCATTAACTTACGTTATGCAACATTTAGGGCTAGCTGCCATTCATCACATCAACAAGAAGTTTTGTCTAAGTCGTCTTGTATGCTCCTACAGTCGCTCAACTCCGACACCTTCCCATACACCATAGCATCGTCAGCAAAGAACCTAAGACTGCTGCCCACCCTGTTCACCAAACCATATGCGTATGTAGAGAACAACAACGGTCCTATCACATTTACCTTGGGCACTGCTGACAATACCCTTGTTTCTGATGAACACTCGCCGTCGAGTGTCTATAACTTAAGAAATCTTCGAGCCACTCGTGTATCTGTGAACCTATTCCATCAGTGAACCTCTTTTAACAGCCTGCATTGGTGCACCCTGTGAAACGCTTTCCGGAAATTTAGAAATATGGAATCTGCCTGTTGCCCTTCGTTCACAGTTCGCAGTACATCATGTGAGAAGGGGCAAACTGAGTTTCGTACGAGCGAAGCTTTCTGAAACCATTTCGTGAACATAAGCCTCTCGGTCTCAAGAAAATTTATTATATTCGAACTGAGAATATGATAAAGGGCTCTGCAGCGAATCGATGTTAGGGATATTGGTCTGTAATTTAGAGGGTCCGTTCTTTTGTCCTCCTTATACACAGGAGTCGCTTGGGACTTTATACTGGACGAGAGATTCGTGATGAATGCAAGTTAAGTAAGAGGCTAATGCCATAGAGTACTCTTTGGAAAACCGAACTGGGAAACATCCGGACTTGGTGGCATATTCGTTTTTAACTCCAGTTGTTTTCTACGCTATGCTTCTACTATGTCGTCCATACGGGAGTCTGTTCGACGGTCAAGCGATGGTATGGTTGTACGATTCTCCTGCGTGAACGGTTCCTTGAACGTGTAATTTAAAACTTCGGCTTTCGCTTTACAATCTTCAACTGCCACACCAGATCGTTCAACAAGTGACAGAAAGGAAACCTTAGATCCACCTAGAAATTTTACATAGGACCAGAATTTTCTCGGGGTCTCTGCCAGATCTTTTCTTAAGGTATAACAGTGGCAGTAGTTGTCCGCTTTGCGCATAAATATTTTCACAGACGCATGAATCCCTACTAACTGCCGGCCGGAGTGGCCAAGCGGTTCTAGGCGCTTCAGTCTGGAACCGCGCGACCACTACGGTCGCAGGTTCGAATCCTGCCTCGGGCATGGATGTGTGTGATGTCCTTAGGTTAGTTAGGTTTAAGTAGTTCTAAGTTCTAGGGGGCTAATGACCTCAGATGTTAAGTCCCATAGTGCTCAGAGCCATTTGAACCATTTGAACTCTACTAACTTCTGCTTGTCGTCATGTACGCGTTCTCTTTTGAACCGAGAGGGCACGAGCGTCTGCTTCCTCGGCAGTTTCCGAATCTCGTTATGAAACCATGGTGGGTCTTTTCCTTCCTTAATCCACTTACTAGGCACATAATTTTCCAGACCACGATTTACAATCTGCTTAAGCTTTGCCCATAATTCCTCTATGTCTATCTTAGTGAAACTAAAAGATGTCATTTCACCATCTAAATGAGATGCTAACAACTACTTATCTGCTCTTTCTAGCAGAAAAACCGTCCTAGCCTTCTTAACTCATCTATTAACTTTCGTAACCACAGTTAATACAGACATCAAAAATTTTTTTGCATCACCCCGGTTTCCAGAACTCCTGAAGATAGACGTTGACTGTGCATATTGTATCACAGACACAGTCCCTTTGACTGTTCACAGATGTCACTAAACCCGCCCAAAGACGTAAACAACCACGCATGAGCAGCGCCTATTAGACGGAGAGGGTTCGACAGCCGATCAGTTCCAGCCATTCCACCAGGAAGCAGGTACGCGGCTAGTGTTGTCTGTAGTTCAACCATGCCTAGATGGTCAATACCACGGTTCGATCGCGTCCGCATTGTTACTTCGTGCCAGGAAGGGCTCTCAACAACGGAAGTGTCCAGGCGTCTCGGAGTGAACCAAAGCGATGTTGTTCGGTTGTGTAGGAGATACAGAGAGATAGGAACTGTCGATGGCATGCCTCGCTCAGGCCGCCCAAGGGCTACTACTGCAATGAATGACCACTACCTACGGATTATGACTCGGAGGAACACTGGCAGCAACGCCACCATGTTGAATAAAGCATTTCGTGCAGCCACATCACGTCGTGTTACGACTCAAGCTGTGCGCAATAGGCTGCATGTTGCGCGGCTTCACTACCGACATCCGTGGCGAAGTCCATCTTTGCAACCACGACACCATGCAGTGCGGTACAGTGGGTCCAAAAACATGCCGAATGGACCACTCAGGATTGGTATCACGTTCTCTTCACCGATAAGTGTCGCATATGTCTTCAACCAGACAATCGGCGGAGACGTGTTTGGAGCAACCTGGTCAGGCTGAACGCCTTAGACAAAATGCCCAGCGAGTACAGCAAGGTGGAAGTTTCCTGCTTTTTTGGGGTAGCCTTATGCTGGGCCGACGTACGCCACTCGTGATCATGGAAGGCGCCGTAACGGCTGTACGATACGTGAATGCCATCCCCCGACCAATAGTGCAACCGTATCGGGAGCACATTGGCGAGGCATTCGTCTTCATGGACGACAATTCGCATCCCCATCATGCACATCTTGTGAATGACTTCCTTCAGGGTAACGACATCGCTCGACTAGAGTGGTCAGCATTTTCTCCAGACATGAATCCTATCGAACGATAGATCGTTAAGGGCTGTTTATGGACGACGTGACCCACCAACCACTCTGAGGGATCCACGCCGAATCGCCGTTGAGGAGTGAGACAATCTGGACCCACAGTGCCTTGATGAATTTGTGGGTAGTATGCCACGACAAATACAGGCATGTATCAATGCAAGAGGACGTGCTACTGGGTTTACAGGTACCACAAGTTCTGAAGGTCTCGCTGTATGGTGGTACAACATGCAATGTGTGGTTTTCATGAGCAATAAAAAGGGCGGAAATGATGTTTATGTTGACCTCTATTCCAATTTTCTGTACAAGTTCTGGAACTCTCGGAACCGAGGTGTTGTAAAACTTTTTTTTGTGTGTGTATAGTGACATCGTGATCGCTAATACCTGTTTCTATACTGCTGTTATCGATAAGTTCCGGCCTGTTTGTGGTTACAAGGTCTAAAATATTTCCAGTGCGTGTGGGCTGCCGAACTAGCGGCTCAAGACAGTTTTAAAAAAACGTGTTCAAAAGTACCTCGTATGACTGTCTGTCTGTACCCCCTGCAATGAATCCATAGACATTCCAGTATGTTAAGGTCGCCTCCAACTAGTAAAGCATGATCTCGGTATTTACGCGCTACTGGCCACATAATTCTTTGGATGGCTCTAGGACTGTCACAGCAGAATTGGGTGATCGGTAAAAACATCTAGAAATTAACATGGTTTCACCTAGACGTACTATATGCGACTAGATAACTCCATTACCGCACTCAACTTCGACCACAGAAGAGACAATACTTTTGCCAACTACAATGAACACTCCCCCTTTTATGGACCCTAATCTGTTTTCCGATACACATTCCATGACTCGCTAAATATCTCAGAGCTTTGCATATCGGCTTTCAGCCAGTTCCCTGTCCCGAGAGTAATTTGCCGGCAAGAATTTTCCTGGAGGGCAGTAAATTCGGGAACTTTTGTTACTTATACTTCGACAATTTACTGATAAAATTTTGGCAGTCAAAGTGTCTTACACTGAACGCGGTCTGACTTCCCTTGCTACGAATCAACTTACGCGCGTTCATCAGAGAACCTCAAACTACTGCCTAGCCTAAGAAACCTCATGTGTACTCCACAAGCAGTGGAGTAGCTGCTTCCTTTGTGTAGTGCACCCCTGATCTATCAAGGGGAGTCCTGCAAATCCCCAGCCGATAACGCAGGTCTAGAAATCTGCAGCCAAGACCGTCACAGAGTCGACGAATCCTTTGGCTGAGAACCCCCACTCGGCTCCAAAACAAAGGACTGCGATCAACTCTGGGAACAATGATGGCCTCAGAACCATCCCAGCCCTGACCGCTATCTGCCTAAGGGGGTCCATAACGCGCCTAACGTTGGAGCTCCCGATAACTAGTAACCCCCCCCCCCTCCCCCTCTCCCACAGTCCCGTACCTGCTTGAAGCCTGCTGACGAAGCGGCCACTTGATCACTCACAGGTTGAATGGGCCAGACGACTGGTTTCCACAACATTCGTCCTCCACCTCGAGTGTTGCTTTGCTGTGCGTGTAGATCCACAGCATCGAGTGCACTAGGAAGTGCCTTGGTAGCAGAGCCAATAGGCGAAACAAGCGGCACCTGAAGTCTCCCAAAGGACACGCCAGATTCTTTGTCACATCCTATTCATCCTAGCAAGACTAACTAAAGAAGTAAACTAGGAAAGCAGACAAACCCTAGATAAGGAACTTTCTACCCTCCTGAAGTGTCACCAATAGACACTGATGCCTCAATGAGCTATGTAGCTGGCTGTTGAGAAGAAATGAAAACTGTGCTACAGACTACCTGAATTTACACTTACAAAACGCGAGCTTACACCTCTTAAACGGAAACACGCAGAAAATTTTAGAAATATACTATGAGGAAAAGACTGGAAATGATGAACGCTTAGCTTACTGCTCTGTAAATATGTATCAGCCGAGAGTTGAAACCTCACTGACCAGGTTAGAAAACGAACGGACGCTTGTCTTCAAAACGAAACAAATGAGCAACTAGTGCGCTACAAACTGAATGAATTTACGCTTACAAACACACGAGATTAAAGCTCTTAAACAGAAAACACGAACGAAATTTAATAAATATTGTTATTGAATTTATCCGCCAAAATGGTGCTGCTGGTGTGGGAGCACGTTCCGCCACTTACGGCAGATGGACAAATTACGAGAATTTCAGCGGAAAACTGTTTTTTTACAGAACGAAAAAAAAAAAAAAAATACAACAGTCACATTGCACTGACAGTTAAACCTTGCAAAAGTGGTCGATAGATCGTGAAATACGGAAACTACTGCCAAAGACACTTAGCCAATTTCACTGCTCTGCTGCTGTCATGGAAAGATTGGAATTTTCGACGTGAAACCGATCTCCAGCCAGGCTATATCACCACAAACGATTGTACCACCACGCCATATCACTACATCGCTGTAGTAAACACAATTCATATGCTGCAACATACAAAATCGCATTCTGCATATAGCTATCGACCGCCAGGCACTCCTACATATACCATGGAGACACACCGATGCCAAAAGCAGAAGCATATGCACCGTATAAACTCGAAGTGCTAGAAGTCCCCTGCGAGGTCTGTCGGTCATCCACCGAGGCGAGGCAATTGTCCCCCACACATGCTGGTCCGATGAGGATCGGAGCGTCCTCTGCGCACAGCAGTCACACTTCAGAGTAGTGTACAAAGACTGGGTTGGTTCCTCCGTCAGCTAACTGTACTGTTCCCGCCTGGGCCTGCATGCTACTGTGGTTACTGCAACTAGTTGCGACCATCTCCAAGAATATTTGATTTCTGAGCTCTGTCGATGAGAAATTCTTCGTCAATCGCGAATTAAGTCACCGTTCTCGAAACCGATATCAACTGCAATATCCGATTTTACACGCCAAAAAACGATGATATTTGCAACACTTCTATGCTGAAATCATCGAGTAGCATGTTAAAATTTCCAGGATTTCATCCGTTTTCACCTGCCAACGGCCTTGCCACAGTGGTAACATCGGTTCCCATACGATCATCGAGATTAAGCGCTGTTGGGCTCGCCTAGCACTTCATCTACATCTACATCTACATTTATACTCCGCAAGCCACCAAACGGTGTGTGGCGGAGGGCACTTTACGTGCCACTGTCATTACCTCCCTTTTCTGTTCCAGTCGCGTATGGTTCGCGGGAAGAACGACTGTCTGAAAGCCTCCGTGCGCGCTCTAATCTCTCTTATTTTACATTCGTGGTCTCCTCGGGAGGTATAAGTAGGTGGAAGCAATATATTCGATACCTCATCCAGACACGCGCCCTCTCGAAACCTGGACAGCAAGCTACACCGCGATGCAGAGCGCCTCTCTTCCAGAGTCTGCCACTTGAGTTTGCTAAACATCTCCGTAACGCTATCATGCTTACCAAATAACCCTGTGACGAAACGCGCCGCTCTTCTTTGGATCTTTTCTATCTCCTCCGTCAACCCGATCTGGAACGGATCCCACACTGATGAGCAATATTCAAGTATAGGTTGAACGAGTGTTTTGCAAGCCACCTCCTTTGTTGATGGACTACATTTTCTAAGAACTCTCCCAATGAATCTCAACCTGGTACCCGCCTTACCAACAATTAATTTTATATGATCATTCCACTTCAAATCGTTCCGCACGCGTACTCCCAGATATTTTACAGAAGTAACTGCTACCAGCGTTTTTCCGCTATCACATAATCATACAATAAATGATCCTTCTTTCTATGTATTCGCAATACATTACATTTGTCTATGTTAAGGGTCAATTGGATGGATGACTGTACACGTCCGCCGAGTGCTGTTGGCAAGCAAAGTGCACTAAGTCCTTGTGAGGCCAATCGAAGAGCTACTTGATTGAGAAGTAGAGGCACCGGTCACGAAAACTGACAACGGTCGGGAGAGCGGCATGCTGACCACACGCCCCTCCATATCGGCATCCAGTGACACCTCATGGCTGAGGATGACACGGCGGCCGGTCGGTGCCGTTGGGCCTTCAAGGACTGTTCGTACGGTGTTCTTGTTGAGTTCATCTGTTTTCACATGGATTTCCGGAATATCTTGCCATTTGCTTGACTGTTCTCGATATCAACTGCATAGCACTATGCTGCCGATCGTCTGCACAGTGTACTTCTGAAGATAAAGAGTGGAAATTATATCTTTACAGAACCGAAACTTCAGCGTGGCACATGCTGCAAACCATTGACTAACTAGAAAGTTATCTCGTCTGCTAAGATTTGTTAGGGGAAAACTCGAAAATAGACGAAACTACTGGTTCCACTCGTATTTTTTTTAACAAATATCAATGTCCGTGATATAACACATTCCAGATCATCCTTGGACTTTATGAAGCCAATTAATATTTTAATACTGATAATCATATTTGTTTCTCATCTCTAGAGACACAGCAAATGTCTTCTCCACTGGTGTTTCACCGTCTCTATGGAAACAACATATCACAATCGATGTTCTCTCAAACAAAAAAAAGATGGAAAATGTATAGAGTGGCAGTATACCTCGCAGTTGAACAAAAGGCTTCTGTTTCCAGTTTGCAGAAATCAGTCACGGATGAACAAAAGACTCAAGAACAGGACGCTCCCTGCAAGTCGTTAAGCATATTTATCGGAAAGTTGTGAAATACCTGACTATTCGTCACTGAACGGTAAACAGTGGTGTGCTTTAAAAGATTCTGGATATGCCGGCACCGTCTGAAAGGGGTCCTAGGCTAATATCAGGCTTATGTAGGAAAAATATTACGCTGGTCAAAGCTGCTCTCTGCCGATGCCTACATTCCTCCCTCATATCTATACCTGGCGGAAACTTTTAACACTGAAATGCAATCTCCTGTGCGTATTATGTTCGTCCGATTTTGTACTAAGTGTGAATCGAGTGTTGTTTCATGTTAAGGTTTTCCAGAACAATTTCTCTGCATACCTTCAGCTAGTGTGTTAGACTGGTCAGAGCTACTCTTTGACGCTTTTCACTGCTGATACCTTCATACCTATTCCCGCTGAAAACTTTTATGGCCTGTCGTTCGTTGGATTTAGTACCAAGTCAGAGACGTTCACAACACTGCTTTTGAGAAGATTGACTGGATTGCTGCATTGCTATATAATCTAGTCCTCAAGAATTTGACGACGGAGTTCACTCACAAATTCTTCCTAGAAATGCTTAAGTTCGTGCTCAAATACTGGAGAGTACAGCGAACGCGTGCGGAGCTGGTAGCACGTGCAGTTGCGTCTGGATGGCTCAGTGGTAAGAGCATGTGACTAGTAAGCTGGAGACACAGGTTTCAATCCCAGTCCTGCACGAATTTTCAACTTTCCCCATTGATGTGAATGAACGCTTACTAGCAGCTACGTGTAGTAATTCCTTTGTGCCACTAGTTGCGTATTTCAACTGATAGTCTGCCAAATGGTGTCATTGTGAGTGCATCGATAAGAACGTTGAGCTGGAACATTTGAGTGTTTTAGGTGACTTAAAGATGGCCGGAAGTCGGTAGGGGATGACAAACACTAGGGCCGACCGTTATCGTGCTTAACTTCGGAAACGATCGTGAAAATGCTTGAAGTCGTCCACAAGGACAAAAGACAAACGATCGATGATGTCTCCGAACTCGCTGGAAGTTCATGTGGGACATGGCGACTCATTCTAGCTGATGCAGTGAACATGAGCCAAATTGCCGCAAAGTTCGTTCCTCGTCTTTTGAATGCAGACCAGCGAGACCACTGGGTTCAGATGTTCACTGAACAGCAAACAGCGGTTCGAGGTGACCCAGATTTCCTCTCCAAGGTCATAATAGCCGATGAGACGGCTGTTACCTTGAAACAAACCGGCAGTCTTCACAGCGGAAGACACAATCCTCACCGCGGCCCAAAAAAGCGAACCAAGGTCGCAGAAATACCAAGAAATGCCAACGATATTTTTTATATTCATGGAACTGTCCGTAACGAATCTGTTCATTGTCGTCAGAAAGTCACAGGGAAGTCCAGCTGCGTCGTTTCGAGGGGAATGAGGTAAGATGTTAGACGCGAGTGGCCTTAGAGATGGGAGAATAAAAGCTTGTTGCTGCATCATGACATTGCGTCTACACAGACATATGAGGGAATTCCTGAACGAAAAAAAAGAACCATGAGAAGCACAAGCTACCCACCACACTCACCTGATCTAGTCTCTTGTGATTTCTTCCTGTTGCAGGAAATGAAATTAAGAAAGGGGGAGTATCGACCCCATAGTACAGACTCAAGCGGAATCGCAAATAATTTGGAACACGATTCATCCAGCAGATTTACAATATTGCGTCCAATAATGGAAGAATCGCTGGGAACGTTGCATATAAGCGCGAGGAGACTACTCTAAAGTTGACGATGGAAATTAAGATTCGAGGTAAATTTTTTGATTTTTAAGAAAATATTCCTGAAAATTTTTGATATTTCGCTGTAAATAGTGCACCATCCGCGAGATCGGCAAATGACAAAAGGACTCATTTGTAATGTCGGAAATACACCGCATTCCCTGTATGTGTAAAGGACTACGTGAGAATGACACGACGATCACTGAGCGTAAACGGTACTGCCGACTGCCGCTGCCGCTGCGGCGGCACATTCACTGGTTGTGATGGATCACATTATAAAATTCGTCGACGCGTAAGTTCTCGCTCTGCAGCACAACTACCAAGCCCGCTTGTTTCACGCAATCCACAGAAATCCACAAACATGACAACAGCTTCAACAACAAAAAAAGAGGAAAAACCTCACGTTACGTGGATCCTGGATTCCCGTGCCGCAGCGAACGACCGTTCAAGACAGCGAGGGGAGAACCACAGCGATAATGCCCGAGGTTAAGCCCTTCAGACGACGGCGCGACAGGTATATACAGGGTGTTACAAGAAGGTATGGCCAAACTTTCAGGAAACATTCCTCACAAACAAAGAATGAAAATATGTTACGTGGACATGTGTCCGGAAACGCTTACTTTCCATGTTAGAGCTCATTTTATTACTTCTCTTCAAATCACATTAATCATGGAATGGAAACACACAGCAACAGAACGTACCAACGTGACTTGAAACACTTTGTTACAGGAAATGTTCAAAATGTCCTCCGTTAGAGAGGATACTTGCATCCACCCTCCGTCGCATGGAATCCCTGATGCGCTGATGCAGCCCTGGAGAATGGCGTATTTTATCACAGCCGTCCACAATACGAGCACGAAGAGTCTCTACATTTGGTACCGGGGTTACGTAGACAAGAGCTTTCAAATGCCCCCATAAATGAAAGCCAAGAGGGTTGAGGTCGGGAGAGCGTGGAGGCCATGGAATTGGTCCGCCTCTATCAATCCATCGGTCACCGAATCTGTTGTTGAGAAGCGTACGAACACTTCGACTGAAATGTGCAGGAGCTCCATCGCGCATGAACCACATGTTGTGTCGTACTTGTAAAGGCACATGTTCTAGCAGCACAGGTAGAATATCCCGTATGAAATCATGGCGGTGAATCGAGGAAGTACAGTACATACTGACGAAACTAAAATGAGCTCTAACATGGAAATTAAGCGTTTCCGGACACATATCCACATAACATCTTTTCTTTATTTGTGTGTGAGGAATGTTTCCTGAAAGTTTGGCCGTGCCTTTTTGTAACACCCTGTATAATTACGAACTGCAATGCCTGTGTTGTTCAGAAGTACCATGCATATGTTCCTTCGGACATACACGCACCACTGCGGCAGCTACAGCCATTAACTCTTTGAAGGGCAGGCAAAACTGTAACTAACCACATACGTAGACGGTTTCAATGGGCGGTGGTCACTGTGGCTAACCACAAATTTTCTCCCTTTACCGCTCAGGGGCCAGTAGTCTCTCTGCCAACCAGCTAGTTGTTGCCTAAAATGCCGCTAGATGGCAGTGCAGGTCTTCTGCGCGAATTTTTGCCGCGTATTCAGAACAATAGTTGGTACTTCATTGTTAGCACTGTTCTTGGAAGCGGCGTTCAGTGTTATCTGTAGCTCTTCTTTATACGACTGTTTTTGGTAAGTAATGTGTTGACACATATAAGTCTATGTGTAATGTAACATTAAACTGAAATAGAATGTTCCATGTTTTACTGACAAATTTCTGTGTGGTTAGTGCTGCTAACCACTGCCCTTCTGCTCCACCCAGTATATTTTCTTCGTCTCCATCAACATGTCTAGCCAAAAAGGAATAACTGTTCATGAATGTTACCGAACTTTATTTGAAGAAATACCTTCTAGTGACAGCAGTGTTGACAGTGATGGCAGTGATAGAAATGACCCCACATTCACGACAAGCTGTTCAAGTTCTAGTCTTGTGTGCGGTCGTGTGGTTCTAAATTTAACCAGCGGTCTTCATGCAAAGAATCAACATGTCTAGCCAAAAAGGAATAACTGTTCATGAATGTTACCGAACTTTATTTGAAGAAATACCTTCTAGTGTCAGCAGTGTTGACAGTGATGGCAGTGATAGAAATGACCCCACATTCACGACAAGCTGTTCAAGTTCTAGTCTTGTGTGCGGTCGTGTGGTTCTAAATTTAACCAGCGTTCTTCATGCAAAGAATCATATTATTTTCATGGACAATTATTGTACATCATGTGATCTGTTCAAGGACCTAAAATCCAATGGTGTGTACGCTTGTGGAACAATAAATCCCAGAAGGAAAAACATACCAAAACTCAAGGAGGAAAAGGAACTGGAAAGGGGGGAATTCGATTACAAAATACGCAATGATGACATAGTAATCTATAGATGGAAAGATAACAGGGCAGTCGACTTGATTTCAACATGTCGTTCACCATCAGATGTGTCCACAGTAATTCGAAAAATGGAAGATGGAACAATAATAAATATCACTTGTCCAATTGTATTGAAAGACTACAATTCCAGTATGAATTATGTGGATAATTTTGATCGACTAAAGTCAGACTAAGCTACTGACAGAAAAAGCAAGAAATGGTGTATGAGATTGTTTTTTCATTTTTTAGACTGCAATGTGACAAATGCTTTCATTATGCACAAAGAAATCAAAATGAAGCAGTTCTCTAATAAAGACTTTCGTCAAGAGGTGTACAAAATCTTGTAGGCTCCAAAAATAGTTTCAGTGGCAGCTAATTTTGCTTCTGTATTCCAAAGTAGTATAGCATCCCAGATCAGATCGCACAAACCATATGTAGACGAAAGTATTCGCCACGAAAGCAGTAAACATCAACCAATTCACTCATCATCTAGAAGATGCACACTTTGCAGTTCAAAGAAAAACCCAGTGCGAACAGTGTGGATGTGTTCAGTGTGCAAAGTATCTTTGTGTCTGAGAGCAGGCAAGAACTGTTTCAAGAGATACCACGAAAAATAAAAACTAGTTATTTCAAAGTTCAACCACCAAATATCGAATTTCTATACTGTAATGGGGTGATGGTTACCTGTAGTGGCCACATTTAATGTTAATATTTTGTTGTTGTTTAAACGAATTTTTACAAACTCAATGTATAAAACATGTCAAGACAATAAAACAAATGTGCTACAAGTAAAAGAAATTTGAAATTTGCATATAATTTTTCTTGCCCCACTAGGGTAAATTTTAGTGGTGTTTACCTGCCCCTCAAAGAGTTAAGAAATACAAAAATTGAATTTGTAGTTGCGAATATGGACAATCACCAGCTGCATAATGGAATGACGAAAACGAAAATTTGTACCGGATCTAGGAATGCAGATTGCAGACACATGGTTGACGACATATTGGAGTTTGGGTCTAGCCGTGAGTCGTCCTCGGATAGCCTAATGGTAAGGTGACACACAGAAAATGTTGTGGGGAAGGCAAACCAAAGACGGCGTTTTATTGGCAGGGCACTTAGAAAATGTAACAGATCTACTAAGGAGACTGCCTACACTACGCTTGTCCGTCCTCTTTTATAATACCGCTGCGCGGTGTGGGATCCTTACCAGGTAGGACTGACGGAGTACATCGAAAAAGTTCAAAGAAGGGCAGCACATTTTGTATTATCGCGAAATATGGAGAGAGTGTCACAGAAATGATACCGAATTTGGGCTGGACATCATTAAAAGAAAGGCGTTTTTCGTTGCGACGGAATCTTCTCACGAAATTCCAATCACCAACTTTCTCCTCCGAATGAGAAAATATTTTGTTGACACCGGCCTACAGAGGGAGAAACGATCACCACGATAAAATAAGGGAAATCAAGGCTCGCACGGAAAGATATAGGTGTTCGTTCTTTCCGCACGCTATACGAGATTCGAATAATAGAGAATTGTGAAGGTGGTTCGATTAACCCTCTGCCAGGCACTTACATGTGATTTGCAGAGTATCCATGTAGATGTTGATGTAAATCGCTCGCGGTAAGCGGCAAACCCATCTTCGGTATAAATTTTCATTGTCGTCATCCCATTATACAACTGACGGTTGTCCGTCTTCGTAACTGCGAATACATTTCAAATATGTATACGTATAAAATATCGTATAATATCCGGTTACGAGCCCGGCTCCAGTCGGCCACCAGTATTGGAGGGTGAAGTTTGACAATGTCAGCAACTCGTGCTGAAAAAAGGTTAAAAAAAACCGTGAAACAAACATCGGCCGATGAACCCGAGGCGTAGACTAGCCGGCAATATATCGACAAATGGCCACGAATGCCTTAACAATTTTGATCACAATTTAAGTTGTTCACACTCCATGGTATAACTAGTCTGTTTACTATAATCTAGTGTAGATCCCTCGAGCAAAGAACTGTGCTCAGTAGCAGGAAAAAAACACAGGCCACACCTGTCTACAAGAAGGGTAGCAGAAGTGATCCACAAAACCACGGATTTCGAAAACATAGATCATGTTAAACTGAATTTGCTCTTTTCTCACGTGACATACTGAAAGCTATGGAATAAGGCAGATGCGAAAAACATTTGACTCAGCACCCCGTCTTCGCTTATCAAAAGTACCATTGTATGGAATATCAAGGGAAATCTGACTGGACTGAGGATGGAGTGTGAAAGAAATGTGTAAAAGTAAATTCGACTGTACCCCTGGGAAGTGAGTTGGATTCCTTGCTGCTCATTTTGTATACCATTGATCTTGCGGACAATATTAATTCTAATCTCAGACTTTTCGCAGATGATGCAGTTTTCTACAACAAAGGTATAGTCCTTCAGTCAGACCTTGATAAGATTTCGGAGTAGTACAACTGCTTTAAATGTTCAGAAATGTAAAATTGTACGTTTCACAAAACGAAAAAAACATATCTTACGAATATATTATCAGTTATTGACAGTTGGAATCTGTAAGCGCTTACAAACACCTGGATGTAACGCTAACTAGGGACATGAAATCGAATGGTCACATGCGTACAGGCATGAGTAAAGCAGGTAGCAGACTTCGGTTTATCAACATGATACTAGGCAAATAGTCAGTCTGCAAAGGAGATAGCTTACGAGTCACTCGTACGACTAATCCTAGAATGCCCGCCCGGTTAGCCGAGCGGTCTAACGCAAGGCTTTCCGGAGCGGGAAGGAGCGCCTGGTCCCCGGCACGAATCCGCCCGGCGGCTTTGTGTCGAGGTCGGGTGAGCTGGCCAGTCTGTGGTTGGTTTTGGCGATTGCTGCGCAGACAAGTTCTCCACGTATGCGTACACCACACCATTACTCTACCACGCAAACATAGAGGGTTACACTCGTCTAATATGAGGCGTTCCTTGGGGGGAGGGGGGGGGGGCACCGGGGGCCGAACCGCACAATAACCCTGGGGGCGGCGGAGGGGTGAAGTGGACCATGCGGCTGCGGCGGGGACGGAGCCTCTCTGTCGTTTCTCGGTCCCTGGTTAACATACAACATACAATGCTAGAATATTGTTCAAGTGCGTGGTACCCGTAGCAGATACGGCTAGCAGGGGATATTGAACGTGTACAGAGAATGGCAGCACGAATGGTCACCGGTTTGTCTGACCCGCGGGACAGTGTCACAGAGGTTAGGAAGAAACTGAACTGGCAGACTCTTAAAGATTGACGGAAACTGTCCCAAGAAAGTCTACTAACAAAGTTTCAAGATCTTGCTTTAAATGACGACTCTAAATATACTACAACACTAAATGTCGCTTCCATAGGGCTTGTGAAGAAAATATTGGATTAATTACAGCACGCACAGAGGAATTTCAACAATCATTTTCCCCGTGCTCAGCGCGTGAACGGAACAGGAAAAGCCCTAATAACTGGTACAGTGAGAAGTACCCCCCTGCCATGCTCTTCAAAGAGGTTCACAGAGTATAGATGTAGATGCAGGTCTTGTTCTGCCGCCAGCATCATGCACAGTGGCTGATACGCCTGAGACAGTTCTAAGTAATGTGTCTGACAACAACTGAACATTCAAAGGCCTAAGCAGAGAGAAACGAGCGAAAACAGAAAAGCAGCCTACACCATTGGTCACTGGCCGTTTTCAATACAAGTAAAATGTCTCGTATCTCAACAACTGTTTCCGGCCATACGTTTACAGGGGTTCTTTTTTACAGTTTTGGCTAGAACTGTTTCCTGTTAGAATGAGGGATACTTTTTTAAAACAGCCTGTATAACCGCTCTGGAGATGAGTACGCCCTGCTGTTATCTACTGTATACCGAACAACGGTCCGAAATTATAGACAACTTTTAGTAACTTTTAACCGAAAATGTAACAAAACCTATAAACTATGAGAACTCTTGCATCGAGGCACCGTAGGTACCTTCTCCATTTTGGCAACTGGGCCATTTCTTGTGACGGATGTACCATTTCCATAAAATCTTAACATGTTTCATGTTCCAAAATTAAATTTCTGTTGCAACAGGAACTTTCCTTCTGTGGTCATAAAATATTGTAGGCCTACATATAATTTTAGTAAAATAAAATTGTACAAGTGCCATTTAATGTTGTGTAAATAAGTAAAAACGGACATGTGACGGAATAAAGCTTAGACAGAATATGAAATCCATCTTTGGTAACATTATATAAAAATTCTGTCAAATTACTCCCAACTGGGCTCTGATATTTATTTGCTTAACGAATAAAATTATTTCTCCAAGTGATAAAGTGGGACAAGTGCAAAACAATTTATTGTAAAACGTTTATTTTTAAAATGTAGTTTCCAACATCAGCAAGTCCACAAATTCTACATTTTAACGAAAATACCCCAGACTATGTAATACTATTGATGTCCAAGTCACGGAATTCAAGCCTTTGACGATAGGCAGTATCAGGCACATAAAGAATTTGAAGAACATCAGTTCTTGATACCCAGCCGGCACTATAAACTTTAAATGCAAATCTATTGTCTACACTGTTCTTTCTAAAAGAGGTTACCTTTTGCTCATCAGCGTCTACTTTTAGAACTTACCCTACATCGTGCTTAACTGATTTTCTGCTTGCAAATTTTACAACACGAAAGGAACGCATTTCACTATTGGTTTCATTATTTAAAGTGTGCTCATGGATCACTGTTGTAGTTTATTCTGATTCTAAGTTAACATCAAAAGCATTTTTGGAGATCGACTGCATTTTATAAATTATTGTATAGAGGGATATGGGCTCTCCCACAGTGTGCAGAATGAGTGTCAGATATTAAGTGGATATCAGACTTAAGCTGTTCAGCTTGATCGTTAGAAAAAAATATCACCAACTTTGTTATTCTTCACATATTTCTGGCAATCTCATAAAACGTTACTGCCTTCATAACCAGATATTTTCCGACCAAAATCTCATGTTGTGCCATTCGTTTGAGTTCATCGCCATGAATTAAATCTGTGATGAATTAGGCCAACATTATGCAGAATGTTACTACTTTAACGAAACTACAGCTACTCCTAATGGAAGAAATATTAATAAAAACGCACAGCCTAATAAATATCCAAATTTACTTAAGACACAACATTTTTGAATTTCTCAATTTTATGAAAGTTTGTTTCTAAATTTATTAAAATAGAAACCTGAAAATCGTTAAAAGTAGAGAATAATTAATCTTGTTCAGAGTATCTTCAAACTGGCCTCTTAATCTGTAACGGAATGGGACAAGTTAGCAAAAGTAATTTGAATGTTAAAGATTTAAGTCACTGATTATTTGCATGTAATATGATTTTCTCTAGTATTTCTAATTAGAGAAACATTATTAGACTGAAATTATCATTATTATTTTTAAATAACATCAGCGTTTTAGTTGTACTGTGACACAATGATGCCATGAAATACACAGGCCTTGACTGCGTTAAAAACATGTGTAGAATTAAGCACGTAATAGAAGTACTAAATAATTTATGAAAGCAAATCACACAGAATATCGATCGTAACATATCGTGGAAAACGTATCTACTGAAACTGTTGTTAAAGAACTTGCTTTATTATTAGGAGATAGATAAGTTTTCATCCACAGCTACAAAGAAATTACAATGTTACCGCCTATATTTATACAAAATGGGCAACTTTGACACCTAATGCAACAAATTTAATAATGAGGGATTGGAAAAAGTTTTGGTGAGTTCGGTTTCAATTTCGGTGTAATGGACCAGCTTTCTTAAGTTTAGGTGCAACCTAAAAACTGAGTGATATTGAAACAGTCAAAAGCAAAATTTTGATCAATTAGGATCCACGATATATAGTCGGGCTTACCTTCGTTGACGTCGGGATTCTCGTCGACGTATACGGGCGACACAATTTCTGCCGTCAAGAATACGCTACCATAGGACTGTAAAAATAATCTCATGCAATCGACGAAGGTCAGATTACTTGAGTGACGCTCAGTTGAGAAGTGAGATGTTACTTACGATGTACACAACTGATGCGACTATACATCCCATCTTCAAGCTAAGACCACAAAGACTCTCATCTAATTCAATTGTAGGCATGATGGGCCACGGGTTTTGTACTGGTACAGTGGTATATAGCAAAAATAAACTGCTGCGTCTATATAGACGTACTATTTATAAAATCTCTTTGACGTGGAGGGCAGTTATCTTTGCTCACCTTCACAGAGTAGAAATATCTAAGGAGGGAGCATTCAGTTATTAGACCATAGATGCATCTATAGTCTAAGATTCAAACTTTTTTAAATTTCTTAATAGCTTTTGGACATCATTCATACAACCACTCTCAGAGTGACTTTTATCATTTAAACGTGTAACAGCCTGAAATTGTTAAAAACACCAGTTACCAATTACATTCATTTAATGTGGCGTTAAGTCTATGATCTAAGAACATTAAAATGCATTCATCAATACGGAAGGAGAGTTTATAATGCATCATAATGTAAAAAATAACAAATAGAAAAAAAATTTTGCTGTATTCTTATAATTTTGTCCTTCTGCTATAAAATCCTATAGGAACTTATGAACTTTATATAAAAGAGGTTGAATTTCTATTGTTAATGCATTGCCGGAGGACATTACACGTTGCATTAGTATTGTGGTTTCTTGATATCTTCTGTCGAAGTCTAAGAAAATATAGTTTACGTCTTCCTCACCGCCGCATTCACTTGAAGAAGGGGGCATAATGCTGAGGCGATAGAGATGGTGCCATAATTTTCCGTAATAAATCGAAGTCGTGGTACTACGGGCGTGATGGGAGCTAGGTAGTATTGCATCGTTGTACATCTACATCTATGGACCGTCTGACAGCAACTGAATAAAACGCAATTTTAGTGCCATACGCGTTTCGCCTTTCTATTCTGCAAGGCATCATTAGTGGCCTGGAATAGGTACATTTCGCCTTTATTTTCTGCAAGCCATCATCAGTGGCTTGGAAAATGTAAATATGTTTGCTATTTAATTTACGTTTTGGTCACTCTACCTATAGGTTATAAACAGCTCTGGTGGTTGGCTCAAATGGTTCAAATGGCTCTGAGCACCATGGGACTTAACATCTGAGGTTACCAGTCCCCTAGAACTTAGAACTACTTCAAACTAACTAATATAAGGACATCACACTCATCCATGCCTGAGGCAGGATTCGAACCTGCCACCGTAGCGGTCGCGCGGTTCCAGACTGAAGGGCCTAGAACCGCTCGACCACAGCGGCCGACACGGTATCATATCTTCACTTTCTGTGTTGGTACAGGGCTTTTCAATTGACCTAAAGATAAAGTAATGTTTTGGATACCAGTTATAGTTCATACGAGCAAAATTTTTTTTTCTTTTTTTTTTTTTTTTTTTTTTGCGGGTGATACCATTGTTGAATGCTGGCGTTCACGGCCGGTATTTGCATTACTGCTGATATTTGTTCTATATGACAGTATTGTCTGAAAAACGTTTTGTCTTCCCATATGCCCTTAAAAACAATATCAGTAATAATGCAATACTGTCTGTGAAAGTTTGCATTCTACGTTTAAACGTCTTTATTGGTGGACGTGTCAAGAAAAGTTAAACTTTTCGAAAGCAGGCGGAAGAAGAAGTCTCTTTTATCCTTCAACAGGTTTCTGAGTAATTAAAGCGTCTAATGATGTCTCCTTAATGGGAAGAACAAACATTACATAAAGAACTACGCCTTGGACCATTGCCATATGCCTATGAAATAATTATCAGCATTAAAATAAAATCACGTTCACCATTTTGAAATCATTCTTGTGTTGTATTTCGGGTCTTGTGATGTCGTCAGTCAAAGTCGAGGGCTGGTATCGAAGACTTTGGTTTATCCAGTGATTCACAGATATACACTACTGGCCACTAAAATTGCTACACCACGAAGATGACGTGCTACAGACGCGAAATTTAACCGACAGGAAGAAGATGCTGTGATATGCAAATGATTAGCTTTTCAGAGCATTCACACAAGGTTGGCGCCGGTGGTGACACCTACAACGTGCTGACATGAGGAAAGTTTCCAACAGATTTCTCATACACAAACAGCAGTTGACCGGCGTTGCCTGGTGAAACGTTGTTGTGATGCCTCGTGTAAGGAGGAGAAATGCGAACAATCACGTTTCCGACTTTGATAAAGGTCGGATTGTAGCCTATCACGATTGTGGTTTATCGTACCGCGACATTGCTGCTCGCGTTGGTCGAGATCCAATGACTGCTAGCAGAATATGGAATCGGTGGGTTCAGGAGGGTACTACGGAACGCCGTGCTGGATCCCAACGGCGTCGTATCACTAACAGTCGACAGTCATCTTAACCACATGGCTGTAACGGATCGTGCAGCCACGTCTCGATCCCTGAGTCAACAGATGGGGACGTTTGCAAGGGAACAACCATCTGCACGAACAGTTCGACGACGTTTGCAGCAGCATGGACTATCAGCTCGGAGACCATGGCTGCGGTTATCCTTGACGCTGCATCATAGACAGGAGCGCCTGCGATGGTGTACGCAACAACGAACCTGGGAGCACGAATGACAAAACGTCATTTTTTCGGATGAATCCAGGTTATGTTTACAGCATCATGATGGTCGCATCCGTGTTTGGCGACATCGCGGTGAACGCACATTGGAAGCGTGTATTCGTCATCGCCATACTGGCGTATCACCTGGCGTGATGGTATGGGGTGCTACTGGTTACACGTCTCGGTCACCTCTTGTTCGTATTGACGGCACTTTGAACAATGGACGTTACATTTCAGATGTGTTACGATCCGTGGCTCTACCCTTCATTCGATCCCTGCGAGACCCTACATTTCAGCAGGATAATGCACGACCGCATGTTGCTGATCCTGTATGGGCCTTTCTGGATACAGAAAATGTTCGACTGCTGCTCTGGTCAGCACATCCTCCAGTTCTCTCACCAATTGAAAACGTCTGGTCAATGGTGCCCGAGCAACGGGCTCGTCACAATACGCCAGTCACTACTCTTGATGAAGTGTGGTATCGTGTTGAAGCTGCATGGGCAGCTGTACGTGTACACGCCATCCAAGCTCTGTTTGACTCAATGCCCAGGCGTATCAAGGATGTTATTACGGCCAGAGGTGGTTGTTCCAGGTACTGATTTCTCCGGATCTATGCACCCAAATTGCGTGAAAATGTAATCACATGTCAGTTCTAGTATAATATATCTGTCCAATGAATACCCGTTTATCATCTACATTTCTTCTTGGTGTAGCAATTTTAATGGCCAGTAGTGTATTTCGTCCCAAAGACGGACAAACAAGCTGTTAAACAGTTGGGTATAGTGTTCTGGCTCATCAGTGTATATACCTGTATATATACGACGGCTATTCGGAAAGTAAGGTCCAGTAGGTCGCGGAATGGAAACGACAGCGAAAATCCAATAAAGCTCTGCACAAATGTGTTGGGCAGTACCTATCTAGCATGCCCTCGAACGCGTCACCTTGCTCTTCAGTTCTGAGCGCACAGTGAACACGAGGAGATGCGTAGAACAATAGCCTCTCCCGATAATCATGGGTGCCGCCTGAGAAATTTCTCCTGATTCATTCAGCGCGCACAATGCAACCATCATGTATGTCCTTCTTCATGACAGTTGGATGATGGCTCTGAGCACTATGGGACTTAACATCTGAGGTCATCAGTCCCCTAGAACTTAGAACTAATTAAACCTAACCAACCTAAGGATATCACACACATCCGTGCCCAAGGCAGGATTCGAACCTGCGACCGTAGCGGTCGCGCGGTTCCAGACTGAAGCGCCTAGAACCGCTCGGCCACATTGGCCGGCAGTAGATTAGTAGCTGGGTAAGTGGTTAAGGTTTTAATGTAGTTTTGTATCAGCAGAAGTAGTTTCAGTTTTTTTTCTTTTTTAATCTCTCTTTTTCTTAAAAAGAGTTAAGCATCGGAAATAAATAATCAATACATAACTTACAACTATCCAAGGAAATGTAATTTGCGTGACATATTTTAGCTTTTTAGGTAGTATGCTGTAATTATGAAGAATAATAAAGAAATAAATAGCTGGAAGGTGCAGCAAACTGTTGGAAGTAAATCATTTTTGATTTTCACTGTCGTTTCCATCTCGCGAGCGAATAGTCCTTACTTTCCGAAAAGTTGATTAGTTAAAAAGAACCACGTATCTCAACTATTCGTAAGCCAATCACCTTGTGGTGCTCTCTAGTGAGAAACAAGAATCCCTTGTATATTGCTAGGTAACCATGTGAAGTGAGAAAACCACGCATAGCTTGTGAAGTCTGTTGTACGTGTTTTAAAGGTTTTCAGCAGTTTTCAACGGCCAAAGCATACACTTATCACCGCTAAGTAAGTACACTTCTATTTATGTGTAAGTTAAGATGTTAATCAACATTCCGATAATTTCACCTCTAAAATGCTACAGTTAGATGTGACAACCAAGTATAAAGATTAGGTCAGATAGAAGGAAAAACTCGTAATTCAAAATCAGTTTATTTCGCGTCCTGTAAAACTGGTGTTTTCTGGGAAACGAGGTTTTCGCTATAAGCCGACAATACATACATGCCTAGCAGCCCGCCGTGCGGTTCTAGGCGCTGCAGTCTGGAACCGCGAGACCGCTACGGTCGCAGGTTCGAATCCTGCCTCGGGCATGGATGTGTGTGATGTCCTTAGGTTAGTAAGGTTTTACTAGTTCTAAGTTCTAGGGGACTAATGACCTGAGAAGTTGAGTCCCATAGTGCTCAGAGCCATTTGAACCTAGCAGCCCATTCCTTTTCACTTTCTCCGACAGACCGGCGAAAGCAGCTTGCTGGGAAATTACTACCACACTACAAGTCACCCTACAGCCTGTCGTGTCGTGGGTGACAAAGAGAGCGTTGCCTGAATTGGAAAGACTGGCACTGGCTAACAACGAGCTGCGGATGGTCAAACCGTCTATTCGCCCGTGACGCTCTTCCTTTCGAACTCCTCAAAGGGACCAAGTGGTTCTCTCTCTCCTTGGTATCCGACAGTGCCCAATGACGCATGCATATCTTTTCCGGGAAAAAGACCACAGGCATCCAGAGTTTGCGATGTCACATTCACGGTGTGTCATGTTTTAACGTCCTATGTGTTCCATGCTGATAGAAGAGAAGTCTTTGGCATACCAAGGGACTTACCCTCCATTTTAGGGTATGACGAAACAGCAGTACGAAAATGGTTGACATTTTGTGCGGCGTCAGGGCTCCTGTCCAGTGTAATTGGGCAGTGTGTTCTATTTTTTTATATTATTATTAATTGTTTCTCTTCACCTTTTAGTTCCACGATTAGTCATCCTGCTTCCTGACTTCAGCCGTTTTCTTAATTCTTTTAATATGTAGCAACGGTATGGCTAGATTTTCGGGAAATTGTACGTGACATTTTCTTTTGCTGTGGCTATAGTTATATCGCTTTTGCTTTCCGGTTTAAGAAGAGTACTACGCATTCACCAGTACTACGATCTTGTGAAAAAGCGATGATGACGACGCTGTTTGGCTCCCAACCAATTAAAATACAACCGAGGGTTGCTACACCAACGACTTCATGTAACGCCATTATGAAAGAGTTCGACGTTTACTCATTACAGACGAGTGTGTATTTCTTGTCGAGGCAGCGCCACCAATGTCTAGTTACTAGCGATCCGCCTCAGCTTCCCAGGGGTACCAGTTGTAGGGTTTTGAGGTCAGAACAACAACTGTGTAAGCTGTAAATATTTTTGGTTTAATGTTGAAATCTTATCACAGAAATACACGCATTTACACAGTTTACAATGTGGCAATGTTACGACAGTTGTCAAACGAACGCATCTCGTCCCCAGAAAGTGAAATAAGCCTAAACACAACAATGGTAAATTATAACTAGAAGTTTCTTTCCAAAATTATTCTTACAACTATGTCATGATGTTGGTCAGTACTACGATAAATCATCCGATTCCGATTCATAGTTCGTTACTATTTAGGGTGACAATCAAGTCTAGGGACGCTTGTTAGTCTTGTGACAAGTTGAGCAAAAGATTACCCAAGGTCGTTCGAGTTTACAGTGGATGCAAGCTGGTGAACCAACAAGTTTACACCTCTGATTTCCTTTCCTGTGCTAACCTCTTCATCTCAGAGTAGCACTTGCAACCTACGTCCTCAATTATTTGCTTGACGTATTCCAATCTCTGTCTTCCTCTACAGTTTTTGCCCTCTACAGCTCCCTCTAGTACCATGGAAGTCATTCCGTCATGTCTTAGCAGATGTACTATCATCCTGTCCCTTCTCCTTATCAGTGTTTTCCACATATTCCTTTCCTCTCCGATTCTGCGTAGAACCTCCTCATTCCTTACCTTATCAGTCCACCTAATTTTCAACATTCGTCTATAGCACCACATCTCAAATGCTGCGATTCTCTTCTGTTCCGGTTTTCCCACAGTCCATGTTTCACTACCATACAATGCTGTACTCCAGACGTACATCCTCAGAAATTTCTTCCTCAAATTAAGGCCGGCATTTGATATTAGTAGACTTCCCTTGGCCAGAAATGCCTTTTTTGCCATATCGAGTCTACTTTTGATGTCCTCCTTGCTCCGTCCGTCATTGGTTATTTTACTGCCTACGTAGCAGAATTCCTTAACTTCATTGACTTCCTGACCATTAATCCTGACGTTAAGTTTCTCGCTGTTCTCATTTCTACTACTTCTCATTACCTTCGTCTTTCTCCGATTTACTCTCAAACCATACTGTGTACTCATTAGACTGTTCATTCCGTTCAGCAGATCATTTAATTCTTCTTCACTTTCACTCAGGATAGCAATGTCATCAGCGAATCGTATCATTGATATCCTTTCACCTTGTATTTTTATTCCACTCCTGAACCTTTCTTTTATTTCCATCATTGCTACCTCGATGTACAGATTGAAGAGTAGGGGCCTTACACCCTTCTTAATACGAGCACTTCGTTCTTGATCGTCCACTCTTATTATTCCCTCTTGGTTGTTGTACATATTGTATATGACCCGTCTCTCCCTATAGCTTACCCCTACTTTTTTCAGAATCTCGAACAGCTTGCACCATTTTATATTGTCGAACGCTTTTTCCAGGTCGACAAATCCTATGAAAGTGTCTTGATTTTTCTTTAGCCTTGCTTCCATTATTAGCCGTAACGTCAGAATTGTCTCTCTCGTCCCTTTACTTTTCCTAAAGCCAAACTGATCGTCACCTAGCGCATTCTCAATTTTCTTTTCCATTCTTCTGTATATTATTCTTGTAAGCAGCTTCGATACATGAGCTGTTACGCTGATTGTGCGATAGTTCTCGCACTTGTCAGCTCTTGCCGTCTTCGGAATTGTGTGGATGATGTTTTTCCGAAAGTCAGGTGGTATATCGCCAGACTCATATATTCTACACACCAACGTGAATAGTCGTTTTGTTGCTACTTCCCCCAATGATTTTAGAAATTCTGATGGAATGTTATCTATCCCTTCTGCCTTATTTGGCCGGCCGCGGTGGCCGTGCGGTTCTAGGCGCTTCAGTCCGGAACCGCGGGACTGCTACGGTCGCAGGTTCGAATCCTGCCTCGGGCGTGGATGTGTGTGATGTCCTTAGGTTAGTTAGGTTTAAGTAGTTCTAAGTTCTAGTGGACTGATGACCTAAGATGTTAAGTCCCATAGTGCTCAGAGCCATTTGAACCATTTGCCTTATTTGACCGTAAGTCCCCCAAAGCTCTTTTAAATTCCGATTCTAATACTGGATCCCCTATCTCTTCTAAATCGACTCCTGTTTCTTCTTCTATCACATCAGACAAATCTTCACCCTCATAGTGGCTTTCAATGTATTCTTTCCACCTATCTGCTCTCTCCTCTGCATTTAACAGTGGAATTCCCGTAGCACTCTTAATGTTACCACCGTTGCTTTTAATATCACCAAAGGTTGTTTTGACTTTACTGTATGCTGAGTCTGTCCTCCCGACAATCATATCTTTTTCGATGTCTTCAAATTTTTCCTGCAGCCATTTCGTCTCAGCTTCCCTGCACTTCCTATTTATTTCATTCCTCAGCGACTTGTATTTCTGTATTCCTGATTTTCCCGGAACGTGTTTGTACTTCCTCCTTTCATCAATCAACTGAAGTATTTCTTCTGTTACCCATGGTTTCTTCGCAGCTACCTTCTTTGTACCTATGTTTTCGTTCCCAACTTCTGTGATGGCCTTTTTTAGAGATGTCCATACCTCTTCAACTGTACTGCCTACTGAGCTATTCGTTATTGCTGTATCTATAGCGTCAGAGAACTTCAAACGTATCTCGTCATTCCTTAGTACTTCCGTATCCCACTTCTTTGTGTATTGATTCTTCCTGACTAATGTCTTGAACTGCAGCCTACTCTTCATCACTACTATATTGTGATCTGAGTCTGTATCTGCTCCTGGGTACGTCTTACAATCCAGTATCTGATTTCGGAATCTCTGTCTGACCATGATATAATCTAATTGAAATCTTCCCGTATCTCCCGGCCTTTTCCAAGTATACCTCCTCCTCTTGTGATTCTTGAACAGGGTATTCGCTATTACTAGCTGAAACTTGTTACACAACTCAATTTGTCTTTCTCCTCTTTCATTCCTTGTCCCAAGCCCATATTCTCCTGTAACTTTTTCTTCTACTCCTTCCCCTACAACTGCATTCCAGTCGTCCATGACTATTAGATTTTCGTCCCCCTTTACATACTGCATTACCCTTTCAATATCCTCACACACTTTCTCTATCTTGTTCGTCTTCAGCTTGCGACGTCGGCATGTATACCTGAACTATCGTTGTCGGTGTTGGTCTGCTGTCGATTCTGATTAGAACAACCCGGTCATTGAACTGTTCACAGTAACACACCCTCTGCCCTACCTTCCTATTCATAACGAATCCTACACCTATTATACCATTTTCTGCTGCTGTTGATATTACCCGATACTCATCTGACCAGAAATCCTTGTCTTCCTTCCACTTCACTTCACTGACCCCTACTATATCTAGATTGAGCCTTTGCATTTCCCTTTCCAGATTTTCTAGTTTCCCTACCACGTTCAAGCTTCTGACATTCCACGCCCCGACTCGTAGAACGTTATCCTTTCGTTGATTATTCAATCTATAAGATCTAATTAAGCCTTTGCTGATTTTTTTCAGCAGAAACTCTTCCTTTGTTTCTCGTGATGCGAGAAAACATGTACTCATCCCCAGTTTTGGAATATGGTGATATGCACGGGCATGGCTGGAGCAGCATGCATATTAAAATACCCTTTCTGTCCTGTCAAGAACAATTAACTAACTCGCTGGTTCGTTTCCCCACAGTTGGAGCTCAATTACGCTTCAGCTAATATCTAGCTCAATGTCAGCCGCAGTGAGTGCAGTGTTTACACAAATTTCTCCTCTGCGTCGTATAGAGCATTATGCGCCCCGTTCTGTACTTGATGCCAGTGCAGAGAAGAGTCCTCGAAAATTTCGTTCTGCTACTACGGTCGCAGGTTTGAATCCTGCCTCAGGCATGGATGTGTGTGATGCCCTTAGGTTGGTTAGGTTTAAGTAGTTCTAAGTCTATGGGTCTGATGACCTCAGATGTTAAGTCCCATACTGCTTAGAGCCATTTTTAAAGTCTTACCATCTGGGTTCTTTCGTTCTCCACATCACGGCTTTTTTCGACTAATAGGACCGTTCCTCTTATTTTATGGAAACTTTCTATGCCAATCGCAGGGTCCCTATCATTGAACGGCGTCGAAATCTCGGCACTTCAGTCGTTCCTAGTTCGTTTCCACCAATCGGAGGTTTTGTGCCCACTCCAGACGCATAAAAGTTACATGCGTACATCACATGTGTACCATTCGCTGTTCATGTTATCAACTGAATCACTGGTTTTGTTTGCATCAATTTGGAATTCCGAAACACAGTTTTCTAAAGCTTCTTTCTGTCCTACTTCTGGTGACCCGTTACTTGCTCTCCAGTATGCGTCACCTGTTCGGTCGCTGACTCCTGGCACAGGACGCCCCGTAACTTTTCGTGGAGGCTCCCGTGTTGCGGCCTCTGCTTCTTCCCGCGCCTGCTTCCAAACAAAACGTTTCCTCTCGCTGCTTGTTTCACATTTTGCTTATTGACATGCATTATATAGGAGCGGTGTGTTAATACCGTTGATTGAGTGTCATGCCTTTTGCATTACACACTTATAGGCAAATCTGCTCATTACTGCCGAAGTAAGTTAGGTGTCATACTCACCGCCGACCGGTGTGGCCGAGCGGTTCTAGGCGCTTCATTCTGGAACCGCGCGACCGCTACGGTCGCAAGTTCGAATCCTGCCCCGGGCATGGATGTGTGTGATGTCCTTAGGTTAGTTAGGTTTAAGTAGTTCTAAGTTCTAGGGGACTGATGACCTCAGAAGTTAAGTCCCATAGTGCTCAGGGCCATTTGAACCATTTGTCATACTCACCTTCCCGTTACGTTGCATAAAACTCTTATGTAAGGTGCAAAATTGACCTATATTTATTCTGCCAACTTACACAGTAACCATCTACGGCTATCGCATGAGGTACCAATATATTCCACAAAGCCAGACACGAAAATTCGATTTTTCATGGGGTCATATTCCGGATTCTATTGATCACAGAGATAAGGGGTCAAGCGTTTTAGATAGCCCTTGGCCTATCGACCACTTGTATACCTATCGAAAGAACGGTCATATTATAGCTGTCCTACGGTAAAGGGCTGGAATTTAAATATTGCACAATTCCTCCAGCCCAGGTAAATTAAGCAAATCAGTTAGTTCTTTTGCATTAGATGTGACCTGCGGTGGACCTTAGGTGGCTTATACACTGAAGCGCCAAAGAAACTGGCATAATCATGGGTATTCAAGTACAGAGATATGTAAACAGGCAGAATAAGGCGCTGCAATCGGCATCGCCTTTATAAGACAACAAGCATCTGGTGCAGTTGTTAGATCGGTTACTGCTGCTACAATGGCAAGTTATCAAGATTTAAGCGAGTTTAAACGTGGTGTTATAGTCGGTGCACGAGCGATGGGACACAGAATCTCCGATGTAGCTATGAAGCGGGCATTTGTCCGCACGACCGTTTCAAGATTGTAGCGCTAGTATCAGAAATCCGGTAAAACATCAAATCTCCGACATCGCTGCTGCTGGAAAAAGATCCTTCAAGAACAGGACCAACGACGACTGAAGAGAATCGTTCAGCGTGACTGAAGCCCAACTCTTCGGTAAATTCCTACAGATTTCGATGCTGGACCATCAACAAGCGTCAGCGTGCGAACCATTCAGCGAAAGGTCATCGGTGTGGGCTTTCGTAGCCGAAGGACCAGTCGTGCACCCTTGATCACTGCACGACATAAAGCTTTACGCCTCGTCTGGGGCAGTCAACACCGACATTGGACTGTTGATGACTGGAAACATGTTGCTTGGTCGGACGAGTCTCGTTTCAAATTGAATCAAGCGGATGGATGTGGCAATGGAGACAATCTCATAAATCCATGGATCCTCTATTTCAGCTGAGGACTGCTCAAGCTGGTGGAGGCTCTGTAATGGTGTGGGGCGTGTGCAGTTGGAGTGATGTAGTACACTCTAGATACGATTCTGACAGGTGACACGTACGTGATCATCTTGTCTGATCACCTGCATCCGTTCATGTCCATTGTGCATTCCGAGGGACTTGGGAAATTCCGGCAGGACAATGTGACACCCCACACGTCCAGAATTTTTACAGAGAGTAGCTCCAGGAACACTCTTTTGAGTTTAAACACTTCCGCTGGCCACCAAACTGCCCAGACATGAACATTGAGTGTATCTGGGATGCCTTGCAACGTGCTGTTCAGAAGAGGTCTCCACCCTCGTACTCTTACGGCTTTATGGACAGCCCTGCGGAATACATGGTGTCATTTCCATCCAGCACTACTTCAGACATTAGTCGAGTCCATCCCACATCTTGTCTAGGCACTTCTGCGTGCTCGCGGGAGCCCCACACGATATTAGGCGGGTGAACCAGTTTCTTTGGCTCTTCAGGGTATATTACAGGAGAAACGAAACGAAAAAAATACTGTACATATAAATTTAATTATAAAAAAATTTCCTGCAGTAAATCACTATGAGCTTTGACTTATAACAGAAATCGTTTGATAGCTTTCACACACAGTGGAAACATACGAATTTAATCATGATCTTCCATTTTTTTAGACTAGCATACGTTGTTATAATTTGAGTAAAAATTTGAGATAATTGTATTAATAAGTAGAAATGCCACTGATCTGCATTCTGTGGGCAACCTGTATACAATATCAACAATATATCCTTACTGAAAAGCTGATGGTGACGTCATATCCTGTCACTGTTTAACAACAATATCCACTAAGTTTTTTTTGTCGTCATGCAGGAAATCTTGCAAGTGACAATCAAGCCATCACTGTTCCTAGAGCTTCACATTTAACTCTCCGGTCAGTGGTTCACGTTTGTCAACACACATTTTCGATCGGATCGCGGCAACTGAAGCAGCCCTTTTCCTCTAATTATGCTCATTATTTGCTGTCGAAAACTTCGTCGAGGATCAGTGGCTTCTTCGTAGTGGAGACCTCCAATGACTGCTGGTATTTAATGGGCCTCGTCATGATCTGTGGCAAAGTTTCCGTTCTGGAACTTCTCTAGACATTCAGCCTCCTGAAATTGGTTTACACCGAAGGAATGGAAGCGGTCGAGCGTTCGTGGAGAGTTCGCTAGTGTTCGCTTCCATTCACTTTTACCTGTGGAACAAGCCTTTGCACTACTGGAAACAGAACACGAGATAACGAGGTTAACTTATGAACGCTACTTTATTGTTTCTGGGTCAAATAACTGTCACACACGATCCCACAGGCCTCCTCAAACATATCCAGAATGATTAAACAGATCTAGTGCATCTTTCGCCAAGCTATAGCGGATAGTATGGCGAATTTCCTGACGTCGCAAGTAATTTTTATCGTTTATAGTCGCCTAATTACGGGCCATCTTAGTTTTTTTTCTAATGCGGCATTTGCATTAGCAAGTGATTTTTATCGTTTACAGTCGCCGAATGTCGACACCGACTTAATTTTTTTCTAATAGAAGTCTATACTTTTTCTGTGGTATTTGAAAAAACTCCTAAGAGAACTTCAACGACATAACATGTATGTAGTATCAAGATAACAGCGCCGCAAACCATTGTCCCACCTCCGGGAGAAGGGGTTCCACAAACGTCTACCCCGTTATAACAAATGTAAGAAAACACGTAACTCAGGTATGGCTCTTGTGTTTATGATCACAGTTGTCATGCCAATTGCTCAAAATGTTGATTTTGAGGATTGCTACAACCTACGAGTATAAAGTGATTCTGGGGAAAGAATACCGCACGTTGAAATCGATCCGTAGTTAACGGCAGCAGAGACCCGTATTTTCAAGCCTTCTGGAGTCTTCAGTGTTTCCTAATAGACGTCTATTTTTAATTTTCGCCTTAGATAAAAGTACAGAAGTTTAAATTTAGTGAGTGTGCTGACCATTTGCCGTTACCTGAACGACCGTTCCAGCGCTCTCCAAATGTTCTCTTAAAAGGGTGTATCATTAAATTCGCGGAATGGGAGGTTCATCCCTCATGTTGCTACCACACTGATTGCCTTATGTCTTCCCGTAACTGCGGCAGCAGTATGTCTTAGGAACTCGAGATCGTCATCATCATCTTAGACAGTTTTCAGCCTCTGGCCGGGTCTATTTGGAACATAAGCCTCTCCATCGTGTTCTGTCTTGCCACCATCTCGTGTATCCTCCTGGGTATCCTCTTCTCATCCATTCGCTTAACATGACCATACCACCTCAGTCTTGATTTCTTTATCTCCTTCTGTAATGGTTCCACCTTCATTAACTCTCTGATCCTCTCATTTCTTAACCTGTCTATCTTTGTCACTCCAATATCGTTCCTCAAGAATTTCATCTCACTAACTTGTACTTTGTTTTCTCTCTTCCTTCCATAACCCAGGTTTCGGATGCGTATGTCAGGATCGGGACATAGTATGACCAGTATATAACCATTTTACTGATTTGGGGTACATCCTTGCTCCATATCAGGCTTCTGACATTCTTCCGAAATGCTTCTGCTATTCCCTTCCGCTCGTTTATTTCTCTGTCCTTTTTTCCATCTTCCTGTATCAGGCTTCGTAGGTAGTTGAAACTCTCCACTCTCCTCAATCGTTACCCACCAATGGCTATTCCAGTTGTTCCTCTCTCCTCCCTTCTTGTTGTGATAATCATTTCACTCTTACTTATACTAAATTTTATCGCATATTCTTGTACTGTTCGTTCCCATACGTCCAACTGTTCTAATACTTCCTACTCCCTATTCCCCCAAATCATCATATCATCTGCAGACACCATAACTTTCAGCTTTCCTTCACCAATTACTTGTTTTACTGTACTCATTATATCATCGATCACTACAATGAAAAGTAATTGTGAAAGTGCACTTCCTTGCCTCAATCATTCTTCTGTTCAATCCAAGCTGATCTCTCTCTCTCTCCTCCCACTTTCACACAGCTCACACTTCCCTTATCCTCCAAATAATCTGTTTTACTACTCCTCTGTTCTCCAGGGCTTTCCACACTTTGCTTCTATGTACACTATCATACGCTTTATCAGTGTCCAGGTAGGTCATTAGTAGATCTATTCCACATTCATAATGCTGTTCCTGCAGTTTTTTTACAGCAAAAATGAGAACCACCGTGGATCTTCCAGTAGATCACGTAACTAATGAGGAGATACTGAATAGAATTGGGGAGAAGAGAATTTGTGGCACAACTTGACTAGAAAAAGGGATTGGTTGGTCGGACACGTTCTGAGCCATCAAGCGATCACCAGTTTAGTATTGGAGGGAAGCGTGGAGGGTAAAAATCGTAGATGGAGACCAAGAGATTAATATACTAAGCAGATTCAGAAGAATGTAGGTTGCAGCAGGTACTTGGAGATGAAGAAGCTTGCACAGGATAGAATAGTATGGAGAGCTGCATCAAACCTGTCTCTGCACTGAAGACGACAACAACAACTGCAACATTTGAGAAATATGTGTAGGAGTTTTATGCATAATGTTTACAGGTGATAAATAAATAAAATAATTTGAAAAAAACTCACTTGAGCCTTTTTTTAAATGTATGTTAGCAATAAATAACATAGTAATTGATTACGAATAATAAATTTTTTAACGTTTCCTTTTTACAGTTTTTCATTGTCCTTTAAACAGAATGAATTTGGTACATAGTCGCCTTATGACTTCTCCTCTCTGCTCAGAAGGTCTCAACTTGCACAAATGGTTTAACCTACAGATAAAATATTACTTGAGGAAAAGTTTTAAAAGTTTAAAATAATGAGTTTGTTCCTCAAGTTCAGTTGCTGTAAACAGATGTCCAAACTTTAACAAAGAATCTGTCAACAATAGTTGTAACATTCCTGTTGAATATTCCTATCATATTTAAGCATTGAATCTTCATAACTACTGAAAAACATCTCACCGATTTGAAAAAGCTTCATAACATCTCTAGCCGGTTTGATTAAGCTGCTTTTTACATCCTTCACTACGATCAATTCAATTTTGTTGACATAACTCGAAGTATATGAGCTGCATCAAACATACATAACAGCTTTTTTTTCATTATTTGAAGCATGCAAAAACCAACATTATGCTGCCTGTTCATCACACAATCATAAACACACCAAAAGACCTATTTTCTGCCTCACACATGATGATTCTGTCAGCCTCCACATTGCCTGTTAGCTCGTACATTTGCACATTCAGTTTCCTAATTCTGTAAGACAAAGATTCGCTGTGGTTCTGCGACAGTCCACTGAGTTTCTATCTGAAAAACCTTGCGCATTTCTGCTGATAATAGCGCTGGATGAGACTATTAGCCAGCTCATCAAACGCGTCGAGGCCTTACTAAGACTCTTGTGGTATACAACGTACATTTTCGAGTCACCTACTATCCGCAGTTTAGCCATATTGAAGGCCGTTTCCTCCGACCATTTTCCCAATTCGATGGCAGGCTTTATGTCAGCAATAAAAGCATATACATCCTTGGTAGCTTTCCTCGAAAACGGCGCTGCAAGGTTAGCTGCTGCTGTGTGAATCAGAATGTACTTGTGCACCAGTGGCTTTCCATTCCTCTACCCTCTTACACAGTGCCTTGTTGTCCTGATTATGTTGGGCTGTAGTCTCTTACAGTACAGCTGTTTGCCCCTTCAGGGCTTCAACCACTTCGTTCAAAGTCACTGTTCATGTATATGGCGTTTGTGTAATCCCTATCTACCGTTACATACGGAAAATAAGCAAACAGTGTGTCCAATACTCAAACAAGAACAAAAGTGCACTTAATCTTTGCACGGTATCATGGTCCAACGGGGCTCAGAGCCCTGCTCAGCCTCTCGCCAAACCTTCTACACATGATACATGCAACTGATACAACCTGAAGAGACGGATAGTTATGCCTCAACAAATTACGATATGGACATCTCACTGGCTGCAAGTTAACCATCCCAGTATTCCCACAGAACAAAGAAAATGCTATAGCTAGAGGCAGCATAAGAAAAGCCATTTTTAATGCACTATGGAGGTCGCTAGAGCAAAACGTGGCTACTACAAGAAACACAGGAAGAAGGCCAACAAACATCAATTACTCACCACACGGCATCGAAGTGTAGTTCAATCGAATGCCATTGACCTTACAGCAGAGCTGACATCAGATATACAGGTTCAGTCCACGACACCTACAGTCTTCAGGATTGTGTCGAGCAGGATGCGGTGATGATGATCTGTTTACGCTCGGAAGCGTCAACAAAACGTCATTCACAGTGACGTATTCATAAATACAAAATTGTCTTCCCAGGACGTTGGCACCAATGGTGTGTGGATCCCAACAGCAGTGGCAGCAGTACTGCTGTGTAATGGACGGTCCATGTGAAAGATGATACGAAGCAGCCGGCCAGTGTCCACTGGAGTCATAAGTGACGTGGTTCACGCTAGAGGACAGTGGACAGCAGCTCTTCAAGATGATCTCCGAATCACTCTCGGTGCCACTGAAGACATGCACCTAGAAGACTCACCGCCCAGCCCGGCCTGAAGTATTTGTTGCTGTGCAGAACTTGATCCATGGCCTCCGGTTAGGAGACAGAGGCTGACAACATCACTGTTGGCTGCAGGAACGGGGCGAGCAGCAACAGTGGCTGCCCCTCACTACTGTATTTGGCGAACAGCTTCTTGGACCCGCTGGCCAAGCCTTCAGCAGGCCAGCAGGTAGCTGGCGGTCTCTGCACCCCATCAATAATGACCTAGAAGCTGGTACTGCAGTGTGCAGTAGCAGAGTCGCTCCATCGAGACTCGTGGCTCCACAGATGTTGATAGATAACAACGTGTGCAGAGGGTCATCTGACATAGCATAGCCCCCTCCACAGAATAGCTGCAACTGAGATCATTGATTAAGGAAGGTGTAGTATTTATGCTGACGCCTCCTGTGTGTACTGCTGCGGTGGAGGCAGCAATGACATCATGTGTACTAGTATTCCCATTTGGTCATCTCTCCTGGTAGCTTCAGACTTCCGTAATTTCGTCTTTCAAACTTTTTTTTTTTTTTTTTCTTTTGCCTCAGTGGCTGAATAGTTACTGATTGCTTCGTTCATGGACTTGGGCACCAGGCTGGTCCGGCGGCTCACAATCGCTTTCACGTTCATCTCAACCTGCTCAGCGTTTCACCCTAGCTAGCAGACTGCCTGTCACTGACTCACGCAGCTTGGCTTGTGGCGTCATCAGTGAAGAAATTTAATGCAATTTTAGTTTTCGCGTGGGTTACTGTTCTGGAGCGCAACAACCGTGTTCTTATTATAATTTTACTTTTTATTTTCTGGCTTAGGAGCACAGAATACTCACTGATTATTTCACTCATGTCAAATTTAGGAGCTGCATCCTATAATATCGACAAGATAGCTGAATTGGACAGTCTGCTTCACTTATAGTCAACCTTAAATAGCTTTATAGCAAATTAAATTTATCGAAACTATGTTGAAATTATCATAAATATTCTCAAGGCTATTTTACTGTTTGGATAAGCATCTCATGAACCATACATCGAACAAAATGTTCAAAATATCCAAATACGAATCTGTATTAGTGTTCTTCATCAGCTCTTTTACTGAAATTTCAAAAGCAGCAATTTCGTTAACTAGGTTTCCTGTGCCATCGATATTTGTGCTATATATGGCACAAAAATCTACTGCATGTTTTTCAAAATCAGGTACAGACTCCTCATATAACGATTTCCCTATGGGAAATTAAAGTGAGATGAAATGGAATTATATATGTGAATCCTGTATCGCATTCACTTGTTATTCTATGAATTATTTTGAAACAGTCCAGGTTAAACGGTTTCACTCCAATCCTCGGTTCGCAGAAACTGGCAAAAATAGAAAAAAATCTTCGTTTAAACATTTTTCATCACCCATCAGATCCTATAGTATTATGGCGAAGGACTAGCAAATGCTCCATTGTTGAACATACAGAAATATAGGCAACAGCTGTATGTATCTCACAACTGACACATTATCCAAGTAATTGAAGTCCTGTAGAAATCATTCCTTTATGTGGTACTTGGACGAAATGGCTCATTGACAACAGCGTGTGTTTCCAATCTCGTGCCAGGAGAAGGGATACTTCACTATATTTACAACAACAACTCACGTGCGTCTTCTGGTTATTTCTTAAATCTCGTTTCCCGTTTTTTTAAATGGTCACCTTTTGCTCTCCTTCCCTTCTTGGCAGGGGACTATTTCACGAAGTCCTGAGTTACCTCTAGCCCTGCTTTTCACTCGCGTTACTTAATGCACCCATTTGATCTACCTGTAGCCGTTGTCACGATCCTTACTGCATTCCTCCCCCCTATCATTTCCGCACCTCACTACCATTCCTCAACGGGAAATGTCGGAACAGCAAATAGTGCAATCTCTCAGAGGTATTCCATATTCTGCAGCTATGTAGTTGGAACTCTAATATCGTTACAGTGATTTTAAAATGAATAAAGTAGACTGTTTGCTAAAAATGGCCTTTGATTTACCGAGTATGGAACAAGAGCTAGAAATCAAGCGATTAGACAAACATCAGCCACTTGTAATATTACAAACTCATAATAAAAATTGTTAAATCCACTTCTGTATATACTTTATTATTAGCTACAGTATTTCTTGGATTAGGCCTGTATTTATAACCGTATAATAACCATGTTCACAATTTTTCTAGTGTTTCTTTAGCAGCATGACATAAATGAAGATTATAGAACAAGTATTTGACAACAATTCCATTATAAAATTCATTAATGTTTTATCTTGGCCCATCAATGAAAACGTGCACGTTGAGAATTTGATCACCGAGGTAGAGTTCTGGTGGGGGATGGACAGTACGATGCAACAGAAATGTCAGGCACATGTCTTGGCGACAGAAAACCGGAAGCCATGAGTGAGAGACCAGAACTACAGCATTTGTATGGCACCCAGCAGTTGGCGTTCAGCGACACCCACAGTTGAGAAGCAGTAGCAGATGCAGAACTCGTCAAAACACAAGGAGAGACACTGTAGACCCCACAGCTACAGCTCGACCTTTGAAAACCACTAGAAAAAGGGGTACAGAGCCCTGTGGGACACCATTATCTTGTATATGGGGAGTACTGTGGGAAATACCAACTTGAACGCAGAAAGTACGGCGGACAAGAAGTTCCAGGCAAAAATTGGGCTTTGGTCCCAGAGGCCCCGCTTATGGAGCGTAACGAGGATGTGGTGACGCCATGTGATGTCATAAGCCCTGGTCAAATCGAAGAAGACAGTGATAAGATGTTGAAACAAAAGCTGACTGAATAGTAGAGTGCAGGCCGACCAAATTGCAGCAGTAGTACTGTCTTAGCGAAAACCACCCAGGGACAGGGCTAAAAGACCTCGAGACTCAAGGTACAAACACAACTGTTGAATCATCATACATTCGAGCAACTTGCAGAGGTCATTATTGAGTCTAACTGGGCGATAGCTGTCCGCCTCAAGGGGATATATTCCCAGTTTCAGTATTGAGATGATCACCGTGTCTCGTCATTGTTAATGGAAACTCACCACCGCTCCAGATATGACTTCAAACGGCAATGATGTGAAGTTGGCAGTCCACTGATAAGTGTCTGAGTATTTGACTGTGGGTGTGACCTGGTCCTGGGGGCGGTCAGGGCAAAGGGCTAGGGTACTGAGGAAGTCCCATTCACTGAAAAGAGCGTTACAATTTTCCAGGCGATTTGTAGTAAATGGTACAGGAGATCGTTCTACCTGAGGACATTAAATACAGGCTGATAATTCACAGATCGGAAATTGATTTTTACATAGTAAATACAATATGCGCCATACGTTTAATTAAGGCTAAATTTTCTCTGTGCAAATAAATCTGTAAAGTAAGGAGAAAAAGGCCATGATTTAATATAGGGAACTTTTTTTTTTTGCTGTTCCGTAAAGAATGTTCCAGAGAAATGTCTATATATGTTTATATATCGAAGCTTTACGCTCTGTAAGGGAAGTTGATGGCACTCGCCGTAATTTGTTTTGGGCAATACAAAAGCAGGAGCTGTGAGGTCTCTCTCTCTCTCTCTCTCTCTCTCTCTCTCTCTCTCTCGTTTGTTTTCGATGGCTGTTTCATAATATGTAAGTGTTGCTTTCGTTACTGTAATTTTTGGTTAAATAATTACGTTAGTTTTATTATAAAAGCCGTGTTTGATTTAAGAACCTACTTCCCTCTTCCATTAATGTCATCTCTCAGTTTATTATGTTACATTTTAGAACTTTTTTAAGCTGCAGCGGAGGACAGTTTCCGACGAATTGTTTGGTAGCCACAGCCGAACGCTACTGGTGTTCAATCGGCATTTACTTCAAACTTTTACCGTTATTTTCTATCAGTATGCGGGAAGAGTAACTACACACACTGCGTAATTTTGAGATCGGTCACTGGCCTCTAGACAATGCAGTGGGTCAACATCCTCGTCGTCTGATGGAAATCTGATGCTGGATGGCGGAATGAAAATTCATTACTAAGCAAGTACAAATTTTCTATGCATCATTTTACCATTTCACAAGTTTTGCCACCAGCAGAAGTGATAAACATAATACTTTCATTATTTTTTTAAATATCAGTAATATTATAAGACGCAGGGGCTGGAGCGTAAATAAAAGAAACATGTTCAGCAACAGTATCTGGATCAGTGTAGACTTCACCATCGATATGTCAGGTACAGCCGCTGAGTACTGGTGTCTATAGAGGCATCGAATCTTAGCCCAAACTTGTAAAGGAGGGGTATCTGGTTCAAAGGTAGCAACATACCGCTCCCAGTATTCTCGTTTCTGTCTTTTTAAGAGGTGACAGACCCTGACAAAGAGCCAGTTAACTGAATGAGATGCTCCATTAACTGATGGCTCTGGGGAGCCTGCCTGCAATTTCTAATGACCACAGTGATTTCGAGGTCCACAAAGGTATTGTCTTCCAAAGGGGTTCCCAAAGAAAAGTGGATCACTGAGTCAAGTGAAAAATGAATGGCTGCAGTTGTGCTCTGGACAACCGCGTTGATACCACTTTGTGGTGGGGTGTGAAGGGGGATGGCGTGTGCAGGTACGGCTGCCCATTCAGCTTCAACACGATACCACAGTTCATCAACAGTAGTGACTGGCGTATTGTGACGAGCCACTTGCTCGGCCGTCATTGTCAAGTTTTCAATTGGTGAGAGATCTGGAGAATGTGCTGGACAGGGCAGCAGTCGAACATTTTCTGTATCCAGAAAGGCCCGTACAGGTTCTGCAACATGCTGTCGTGCATTATCCTGCTGAAATGTAGGGTTTCGCAGGGATCGAATGAAGGGTAGAGCCACGGGTCGTAACACATCTGAAATGTAGCTTCCACTGTTCAGAGTGCCGTCAGTGCGAACAAGAGGTGACCGAGACGTGTAATGGCACCCCATACCATCACGCCGGGTGATACGCCATTATGGCGATGACGAATACACGCTTCCAATGTGCGTTCACCGCGATGTTGCCAAACACGGATGCGACCATCACGATGATGTAAACAGAACCTGGATTCATCCAAAAAAATGACGTTTTGCCATTCGTGCACCCAGGTTCGTCGTTGAGCACACCATAGCAGGCGCTCCTGTCTGTGATGCAGCGTCAAGGATAACCGCAGCCATGGTCTCCGAGCTGGTAGTCCGTGCTGATGCAACCGTCGTCGAACTGTTCGTGGAGATGGTTGTTCTCTTGCAAACGTCCCCATCTGTTGACTCAGGGATCGAGACGTGGCTGCACGATCCGTTACAGCCATGTGGTTAAGATGACTGTCGACTGTTAGTGATACGACGCCGCTGGGGTCCAGCACGGCGTTCCGTAGTACCCTCCTGAACCCACCGATTCCATATTCTGCTAGCAGTCATTGGATCTCGACCAACGCGAGCAGCAATGTCGCGGTACGATAAACCACAATCGTGATAGGCTACAATCCGACCTTTATCAAAGTCGGAAACGTGATTGTTCGCATTTCTCCTCCTTACACGAGGCATCACAACAACGTTTCACCAGGCAACGCCGGTCAACTGCTGTTTGTGTATGAGAAATCTGTTGGAAACTTTCCTCATGTCAGCACGTTGTAGGTGTCGCCACCGGCGCCAACCTTGTGTGAATGCTCTGAAAAGCTAATCATTTGCATATCACAGCATCTTCTTCCTGTCGATTAAATTTCGCGTCTGTAGCACGTCATCTTCGTGGTGCAGCAATGTTAATGGCCAGTAGGAAAGGTTGTGCGAGCTGAGAAAACAGTGCAGGCAACACACCTCACCAGTCCGGGTCACCTTGCAGTGTTGTGACAGCTGTGTTACATTTTGTAAGGTGTAACATCAGCACTTGTCTGTTCGATATAACACCCATACTTGCCTGCAGCTGTCGCTACTTCAAATCACTTCCAACTTTGTGCGTTTATGCCCACATATGTTTGGTGTACTACAATATGAAAGTTATCGTAACATATCACGACCAAGAAGAGCTTCCCAGTCATACAGTTTCAAGTATTTTGATGAATACGGCTAAATATTTATTCTGGGGTCCAATCAGATTCATTACTAGTGATTGCAGTCACAGTAAAATAAGAAGATATTAAATTTTGTTTCTTATATTTAATTATTCAACTATAATTGTGTTGCCAACATTATCTGGTTCTATATCTGGAACAACTTACAATAGGATACGTCTGCTTCACCTGTATGTGGGTGATACAAATCTTGATGATAGAGTAAAAAAAAACTTTCATCTTTAGAATTTGGCCATCAGATGGAGAAGCTTGTTGGGTAAAGCTATGATGGGCAGACTTGTGTAGACATCATGTGTTACATTCTAAATCTCTGACATTTGTCATAAAGAAAGGGCCTCGAATATAATGAAACATCAGCTGAGGATATTATGTTTTGTGGTCCCTTCTTTGCTGTTTGTTGGAAGTCGATTATGTGCTGCGACTTGCCTTCTATTTCTCCCTCCCTTCATTCCATACTTACCCATCACAGCACATTACACACAATACAAGCAATCATGACAGTCATCTAAGGGTTTTTTGTTGCCTTCGAATTAAATTTTGCCGTTATGAATGCGAAACACATGACACGGGCGTAACATTACAAAAAGCGTAGTGTGTTTTCAATTTATTCGTACTGTATAAAATACTCCATCAAGAACCAACAGAAAAGTCAATTATTGAAATTTTTCTAGTAATTATAAGTATGTCTCATGCTGCTGTAACAATAAACAGGCCCCAAAGGTGGCTCATATCTCTTTGTATGACTTTGGCCACCGCGAGGCAGCATTACCTTTCTTTCCGAGCTGGAAGTCTATCTTTCACCTATTATTTTCTTCCTTCCTACTTTCCCGTTTGACGATCTTCTTGGTGCTGATTGTGCTTGTATCCAGCATGTGTTTTGGACAGTCGTTTTCTTACATTCCAATCTTCGCAACTTTTCATTATTTAGTGTATGTACCCTTCCTTTTTGCAATAGTACTACACCCAAAACCCAGCATGGCAGCCATTTCACTGTTTGGGGTTACGTCAAGTATCTGCACCATGCCAGTGATCAAACCATAAACATGCCACACAAGCCAAAGAATATGTGCCGATTGTAGCTGGGGCATGCGGACTGGGTAATGGTTCACTGGCAGGGTATTTTCTGCTGTGGCTGTGTAGCGTCCATGGAGAGAGCCCCCATTCGAAGAGAGTGCTACCATAGCAGAAGATTCACACATAAAATTAATTACACTTTCTTCCACTGGTGGCCGCATGGCTCCAGCAGTCTCTTCTGAAGACTTGTTACATTTTGCAGCGGTATCATCTCAAGATGTTCCATTCCATCACTACACCATGGGAGGCACACAGGACTCTGAGTCAAGGCGAGAAATACTCCTCCTCCCCAATTTTTGGTTTGTTCTAGGGTAGATGGGATTCCTTTTTGAGTCTAAGTTCAAAGCCATTGTTCTTCACTGACCACCTAGAGGACAGGTTTGTGCAAGTGGTAGCGATTTCAAAAATGAAAACGTGTTCTGATCTGCTTGAAACGGCCTGCCCTGCTTAGTATGAGCGCTACTTAACTGCAGCAAGGTGGGCAACATTCCTGTCACTATAACCCCCCGTAAGTCCGAATATGGCGTGGGGTACAAATTTCCAACGAGATCTCCTTTTACAGACCGAAGAGGTGCGTGCTCATTTGAAGCGAAGAGATGTGCATTTAGTCTGTCATGACCAGTGGAGACCATATATTCCTCCCCTCATGCAATGCTACAAATCCATGCGATTTGGACAGATGTCTTCATGTTGCAATGCCAACCCCAACTGTAGGAACAGTGGTCATCAGTTGCACACGAATTCTCCTTGTGCCCTTCCTCCCATCTTTGTCAACTGTGCGGAGCATAGCTCCCCCTGTTAACCAGACTGCACCATTCCCAGATGAGGAAAGAGAATCTAGCAATACAACACTCTTGTCCATCTCACATATCAAGAAGCCAAGAAGAAATACGATCACCTACATCCTACTTGTATGCTGATGGCGATTGCTGCTGCACTGATGACGTCAACCTCTTTAATTAATGTGCCATCGCCTTCCACGTCTTCTATGTCTGACTCTTGGGGCTGTTCAACTGCACCTGCTCCCCTGGTAGTTGTGGGTCCTCCTCCTCCTGGTTCCCCCAGAACCCCTTTGGAGCATCACCTCCATATCCACCAGCGACGTCAGTTTCCAACAGCAAGCAGAAGAAGTGATGCCTTCCTCCGATACCCCTCAGGGGCCCTCAGGATGCTCATTCCCAGGACTCTGCTGACCTGCAACCAGAGGCCAATCAGTGGCTGAAGGAGCCACAGGTTGCAGGTCGTGGGACTTAATGTTCCTTCTCTGTTTCAGAATCTGGGGCAGACAAGCCCTGGCAGAAGTCTCAATCATCTAAGGACAAGAAGAAGTCCTCCAAAAAGAAGAAGATTTTGGCAGCCCTCATGCTGCCAAAGCATGTATGTTCCACCTCTGTATCCGAGGCAGCATTCCTGATGGCCCCTAAGGCCCCAGATCTCAATTCCCACCCTCCACCCACATACATACCCTGATTTGGAACAAATGTGTATTGATGGTGTAACATCACAACCATTGGGAGCAGGCGGCCTTGAGGCATAACCTCTCATTTAGTCTCTTCATGCCCCCACAGGATACTGACACTGTGATCTTCCAGTGGAACTGTAGAGTTTTCCCGCCACTTGGCTGAGTACAACATGTTATGTGTACTTTCCCCTGCTTTCTGCATCCTCCTGCAGGAAAATTGATTCCCATCAATATGGACCCGTATCCCCTGTGGCTACTGGGACTATTTTAAGAATTACATTGACTATGGAAAGAGTGTCATTTAGTGTTTGCACGTATGTTCTGGTCTCTGTCTACAGCTAAAATCAGTATCATTTTTGAGGCTGTAGCTGTTCGTGTGAAGACATCTCTGGAGTTTACCATCTGAGGTCTGTCTCCCTCCCAACGATGAAGTGTCCCAGACCGTGTTGCCTGCGCAATTGACACAGCTGTACCTAAGCAGAAGAGGAAGTAGCCTTTCTGCACTGGCGACCACTAAAAAGTTTAGTATATGTGCCACAAGACCTAGCAAAGCCGAAGCGTATAAATACCTAGCCATCTTAAACTAAAGTCGTTTCTATTAGCAATACTGCTCTACCGCGACATGAAAAATTTGGAAATTTGTTGTAAGGTCTTATGGGACCAAACTGCTGAGGTCATCGGGCCCTCAGCTTACGCACTACTTAATGTAACTTAAAGTAACTTACACTAAGGACAACACACACACACCCATGCCCGAGGGAGGACTCGAACCACCGACGGGGAAGTCGCGCGAACCGCGACAAGACGCCCGAGACCGCTCGGCTACCCCGCGCGGCCTATCGCGGCAGGGTTGTGACACTTGGGTGCCGTTCGGAATACTGTTCATGCATTCGTTGACCGAAGCTCGACTTTGCTTCATGGCAGTGAATCCCGAAACCTTGGGACCTAGATTCGCCTGAGCGAGCACCAGCCCTGGGAAACCGCTTTTCAGCCATCTACGTGGGACAGTGGGTCGCTGCCGTTATGTCACCTGCCTGCCGTCTGCCGGACAACACAGGGTGCGTGAGCCGCGCCACAACACACGCAGCCGCCGCCAGCCGAGACTGCCCGGCCCTGAAGTCCCCGTTGATAAGGTCAGTTGTGTCACAAGTGACAACCTGGCCGAACTGGGCTCTGTTAGCTTTGCAGGGCAATAATACACAAGTAGCTGCAGGATGCCTAAGCCATGCTGCCGCTTCCCGAACTGAGCCGCAGCCGGGAACCATAATAAAGCAATTTAGAATTTCAGCCTGCTTGATTGGCACTGCACCCCATATCTACATCTACCTCTACATACGGTGGACGGCGGAGGATACCTCGCACCACAACTAGCATCTTTTCTGCCTGTTCCACTCCCCAAACAGAACGAGGGAAAAACGACTGCCTATATGCCTCTGTGTGAGCCCTTCTCTCTTATCTTATCTTTGTGGTCTTTCCGCTTAATATAAGTTGGCGGCAGTAAAATTGTACTGCAGTCAGTCTCAAATGCTGGTTCTCTGAATTTCCTCAGTAGCGATTCACGAAAAGAATGCCTCCTTTCCTCTAGAGACTCCCACCCGAGTTCCTGAAGCATTTCCGTTACACTCGCTTGATGATCATACCTACCAGTAACAAATCTAGCAACCCGCCTCTGAATTGCTTCTATGTCCTCCCTCAATCCGACCTGATAGGGATCCCAAACGCTCAAGCAGTACTCAAGAATAGGTCGTATTAGTGTTTTATAAGCGGTCTCCTTTACATATTAACCACATCTTCCCAAAATTCTACCAATGAACCGAAGACGACTATCCGTCTTCCCCACAACTGCCATTACATGCTTGTCCCACTTCACATCGCTCTGCAATGTTACGCCCAAATATTTAATCGACGTGACTGTGTCAAGCGCTACACTACTAACGGAGTATTCAAACATTACGGCATTCTTTTTCCTATTCATCTGCATTATGTTACATTTATCTATGTTTTGGGTTAGCTGCCATTCTTTACACTAATCAGAAATCCTGTCCACCAGCTCTTACAATATTATCCCTGTGTTTTAATGTTATGACTGTAACCTACAGTAAATAGAAACCAGTTTTACAGATACAGTCTTTACTGGTCATCCGATACTAATATGTCTTGAATCACTGGATCCATGTAGCCAAGCAAAATTTAAAATCCACATGAAAACAATCAAAATACACTGATGAGAAATAAAAAAAAATCATAACACCGAGAACGAGTTGTGCGACACAAACGGAAGTTGGTGGGCGTGTTTCTGCATCTGAAAGATCCAGATTTTACACAAGTCGCGTAACAGCGGTGCTAGTAATGCCACAATCTTTGGGATTGGGAGCGACGAGTTGATGTTAATCAAGAATGCTTTTAAGGCGACAGTATCAACATCTCACTTGAGATTTAACGAGGTAGTGTGATAGGGCTCTGAGAAGCTGGACATTCCTTCTGCGTTACTGCAGGAAGACTTGGCAGCTATATACATCGTTGCTGGCAGCAGTAGTCATGAGAATGTACGGTCGCAAGAGTGACCATGCTCCAGACAGCCACTTGGCACTACCGAGAGGGAAGACCATCGTGATCGGCATATGGTTCTGATGCATCGTACTGCATCTGCAGCACCAATTTGAGCAGCAGTTGACACCACAGTGACACAGTGAAGTGTACCTTCAAGGACAGCTCCGAGCCAGACGCCCTGTACTGTGCATTCCACTGACTCCAAACTACTGCCATTTGTGACTTCAGTGGTGTCAAGCGAGCTCTCAGTGGAAGACAGGGTCGAGGTCTGTTGTATTTTCTGATGAAAGATGATTCTGTCTCGGTGCCAGTGATAGGTATTAGGAGGAGGCCTGTCGAGCGCCTGCTACCAACCTGTCTGCGAACTAGACGCACTAGATCTACGCCAGGAGTTATGGTCTAGGATGAGATTTTTCGTACGACAGCAGGAGCTCTCTCCTGGTGATTCCACGCATTCTGACTGCAAAATTGTACGTCAAGCTGCTAATTCGACCAGTTGTGCTGCCGTTCATGAACTTCATTCCAGTGGGTGTTTTCCAGCAGGATAACGCTCGCCGACATACAGTGTCGACATGTTGCCCTGGGCCGTCTGATCACCACAACTTTCACCAATCGAGCACATAGGGGACATCATCGGACGAGAACACCAGCATCATTCACAAACAGCATTAACCATTCCTATGTTGATCGACCAAGTGCTACAGGCATGGAGATCCATCCCACAGACTGACAATTGGCACCTGTACAACACAATACATGCACGTTTGCACGCTTGGATTCAACAATCTGGCGGTTACACCGGTTATAAATGTACTAGCATATCATGCCTGCAATGACTTATCTCGCTCCTAGATTAACCTATGTGCTTGCAATGTATTCCAGACATTTCATTACTCTACACTAGCTATTTTTTGGTGCTGCGCTTTTTTCCGTCGGTGTAGAGGGAACTGACACTGGACATTCCAAAAGTTCAGCATCTGTCAAAAGATGCAATAAACGACACTTGAAAATAACACATATAAGATCAGAATTTTCCTCGTGGCATAGGACACAGCAGCACAGATATCCTGTGAAAATGTTTAAATGTCTATCGAGCATTACTGACAGTCAGCATTTTGGCAGCGCATCAGGGTAAGATGACGAATTTGGCAGAGTCTATCGGAGTGAAACGTTGCCATAAGCAGAGTAGTGGCAATGACGACTAGAAGACATTGAAGTTATTCTGTCACTGAATTGACAAGCCCAATTGTTGATGTGCAGAATGTGTTTCCTTGGAGCCCCAAGAAGTGCTGCACAATTTATGGATGATGTTGTTTCCTGTCCTCATTTTGCCTGTAGTCTTTGTCAGGTGCCCCTTGTAAGATAGCATCCTGTCCAGTGTAACTCCTAGATATTTGGGGCAATTGTTATTGTTAAGGCGTTTCCCTGCGAAGATAACATTGAGCTCTCTTCTTGCTGAGTGGTTTCAAAGATGGAAGCACGATACCTCAATCTTGTTCAGGTTGGGTTGCAATCTCCATTTGCAACTTCAGATCAGAGCACAGGAAGTCTTCACTGGCCTCAAACGATTTGTATTGTGCAGCTAGGGCCAAGTCATCCGCCTAGCCAAACTTCCTAGATACGACCTATTATTGAACATTTTGAACATTTCTAACATTTATTGGCCATGAGCTCCACACCAAATCAATAAGCTCAAACGGTTATGATTAACCTGAGGATATTGAAATTTGGAACACCAGAGACCATAGTAAGGGACGATGGCACTAAACTATATGTCCAAGTTATAGATGCAGTCATGTCAGCTATTCACACATAAAGAAGTTATGAAGTAGTGCACTAAAGCCATAGTCAAACAGTAGGACTGAAAGTGTGCACTGAACGATAGGAAAAATGCTACATTATTGTGTAAACAACAGCTATAATGATTGGAACACTATACCGCCATATGTAGTGGCAGCAAGTAATTCAAAGATCATCGAAATTCTTAGTTTACACACTATGATGTTGCTTTTGGCCGAAAAATGCCCTCCCCTTTCGAATTGTGCAAACCCACCACTGGATTAAATATATCCTGCATTCGAAATATTGCTGAGGCGTTAAAAACTTTCTCGTGCCACGCTAAAAAGATGAACGCAATGGCTCCAGAATGGCATGGAGGCACAATATCAGAAATGCAAAATTTCCAAAGTTCCATATCAGGTAATGGGTAATGTTATCTAACCATAACATGTAGAAAGGAAAATGAAAGAAATTCATGTTACCAAGGTGGTCGAGTTGATGTCTCTCTTTCATGTGAAACTACAGCTTTTGATATAAGGCACAGTGGTGCATGTCAAAAGAATTTTTCCATTTCAGGGTGAACCTCAATTGCCAGGAGCTGTTTCTGAAGGGGGAAGGGAAGTAGTTGGAGGAAATAGGAGGAACAAAGGTAAAACTAGGTAAGAGAAGTAAAATGTACCTGACGTTATCCGACTCATCCCTATGTACCAGCCGGCCGCGGTGACCATGCGGTTCTAGGCGCTGTAGTCCAGAACCGCGCGACTGCTACGGTCGCAGGTTCGAATCCTGCCTCGGGCATAGACGTGTGTGATGTCCTTAGTTAGGTTTAAGTAGTTTAGGGGACTGATGACCTCAGATGTTAAGTCCCATAGTACTCAGAGCCATTTGAACCATTTGAACCTATGTACCTAGGATGCAAAAAGTACAGGCAAACTAACAAAGAATTTCCTTATCCCATAGGGCGTGATCCAGACCTAACCCAGAACCAGTCCACAGAGAATAGATGGTAGCAGCTCCTGCTCTGGTCGTGGAATGCAAGGCAAAAGGGGACTGTGAGAACAGGGGGGATCATTGGAGTGGTATTCTTAAGCCTTCTTGGTAGGTATAAATCGGTAGAAACAGTACATCACGACTTGGGCATTTTCAAGGACTGTCTAGCTAAAGTTAACGTCCAGTTAACCACCATAGGGCACTTACGCATTACTGCAGAAAGTATCACCACAGAGGTGAAGGAACACTCCACCATGCTGTAAATACCACAATACTCTTATCACCACAACAGTTTTTAGAAGGGCTACTTGAATACTGAGCCGAATTAACAACACCATCAGTATTATTAGCAGCAGTAGGGGAAGAATCTTTAAAACTGCACTCTATATAACCATCATCACTAGTATGCAACCGAGCGAGGTGGCGCAGTGGTTAGACACTGGACTCGCATTCGGGAGGACGACGGTTCAATCCCGCGTCCGGCCATCCCGATTTAGGTTTTCCGTGATGTCCCTAAATCAGTCCAAGCAAATACCGGGATGGTTCCTCTGAAAGGGCACGGCCGACTTCCTTCCCCATCCTTCCCTAATCCGATGAGACCGATGACCACGCAGTCTGGTCTCCTTCCCCAAATCAACCAACCAACCAACCAACTAGTATGCAAGAAGGAATAAGACTGTGGGTTCAAGTACAGATACCACTGACGTGGAAGAATTGCTGGTTTGAGTGTTTCACCATCCACACCTACCCAACACCAGGGGAAATCTTGTAGAAATTTGTCTGCTTATAAGTAAACAAAATACTATTGGTATTACCCAATAGAAAGTCACTAGCTTTACTCTCCACAAAAGACTTAGTGCAATGCTGGCCTGGACAAGGCACTATGCTCCACTAAACGGGTACACGAAGACATTGTGTCATTTCGGTCCAATAAGTCTGCAGCCAACTGCCCCAAGGAGGTCATTACAAGTGAAACCGAATTCTTTTGAAAGATAGGGCCACATTGGCCATACTCAGTAACAAAACCAGAAGTCATCATTTGCACCTTCTGTGAACAAGGGTACTTTGGTGGAACACAGAAAACAGAACTACAAGGACAAAGGTTGTTGACAAATGGTACAGCCGGCCGAGGTGGCTGAGCGGTTCTAGGCGCTACAGTCTGGAACCGCGCAACCGCTACGGTCGCAGGTTCGAATCCTGCCTTGGGCATGGATGTGTGTGTGATGTCCTTAGGTTAGTTAGGTTTAAGTAGTTCTAAGTTCTAGGGGACTGGTGACCTCAGAAGTTAAGTCCCATGGTGCTCAGAGCCATTTGAACCATTTTTGAACAAACAGTACACCGTGCGACATTTCAGGAATGCTTTCTAATTACCTGCCACCATCAATGGAACAACAGCTCTAAACACCAACTACTCGGTAGGCTATCTGCCAGATATACCCTTCGAGATCCTTCTTGCTTCACTGGATTAGATGATGGCCACACTAAATGGTCGTGTAACGATATAACACCTGCTCACCCATATAAAAAAATATTGGACTAAACATCACCACAGACGTCTTACCACAGGAACTTACACATCAGCTGCTTGCACCATAGTAATAATAATACGTATTGTGTACTACCACTTCAGGTGTACAGCTGCCCAGATCCGACCCCAACACTGCTTTAACATGCAGTTATCTCGGCAGCTGTGAACCACGTCAGTGAGCGAAGCAGACTGATGAAAGTAAAAAAACAAAGAACCTACATACTCCATTTTCGAGCTTGGTGAGAGTGAGACAGTTGTATTTGGGTTTTATTTTTTGATTATGTCTAATACTTCATGTGTGTTATACTGATTGTTCCTAACTATTTGTATGATTGTACTAATTTCTTTTCCATAGTTTCTCTTGTTGAGTGGAATCCTGTTTATACTGTGCAGACTGATGAAAGTAAAACAAAAGAAAGGAGGACCTACATTGTCCATTTTTGAGCATGGCGAGAGTGGGACAGTTGTATTTGTGTTTGTATTTTTTTATTATGTCTTATAGTACATGTGTGTTATACTGATTGTTCCTAACTATTTGTATGATTGTACTCATTTCTTTTCCGTAGTTTCTCTTGTTGAGTGGAATCCTGTTTATACTGTGCAGTATGTGTGTTAGTGCCAAAGGCTTCTGATTGCAAGGATAACTGGTTGTGGAATGTGTTACTGTGTTTGTGGCTATTGGTTTTTTGAAAATGTCAAAGGAATGTTTACCATTTGCTTTTATTATTGTTATATCAAGAGAATTTATTGGATTTTCTTTTTCTTTTTCAAGTGTGGACATTATGTTCTGACGTTCTTTGTTGATTTCAGAGTGAAGTTCGTCTATTTGGCATTTGGCTCATCTATAAGACAAATAATGTCACCTAGAGATCTGTACAAATATATGATAGCTGTATTTTCAGATGTCTGGTTTTCCAAATGGCTGATAAAAATGTTGGCTAGATTTCCTGTACAATTTGAGCGCATTTGTTGTTTCTGTTATTGCTTCTGTGGAGAGCCAGCTGTGGGACGTGAGATTTTGCTCTATGATTTCAAAATCTAAATGTTTTCTATGTTGAACGAGATCAGTGAAGCAGTGAGCGGGGTTTCTATGATCTGTATGTGTTCTATGATGTCTCCTGTGTTTGTCACTGTTGTGTTGTTTTCTGTTTCACAGCGTTTTGTGACTATTTTTTGGAAATGTTTGACCTAGCGATATGATTGGTCTTCTCTGAAATTGATAATTGCTCTCACTGGCTAGTTGTGTTTGTATGTAATTGGTTGGTTATGGAGTGTCAGTGCTTGTGGGTTCTTGTGTGTTATGTACTACTACGGTTTATTGGTGAATACATGTCAGTGTTTCTGTGTGTTCTCTTCAGGTTTGTCTGAAATAGTGTAGCTATGTTTGTTTTCCGTTTTTGTATGGTACTGGCTAGCACCAACACTCCTGCTGCAGCCAGTCAGTAATACACAAACACGGTACACCAAAGCGAGTAGTTACCAATTTCTGGAAAACCCCAATATGTTATATGAGGAAACATCTCCCAAAAATAATTACAAAACACTATAAAACAGAAGACAACAGAACAGAGATAAACACAGCAGACCTAACAGAACACATAAAGAACATGGAGGTACCATACACAGCGACATGGAAAACATGTACTCTTCCATTCCTATCAGAGAACCAATAGAATTCATAGAACAAAATCTCACATCGTACAGCAATCTCAATAACAGAAATAACAATTGTACTCAAACTGATTTCTACACAAAACTACTTCCAATTTGAGGTCGAAAGTTATCTGCAAAGTAACATCCATGAGATACAAAACATTAGCAACGCTAGCCAACATTTTTATCAGTCATTTAGAAAATCAGATATATGAAAACAAAGCCACTGACGAAATGTTTAAAGCCGTATATTGGTACAGTTATACAGACAAATGAAAAAAATAAATGAACTCCACTTTGAAATCAACAAAGAACGCCAGAATATAAGTTTACACTTGAAAAAGAAAGTATGTGTGTGGAGGTAGAGAACAAGTAGATGTGTGAAGGAAGATGAGATGGATCACACAGTTCATCGTCATCAGATGTTCAACGTTTTCCTTCATGCTACATAGATGGTCCCAGTCCATATCAGTAAACTGCACTTTAGCAATGTATTTAACATTCTCGATATCTATTACTATTTTGCTGTCACTATAAGATGCTACAACTACATTTACACATTTACAACTGATGGCTATCAAATGACGGATAGTGGTAAAAAGATGTATTCTGGAAGCAATTAGCGGCATCTTGATGAGTGATGGTGCAGACGTTGGAGATAGGGGAAACTTAGTCTTTGGAAATAATTGTTTGACATGCTCTGATGTATCAGGCAGTCTGTCTGCTGATTTCTGCTCCATTGCATCAGAACTGTCGTATTATGATGGAGGCAGCGGCAGGTCACACAACTACCACAGCGCAGATAAGAAGGCTTGTGAGCCCAGACGTGCCAATATGGACTGCTGCGAACAGGTTATCAGCAGTGGGACTACAGACATGGACAACTCTAGCCCATCTTCCAATCACGCCACAGCACTAACATGCACAGGTCGACTGGTGCTGTCAGAGAATCACTTGGGAGATGAAATGGCTCGCTGTGGTCTTCAGTGTATGGTTGCATCTACATTTATACTCCGCAAGCCACACAACGGTGTGTGGCGGAGGGCACTTTACGTGCCACTGTCATTTCTTGTTCCAGTCGCGTATGGTTCGCGGGAAGAACGACTGCCGGAAAGCCTCCGTGCGCGTGCATTATGAATGATGATTCTGGCTGCAGGCAGGTGATGGACGTTTACGCATGTGACATAGACCTAGAGAGCACTGTCTCGTAGAGTGCGTTCATCTAAGACACACTGGTCCCACAGCAGGCCTTACGGTCTCGGATGCAATAAGCTACAGCTCTCGTTCACCTTTGGTGTTTATGGAGGGGACGCTAGCCACCCTCGGTATGTAAAGAATGTTGTTAGACCTGTTCTTTTGCCGTTCTTGCAACAGAAAGGTGATGTGTTGTCCCAACAGGATAATGCTCGCCCACACGCGTTCGTAAAATTCAATGTGCTCCGCAAGGTATGCAGCAAATTCCCTGGCCAGCACGATCTCTGGACTTGTCTCCATTCGAGTATGTGTGGAATGTAATGGAATATGAAATCACTTGTGCAACTCGTCAACTACAACTCTTAGAGAACTACATGAACAGGTCGTGCAGACGTGGAATTATGCTTTCACCATCAGTGTGTTCGACTGGACGCCAGAGTCGGCGCCTGCATTCTCTTCTATGGTGGCTTTATCAAATACTATGAAGGGCGTTTTAGTATGTATCGATAACTGGTACCCAAGAACCGCTTATGGGATTGATCTGTAAATGTAATCATTTCAAGTATTCATTATACACTGTTGCAACAATAAATCCTGAGTGAACTGGAAATCTCTAAAAGGGGTTAATAATTTTATCCGACAGTGTACTTACGTTTGACTCTGAAAATCAGTTTTTTATTCTATATAGATGTGGCAGATCTCTGTTACGATCTACCTTTCACTATGGTACACAGAGGATGAGTGCTGAGTCCATTTGATGGCTAGCAAGTCTGGACACTGCAAATGAGCAGTCACTCTTATAGGCACACGGAATGCTAGAATAAATCATAGGCATGGAAGTCTGTAATTGGGGCTTCTTTGAGGGTATACGTCCTCAACCGTGAGGGAGCCAGTGGTTAAGATTAGAAGCTGCCAGTAAGCCAATTCATGTTATCGTAGTGTACGTAATCATAATATTTAATGTGATGGTTAAAGGTTTTCTTTTACATAAACGCTGTTCAAAAAATGTGTCAGATATTCCTACAGGAGGTAATATTGCTCATAACTATTTCTTGTTATGGTATATCTGGAAAGCAATACATTTTAAGACATGAGCCAAACTGTCCTATCATTCCCATTTGTCTGTTACATAGAAGAAGACACTAGGCAGTTCTGCATGTTGTTACCACCCATCCTGACACATCCTTCAGCTCTTCTTTGCACTGAATCACACACACTCTCTATCAAATACACCTGGCTCCATTTGGAAAGCATCACATGCATTGGTCACATCCACCAGTAATGTCTGCATATTCTCGAAGTGCTGGCGAAAACCAGTACCTTTCAGTGTTTTCATAGCAATAAGTTGAATGGATTCAGCTCCAGTGAATGGCGAAACCATCCTACAGGACCTCCTCAGCCAATCAATCGCCCACAGAATGTTACAGTGAAGCACTGTCGCGCGGTCTGTAGAAAATGAGGTAGAACCTCATTCCGTGTAAACTGCAGTAGTTGGCCTTCCGCAAGGGTAACGTTCTCTAGTCGTGCTGTAATTCATCACGCAGAAATCTGTGATACACAGGACCTATTAATCTCTTTGGTAAAGTGTATGGACCCATGAGTCTATTACTGACTATTGCTGCCAGTACATTGATACTGAATCGATCCTAATCCATGGCCTCCATGACTAGTCGAGGGTTTGCATCTGCCGACATTTGCCAGGCCTTGCCGCAGTGGTAACACCGGTTCCCGTCAGAGCACCGAAGTCAAGCGCTGTCGGGCTGGATGGGTGACCACCATCCAGTCTGCCGAGCGCTGTTGCGGCAAAGCGGGGTGCACTCAAGCCTTGTGAGGCAAACTGAAGAGCTACTTGATTGAGAAGTATCGGCTGCGGTCTCGGCAACTGACATACAGCCGAGAGAGGAGTGGCTGACCACATGCCCCTCCATATCGGGATCCAGCGACGCCTATGGGCTTAGAATAACACGGCTAACGGTCGGTACCGTTGGGCCTTCATGGCCTCTTCGGGAGGAGTTTAGTCTACACATGTGCCAGGGCATGCACAGAGTACTGCAACAGTAAGACGACCTACACCAGTAAGTAATACACGTTACTCGTCACAGGTAAAGTGCCTCATATTTCCACAGGTATTGGTTTCCAGGTATATCATTATGGGAGCTCAAATGGCTCTGAGCACTATGGGACTCAACTGCTGAGGTCATTAGTCCCCTAGAACTTAGAACTAGTTAAACCTAACTAACCTAAGGACATCACAAACATCCATGCCCGAGGCAGGATTCGAACCTGCGACCGTAGCGGTCTTGCGGTTCCAGACTGCAGCGCCCTTAACCGCACGGCCACTTCGGCCGGCGTTATGGGAGCTTTTCTTCTAGTTTTAATCAGTACTATAGGATACTTTGTTTACAAGCCCTTTATAAGTTATATTTATGTATTTATTTTTGCCTAAATTTATTTGTATATGCAGACTGAAGTGTCAAATGAAAATTTATACCAAGGCCAGGACTCGAACCCAGGTCTCCAGCTCACTAGGCAGATGTGCTAACCAGTACGCCACCCTGGCACAGTAACGTTGCACAACTGCGCGATCTGCCCTAGCACACCTCTCTCCTAATCTAAATTCCCATTCACACGTCAGCCATTCACACGTACTCCCCCTAATCTCAAACAGCATTGCAGGGGCTCTCCAGCTGGGCTGGAATAGCACCACAGCTCAAGTGGCCAGAGACGTGAATGGTTATTTGGACTGAGGAAGGAGGCAAGCTTGGGTAGTCAGTGGCAGTTGTGCAAAGCCTCTGTGCCAGGGTGGCGTACGGCTTAGCGCATCTGCCTAGTGAGCGGGTGACCTGGGTTCGAGTCGTGGCCTTGCTACAAATTTTCATCAGATGCTTCAGTCTGCATATATACATCACAGATGTTGAACCTTAAAAAGGTTTCACCAGTTATTGTAAATGCATCGCTGGCCGCTGTGGCCGAGCGGTTCTATGGGCTTCAGTCCGCTACGGTCGCAGGTTCGAATCCTGCCTCGGGCATGGATGTGTATGATGTCCTTAGGTTAGTTAGGTTTAAGCAGTTCTAAGTCTAAGGGGATTAATGACCTTAGGTGTTAAGTCCCATAGCGCTTAGAGCCATTTGAACCATTTGTAAATGCATCAGCTACATTGCAAATCAGAAAGTTGATGTTTGGTCTCAGTGCTATATATCTTTCTGTAGCTATGTTCAAATACGTCGGGCATTAGATTCCACGTGGTGAGTGTCGAGATGGTAAGCAGTAATAAATAAATACGTATAGAAACGCCTGAAGAAACATGAGGGCTCTCTTCAACATCGGACTGAGGCCGTCATGAAGGGTAGAGGCAGTGTTGAGCGCATTTAGTGAGAAGCCCTCGGTGTTCGCTAATTATTTGTCCAGGTTACGTTCCGGTTCTGTGCGGCTCCGATATCACAGTTTTTTGTTTTAATAGAGGTGGAGCCCCTCCACGCCCACACCGGCGTGATGCCCAACTCAAAAAGTCTACTGCCATCTCTGTATAAGGGATAGTTTTCACTAAAGTGACCGAGCGAGGTGGCGCAGTGGTTAGAACACTGGACTCGCATTCGGGAGGACGACGGTTCAATCCCGTCTCCGGCCATCCTGATTTAGGTTTTCCGTGATTTCCCTAAGTCGTTTCAGGCAAATGCCGGGATGGTTTCTTTGAAAGGGCACGGCCGATTTCCTTCCCCATCCTTCCCTCACCCGAGCTTGCGCTCCGTCTCTAATGACCTCGTTGTCGACGGGACGTTAAACACTAATCTCCTCCTCCTCCTCACTAAAGTGAAGTGATGTGGATACTGCGATGTTTGCGTACGTCTGGTTAAGGTTAACCATTAATACTCGCTCATCTGGAGATAGATTGGGTCGAAAGTCGAGAACGATGGGTAGCGGTTTGAAGGGCAGAGGAAAAAAAGTGCCAAGGCAAGAGCCAAGGGGAAAAATCTTCTACGATAGTTAGGTCGGGTCTTGTTGCCTGCGACAGGTCATGCAAGCGTAGGCTTCGTTAGTAGTGGGTATCATGCATGTCGGTACCTTTAACGTTATGCGGTGCTGTTACTCGCGGCTTCCGCTGGCTGACGTCATACATCAGATGCACAGAGTAGCGTAATGTTGGCGATTTGTTTGTGCGTCAGTGTGCGAGTTCGTCGGTTTCCCTGCTTTAGCCTGTTGGTCGGCTTTAATAGCAGCTGGCATATCTAGTCAACATTGCTGATTGCAGGGGTTGCCGACGTTTGTCGCTTGTTGGTGTAAGTTAGCTTGCCACGGGTGGTTATGACCTAGCTATTAGTGTCTTTGGCCACGATATCACAGGACTCGTTCGGTTTTTTAAGCGATTAATTCCACGAAAACGTATCTCACAGCAGCTCGAAGAAATATGTTTCAAAGAAGCTGCGCTGCTGCGTTCGGAGAGGCGAATGAGTCGATTCGGCTGACTGCCTGTTGCCACGGACTCTGTGCTGCCGCTTGAGCCGTCGCGTTGTGGAGACTCAAAAATGGTTCAAATGGCTCTGAGCACTATGGGACTTAACATCTGAGGTCATCAGTCCCCCGGACTTAGAACTACTTAAACCTAACCAACCTAAGGACTTCACACACATCCATTTAATTATCATTTCATTCTAGCGAAAGCTGCATGGGCATTGACGGTAACTGTTCTTTCGGGAACAGATACTACCTTATATATAGTGTGTAAGTCTTGGGACCGATGACCTAAGGAGTTTGGTCCCTTAGGAATTCACACATATTTGAACTAACAAGAGCTATTTTCATAAACCGGAAATTTGTGGTAAGGTCTTATGGGACCAAACTGCCTTGGTCATCCGTCCCTAAGCTTACACACTACTTCATCTAACTTAAACTAACTTACACCAAGGACGAAACACACACCCAAGCTCGAAGGAGGACTCGAACCTCCGACGGGGGAAGCCGCGCGGACCGTGAGAAGACGTATCAGACCGCGCGGCTACCCAGCGTCGCTTATTTTCACATTTAATAATATTAGTACACAAGTACAGATTAGGCAGGTTGAGGACTGTATAAACATTTTATTTACTATATCGAGTCGTATTCCATGAAGCATATCAACCAATAAAAGCAATTTCAATAATATGATAAAGCTCAAGCATCAAAGAGTAAACAGCTTCTTCAAAGAGAAAATTTTAAGTGTCCCTATGTCACGTTATATTCTTCAAATTAGATAAAACTTTATATCATGGTATCTCTTTTTTTCTTAATCCGATTTTGATGAAGTGAAGCCAGCATGTTGGCTCATGCTATGCTCAAGTTACCTTTTAAAACACCATGAAAATTCATTTAGTAGTTTTGGAGATCGGTGTGTTCAAACACACATGGTGGTTCCAGATAAAACTGGAAATCACGATATTTTATGCTGGATAACCTCATCCCGTGACGCCTGGGGGCTGAGGATGACACGGGGGCCGGTCGGTACCGTTGGGCCTTCCAAGACCTGTCTGGACGGAGTTTGGTTTTAGTGTAGTTGAACGTGGAATTCCACACTGTACATTTTGTCGTCCCCTGAGAGAACGTCTGTACGTCAGTTAACTTTCCCAATTGTATCTCGAACTGTGGCTTGAATTAGCTCTCATTCGTCTTCGCTCCGCTTTTATGCATTCTTTATAGGTGGGTTTCACACACTTTCACATTAGTGTACAGAATGATGAAAAAAATTAATGTAACTTTCTTGATAACAGTGAATGAAATGAATGTTTTAAATTTTGTCCTATAGTAGACGATCTTGCTAATAAAATAATAAGTCTGCTTCATTCGTAACGATTACGCTTTGTGATTTAGGAATTCGTGTAATTATCTGTATTGGATATCTTTTCTTTCCGTGATATGCTTTTGGTAAAACACTACCTGTATCTTGCTCCAAACTACGCTTAAGTTATCTACGAAAAACCCCTGAAAAATGGTACTGTAGTTTTGGAGATTAGCGTGTTCAAACCGTTTTATTTTTCCTATAGAACATATAAATTACCATAGGAATCTGGTGACTAATATTACTTGTTCAATGTATAGAATTCAGTGTGGAAGCTCTATAACTGTACCGTCTCGTTTGCTTGGTCACAGTAGTTCGACAACTTTTTACCAACAGAAAGAAGTAAGTTGCTGCCACCGATGTGCTTCTTCGCTACTGGTGTTTTGTAAAGTAAATCCGAGTGATAAGTGGAGTTCTTGCGTTGAGACTCCCCCCAGCCGTAGCCGGCACGTGTTCCTCGTCCTCAGTGTGGCTCCGCCTGCAAGAAACACCGTGGGGCAGGATGGGTGGAACATATGGGGAGACAGAGGCAGCCTTCCACTTGCGGCTCGACTCGGTAGCGACAGCTGAAGTCAACTACTTTATTGCTCGACTGTTTACCGAAGCGGTCGCTAACACGCTCTGTACACCGGAGCAACTCAAGTTGCAGTTCAGCGACGCATGAATGATCTTTAGTGCATCGCTATCCAATACAGAAAACTACACGAATTCCTAAATCACAAAGCGTAATCGTTACGAATGAAGCAGACTTATTATTTTATTAGCAAGATCGTCTACTATAGGACAAAATTTAAAACATTCATTGCATTCACTGTTATCAAGAAAGTTACATTAATTTTTTTCATCATTCTGTACACTAATGTGAAAGTGTGTGAAACCCACCTATAAAGAAAGCATAAAAGCGGAGCGAAGACGAATGAGAACTAATTCAAGCCACAGTTCGAGCTACAAATGGGAAAGTTAACTGACGTACAGACGTTCTCTCAGGGGACGACAAAATGTACAGTGTGGAATTCCACGTTCAACTACACTAAAACCAAACTCCGTCCAGACAGGTCTTGGAAGGCCCAACGGTACCGACCGGCCGCCGTGTCATCCTCAGCCCCCAGGCGTCACGGGATGAGGTTATCCAGCATAAAATAAAGAATATGGCAAGTTTAGTTTTTGCCTCGTGCAGGGGAACGTGGCCAATCAGATGCGACATCGCTTTACGTTACACGCAGAACATAGGTTAGTATTTAGTGGATTTTCTTTCTCGTAGAGTACATGATATGAATATAAGCTGTTTCAGAGCGTCAGCAATCTGATGATCTCACGGGAACTTCATTAAAATCGGATTAAAAAAAAAAAAGAGATAACATGATTTAAAGTTTTATCTCGTTTGAAGAATATAACGTGACATAGAGACACACATAAATTTTACTCTTTGAAAAAGTTTTTTACTCTGTGACGCTTCAGCTTATCACATTTTTGAAAGTGCTTTTATTTGTTGATATATACAATGCGATATGATTCGATACAGTGAATACAATGCTTATACAACCCTCAACGTGCCTAATCTGTGCCGGGCGCTGTGGCTGAGCGGTTCTAGGCGCTTCAGTCCGGAACCGCGCTGCTGCTACGGTCGCAGTTTCGAATCCTGCCTCAGGCATGAATGTGTGTGATTTCCTTAGGTTACTTAGGTTTAAGTAGTTCTAGATCTAGGGGACTGATGACCTCAGATGTCAAGTCCCATAGTGCTTAGAGCCATTTGAACCGTTTGAACCTAATCTGCACTTGTGAACTAATATTATGAAATGCGAATGAGCTCTGTTACGTTTTCACGACTAAAATACTGAATCGATTTCGATGAAATTTGATATAGAGATAGCTTTAACTTGAGAAAGAACATAGCCTACTTTGAAAAGTAAAAAAATAAAAAAGTCAACTGCTACGAATGTGAAGTAGGTGGTACAGCAGTGAACATTATTACGTCTCTTGCATAATGTCCATACTGTACGATCCTGACTTAATTCAGTAGCACGATGGATTGATGTGCACTCCTGACCGTGCTCCTCTGCATGCAGTGGTCAGAGGTCAGCAGTGGCACCGTCGTTGCTGCTGCGGAGCAGGAGTGGGGGGGGGGGGGGGAGGGGGCAGTACATCACGTGCTGTCCTTACCACCAGAACAGGCAGATAAATGAGGGCAGCTGACATTATTACGTGTACAACAGCCTACTTACCCACCATCACTCACAATAACAAGACTATTGACATGCGAGCACAGCTGCCAGTAACAGCTAGTCTACTCACAACTGCTGATAGAAGCTGCAACTAGTCAGATGCTCAGTTAACACCGCTTTAACATCTATTGCTGGATAAATGCCTCCTCCACACTTTTACATCGCTCCTGCGTACTATACGTGTCCAGTGCACCAGAATGTTCTGTATTTTCAGTACAGAAAAAATCCATTCCTATACATGATGAATGATGGTGTAAGTCTTGGCAGATGGTTGTGTCTAACAGTTCTGGAGATTACAACACAGCATGCCCAGAGAACGATCACTTGAACATTACTGCTGTTTTACGGACTTTAAGAAAAGACACATCATTAACATGGCCGACATGAGAGCGTCAAACCTGCAGATCGGACAGACAGTTGTTTCTTGTAAGATGACTGCAAGACTGGTGGTGGCGAGATGGTCTCAGCACAACAGCGTGGCAAGAAGAGAAGCGTGAGTGCACCCACAACAACTACACTACAAGAAGAACGTGGAACAAATGGAGGACAACAGTTGAAGTCCAGATGGAGATTACAGGCAGAGTGTCACCACGAACCACTGGGATCAGGTGGAAGCTGGTTGCCATGCGGATTCTGTATGGACACCATAGCACAGATAACAGGGATTTGCGTAGTGTAACGCCAGAATCAACCGGGACACTGAGTGGCGTTATGTGATATCCGGCATTCTCGCTTATGTCAGATCGACACCAACATGCCCGAGGACTTGGTGAGAGGTCGCACGAAGCAGCGAAAAATTGATTCAAGTGGCTCTGAGCACTATGGGACTTAACATCTGAGGTCATCAGTCCCCTAGAACTTAGAACTACTTAAACTTAACTAACCTAAGGACATCACATCCATGCCCGAGGCAGGATTCGAACCTGCGGCCGTAGCGGTCGCGTGGTTCTAGACTGAAGCGCCTGGAACCGGTCGACCACAGTGGCCGGCCGAAGCAGTGATTTTCGAAAACAGAACCTCTCCACATCTTGGCATCGTGATATGGGGAGGACGTTAGATAACAGTTGGAAGCAGGATCAATGTTCGCTAGTATGTGACAACAATGGTAAAACTTTTGCCATATCCTTGATGACCAGAGTTCCTAATGGCACACTCCAGCAGCATAAAGCAATTGGAAACTGCACAGTTTACAGCATAAAAGTCTTGAGGAATGAACTGATCCTTGGCTGGCTTTCCAGGTTCCCTGATTTTTCACTCATAGAGAATTTCTGGAATGTGATGGGAAGATGAATAGTGTGCTTCCAGAACAGTTTTTAGCCAGCAGACTTTATGAACTGGCACATCAGGTGTGTCAAGCAAGAAGAAAAATCCTGAAGATGACATTTTGAGGTTGTTTGCTTCCAAGCCATAACGAATACAAGAGCATATCCCTGACAATGGGTAGATAGCAGTTCCGAATGGAATGAAAGTTTAATCATTTAATACCCGTTACATGATGAACATCTCCACAACGTTTGATAAATATCGAATAGGTGCTCCGTGGTGTATCTGTTTTTGTCCATGTATTACGTCGTCGTCTCGGTCAGTTCTCAGCTTCTAGTTTCCATAGCCCACCCACCATTCATTCTCCTGGCTAGATGTCTGTCCACCTCCGTTTCACTTTCAATGCAGTCACAGTTACGTATCACAGTCTAGTCTGTTCCCTGGCCAATATGTGTCGTACCGCCGCGCCTAGTAATTTCGAACTTGCTTCTCCCCATTGTTTACTACGAAAGCCTCAACTGTTTTTACTATAATGGTAATTCACACCTGCCTGCGATTGATTCTTTACTCATGGAATGCAATATGTCTGTATAGCTACCTAAAATTAGTGAATCATATACAGGCGCCAGATTAATGCAACTCTATGAGTCCTCTGCAAGAGTAAATACCCACATAAATCGGAACAGAAATACTCTGGATAAAAAGACATTGCTCCCATCCTACTTGCAGGACTAGGCAGCAATATTTCGACTGTGGATTGATTCTGTAGCTGCAAAATGAGTGGGGATAGCAACACACATATCTACTAATGTGGCAGATAATAGAAAAGTATTAACAAACACAGGAATTCAGGTTGAACCCGTATACAATCTAAATGCCTTTAAATGCACGATAATAAAAACACAAAAAAGCCGATGATCGTGGGAGAAAACAGAGGAACAAGCTGGCCATGATTTTTTATGCACGCAGAGTTTACCTGCATACTGAAACACCTCTTGCTTGGTGACAGTGACTTCAATGACCCACGGACCTGTCGTGGGAAAGAGAGTACAATTCTTCATGGAGACAGTTCCGTGGTACGTCTCTTTTTTTTTTTTTTTTTTTTTTTTTAACACTCTCCACTTTAACTAAGATGACACGGAATATTGTTACAGTTCTCCTGTGAGTATAAGATTAAATTAAATACAAGCTAATTTAATATAGCTACCAGCAGCGAAACTTAACCAACCGCGCAGAAAATATATACAATACACACATAGTATACAAAACAACATAACTCACACGCGTAGTACACAAAAACCAAACTAACTTGCAGTATGCACTCAGACACACAGTGTGCACAACACATTAATCTGCGTACATAGTATGTAATCACTCACACATGCACTCACAGATACACCACCTACACAAATATGCTATGATAAGGGGGTCATATACACACACGCATTTTTACCATATACACAACACACATGGAGACACTGTACCACTCAAGGGAATGGTGTGTCTCTAGTAGGGCTTCAATCCTGTCTGCACAAATAACCAACTTATCATCATGTCACGAAAAGCCATTTCTCAATTGTGATGCAGTGTGCATCTCATGTCTTCGTTATTGAATACTGAATTGTTGCACCATATACAGAGAAGGAGATGGAGCAGTGCGAAAATCGCCATACAGGCATTTCAAGAAGTCATCAGTTATGAGAGCTATTAATGACACACACTGCACGCAGTTTGCCTGCTTAAAGGTAGCTTCCATGTGTGCACAGTAAGTATGCATTTTCAAACACAGTCCTATAAATTTCGTAATCGGCGACCGACTCACCTCCCGTTTCATACATTCTCATTGTTTGCAGGTATTCAAATCGTTCAAATGGCTCTGAGCACTATGAGACTTAACATCTGAGGTCATCAGTCCCCTAGACTTAGAAATACTAAAACCTAACTAACCTAAGGACATCACACACAGCTATGCCCGAGGCAGGATTCGAACCTGCGGCCGTAGCAGCAGCGCGGTTCCAGACCGAAGCGCCTAGAACCGCTCGGCCACAGCGGCCCTCCGTTTGCAGGTATTATGCGACAAGGATTATCAGCTACCTATTCAGATGTGTCAAATGTGCGGTGGTGGCACCTTATTACTTCATATAAATTGCAACCCTTCACCTAGTAGATGAAGCTCTCCACGTATACATATGGGAAGTCTGTAACAGCGAAATGAGTTTCACATGTTGGTACTGGTACATGTGGAGTTGAGAAAGGTCTAATATACACATTCCTGCATAAACACGTTTCATGAGTTCTAGCGAGACGTTAGCCATCTCTAGGGTGATGAAATCTTTATTGAAGATTGTGGCCTATTTAAAATTTTGCCTGGTGTCCACAACGCCTCTCTCAATGGGTAACTAAGTGAATTTTGCAAGTTTGTATAATATTTTGGTATTTTTGGAGAAAAATACATTATTAGAAAGTCTTTTAAAATGTTTCTCAAATGTGCACGTCACATGTCTTCTTTTGGTATTTAAATCAATGTATTCCTTAACCACGACGCTGTTTGAAGGAAATAGTGTGGGTGACACCTTCCAGTTGCAACCCCAACTTGACATTTCGCTGATGATTATGATGCTGTATTATGTACTTTGTTTTTCCCATCAGCGTTATCATCAGCTTGGTGTGGAGACCGTTTTCCGGAACTCAGTGCTCTGGATACAGCAGAAAATCGCTGTGTGCGTCATGCAGACTACTAGGATTAATTGTATCTACTTCTAAAACGCACCCCATTACGCAAGCTGCGTGTCTTTGGTTTTCTTACGCAGTCTGGTGATTTCCCTAACAGACTGCCATCGAAACTCTTCAGTACGAGGGGATTGTTTCATGAGACGCTCGTATAAGTTGTTTACATCCAGATACATGATGTACCTGAAATTACCAGATGCACTGAACTGTTCATCCATATGTGTATTATTTGCTGTGTGTGCCTGTGGCCACTGTGGTAAGGTCACCAAGTCAGCGAAGTGTGTCGGACAAGCCTAGTAGGGTGATGTCGCAAGTTTGTTGCAGGGCCCGTATATCTCGTTGGTCCCGTCAAAAATGAAAGGTGGAACTCCATGCTGCAATCTCTATGAATGTACATGTGTCTATATACGAGGGCAGTTCAATAAGTAATGCAACACATTTTTTTTCTCGGCCAATTTTGGTTGAAAAAACCGGAAATTTCTTGTGGAATATTTTCAAACATTCCCGCTTCGTCTCGTATAGTTTCATTGACTTCCGACAGGTGGCAGCGCCGTAGGGAGCTGTTAAAATGGCGTCTGTAACGGATGTGCATTGTAAACAACGGGCAGTGATCGAGTTTCTTTTGGCGGAAAACCAGGGCATCTCAGATATTCATAGGCGCTTGCAGAATGTCTACGGTGATCTGGCAGTGGACAAAAGCACGGTGAGTCGTTGGGCAAAGCGTGTGTCATCATCGCCGCAAGGTCAAGCAAGACTGTCTGATCTCCCGCGTGCGGGCCGGCCGTGCACAGCTGTGACTCCTGCAATGGCGGAGCGTGCGAACACACTCGTTCGAGATGATCGACGGATCACCATCAAACAACTCAGTGCTCAACTTGACATCTCTGTTGGTAGTGCTGTCACAATTGTTCACCAGTTGGGATATTCAAAGGTTTGTTCCCGCTGGGTCCCTCGTTGTCTAACCGAACACCATAAAGAGCAAAGGAGAACCATCTGTGCGGAATGCTTGCTCGTCATGTGGCTGAGGGTGACAACTTCTTGTCAAAGATTGTTACAGGCGATGAAACATGGGTTCATCACTTCGAACCTGAAACAAAACGGCAATCAATGGAGTGGCGCCACACCCACTCCCCTACCAAGAAAAAGTTTAAAGCCATACCCTCAGCCGGTAAAGTCATGGTTACAGTCTTCTGGGACGCTGAAGAGGTTATTCTGTTCGATGTCCTTCCCCATGGTCAAACGATCAACTCTGAAGCGTATTGTGCTGCTCTTCAGAAATTGAAGAAACGACTTCAGCGTGTTCGTAGGCACAAAAATCTGAACGAACTTCTCCTTCTTCATGACAACGCAAGACCTCACACAAGTCTTCGCACCCGAGAGGAGCTCACAAAACTACAGTGGACTGTTCTTCCTCATGCACCCTACAGCCCCGATCTCGCACCGTCGGATATCCATATGTTTGGCCCAATGAAGGACGCAATCCGTGGGATGCACTACGCGGATGCTGAAGAAGTTATTGATGCAGTACGACGTTGGCTCCGACATCGACCAGTGGAATGGTACCGTGCAGGCATACAGGCCCTATTTCAAGGTGGCGTAAGGCCGTAGCATTGAATGGAGATTACGTTGAAAAATAGTGTTGTGTAGCTAAAAGATTGGGGAATAACCTGGTGTATTTCAATGCTGAATAAAACAACCCCTGTTTCAGAAAAAAAATGTGTTGCATTACTTATTGAACTGCCCTCGTATATGTATGTATGTTCTTCATCTCCTAAACCACCAGACCGATTTCAGCCAACGTTGGTACATTTATCACTTATTGTCTAGAAGTAATCGCTGCAGAGGTATAAACTACCTGTCAACCGAAAGGGTGGGGGTGGGAATTAAAAAGTAGTATGGTGCACGATTAACGAATATCCATACTTTAATCATCCAATATTTGAGAATAAGACCACTGAGCAAAAAGGAAAAAAGTTCATCGCTTACTAAAACTGCAGTAAAACTCCCACATGAAATATGACGTTCAGTTTATTATTTCTTTACTATCAATTGTATTCATGACTCATTTCGCAGACAGCATTCACATGTACCACTGATTGTACTAGCAAAATTATGTCATTGTACAGCACATAGTTCAGGAACTATGACATTATAAACACTGACATGTCAGTTTCAGAAATTGGAAATTTGTGGTAAGGTCTTATGTGACCAAGCTGTAGAGGTCAGAGGTTCCTAAGCCAACACACTTAAAGAAACTTACACTGTGGACAACACACACACACACACACAGCCATGCCTGAGGAAGCACTCTGGCCTCCGACGGGGGGAGCCGCACGGGCCGTGAGAAGACACCTCAACCTCAGACCACGGGGCACTGACGTTTCGATTAATTAGTTACTTACTACTGAGTCTATTCACATCACATTTCGTAGACACTAGCGACACACATTACTAGATGTTCTTGCGGAATTATATCATTGCATGACACATAGTTCAAAGGATACAACATCATGAACATTGACTGCTGTGCAAAATTCGCTAGAGATAGAGGTGAAATATGTGTGGAAATATGTGTCAAATATGCTAACTAAATGTGAAACATATCTGATATGCGTGTACGTGTATACGGGCAAAGCCACAGGTAAAAATCTCATCCTAAACCACTGGAAAAAATAGAATCAAATGTGGTACAAATGTTAGTTACGATCTGGAAAGAAATACTGTGAAGGTAAGGAGGGAAGGGGCGAGGAGCAGATAGACACAAGAGGAGGACGAGTTGCATAAAGAGAGGTGGAGTTGAAAATGGACAAAGAGAGAGCAGAGGAAGAGATTGACAGAGAAATGAAAGAGAAGGGAACAGGGAGACAGAGGAGGGAGGAGAGTGAAACCAGGTAAGGAGGAGGAGATGGACAGGATCAGAGGGAGGAGGCGAAGGATAGAGAGAATGGGAAGGAGGCGTTGGAAAATGGGAGGGAGAGGAGGAGATGGATGAAAGAAGGGGAGAAGGAGATGGACAGAGACAGAAGCAGAAGATGGACAGAGAGGAGAGGGTCAGATGGACGGAGAAAGGGGGAAGAGCAGACAAACAACAGAGGTGGTGGAGGAGGCGATCAAGAGAGAGGAAAGGAAGATGTGGACAGAGAGAGGGAGAAGGAGGAGACGGACTAGTAGAAGGTTGCCCGGGCAAAGTCGGGTACTCAGCTAGGTTACGCATAAAATGCCCTTTGGCGACGGGATCATAAACCTCCTGACTCTCCCTTTGGATTTCAGTCTTCTCTGCACTTTAGTATAAAAAAATTTACTAGCGTGGAATGTCTGTGCCTATGATGTTCTTCGGGCATCAGACCACAACATTCAGAAGGCAGACGGTCTGCCTCCCATTTGAAATTTTCGAAGAAGGCTTCAAAATTACGCGCGATTGCTTTGCTTTGAATCTGATTCGTGCAGCGGTTTACGTGACCGTAGTGCACAGCCCTGCCGACAGGTAGCGCGCGAGACGCCCGCCGCCTACCGCGCCGCAGGGCGGTGGCCGACGTAACTAAGGGCCAGCGGTGCGCGGCCACTCTTCAGACGGGCCGCGGCGGGCAGAAGTGAGTGCTCCGCTGTCGGGTTAGGATGCCGCCCTCGGCCATGGGCTGCACGAGTCCGCTCCTCAAGCAGCAGCAGGACTCCGGCCCCGCGCCCGCACAGGAGGCGCCGGCCGACAAGAAGAACCCCGACCCGGCGCGCCGCATCAAGTGCGTGCTCGTCGGTGACGGCGCCGTCGGAAAGACCTCGCTCGTCGTCAGCTACTCGACCAACGGCTTCCCCAGCGAGTACGTGCCCACCGCGTTCGACAACTACAACGGTGAGTTGTCACTCTGCGCGTTTACTCCTGAGGGAACGCTGGTCTGTCATTGCTGCCAAGTGGAGCTAGAAGCGACGCGTGCTCACCGTCGATATCGTGGGCGTGACGATGACTTTTCCAGTCCGTAGTTTTGTGTTTGTGTTGACATAACGATGCCTCTTGTCTCCGAGTGTCAAAACAGCCCAACTACATACTGTGAATGTACACTCACGAATTATCATTCCTCGAGTGCACCAACAGTACGATCAGGATGTATTTCCCCGGCTGGAGACGGTGGCCAACAGCTGTGTTTACATTTTTCACCGCGTAAATAATGTCAGCTTTGGAAACTCACAATATGTGTGATACAGTACCCACGCCGAAAATCAGGGTGAAAGGTTTTATTTATGAAAGTCCACGTTCTGTGCAAAAGACTGTTTAACTCGGTAAAAAAAGGTAGCATCTGTACTATGGGAATGAATTCGGCATTCGTGTGGACTGATTTAAAAACCTCAGTTTCACTCGAGGTTTACACTGGATCGCCCCCTTGCTTGCTTGCGTTGTCAGACTGATCTGTAGCGTAGCTCGAGGCCTAGATTACGTTAGTTTGAAATCTGCTTGTAGGTTAGCGAAGTCAACGAATATCAACGCCAAATAGAGCTTACGGCTGCAAACAGATCTCCAGCGTAACCTAGTGTTTACTTTCTCGACATATTTTGAATAAAATTTGGCATATTTAACTCACTTTTCATCATAAAACCGAAAATGCAAGGTAAATTTAGAAAACCTATGTTACACGATGAACAAGTCCGATGACTATTTTCATGAATATTAAGTGCTTAAACTGCACGTATACTACAAATATACAAGGGGGTCCGATACATAATTTCTACCTGTGAACTCGAACCTAGTACTTCTAGAACAAAAGGCCGTGGCCGATATCACTGCGCGACAAACGACCATATTGGGAGGTTCAGTGACCGAAGTTAAAAGAAGACTTTCAATTTAGGCGACTTGCTTCACCGTGACAGGATTTTCGGATTTGTCTGCGCAATGCCTGGTACACTGAAGGTCAACGCAGTTTCGATTGTCGGCCCACGTATAGCAAGAACATTCTAATGCTAGCGTATTTTGGCACCTCGAAAGAAGCAGTTGGAAGTGTCTGCGTGTTTTTGTATGGCGTCTTCGGTTAGCTGATATCAGGCCATGAAACGACATAAACAGCTGTAGGAGACAGAAGCGCTCATGCGCATGGAGGAGACGTAGGGCTGTAAGTAGTTCCTATTTACAATTTTGAATGAAGTGGTGTCGCATGCTTGTGTAGATTTGTAGACAACGCTAAAACGTAGTAGCAGTAGAAATAAGATTGGCGAAATTATGAATGTAACTTACCCTAGTGCAAATTTCTCCCCGGACCTAAACAAGACAAGCTATATCATGACATGTTGGCCTTTCTTTACACGTGTGGTAAATATTTATGAAATTTCAGTATTTCTTGAATGCGCTGCTCTGGAAATGCCACTGTCATTTCAAATGATTTTCGAGAGTAGTTTTAGGCTGTTGTCAACAGCGTTCCTTCCTCAAAGTTAAGTACCGCCGATATCACAGATCCCGTATAATCTGAACGAATGCGCCTACTCAGATGACATAACTGTAAGCGGAATTTAAGAACCATTCCAGGCAGTGCGACATGACCCGTGCGTTTCAGCTGTTCAGCGATAAGCTCGTTATTTGAACAGCTGTTTGGCCACGCCGCGATTGATACCTGCCGTTCTGCGGTTCACCTTCCAGCCAAATATAATTTGTCCGTCTTTGGTATGAAATACATCACTGATTCTGCCATCAGAGACATGACAGTTTGTTGGTAGGTTTGTGGAGGTATATGGCATTCATGTCTACGTACAGGTCATGCAATTGCTGTAAATAAAAGGCCGCCGATTTGCGTACGCGGTGGTAGCATCCGATAGCGACCCAGATGGGTTCCACAGGATTTACATCAGGCGAAATTGGTGGCCAGGACATCAACATAAATTCACTATGATGCTCTTCGAACCACTGCAGCTCGCTACCGGCTCTGAGACTTTGGCAACTATACTGCTGATAGATGACGTCGTCTGGGATCAAATCAACCATGAAGGGATGTAGGTGGTCCGCAGCTGTCAGCGTGTTTTCGATTACTACCACAGATCCCATGCAAGCGTAGGAGAATGTCTCCCATAGCATAATACTGCTTCCACCAGCCTGCGTCCGTGGTGCGTTGGACGTTCCGAGCTGCCGTTCACCCCGATGGCGGTTTTTGTGGATACGACCCTCGACCAAGTGTAGCAAAAATGTGATTAACCCGAAGGGCCCACACGTTTCCATTGATCGGTGGTCGAATCCCAATGGTCCCGTGCCCACAGCAATTGTAATTGAAGATGTCGTAGGGTCAACACGTAGGGGTTATCTGTTGCGAAGAGGGTAAAATAACGAGCAGGTCGTATGATACTGGGCGACCACGTCTCGTCAAAACACACAGAGGTCGGACACTGTGTAACCCAGGATAGGCAGCGATCTGCAGCAGATTTGGCGATGGAGTACAGGCCCATATCACTAACGTCGATATGCAGCAGGATTTTGGAACATATATTGTGTTCGAACATTATGAATTACCTCGAAGAAAACGATCTATTGACACACATTCAACGTGGGTTTAGATAACATCGTTCCTGTGAAACACAACTAGCTCTTTATTGCTGAGTGCTATTGACAAGGGATTTCGGATCGATTCCGTATTTCTGGATTTCCAGAAGGCCTTTGACACTGTACTACACAAGTGGCTTACAGTGAAATTGCGTGCTTATGGAATATCGTCTCAGTTATGTGAGTGGATTTGTGATTTCCTGTCAGAGGTCACAGTTCGTAGTAACTGCCGGAAAGTCATCGAGTAAAACAAAAGTGATTTCTGGCGTTTCCCAAGGTAGTGTTATAGGCCCTTTGCTGTTCCTTACCTATATAAACGATTTGGGAGACAATCTGAGCAGCCGTCTTAAGTTGTTCGCAAATGATGCTGTCGTTTATCGACTAATTAAGTCATCAGAAGTTAAAAAAAACTGCAAGACGATTTAGAAAAGATGCCTGAATGGTGCGCAAATTGGCAGCTGACTCTAAGTAACGAAAAGTGTGAGGTCATCCACATGAGTGCTAAAAGAAATTCCTTACACTTCAGTTACACATAAATCACTCAAATCTAAAGTCGGTAAATTCAACTAAATACCTAGGAATTGCAATTACGAATAACTTAGATTGGAAGGAACATACAGAAACTGTTGTGGGGAAGGCTAACAAGAGTGCGCTTCATTGGCAGGACATTTAGAAAATGTAAGAGATCTACTAAGGAGACGGCGTACACTATGCTTGTCCTTCCTCTTTTAGAATAGTGCTGCGCGGTGTGGGATCCTTACCAGATATTAAAAGAAAGGCGTCTTTCGTTGCGACTTAATCTTCTCACGAAATTTCAGTCACCAACTTTCTCCTCCGAATGCGAAAATATTTGTTTGACACCGACATACATAGAGAGAAACGATCACCAAGATAAAATAAGGGAAATCAAAGCTTGTACGGTAAGATATCCGCGCACTATACGAGATTGGAATAATAGAGAATTGTGAAGGTGGTTCGATGGACCCTCTGCCAAGCACGTAAATGTGATTTTCAGAGTGTTCATGTACATGTAGAATAAATTCGCGAAACAGACGTGCAATTGAGATGTTATTCTATTTTATTTTTCCGCTACCAGTTTCGGGAATTCACTATGACATCTCCAGGCAGTAAAGTCTTCCAAGGAAGCAATTGAGCTACGAAAGCACGACATCCAGAAACATATGGCCCCAGTATGCTTACATCGATTACTTTTTAAAGGTGCATGTGGTGCCTGGAGATGACATAATGAATTGCCGAAACTGGTAGCGAAAATAAAGTAAAATAACACCTCAATTGTATGGCTGTTTGGCGAATTTCACTGTTAAGTAAGCATTGTACTCTGTCGTCATATCTGCCGCAGATCGCTGCTTATCCCGGATTACACAATGGGAGACCCTCGACCCCTACGTTTTGTGGTGAGACATGGTCGTCCAGTAGCATACGTCCTACTCGTTATTTCATAGCCCTTCAACCACTTCCCGTAGGTGCTCGCGACAGTAGTACGTCAAGAGGCGATCCGCTTCGCCCTTTCAGAGATTGTCGTTTTCAGCAGCAGTGCCACAACAATATGCACTTTGCGAAAACCACTCATATCAGTGGATTTCCACATTTGCCGCCGGTATCTTCGCTATAATGACTGCCCATTTGTCTCTCTTCCACTTACGTTCTATCCTTGCTACGTCGCACCGAGCGGGGTGGCGCAGTGGTTAGACACTGGACTCGCATTCGGGAGGACGACGGTTCAATCCCGCGTCCGGCCATCCTGATTTAGGTTTTCCGTGATTTCCCTAAATCACTCCAGGCAAATGCCGGGATGTTTCCTCTTAAAGGGCACGGCCGTCTTCCTTCCCCATCCTTCCCTACTCCGATGAGACCGATGACCACGCTGTCTGGTCTCCTTCCCCAAACCAACCAACCAACCTTGCTACGTCGCGTGCCCACAACACCACGAGGTAAGCGGTGGGGAGTGGTCATAATGTTTCAGCTCATCAGTGTACATCATATGTCAGTTGTGAAAAATGAGGGGGCGGTTGGTTATCTAGGAAACTCTTATTGCTGTTCTGAATATATTATGGATTGGTTAGACATCTCTACCTTCCTTGCCACACACACCCTGCCCTCATCCTAACATTTTAGTAACTGCCGAATGTCTACTATTAAGTGTAGGTAGGAGGAGAGAACCTGTTCAGGCACCACAAGGCTGACCTGCAGAATTTTTAAGTGGTGATGGCGTAGGGAAGTAATAGTTTATGCGAGGGACGTGACAAAGAAACTAGATCATACGATGGACTACAAAATTTCTGAGGTTGTTCAGGGATGTTTCGTGAGAATTTTGAAGTAAGGTACATTTGTTCTCTAGTAGCTCGTTAGTGTAATTTTTTTTTAAATTGAAATATCAATTCACCAAGAAGGTGCAGCCGATAAAATCTCTATTCAGCCAGAGGTTATGCATATTTGAAATGTCTTAAAATAGAAAAGAGGTAGATAATACATTGGTGGCCAATACTTCAGTTTTAAAATGTTTTAAGTGATTTTATATTACAGTTTCAACGCAGTAATTGACGGTAATGTTTTTATATAAGTCGTAGGAACCTAGATGACAGTTCAACTAATGAACTTCTGGAGGAGATCGAGTGGTTACTACAACACATACAAAGAACGTTAGTTCAGTTTAGTAAAACTCTTTAATACACGAATACCTAACTCGAATTAAATCCATGACAACAAGAATGACAGTATACATTGTCAAAACCGTGAACAACCGCCTTCTACGGTGTGGGCCGGTGTGAGACGTGCGGGAAGAGTGTCAGTGACATTCTGCAAGGTACCGATAGGGTAGTGGAGCCATGGCGACTCCAGAGCTGTGGCCAGCTGCGCGAGTTCTCTCGGTTGATGATCCACAGTACTAACAGTCCGGTCGAGGTCGTCCGACGGATTCTCGACTGGGTTTAAATCCGGGAATTTCGGTGGCCAGGGTAGTACGGTAAACTCATCCAGGTGCTCTCCCAACCACGTGACACGTTGCATTGTCCTGCTGGTAGATGCCATCTTGCGGAGAAAAAAACAAACTGCATGTAGGGATGTACATGTCCCCAATGAAAGATGCATACCTGTGTTTATGCACAGTGCCTTCTAGAATGAGATCACCCAGGGAATGCCACGAAAACATTCCACAGACGATAACACACTCTCGGCTGTCCTGGGTCCTTCGAGATAATTGCAGGGTGTTTGCTTTCAGACGTTTCGCGCTGTACACGCCAACGGGCGTGAGTCCCATTGAGCAAAAAACGCGGTTCATCAGAAAAGGCGACCTATCGTCTCTCAGTGGACGTAATGTTGCGGTTTTGGTGAGCGAACTCCAGCCTCAGTCGCTGATGAACAGCAGTCAGCATAGCTACACGAGCCAGGCGCCTGCCGCGGAATCTTTCGCTGAGCGGTCGCTGAGAAGACACAGTTGGTAGCCCAGCCCCTTGGGTCATCAGGACAGTCAGTTGATCCACAGTAGCGCGTCTATTCGCCCGTGCTCATCTCGGCAACAGTCGTCCACCCCGTGGTTCACCACAGGTGCTTCGGCGCTGGTTTTGGATAGCACCATTTTGCCATGCATGTTGTAATTCAACCACAGCGACACGCGAACAGTTACGAAACTTAGGCGTTTCGGAAATGGTTCAACTCTTGGCCAGACGTCAGATAAATCTCACCGATTCCTCGTCACAACAGTTGCATTGTTTCCAAGCGCCCCCCTCCCACCCCCTCTTCTTCCCAATACGCTTTATATAACCTCCATTGATAGTGCCGCCACCTGTCTGTAAGAGGTTATTGCACGTTGACGTCGAACATACGTCGTGGTCATGGTAATCTGACAGGGCTGTGTACATTTAGTACTGTCGCTGAACACAACGTCGTGTGACTAGGGCCACCCGTCGGGTAGACCGTTCGCCAGGTGCAAGTCTTTCGATTTGAACCCACTTCGTCGACTTGGGCGTCGATCGGGATGAAATGATGATGATTAGGACAACACAACACCCAGTCCCTGAGCGGAGAAAAGCTCAGACCCAGCCGGGAATCGAACCCGGGCCCTTGGCATTGACATTCTGTCGCGCTGGCCGCTCAGCTACCGGGGGCGGACACAGAACACAACGATAACTGTTTGTTACTATGATGAGTGCTAAATAACAATTATCACCTTAATTTAACTATAAATTTTGGTACACAGTTCTGATTAGTGATTTCAGTTAACTGCCTGGATATGAGATACGATGCTGCTGCTATCAGGCTGGCTGTCAAATGGTGGGCGAGTAGCGCTGCTCTCTGACGTAAGTAGACTTGCAGCAGCGGCTTTGGCGTACCGAACCTCTTGAGGTCGCGTCTTCAGTTGCGTCTCTCGTTCGTGGTTGCGTCTGACACACACTGTCTTTAGCTTGTGGTTTCGTCATGCAGTACCAACTTTACTATAGGACGTCACTCTTCGGACGACACCACGATAATATTAGTAGTGCTACGGTGCAATAGTGATGCTGGCGGTGCATGAAAATTATAATGCCCGTGATAAACATGCAGTGATGAGTATGGCTGAGGCCCTGTGGAACTACAGGTAGTGACAAAGTTCGTGGGGGAGGGGGGGTGGTAGGATGGAAGGTTACTGTGAAGTTCATCGTTCTGATTAGGGTTGGGAAGAGGGGTATCTCTCATGGAATATGGATGAAGCGGCGCAGCAGGGTACCAGGATTGATAATTAATGTGTGGGATGCTGGGGTTTCGTTTGATTTCTTACCTTATTTATGTATGTGCTGCCCTCTAGCTGTCCATTTCCCATTCCCCTTCTCTGTGTACCACCTCCCCCCCCCCCCACCCACCTGTATCCATCTCCTCGTATCCCCTTCTGTCTCCGCGTTATGACCCCTATTCCAATAGGAGGTTGCTGATTCTTACTTTCACAGTAATCAGTATTTCTTTCCGGATAGTAATCAGCACGTGTACCAAGTCTGACTGAAATCTATCAAGGGCTTTAGAACGATTTCTTTTACCCATGGCTTATCCTGCATACCCACATGTCGTATATATTTAATGTACTTCACACACATTTGTTCACCTGTATATCCAGCGGATTTCGCCCAGCAGTCTCCTCACGCCAGCTGCGTGTTTATAACGTCATACCTCTGGAGCTGTGTGCCGCACAGTGACATAATTTTGTAGGTACATTCAGCGGCTTGTGCGGGTACTGTCTGCGAAATGTGTCGCGAATAGAGTTAGTAGCAACGAAGTAATAAATTTACACGTTATTCCTGATGTGGTAGTTTACTACATGCACAGCGAAAATGTAGTAAGCGATAAACTTTTTACCTTTCATCATTTTGCCACAGTTGTCAAAAGTTTTTGTAAAGATTTGAAATTGTGTGTAAAGTTTGTTGAAGTCACTGAGTGTTCTCATTCTCGAATACTGGATGAATATGGGTATTTGCGAGTTGATCGCTAGGTGGTTCTTACCTCCATACTGATTCTTTCCAGGCAGTAAGTGATGTGTCTACCAAGCTTGTTCGAAATCGGTCCAGCGGTTTAGGAAAAAATGCGGTACATACATACACACACTGATAAGCAAAAACATTATGACCACTGCTCACTGCGACGTTGGATGCCGCCTGGCGGTGTTGCGGTCACGTGACGCGGTAACAAAAGTATGTAAGCGGAGCACACACTGACGGGGGATCACTCTAGCGAAGGTACAGGTGACAGATAGGGAAATCTATTGAGATAAGCGACTTTGACAGCGGGCAGACTATTATTGCGTAGAGCCTGTGTGTATCTCGAAAAATGGGAAAGCTGGTGGAATGTTCACGTGCTACTGTCGTGAGCATCTACGGAAAGAGGTAGGAGGACCATGAAACTACCACTAGGACCTAAATGATTGGAAGTCCACGACTCTTCACAGGACGTGGAGTTCCGAGGCTTGTCTGCTCTGTAAAGTAAACTCATGCTCATAAATTAAGGATAATGCTGATACATGGTGAAAGAACGCTCTGGTGGGCGGTTTGCGCGTTTAAAACACCTCGGGGTATGACGATGCGGTGCATTTGAGCTGCGGTCGTCGCACGGTGGCGCTGGCAGCAGTCCACATACGCAGAGGTGTGTTGGTGCATGCCAGAGTACTGTTCAGCGAGTAAGTGTGCAGACGTTTTCAGACGTGCCAAGGGTGACTGGCAGCGTCATGTTACAGGAGGTTTCCAACAATACCTGTAAGGTACTTGTTACCTGCTGTACTGTACACTGACGCTACAGATTTAGCACACTGTTGTAAGTTGCTTGCATGTTTCCTCTGAGGGTTCTTCCATTTCTCTGCATTTTGTGCTGTACGATTACAATACGAATTTTTTCCAAAGAAATGAAGGTAAATGGCGTAATTAAACGAAAAATCGTAACTACATCGTGACTCTGCAATTAGCCACTAGAGACCACGAGACCCCTTAACAAAATATTCAGAAAATACAGCTGAACAGCCTCCGAAATTTTGTTCTGATGTACTCTGCATATGTGCATCACACTTCGTTGTTTCGATGCAAGGGACAGGTAATTAAGTGGCCAAATACACCGTGCACATAACCAGACTGAAAAAGGAAGGAATTATTGTGACACAGACGGTAGTCGTCTCCATGAGATTAGGAATTAAGGGAAATTAACATTTGAGTTTGCAGGTCGTAAAAAATTCTACTGCGTGGAGGAGGAGGGGACGTACTTCCCCGTAACAGCAGGCCTCGTTTTAACCTGGGAGTTTTTTTTTAAGTAGTGGAATGTTACTGCCATGGGCTGCTGAAACCGGTCGTCGGTTTAAAAATTGAGGTGACATTGAAGACGGAGAGCCAGCCCGCCCGGAGCGGAGCGTTTCATGAACGCGAGGCAGCCTTTGGTAGAAGGACGACCGGAATGAAAGTTAGCCGGTCGGTGTTTTATAAGAGAGAATAAATACAAGCACGTTCAGTGAAACGACGCGCATAGCTAGAGCTTTCCCCTACAGGCGTTCCAGACCTTTCGGACATGGTGCGCTTCTGCGTGTGCGTGTGCGTGTGTGTGTGTGTGTGTGTGTGTGTGTGGGGGGGGGGGGGGGGAGAGAGAGAGAGAGAGAGAGAGAGAGAGAGAGAGAGAGAGAGACCTTTCATCAGGAAGTGTTTGTCACGGAAACATTTGAGGGGAAAAGAAGTCTCACCGTATTTTTAAAATCTGTTGTGAGTTAGAGCGTGTTACTAAGCGTTTGGAAAATTACTTCTACAATTGTTTATTCAGGAGCTAGATTCACTGTTGTTGTGGTCTTCAGCCCGAAGACAAGACTGATGCAGTTCTTCATGCGACTCTATCCTGTGCAAGCCTCATCGTCTCCGAGTAACTACTGCAAACCTACATCCTTCTCAATCTTTTTTACTGTTTTCATCTCTTGGTCTCCTACGATTTTTAACCCACACACTTCCCTCCAAAACTAAAGTGGTGATCCCTTCATGTCTCAGAATGTCTTGCCTTTTCGTCACGATGTGCCACAAGTTTCTTGTCTCTCCAAACCTATTCAGTACGTCCTCATTAGTTACACGATCTACTCATCTAATTTTCAGCATTCTTCTGTAGCACCAAAATTGTGTTCTCTCCTTGAGTGAATTGTTTATCGTTCCGTTTCACTTCCATACAAAGCTACTATCCAGACAAATATCCTTACAAAAGACTTCTTAACACTTAAAGCCACATTCGACGTTAGCAAATCTGTCTTCCTCAGAAACGCTTTTCTTGTCATTCCCAGTCTAAATTTCATATCCTCGCTCTTTCGGCCATCTGTTATTTTGTTGCACAAATAGCAAAATTCAGCTATTACTTTTAGTGCCTCGTTTTCTATCTAATTCCCTGAGCATCGCCTGATTTAATTCGACTACATTCCATTATCGTTGTCTTGGTTTTGTTGATGTTTTGTTGATGTTCATCCTATATTTTCGTTTTAGAACATTGTTCATTCTGTTCAGCTGCTCTTCCAGGTCCTCCGCTGTCTGACAGTCATCGAAAAACCACAAACTTTTCTTTTTCCTGAACTTTGATTGTTCTTTGGTTTCCTTTACTGATTGGTCAATGTACAGATTAAATAACTTCAGAGGTAGGTTACAACCCTGTCTCAAAGTTCGCAACCACTGCTTTCCTTTCATAATCCTTGACTCTTAGGTCATCTGGTTTCTTCACAAATTGTAAGTAGCCTTTCAGTACCTGTATTTTACCCCGGCTACCTCCAGAATTTCAAAGCGGGTATTCCAGTCAACAGTGCCAAAAAGCTTTCTATAGTTCTACAAATGCTATAAACGTAAGTTTGCCTTTCCTTAACCTCTTCTGTAAGAAGTCGTAGGGTCAGTATTGCCTCGCATGATCCTGAATTTCAACAGAATCCAAACTGATCTTCCCTGATGTTGGCTTCTAGTAGTTTTTCCATTCTTCTGTAAGGAATTCGCGTTAATATTTTGCAACCTTGACTTATTAAACTGAGATGTCGGTAGTATTCGCTCCAGTCAGCACCTATTTTCTTTGGAATTGGTATTATTACATTCGTCTTGAAGTCTGTGAGTATTTTGCCTATTTCGTACATCTTGTACACCATATGGAATAGTTTTGTCATGACTGACCCAAGAATATCAGTAGTTCTGACAATGTCGTCTACTCCAGGGATTGACTAATTTTTGTAATTATGGCTTAATTCTTCTCGGTGACAATGCTAATGAATTTTCAGATTTATTCATAAACTACATATACATTTGTTCTCCGCAAGCCACGTTACGGTGTATGACTGAGGGTACTGTGTGTACCACTTTCGCTTCCTCCCTTTCATATTGGAGTCGCGAATGGTGCTCGGGAAGAAATATTGTTGGTAAGCCTACGCGTGATCTCTAATCTGACTGATTTTTGCCTTCATGATCTTTTCGCGAGATATAAGTAGGAGGAAAAAAATATTACATCACTCTTCCAGGAACGCACGATCTCGGAAATTTTAACAGTAAACTTCACCATGATGTAGAACGCCTATCCAGCTGGATCTTCTGCCACTGGAGTTAGAATCTCCGTCACGCTTTCATGCTTACTGAATGAAAAGGTAATGAATCGCGGTGCTCTTCTTTGGATGTCCCCCGTTTCCTCTATCAGTCCATTCTACGCTGACGCACCAAAGAAACCGCTATAGGCATGCGTATCCAAATACAGAGATACGTAAACAGGCAGAATACGGCGCTGCGGTCGGCAACGCTTATGTAAGACAAGTGTCTGGAGAAGTTGTTGGGTCGGTTATTGCTGCTACAATGGCAGGTTATCAAGATGTGAGTGAGTCTGAACGCAGTATTATTAGTCGGCGGACGAAAGATGGACATAGCAACTCCAAGGTAATGATGAAGAGGGGATTTTGCCTTACGACCATTTCACGAGTGTACCGTGAATATCAGGAATCCGGTGAAACATCTAATCACCGACATCGCTGAGGCCAGAAAAAGATCCTGCAAGAACGGGACTAACGACGACTGAAGAGAATCGATCATCGTGACAGGACTGCAACCCTTCTGCAAACTGCTGCAGATTTCAGTGCTGGACCATCAAGTGTCAGCTTGCAAATCATTCGACGAAACAACATTGATATGCGGTTTCGGAACTGAATGCCCACTGGTGTATTCTTGATGACTGCACAACACCAAGCTCTACGCCTCACCTGGGTCCGTCAACACCGACATTAGACTGCTGATGACTGCAAAGATGTTGACTGATCGGATGAGTCTCGTTTCGAATCGTATCGAGCGGACGGACGTGTACGGGTATGAAGACAACCTCATGAATCCATGGACCCTGCATGTCAGCAGGGGGCTGTTCAAGCTGGTGGAGACTCTGTAATGGTGTGGGGCGTGTGCAATTGGAGCGATATGGGACCCCTGATACATGTAGATACAACTCTGGCAGGTGACACGTACGTATGCATCCTGTCCCATCACCTGCATCCATTCATGTCAATTGTGCGTTCCACGGACTTGGGCAATTCCAGCAGGACAATTAGACACCCCACACGTGAAGAATTGCTACAGTGTGTCTGCAGGAACACTCCTCTGAATTGAAACGCTTCCGATGTCCACCAAACTCTCCAGACACGAGCAGTATTGAGCATATCTGGGATGCCTTGCATCGTGCTATTCAGAATAATCTCCACCCTGTCGTATTCCTACGGATTTATGTACAGCCCTGCAGAATTCACGGTTTCATTTCCCTCCAGCACTACTAGAGACATTATTCAAGTCCACGACACGTCGTGTTGCGGGACTTTTGCGTGCTCGTGTGGGCTCTACACGATATTAGGCAGGTGTACCAATCTCTTTCGTTCTTCAGTGTAGTACGGGTCCCAGACTGCCGAGCAGTATTCAAGTATCAATATAATAGGGTTATTTTAAACTACCTCCTTCATGCGTGACCTATCCTTGCTGTGTACTCTTCCAATGTTTCTGTCTGGTTTATGGCTTTCTTGCGATAAATTTTATGTGGACGTTACGCTTCAGATTGCTCTGTACGTTTATAATCAATGCGACTGCTTCGAGTGACAATTGTGCAAAAGTGTAGTGATACAGTAATGGGTCTTTCTGCTTGTTTATGTGCAATATGTTCTTAACTTTAGAGTCAGCTACTAATCAGTGCACCAAGCGTCGACCCTCCGCGGGTCTTCCTGCATTCCTCTACAGTTCTGTAGCTTTGCAACTTTGCAACTTCTCTGTATACAACAGAATCGTCCGCGAAAAACCTCATGGAATTTCCGACGTTATCCACTAACTCATTCATACATGTGACGTAGAATTCCGCCGTCAAATTTTCAAAGGTTGTTCGGGAATATCTTCTGAATATTTTGCTACAAGGCAGGGTTACTACATTTAGTTTGGTTTCTTTCGTCATTTAGCTTTGTACCTGTATTGCACTGCAAGAGCAGTGCAAGTGGCCCCCGTTCTGTGAAGAGTTGTGGACGTCCAACCATTTAGCGCCTATTGGTAGTTACACTGTGCTACCTCTTTCCGTAGATGCTCACGATAGTAGCACGTGAACTTTCCACCAGCTTCGCCGTTTTCGAAAAACTCGTTCACAAGCTCTGTGTAATGATAATCTGTCCTTTGTCAAAGTCGCTTATTATGTTACGGTAGTTTTTTGTCATCAGTCTTCTGACTGGTTTGATGGGGCCCACCACGAATTCCTCTCCTTTGCTAACCTCTTCATCTCAGAGTAGCGCTTGCAAACTACGTTCCCAATTATTTGCTGCATGTATTCCAGTCTCTGTCTTCCTCTACAATTTTCGCCCTCTACAGCTGTACCATGGAAGCCATTCTCTCGTTTCTTAACAGATGTCCTAACATCGTGTCCCTCCTTCTTATAAGTTTTTTCCACATGCTCCTTTCCTCTCCGATTCTGCGCAGAACCTCCTCATTCGTTACCTTATTTCCGTACAGGGAAGAAGCCGCTTACCCCGTGTCGGGGGATAAATACGACTGGGCGGCTAGTCCTGGCGAAGGTTCGAGTCCTTCCTCGGGCATGGGTGTGTGTGTTTGTCCTTAAGATAATTTAGGATAAGTAGTGTGTAAGCTTAGGGACTGATGACCTTAGCAGTTACGTCCCATAAGATTTCACACACATTTGAACATTTTTTTTTTGATAAATACGATATTGCAGTGCCTTTGTTATTCCGGATTACGTTGCCATGTTTCTTCGGGCATAATATTTTTGTGGTTAAACCAATGTGTCTGCCTACTTGCTTATGTGGAAATTGTCTAAAGATGATACATTGTGATCAAAAGTATCCGGACACCTGGCTGAAAATGACTTAAAAGTTCGTGTCGCCCTCCATTGGCAATGCTGGAATTCAGTATGGTGTTGGTGCACCCTTAGCCTTCATGACAGCTTCCACTCTGGCAAGCATATGTTCAATCACGTGCTGGAAGGTTTCTTGGGGAATGGCAGCCCATTGTCGTGTAACCACTGCTTCAACAGCGGGAAGCAAGAAGGTGCTTAAAACGTCAATGTAGGCCTGTGCTGTGATAGTGCCACGCAAAACAAGGGGTGCAAGCCTCCTCCATGAAAAACACGACCACACCATAACACCACCGTCTCCTAATTTTACTGCTGACACTACACACGCTGGCAGATGACGTTCACCGGGCACTAGCCATACTCACACCCTGCTATCGGATCGCCACATTGCGTACCGTGATTCGTCACTCTAAACAACGTTTTTCCACTGTTCAATCGTCCAATGTTTACGCTCCTTACACCAGTCGAGGCGTCGTTTGGCATTTACCGGTGTGATATGTGGCTTATGAGCAGCCGCTCGACCATGAAATCCAAGTTTTCTCACCTTCCGCCTAACTGTCATAGTACTTTCTGTGGATCCTCGTGCTGTCTGGAATTGCTGTGTGATGGTCTGTATAGATGTCTGCCTATTACACATTGCCGGCCGCGGTGGCCGTGCGGTTCTGGCGCTGCAGTCCGGAACCGCGGGGCTGCTACGGTCGCAGGTTCGAATCCTGCCTCGGGCATGGGTGTGTGTGATGTCCTTAGGTTAGTTAGGTTTAAGTAGTTCTAAGTTCTAGGGGACTTACGACCTAAGATGTTGAGTCCCATAGTGCTCAGAGCCATTTTATTACACATTACGACCCTCTTCAACTGCCGGCGGTCGCTGTCGGTCAACAGACGAGGTCGGCTTGTACGCTTTGGTGCTGTACGTGGCCCTTCACGTTTCCACTTCACTAGCACATCGGAAACTGTGGACCTAGGGATGTTTAAGAGTGTGGAAACCTCGCGTACAGACGTTTGATACAAGTGACATACTATCACCTGACCATGTTCGAAGTCAGAGTTCCGCGGAGCGCCCCATTCTGTTCTCTCACGGTGTCTAATGATCACCGAGGTCGCTGATATGGAGTACCTGGCGGTCGGTGGCAGCACAATGCACCTTGTATGAAAAATATGTGTTTCTGGGGTGTCCGGATACCTTTGATCACATAGTGTACCGTTTTTAGGAGGTGCTATCAATATGTTCAGTTTTATAGGCGACTTATCTTTTATGATAGAAGGTAATTTAATACTGATCTATGAACATGAGTATAGCAACGGAAATAAAGCTTTAGATTGCGTCATGGGCAGTAATCAATCCCAAACCCAAATCATCCCTGCTAGTGATGTGTAGCAGCCTAATGCGTTACGTTACATACAAGTAACGTGAATATTGCTCCGTAATCAAATTTCGAAATCGGTCAATAAGAATTAAATTTGAAAATTGAACAGCCCATAACGAAATTTTTGTCATTTACATAACGTGCTGATTAAACTGGTTTCTAAGGAGGTGAAGATACTAAAAACATATAAAAAACAGAGTTCTTCTGATGTAACATTGGATTTGGTGTAGGCGAAGTAGTAAGAGGGTTATCGATTTCTCTTTATCGAAGTTTTAATAAATAAATAATAATTAAAACTTTGTTTTTTAAATAGTTACGGGTCGCGGTATTTTGGCCTCGTGCTTAGAACGAAATATCTGCACTGCTTCAAAGACTTTTCTTTAAAAAAAAAAATAATAATAATAATTTGACATCGTCTGTGTTCAAATACCAGGTTGTCCGCCACTAAACATATTGCGTCACTGTGAATACAAGTGGTTCTGACTTCCGGTATATGGTAGTACAGCTAGAGATAATTTCTAAAAGATAAACCAAATACGAAAACTTGAGCGACACGAAGAAATGTAATTCTCTCAATAAAAGTAAAAAGGTCGACGTTGAAAGGGACGCATAAGTTCACAAATTTTATGTAGTGGGCGAAACCATATGTTATGTTTCATGACAACCAACTTCTATTACGTAGAATTTTGGGTTACAGTTTACTAAGAAGTTTCTATCTGAAGAAATAATTTGGAATGGTTCGAGTTGTGGTAATCCATCTCAGGTTTATGAAAGGAGCCGCGGCGTCAATAGAATCACTACAGCAGGATGGTTTTCACGAATCCTAATAAGCTGATTACTTGGGCAGTCCGCGGTGGTATAAAGGTGGATTCACACTTGACGCAAAATCACCGTCACGTCAGCCAAGTCAGAAGACTGCTCTGTAGTTGAAATGGTGGCATTCACATACGCCGTCAACGGAACGTCATAGAAACGACACAACTCGTCAGCTTCACGTCCGCAGCTCGTGGTCTCGCGGTAGCGTTCTCGCTTCCCGAGCACGGGGTCCCGCGTTCGATTCCCGGCGGGGTCAGAGATTTTCACCTCATCATCATCATTATTTCATCATCATTAATGAAAGTGGCGACTTCGGACTGAGCAAAGGTTGGACATTTGTACGGGCGCTGATAACCGCGCAGTTGAGCGCCCCACAAACCAATCCTAATCATCATCATCGTCAGCTTCAGGCAGTCATCGTCAGCTTCAGGCAGTGTTTCTCGGGAAGAATGTTTCGACGGGCCATTGACGGAGTCGCGTAATATTTCCCTGCTGCTGCCATCAAGTAGCACTTCCATATTTGTTTTGTTTAGTTCAGCAAAACGGCCCATGTAGACATACGTTAGGCAAACTATCAACTTGTGTCATGGTGATATTGGACGCCTAAATCTTGAATTTATCTTCGTAATTTTTATTTATATCTTGCTTGACAGGTAAAAAATATGAAACTTCCTGGCAGATTAAAACTGTGTGCCGGACCGAGACTCGAAGTCGGGACCTTTGCCTTTAGCGGTCAAGTGCTCTATCAACTGAGCTACCCAAGCACGACTCACGCCCCGTCCTCACAGCTTTACTTCTGCCAGTACCTCGTCTCCTACCTTCCAAACTTTACAGAAGCTCTCCTGCGAAAAAAAAGTTTAGACTTTCTGAAATGTGTATAGAATGACTACTCCTCTTTCAGCTGCCGGCCGTTGTGGCCGTGCGGTTCTAGGCGCTTCAGTCTGGAACCGCGTGACCACTACGGTCGCATGTTCGAATCCTGCCTCGGGCATGGATGTGTGTGATGTCCTTAGGTTTAAGTAGTTCTAAGTTCTAGGGGACTGATGACCACAGATGTTAAGTCCCATAGAGCTCAGAGCCATTTGAACCATTTGAACCTCTTTCATTATCAATTTTTTAACATTTTTTCTTGCACACACCTTTTTGTTCGCTGTTCATCATCAAGCGCAACAGCAATCATTGCAAGCTGCTTGAAACAAAGTTTCGCTATTTTATGACGATATACCATGAACTAGAGAGCCTGTACAGGGAGAGAGTGGCCAACCGGACGATACGGCGGCCATTTTTCTGCAAAACTGCGGACTGGACTTTTGAATGGCCAATAGTGGAGTAGTGGAGTACACACTCACCGAATCAAAAGCGCAAGACAATATGGCGGAATCATTCGTTAAATGCCTTTGTGTATAAGAATAATGTGTTACAATAATTTTCACACAGCCAATTTACAGATCTGATTTCAAATTTAACTATGTATATTGCAAGTTGTTTTATATGTAGTAAAAAGCAAAAACGACTTACTTCGCATAGATAAGAGTACTTGGTTGGTTTCCACAGGGCTCCTGTTTGATTTATGTCAGCCCTGTTGACTGCGATTGCCCACTGCTTTCGTCTTTTTTTCATTGCGTGGAAATGCTAACATGCGAAATCCACATTCGCCTCTATTGGAACAACCAAATGCAGCACAACCTGGCATCTTTTACGAACGTCTGCAGAACGAATTACAGATGTCAAAAACAGTACTGTACAATTAGTAACGTGTTTACTTCAAACATGTAGGCCTACCGACTTCATCACAAAACGCTTCATTATTTCAACTCGTATTTAAGATCGCAAACGCTAATTACGTACTAAAAACGATATACAACTAAATCGAACATGCGTGCACAACGCATAACAAGTCTCTCAATAATTCAAATACCTTTTAATCGTTTCCAAAAGTCCTCCGAACTTCAACTCAAAAGCACGGCGAACATAGGAAGCGCGAGAGACGTTTGGTGCCATTTTTCTGCCAAAGCTAATCAACCAATCACCGGCAACTTCACCTATGGCCACTCTCTCTGTATACAGGATCTCTACAATGAACTATGAAATAGCGCCTCTAGTGGGTGTTTTATGAACCAGCTGTAAGGTAATGACGTTCTTTCGACGTTGACGTGCAGTGCAGTGTGAGTGTTCAGGAATTCCTTAGACCGTTGACGCTCAAAAACTTGACGCTTACGTGACGGTGACGTTCCGACAAGCGTGAATCCACCTCAGAGCTACACTGCGACCGCATCGGCAGCATGCAAGCGCCGCAGCACCTGGTACGCGGCTGCCCTTGACCCGCGTCCGTCCGCCGGGTTCAGCCAGGTACACACACTGCAGCGGGCCCGGAGTTCTCCGCTGCGCCTGCGGCACCGTTTCAAGGCCGCGGCGGCGGCGGCGGCAGCGGCAGCGGCCAGACGGGACCCGCGACCTGTTGCTCGCCGAGCGACCGCCTCCGTGACCCCAGGCTGCCCGGACGCCCACCGCCAATTCTGGAGACTTAACCCAGTCGCAGCGAGTCCTGCACTCTGGCTCTACGTAGGTTATCCCATTCGTCAGACATGAAACTTCCTACACGTAATTCTACGAGGTGTTTTTTTTAAGTAAGCACCGTTTTGAAATTAAAAAAATACGTGCTAAGATATCTCAATAATTTTATTTTTATATCAAAGGCTGTACCTTAGCCTAATTTTCTACATAATTTCCGTCAACACTGAGGCACTTGTCATAACGTTGTACCAGTTTTTGAATACTCTCCTCATAGGCTTATCTCACTAGGGGTAAAATAGATACTGCCTACAGGGAAATTAAAGAGACCTTTGGAGAAAACAGAACCACTTGTATGAATGTCAAGAGCTCAGATGGGAACCCAGCTCTAAGCAAAGAAGGGAAAGCAGAAAGGTGGAAGGAGTATATAGAGGGTCTATATAAGGCCGATGTACTTGAGGACAATATTATGGAAATGGAAGAAGATGTAGATGAAGATCGAAAGACCTAAGTCCAAACAAGACCCCGGGAGTAGACAACATTTCATTAGAATTACTGACGGGAGAGCGAGGCCTAACAAAACTCTACCATCTGGTGAGCAAGATGTATGAGACAGGAGAAATACTCTCAGACTTCAAGAAGAATATAATAATTCCAATCTCAAAGAAAGCAGGTGTTGACAGATGTCAAAATTACCGAACTATCAGTTTAATAAGTCACAGCTGCAAAATACTAACGCGAATTCTTTACAGACGAATGGAAGAACTGGTAGAAGCCGACCTCGAAGAAGATCAGTTTGGATTCCGTAGAAATATTTGAACACGTGAGGCAATACTGACCCTACGACTTATCTTAGAAGCTAGATTAAGGAAAGGCAAACCCACTTTTCTAGCATTTGTAGACTTAGAGAAAGATTTTGACAATGTTCACTGGAATACTCTTTCAAATTCTGAAGGTGGCAGGGGTAAAATACAGGTAGCGAAAGGCTATTTACAATTTGTACAGAAAGCAGATGGCAGTTACAAGAGTCGAGGGGCTTGAAAGGGAAGCAGTGGTTGGGAAGGGAGTGAGCTTCTCCCCGATGTTATTCAATCTGTATATTGAGCAAGCAGTAAAGGAAACAAAAGAAAAATTCGGAGTAGGTATTAAAATCCACGGAGAAGAAATAAAAACTTTGGGGTCCGCCGATGACATTGTAATTCTGTCAGACAGCAAAGGACGTGGCTGAGCAGTTGAACGGAATGGACAGTGTCTTGAAAGGAGGATATAAGATGAACATCAACAAAAGCGAAACGAGGATAATGGAATGTAGTCGAATGAAGTCGGGTGATGTTGAGGGAATTAGATTAGGAAGTGAGACACTTAAAGTAGTAAAGGAGTATTGCTATTTGGGGAGCAAAATAACTGATGATGGTCGAAGTAGAGAGGATATAAAATGTAGACTGGCAATGGCAAGGAAAGCGTTTCTGAAGAAGAGAAATTTAACATCGAGAATAGATTTGTCAGGAAGTCGTTTCTGAAAGTCTTTGTATCGAGTGTAGCCATGTATGGAAGTGAAACATGGACGGTAAATAGTTTGGACAAGAAGAGAGCCGGCCGGTGTGGCCGAACGGTTCTAGGCGCTTCAGTCTGGAACCGCGCGACAGCTAAGGTCGCAGGTTCGAATCGTGCCTCGGGCATGGATGTGTGTGATGTCCTTAGGTTAGTTAGGTTTAAGTAGTTCTAATTTCTAGGGGACTGATGACCTCAGATGTTAAGTCCCATAGTGCTCAGTCATTTGAACCATTTTTTGAACAAGAAGAGAATAAAAGCTTTCGAAATGTGGTGCAACAGAAGAATGCTGAAGATTAGATGGGTGGAGCACATAACTAATGAGGAGGTATTGAATAGAATTGGGGAGAAAAGGAGTTTGTGGCACAACTTGACAAGAAGAAGGGACCAGTTGGTAGTTCATGTTCTGAGGCATCGAGGGGATTTAGCGTTGGAGGGCAGCGTGGAGGGTAAAAATCGTAGAGAGACACCAAGAGATGAATACACTAAGCAGATTCAGAAGGGTAGGTTGCAGTAAGTACTGGGAAACGAAGAAACTTGCACAGGATAGAGTAGCATGTAGAGCTGCATCAAACCAGTCTCAGGACTGAAGACCACAACAACAACAGAAGTCTGCCGCCTGACTTGTTAACCACTGCATCACCACTGTTTTGACTTCGTCATAGTCTTGAAGACGCTGACCGCCGAGGTGTTTCTTCAAGTGCAGAACAGGTGGTAGTCCCTGGGCGCAAGATGGTGGCTGTACGGAGGATGATCTAGAGTTCCCCATCGAAAAGATGTGATGATCTTTGGTCTGATTCGCCACATGCGGACGGGCATTGTCTTGAAGCAAAACGATGCCCTTGCTCAACTTCCATGGACTGCTGCTTTGATTTTGGTGAGACGTAGGCCATCCATGTTTCATCGCCCGTAACGATTTGGCTTAAGAAAGCATCACCGTCGTCGTGGTACCCTTCAAGCATAGTCAATTCACTGTTTAAACGTTTGGTTTCGCGCATATCCGTCGATATTTTCGGTACGGTACCCAACGTGCGCACAATTTTCGGTATTTCAAGTACTCGGTCACAGTGCCATGCAAAACACTACGAGAAACGTTAGGAAAGTCGTCCCGCAAGGAGGAAATCGTAAAGCGTCTGTTTTCTCTCACCTTATTGTCCACTTCCTGCACCATTCATTCATTAACGACCGAAGGACGCCCGCTCTGTTGTTCATCATGCACATTTGTGAGGCCATCTTTAAATGCTCTCACCCACTTTCTTACCATTCCATCACTCTTGTTTTCTCTGTAAACTGCACAGGTCTCACGATGAATATCTATCGCTTTTAGGCCTTTAGCACTAAGAAATCTTATAACAGCCTGTACTTCACAGTCGGCGGGACTCATGATTATCGGAGGCATCTTAAACACTCAGTACACAACGTAAACAAGGAATAATCAGACACTAATGGCGTCAGTGCGTAGATTAAGGTACTGGCTTTCATGTAAAAATAAAATTACTGAGATATCTTAGCACGTCTTTTTTAATTTCAAAACGGTACTTACCTAAAAAAAACACGCCCCGTACTACTGTAACTGAATAAGTCATAATTACTAGAGCTGTTGTTGAAATACCGATACATCCGCGGCACTTTTTTCATTGATACATCGACATTGAAATACAATACCGAAATCCGATATATTTATTTTTTTCCCAATTTTAAAGCATAACTTAATTGGGGGGGGGGGGGGGGGTGAATACGATAACAAGATTTCCGATGTGAAGAAAGAGCACACCAGTTGCGGAGAAACACAATTTTTAACGCAAGTAGTGTGCTTCTTCTACACATCGCCATTCTTCAAAAAACGGTTGCTGAAGATGAACAAAAATCTAAATGACAAGATTAGTCTTTTCAGTGGGTGGAGGCTTGTGAGGGGGAAATGCTGACATAATCGGCGTTCAGCGCTACCAATAGAAACTGCAACGTTTAACTTCAACACGCAGTTTCCACACTTTAACTGGTGTTTGCAGAAATAATAATAAAAACAGCGAAGCCGGCATCAAGTGTTCAGGAGAAATCCGACATGAGACGAAATCGAACGACGGACCCATCGGACAGATTTCACTGTGCCACTTACGACCAGTTACCATTGTTAGCAAAGTGGTTATCATCAATTCTTGAAGGCATGATAAGAAGGCATGTAGGTTGTTGATGTACAGACTGTATAATACTAAATAACTACTTAAATATACAGCTTTAAAACCGGCAGTAGGCTATATTTCCAATGTGCAACCGATATTTTTATAGGGCAATACGTAGATATTTCCGTAAGTCGGTACTTTCTTCGATATATCGATGGCCGATTATGATATTCTTTAAAATACCGATGTATCAGATTCCGCATATTTTTCAAAACATTACGTCATAATTAAGTATTACTTGAAAACAGCATAATTTTTAAATTCCTATTACAAATCCAAAAGAACAGATGCCATCTTCATAGTTAAGGCTCACCGGCCATTTGACCATCTTCCTCTGTGCAGTTGCACAGAGTGTGCCCTAACTCTTACGGGAATCGGCAGTAAAGCCGCGAGTAATGAGTATAATGGGCAAGGGCACTATGAATATAGTGAGGGTCAATAAGTTGCTTATGTGGGTCTCACGGGAGGCGTGCCAGAGATAAGTCCCTGCAGTCGCACTATCCTCTGTGTACTCGGTGGCCCAGATGGAGCCGGCACGGTAGCTCAGCGTGTTCGGCCAGTGTGTTGGTTGGCCTCTGTAATAAAAAACTGAGTGGAAGGATTAACATACGAACTTGGCCGGATGTCATGTGACGTCCTTAACGACCAAACACAACGATCAAAAACGAACAAAATGCAAAAAAAAAGAAAAAATAGAGCGTCTGCGAGGAGATCCCGGATTCGAGTCCCGGTCGGGGTACACATTTTCAACTGTCCCCGTTGATTTATATCAACGCTTGTATGCAGCCGGGGATATTCATCGTATCTATTAGGTTTGTGCTTAAGTTCGTAGCTTTCTAGTTTTGCATGTTGGTATTCCGGTTGCAATGGGTTTATTTATCGATTGCCATTTTTTATTTGTAGTTCACTTATAACGATTAGGAAAATGGCTCGGACTCAAGAAATGATCAATACAGATGGAATGGCAGTTCAACTGATATGGACATACAATGCGAATGAAGGCCACAGAAAGATCTTGATGTGCCAGTTCAAGGAAGATCGAGAAGACCCAGGGCTGTCTTATGAGATCATGTAAAGGACTCGAGGAAGAGAGAAATAGAAGAAGCATGGGAAGAGGCGACAGATATGTGGGATGCGGCAACAATTTCAGACGATGAAGGCTTTCACGACCGGATGGTACTATTATTGATAATTCTTCCGGGTTATATGGCCGTGGTCCATGGAATACTTCAATACCTAACGTTTCGTCCAATACTACGTTGGACATCCTCAGAGGTATGGCTGGTCCTGTTGAGTCGGCAGGACTCAACAGGACCAGCCATACCTCTGAGGATGTCCAACGTAGTATTGGACGAAACGTCAGGAATAGAAGCATTCCATGGACCACGGCCATATAACCCGGAAGAATTATCAACAACTACAATTGCAGAAACCCCACAGGAAACAGGAAGAGAATCAGGTGACATTGAATACCTAGTCCACGTTCCAAGTCACTGAGCTCTCCTGACCCACTCATTCTGAGATGGGTCCGTCGCTCGGTTTCGTCACATATCGGAATCGTCCGGAACGCTTCATGTCGACTTCCCTGGCTTGTTTTTTTTTTCCCCTCCCTAGACCAGCGACCTAGCAGTTGTATCAAAATTGCGTGGTGAAGCTAAATGTTGCCGTTTCTGTTGGTACCACCGAGCGCCACTAACGTCAGCATTTTCCCTTCATCGCAATACCAATCTCGTAATTTATATTTTTGTTCATAATTTTTGGAGAACGCCGATGTGGAGAAATAGCATATTCGTTGCGTTAAAAGTTGGTTTTTAAGGCAACTGGTGTGCTATTTCTTCACATCGGAAACTTTGTTATTCCATTCACTCCCCCATCTCCGTCCCCCAAGTTCAATTGGACAACTTCGTTTGAGCCACTTATACTTGCTTCACACAGTCAAAAAGAGAGACTGGATGTGATGAAAACTCTAAAAGTAGTAAGACTCCTTCACACAGTGAAATCAGCGAAATTAAAATTATATTCTGCAACAATTTCATAAAAACAACCAAATATTTACCGAAAATTGTGAAAAAATATAGTATAAAATAACATGTTATCGATATTGCCATTTTGATATCGATATATTGAGGGAAATTATACGAACAATATATACTGATATTTTATCAAAAGTCCTACCACAAAGGCATGCTGCACACCATTTCATTGCTTCACGTTTGCTGTTTACTAAAAGGCAAGACAATGCTAGTAGCATTATACATGCCATTCGGCTCCATCTACCTAGTAGCGTTGCCGCAATACGTTCCAAAATTCCCCATTCATTCGAGTCACTCTGTGTATGCAGCATGTCTGTAGTGTATAACTGATGGAAACGTTGCATGGTATTACTTAATTTTTCGTTACGCTGTCTTCGGTGCCTTTCCTTCCGCCGCCTTCTCGCGTATCGACCTCAGCAGTCCGTGCGAACATCGCCCCTACACATTCGCGCTGCCAATCTGCGGACATTTCGGCCGCTCCGGTGTCGCCACCACCTTGCGCAACCCTCCTCTATTTTGTGATTCCCGGTCACAGCTAATTCCCCGTCGGTCTCGCACAACCCCCTTAATTACTTCCTGCGTCAAAATCATCCTGAACAGGATATTGAATTTTTATTGAATCGTAAAGAGAGTAATTGCGACCTTTATTGGAAAATTAATTGATACCACTGCTGTTCCATATCACTGGAGCTCTAGTTTAGATACTCATTTAATCAGAACGAGAGAGATGCGCAATGGTTAATACGTTTGCCTCGCCAACGCGAGGGCGACGGTTCAAATCTCCGTCCTCCCATTCAGATTTACATGTTCCCCGATTTTCCAAAATCGCTCCATACAAATGCCAGGGCGGTTCCTTTGAACGGGCACGGCCGACTTCTTTCTTTACCAATTCGTAATCAGAGCCTGTGCTCCGTCTCTAATTATCGCACTGTCTTAACTGTTTGCATGAGGGCCTGCATTATTGACTTGATCAGTTTGTGCAGCTCTTTCTGTCAAATAAATTATCCAGTTTGTCTGAAATGGTAACCATTTGTTTGTCTGCACATGCACATCACATCAAATCTACCCATTTCGGTCCCTCAGGATAATTCATTCGTGGTGCGTAGTTTTGTCATTTTATTTATCGAGAGTTTTGGCAGATAAGTACACTAATGTATTCGGTTTCGGAAGCAGAACCTGTTTTCCTAATTTTGTTTGGCCCACTGAGACGTAATTCCACATTCACAGGGGCTCTGCTGCCGTGCCATCCAAGGTGTAGAAACTGCCAAACAGCTGCTGGTTTTCAGGAAATCCTTCCTTGTCAGTCAATGGTCATATATACAGGGTGGTCCATTGATCGTAACTGGGCCAATTATCTCACGAAATGAGCGTCAAACGAAAAAACTACAAACAACGAAACTAGCTTGAAGGGGGAAACCAGATGGCGCTACGGTTGGTCCGCTAGATGGCGCTGCCATAGGTCAAACAGATATCAACTGCTTTTTTTAATAGGAACCCCCCTTTTTCCTTACATATTCGTGTAGTACGTAAAGAAATATGAATGTTTTAGTTGGACCACTTTTTTCGCTTTGTGACAGATGGCGCAGTAATAGTCACAATCATATGGCTCACAATTTTAGACGAACAGTTGGTAACAGGTAGGTTTTATAAATTAAAATACAGAAGGTAGGTATGTTGGAACATTTTATTTCGGTTGTTCCAATGCGATACATGTACCTTTGTGAAGTTACCATTTCTGAGAGCGCATGCTGTTACAGCGTGATTACCTGTAAATACCAGATTAATGCAATAAATGCGCAAAATGATGTCCATCAGCCTCAATGCATTTGGCAATACGTGTAACGACATTCCTCTCAACAGCGAGTAGTTCGCCTACCGTAATGTTCGCACATGCATTGACAATGCGCTGACGCATGTTTTCAGGCATTGTCGGTGGATCACGATAGCAAATATCCTTCAACTTTCCCCACAGAAAGAAATCCGGGGACGTCAGATCCGGTGAGCGTGCGGGCGATATGGTATGGTGCTTCGACGACCAATCCACCTGTCATGAAATATGCTATTCAATACCGCTTCAACCGCACGCGAGCTATGTGCCGGAAGTGGAAGTCATGTTGGAAGTACATCGCCATTCTGTCATGCAGTGAAACATCTTGTAGTAACATCGGTAGAACATTACGTAGGAAATCAGCATACATTGTACCATTTAGATTGCCATCGATAAAATGGGGGCCAATTTTCATTCCTCCCATAATGCCGCACCATACATTAACCCGCCAAGGTCGCTGATGTTCCACTTGTCGCAACCATCGTGGATTTTCCGTTGCCCAATAGTGCATATTATGCCGGTTTACGTTACCGCTGTTGGTGTATGACGCTTCGTCGCTAAACAGAACGCGTGCAAAAAATCTGTTATCGTCCCGTAATTTTTCTTGCGCCCAGTCGCAGAACTGTACACGACGTGCAAAGTCGTTGCCATGCAATTCCTGGTGCATAGAAATATGGCACGGGTGCAATCGATGTTGTAGTAGCATCCCAAACACCGAAGTTTTTGAGATTCCCGATTCTCGCGCAATTTGTCTGCTACTGATATGCGGATTAGCCGCGACAGTAGCTAAAACACCTACTTGGGCATCATCATTTATTGCAGGTCGTGGTTGACGTTTCACATGTGTCTAAACACTTCCTGTTTCCTTAAATAACGTAACTATCCGGCGAACGGTCGGGACACTTGGATGATGTCGTCCAGGATACCGAGCAGCATACATAGCACACGCCCGTTGGGCATTTTGATCACAATAGCCATACATCAATACATATCGACCTTTCCCGCAATTGGTAAACGGTCCATTTTAACACGGGCAATGTACGAGGTGCATTCAAGTTCTAAGGCCTCCGATTTTTTTTCTCCGGACTGGAAAGAGATAGAAACATGTGCATTGTTTTAAAATGAGGCCACGTTCATTGTCAATACGTCCCAGAGGTGGCAGCACCGTACGGCAGGTGGAATTTTACCGCCAACGGCGAGAATGAGAACTGTTTTAAATACTTAAAATGGCGACGTTTACCTTACTTGAACAGCGTGCAATCATTCGTTTTCTGAATTTGCGTGGTGTGAAACCAATTGAAATTCATCGGCAGGTGAAGGAGACATGTGGTGATGGAGTTGTGGATGTGTCGAAAGTGCATTCGTGGGTGCGACAGTTTAATGAAGGCAGAACATCGTGTGACAATAAACCGAAACAACCTCGGGCTTGCACAAGCCGGTCTGACGACATGATCGAGAAAGTGGAGAGAATTGTTTTGGGGGATCGCCAAATGACTGTTGAACAAATCGCCTCCAGAGTTGGCATTTCTGTGGGTTCTGTGCACACAATCCTGCATGACGATCTGAAAATGCGAAAAGTGTCATCCAGGTGGGTGCCACGAATGCTGATGGACGACCACATGGCTGCCCCTGTGGCATGTTGCCAAGCAATGTTGACGCGCAACGACAGCATGAATGGGACTTCTTTTCGTCGGTTGTGACAATGGATGAGACGTGGATGCCATTTTTCAATCCAGAAACAAAGCGCCAGTCAGCTCAATGGAAGCGCACAGATTCACCGCCACCAAAAAAATTTCGGGTAACCGCCAGTGCTGAAAAAATGGTGTCCATGTTCTGGGACAGCCAGGGCGTAATCCTTACCCATTGCGTTCCAGAGGGCACTACGGTAACAGGTGCATCCTACGAAAATGTTTTGGAGAACAAATTCCTTCCTGCACTGCAACAAAAACGTCCAGGAAGGGCTGCGCGTGTGCTGTTTCACCAAGACAACGCACCGGCACATCGAGCTAACGTTACGCAACAGTTTCTTCGTGATAACTTTGAAGTGATTCCTCATGCTCCCTACTCACCTGACCTGGCTCCTAGTGACTTTTGGCTTTTTCCAACAATGAAAGACACTCTCCGTGGCCGCACATTCACCAGCCGTGCTGCTGTTGCCTCAGCGATTTTCCAGTGGTCAAAACTGACTCCTAAAGAAGCCTTCGCCGCTGCCATGGAATCATGGCGTCAGCGTTGTGAAAAATGTGTACGTCTGCAGGGCGATTACGTCGAGAAGTAATGCCAGTTTCCTCGATTTCGGGTGAGTAGCTAATTAGAAAAAAAATCAGAGGCCTTAGAACTTGATTGCACCTCGTATCACGAAGCAAATACCGTCCGCACTGGCGGAATGTTACGTGATACCAAGTAATTATACTTTTGTGACTATTGCAGCGCCATCTATCACAAAGCGAAAAAAGTGGTCCAACTAAAACATTCATATTTCTTTACGTACTACACGAATATGTAGTAAAACTGGGGGTTCCTATTTAAAAAAACGCACATATATATATATATATATATATATATATATATATATATATATATACTCCCTCTCTGTTTCTCTTTTTTGCTACGTGCTGGAAACTACAGTGTGTGTTCCTCCCACATGTCGTAACGCAGAAAGGAGGTGGGAGGGTCCTTTGCCTTTGTATGTGCCGTGACTTGGGTGTGCCGTGCGGCCGCCACAGCCCACTGGTGGCGATTCGTATGCGTAGAGCGCGCGTTCGGCTTTAACGCGGCCGGAGCGACTCAGACTGCTCTGGCGGTGGGGCTTTGATGTCCGCCGAAGCGCAGAGATGGCACGGGCTTTGTACGGCCTGCGTTGCGTCAGTCGGGCTATTTGAACGAGTTAATGAAACGCCGCCGCACCTAAAATATTTAGAGCTAGCTCCGGTCAGGGCGACCTTTACCGCCACGGATATCTCAATGGGACACGGTGGCACATCGCTGCTAATTCAGTCGCAGCCTGCAGATCACGGGATATATACTCTGTTGCCTCAGGCACACCAAGGGCTTGAGAACTGAAGATTTTTATTTGTTCCAATAGAAGTAACATATGCGCTCAAAGTGGCACTTAAGGGGAGGTTTATTATCTTTTGGTTAAAAAACACGATTTTTTAAAATTGCTTTTTTGGATCCATAAAAGTGTTTAGAATCCACCCCTGAACGGTTTTTCCGAATACGGAACGGAAATGTTCAGAGAGATGCACTCGCATTCTTTTTCAAAAACAAGAGAATATTTCTCCCTACTCTACTATGATTTAGCACCAGGCCATTTCAGTATCACGATCTTACTTAAATCTATATTACGGTGTCACAGAATACTACTGTACACAGAGACTATTACAGAAAAAACATGTGTACTAGAGACTGGCCTTTTTGCAAACATTAACGAAATCCAGAAAGAATCGGAAATCTTACATATACGGCATAAATCTTCAGGAAAATGGGTACCATAGTTATAAATTTAAAAACTGAATGCTGGTATTTTCGATTTAGGCTGTTACTTACTCAAACCTAGTTTCACAGTTACTTTGACTTTTTAAGCCATCATCCTGAGTTTAACTATATAGAAAAGCACACTACGGTAACGCAACGAAACTAGAAGCAATGTGAACGTAAATTAACGGAAAGGCAGTTACCTAGAAGTAGGTGTCATACGTATGAAAATGGCAGTATGTTCATAATATGTTTCTCCGTTCGCTTTGATTAACAAATTTAGCTGTTCTTCGTGTATTGGCAGTTAGTTTGTGTACATGAGACGGAAAATGTGACAAAATTTAACGTTGGGCAAAGAATGGAAGTGAGGGCGGTGTAACAGTTTCGGAGATAACGTTCTAGCCACTCGGTCCAGCTTAGCACAGGTAGCACTGATTGTCTATGGCCAGACGACTTGCCTTGTGTAGCAGTAATAAATTAACGCCGGCGCGGTGGCCGAGCGGTTATGGGTGCTTCAGTCCGGAACAGCGCGTCTGCTACGGTCGCAGGTTCGAATCCTGCCTCAAGTATGTATGTGTGTGATGTCCTTAGGTTAGTTAGGTTTGAGTAGTTCTAAGTTATATGGGACTGATGACCTCTGATGTTAATTCCCATAGTGCTCAGAGCCATTTCAACCATCCTACTACGAATGGAAGTGATATTTCGCCCCCACCCGCGCCCCCATTCACTCCGCCTGGCTCTCAAAAAAAGGAAAAATGTAGTATAGTGAGGTGTTTTCTTTCAAGAAAATGATTTAATAGTCGGTACTACGTAGCTTTGTAATAGTCGGAATTGGAACTTTTTTATCGCTATTTGGAAGCGCCATTTGTTTCCAGAATATTAAAAATACTCCAGACCCCAGGTGTAGAAACCCGCCCACCCTTCCCAGCTGTCGTACGTGCGCCACTGTACTGCATTACACCGGATACCCATTGTTGGCGAGTATAGCGGGGTCGTTGAGTTACTCTTCCAATCTTCTGTAGAAGCACAGATATGTGCTACAATATCGTGGGTACACTTTTCATGAGCACAACGCTCGTTCACACATGGCACATCTCTATATGAACTGTCTTTGTGATTGTGGCCGAGCTGTTCTAGGCGCTTCATTCCGGAACCGCGCTGCTGCTACTATCGCAGGTTCCAATCCTGCGTCCGGCATGGATGTGTGTAATGTCCGTAGTTTAAGTTCTAAGTCTAGGGAACTGATGACCTCAGATGTTGTCCCATAGTCCTCAGAGCCATTTGAACCATTTTTTGATACTTAACGAGGCGTAGGTATCTAGAGCACATCATCATCATCTTCTTCTTCATGTTACGTATTAGGGAAATCGCCTATTACCGAACTTCATCTTTTCTACGGCTTTCCTACATTTCTTCTACCACTGCATTTATAAATGAGAGCCTTGTCCGGGAATATTTTACACACACACCATCTACACGTTCCTTCTATTTTCTCCTATTGTGTTCAGTTTAGGTTATATATCCCTAAAAATTTTCTTACGTCCTCATTGTTTCACGGTCTTCTTTTCTACACCGTTCCAGTCTTCTTGAGGTGTCATTCCACTTTCTTGGTGTCTTGTTGTCGCCCATAGCTAAACTTCATCTGGGTACCATTCCTCGCTTTATTCTGTGAATTTTTTACAATGTTTACAGATGTGGAAGTAAATTTATATAGGTTTTGGTCCACGCCATGGATGTATTCATGTGTGACGCCTTATCCTAGATATTGTTTCTGTACAACTTCCTGCGAGATTTGAGCTTACAGTATATCTAGATCATGGGTCGTTATGATGTTAGTGTTTGTATAGTATTTATATCTTCACAATGTCCTTCAGACATTGTATATTATATAAAACACAGACAATGTAATCAGCCATGATGTATTTATTTCTCGACGAACTAAAATGAGGTAAAATATTTCTCACTCCCTGTACACGAGTCACGAAATGTGGAAGTTTGAATCGACCCTGGAAGGGTGCTCGGATAGCCGAAGCCATTAAGGCGATGGCTCGCAATAAGCGGGAAATTCGGTTTCGAGCGCCTGTCTGGTACAAACTATCATGTGTCGCAAACAACTGAAGTCAGTCCATATTCGCGAAATGCGAGCTCATACCGTAGTAGTCAATCTTACCTAAGAGACTAATTACCAGAACATAATATGGGCATCTTTACATAGAACTACTTTCAGGCTCTTCAGAGAACATACTGCAGTGCGATACATGAGGGAAAGAAAATACGGTTCCTGAAGTAAACGCAGGACCAGTTTCACGTCTTCAACATCACGGCGGTGTGTGTGCTCTCTCGATGCAAGGCTCCCGTCGTCCTGCCTCGGCCAGCCTCCCTTTGTGTCCCATCGTCTGACATTAGTGGGGTTGGTTGTAAGAGGCTTGTGTCATTATGGTGGGATACTTGGTCGTCACTTCAAGAAAATGAGCTCTGGGCCATAAAACCGTTCCTAACAGCTTGGACAACCTCCACCCGACCATTTCTGCGAGAGGAGGTCCTTTTGGCCAGATTGCGGACTGGGCATTGCCGGTTTGCCACCGCTACCTGCTATCCGGTGACCCCGCCCCGCAGTGCCCTTGTGGTCATGCATTGACAGTGCGCCATGTTTTACTGTCGTGTCCCCGTTTTAATCAATCTCGTGTTGTCCTGTCTCTACCATCTACTTTACAGGAAATTTTAGCTGATGACGCTCTAGCAGCTGCTCGTGTTCTTCGTTTTAGTACTTTGACGGACTTGTCCAAAGACATCTAACTCTTTTAATTATTTTATCTGCGTCTTTGTAAGAACTTTCTGGTGTCTACCCCCCCCCCCCCCCCCCTTGAGTTTTACCAGATAATATACCCTCAGACTTCAAGAAGAATATAATAATTCCAATCCCAAAGAAAGCAGGTGTTGACAGATGTGAAAATTACCGAACTATCAGTTTAACAAGTCACAACTGCAAAATACTAACGCGAATTCTTTACAGGCGAATGGAAAAACTGGTAGAAGCCGACCTCGGCGACGATCAGTTTGGATTCCGCAGAAATGTTGGAACACGTGAGGCAATACTCACCCTACGACTTATCTTAGAAGGTAGATTAAGGAAAGGTAAACCTACATTTCTAGCATTTGTAGACTTAGAGAAAGCTTTTGACAATGTTGACTGGAATACTCTCTTTCAAATTCTAAAGGTGGCAGGGGTAAAATACAGGGAGCAAAAGGCTATTTACAATTTGTACAGAAAGCAGATGGCAGTTATTAGAGTAGAGGGGCATGAAAGGAAAGCAGTGGTTGGGAAGGGAGTGAGACAGGGTTGTAGCCTCTCTCCGATGTTATTCAATCTGTATATTCAGCAAGCAGTAAAGGAAACAAAAGAAAAATTCAGAGTAGGTATTAAAATCTATGGAGAAGAAATAAAAACGTTCTGTCAGAGACATCAAAGGACTTGGAAGAGCAGTTGAACGGAATGGATAGTGTCTTGAAAGGAGGATATAAGATGAACATCAACAAAAGCGAAACGAGGATAATGGAATGTAGTCGAATTAAGTCGGGTGATGCTGAGGGAATTGATTAGGAAATGAGACACTTAAAGTAGTAAATGAGTTTTGCTATTTGGGGAGCAGAATAACTAATGGTTGTCGAAGTAGAGAGGATATCAAATGTAGACTGGAAATGGCAAGGAAAGCGTTTCTGAATAAGAGAAATTTGTTAACATCGAGTATAGATTTAAGTGTCGGGAAGTCGTTTCTGAAAGTATTTGGAGTGTAGCCATGTATGGAAGTGAAACATGGACGATAAATAGTTTGGACAAGAAGAGAATAGAAGCTTTCGAAATGTGGTGCTACAGAAGAATGCTGAAGATTAGATGGGTAGATCACATAACTAATGAGGAGGTATTGAATAGAATTGGGGAGGAGTTTGTGGCACAACTTGACAAGAAGAAGGGACCAGTTGGTAGGACATGTTCTGAGGCATCAAGAGATTACCAATTTAGTATTGGAGGGCAGCGTGGAGGGTAAAAATCGTAGAGGGAGACCAAGAGATGAATACACTAAGCAGATACAGGAGGATGTAGGTTGCAGTAGGTACTGGGAGATGAAGAAGCTTGCAGAGGATAGAGTAGCATGGAGAGCTGCATCAAACCAGTCTCAGGACTGAAGACAACAACAATGGGCATTACATTTGTTACTGGGCGCTAATGACCTCACTAGTTGAGCGCCCTAAAACCCCACAAAAAAAAAAGAATTTCTCGATGCAAGAGGCGGTCGCCCGCCGGCTGGCACAGGAGTGTATTTCAGACTTAGTTGTCGCGCCAGACGTTTCCGAGAGAATCTCGCGGGTGCGCCTGCGCAGGTGACTCGCCCGAGCCCCGCTGGTGAGATGAGCGTGTAAGACGAGCCGGAGCTGTTCCTCGCGCCGCAGGCAGAGTTAATCACTCGAGGCGCGGAAAGCGAGCTGGGCTGTTGCGGCGCGTCTGTTGCGTTGCACGGGAACACAGGAGACGGCGGAAACAAACGGCCCGTCAGCGAGCGCCGAGATAAGCGACGTAGGCAGCGGGCGGCCGGGCAGGCCCAGCTGGCGGGGGGGAGCCGTGCTGGGCCCGCTTCCTGGCGGACGCCGTTCGATTTCCTGTCGCGCCACACCCCCTCCCACAGTAGGGAAACTGCCGCGCGCAGCGACGCTGGGCACACGGCGCCAAGCATGGGCACACGGCGCCAAGCAGCGCGGGCCTCTGTTGACACCTAACTCTCCCGCAAGAAATCCCACCAACTTCGCCGACAAAAACACCAAGCATTTTTTGCGAGAACGCAAAGAGCCACAAATACACTACTGGCCATTAAAATTGCTACACCAAGAAGAAACGCAGATGATAAATGGGTATTCATTGGACAAATATATTATACCAGAACTGACATGTGATTGCATTTTCACGCAATTTGGGTGCATAGATCCTCAGAAATCAGTAAACAGAACCACCACCTCTGGCCGTAATAACGGCCTTGATACGCCTGGGCATCGAGTCAAACAGAGCATGGATGGCGTCTACAGGTACAGCTGCCTATGCAGCTTCAACACGATACCACAGTTCATCAACAGTAGTGACTGGCGTATTGTGATGAGCCAGTTGTTCGGCCACCATTGACCAGACGTTTTCAATTGGTGCGAGATCTGGAGAATGTGCGGGGTCAGAGCAGCAGTCGAACATTTTCTGTATCCAGAAAGGCCCGTACAGGACCTGCAACAAGCGGTCGCGCATTATCCTGCTCCAACGTAGGGTTTCGCAGGGATCGAATGAAGGGTACAGCCACGGTTCGTAACACATTTGAAATTTAACGTCCACTGTTCAAAGTGCCGTTAATGCGAACAAGAGGTGACCGAGACGTGTAACCAATGTCACCCCATACGATCACGCCGGGTGATACGCCAGTATGGCGATGACGAATACACGCTTCCAATGCGCTTTCACCGCGATGTCGCCCAACACGGATGCGACCATCATGATGCTGTAAACAGAACCTTGATCCATCCTAAAAAATGACGTTTTGCCATTCGTGCACCCAGTTTCGTCATTGAGTACACTATCGCAGGCGCTCCTGTCTGTGATGCAGCGTCAAGGGTAACCGCAGCCATGGTCTCTGAGCTGATAGTCCATGCTGCTGCAAACGTCGTCGAACTGTTCGTGCAGATGGTTGTTGTCTTGCAGACGTCCCCATCTGTTGACTCAGGGATCGAGACGTGGCTGCACGATCCGTTACAGCCATGCGGATAAGATGCCTGTCATCTCGACTGCTAGTGGTACGAGGCCGTTGGGATCCAGCACGGCGTTCCGCATTACCCCCCTGAAACCACCGTTTTCATATTCTGCTAACAGTCATTGGCTCTCGACCAACGCGAGCAGTGATGTCGCGATACGATAAACCGCAATCGCTATAGGCTACAATCCGATCTTTAACAAAGTCGGAAACATGATGGTACGCATTTCTCCTCCTTACACGAGGCATCACACCAACATTTCACCAGGCAACGCCGGTCAACTGCTGTTTGTGTATGAGAAATCGGTTGAAAACTTTCCTTATGTCAGCACGTCGTAGGTGTCGCCACCGGCGCCAACCTTGTGTGAATGCTATGAAAAGCTAATCATTTGCATATCACAGCATCTTCCTCCTGTCGGTTATATTTCGTGTCTATAGCACGTCATCTTCGTGGTGTAGCAATTTTAATGGCCATTAGTTATTACTACCGGTTATAGGCAGTTTCTCATTCCGTTTTTAGGATTCCATACCCCGAATGGTAAAACGGAACTTTTTTAGGGCCACTTTTTCGGTTAGTTTGTCAGTTTGTCCCTTCAAACCTTTTTTCTCAGGAACGGATGGATGTATCGACTTGAAATGTCACCTACGGTTCCCTCATGATGTAAAAAAGTGAAGCATCTAAGTCAATAAAATAAAAACATACGGCCTATTCCGTCACATATTTTCACATCGCAAAGACAGTCATTACAACCTATTGTGCACACTGAAATGGCAAAAGTAATGAGATAGCGGTATGCACATATACAGGATGACAATTATTTAACTGTATGAAATAAAATACTCATAACTTGTTGTTGCTCAGAACTATTTATACTGTGAATGTAGGCTTTCCTGGTGTATACTGCTGATGAAATCTTGTCGGGCTTCCATCCGGGTAGCTGTGTCGAAAATCCGCGACGTTTCGATGAATGTCATTCTCATCTTCTGGCGAAATCAGAAACGTCGCGTATTTTCGACGCGGCTACCCGGATGGGAGCCCGACAAGATTTGATCAGCACTATTTACACTGTATATCCACTCGACGGTCGGTTTGTGACGTCATACCGTCGCCTAAAATAGCGGAGTCACGCCGTCACCTGTTATGGCGATTGTGGGGAAGAGTTGGTTCTATTTTTTATTTAGTGCTAAGGCACGCAACTTGTTTAATTTCAACACTTCTTCACTGTGCTTTTGAATTTGTGTTGGTTCTCTTTACATCGTAGCGTAGTACTTATTAGATCTTGCTAAAATCACAGTGTGACAGGAACGGATTTGGCAATTCCTTGGTCCCACTTGTCGGACTTAGCGCTAGATGGAACGAACACCGCAAACTGTTCCCCGCATAACGCACTCGCCGCGACTCCGCGATCTTAGCAGCAGTCTGGATATATCTACTGAAGCACCAAAAATCTGTTATAGGCATGCGTATTCAAACATAGATGTATGTAAACAGGCAGGATATGGTGGTGCCGTCAGCAACAAGTGTCTGGCACAGTTGTTAGATAGGTTACTGCTGCTACAATGACAGGTTATCAAGATTTGAGTTTGAACGTGGTGCTATGGCGATGGGACACAGCATCTCTTAGGTAACAATGAAGTGGGGATTTTCCTCTACGACTATTTCACGAGTGTACCATGAATATCAGGAACCCGCAAAACATCAAATCTGCGACATCGCTGCGGCCGGAGAAAGATACTGCAAGAACGGGACCAACAACGACTGAAGAGAATCGTTCAACTTGACAGAAATGCAATCCTTCCACAAATTGCTGCAGTTGTCAATGCTGGGCCATCAAGAAGTGTCAAACGTGCGAACCATTCAGCGAAACACCATCGATGCGCGATTTCGAAGCCGAAGGCCCATTGGTGCATCCCTGATGACTGCACGACACAAAACTTTATGCCTCGCCTGGGCTCGTCAATTCCGGCATTGGACTGTTGATGACTGGAAACATGTTGCCTGGTCGGACGAGTCTCGTTTCAAATTGTATCGAGCGGTTGGACAAGGACGGGTATGGAGACAACCTCATGAATCCATGAACCTACATGTCAGCAGGAGTCTGTTCAAGCTGGTAGAGGCTCCGTAATGTGTGGGGCGTGTGCAGTTGGAGTGATATGGGATCCCTGATACGTCTAGATACAACTCTGACAGGTGACTCATAGCTAAGCCTCCTGTCTGATCACCTGATCCATTCATGTCCATTGTCTATTCCGACATACTCGGGCAATTCGAGCAGAACAATGTGACACCCCACACGTCCAGAATAGCTACTCTTCTGCGTTTAAACATGTCCGCCGGCCATCAAACTTCCCAGACATGAATATTATTGAGCATACCCGGAATGCCTTGCAACGTGCTGTTTAGAAAAAATCTCGACCCTCTCGTCGTCTTACGGATTTAAGGACAGTCCTGCTGGATTCATGGTGTCAGTTCCCTCCAGCACTACTTCAGACATTAATCGGGTCCATGCCACGTCGTGTTGCGACACTTCTGCGCGCTCGCGGGGCCCTACACGATATTATGCAGATGTAACAGTTTCTTTGGCTTTTCACTGTGTAAGCATTTTGGCTTCCTGAGCCTATTTGAGATTATGACTGCTTTCTAATTCGTTAAAGCCTTTGATGAATACTCCAGCATTTTAAGACTAAACGTTACGCAGAGAAGTATGCTTTAGGGCATGGCCTAATGCGCATAAAACAAATATCAGCAACAACAGGAATGTCATTCCGACTTTTGTTACTTTTTAAGTATTGCGGCGAACTACATCTACATCTATGTGATTTTCTATTCACAATAAAGTGCCTGGCAGAGGGTTGAATGAACCACCTTCATGCTGTCTCTCTACCGTTCCACTCTCGAACGGCACGCGGGAAAAACGAGCACTTAAAATTTTCTGTGCGAGCCCTGATTTCTCTTATTGTGATGATCATCTCTCCCTATGTAGGTCGGAGTGGCCGAGCGGTTCTATGCACTACAGTCTGGAACCGCGCGACCGCTACGGTCGCAGGTTCGAATCCTGCCTCGGGCATGGGTGTGTGTGATGTCCTTAGGTTAGTTAGGTTTAAGTAGTTCTAAGTTCTAGGGGACTGATGACCACAGCAGTTAAGTCCCATAGTGCTCAGAGCCATACCTATCCCTAAGTAGGTGGGTGTCAACAGAATGTTTTCGCAATCTGAGGAGAAAACTAGTGATTGAAATTTAATGAGAAGATTCAGTCGCAACGAAAAACGCCTTTGTTTTAATGATTGCTACTCCACGTGTCATGTCTATGACGCTATCTCCCCTGTTTCGCGATAATACAAAACGAGCTGCCCTTCTTTGTACTTTTTGGATGTCTGTCCGTACTGTATCGTTACACATTATAGGAATTTGGACATTGCACTTGTAACAACCCTACCACAACAAAGGTCAAAATTGAATGATGCTTGTGGTGTCGCTCACGCTGCTAAGTACTGCATTTTCGGGCAACAACAAAATTATTATGTGGCAGGTGTCATTAAAGCACAGTTAATAAAGTCATTTGATGTAGTAATGAATAAACTAGGCACTAATCTTTTCGTGTTTCGCACGCTGATCTCGTTGTAAAATCATGGTTCAATCGTCGAAAATCTAGGTGGTGACGATTCCAAGCTCGGATGCAGAGGCCTAGTTTTTATTCTGCTATATTCAAAAGTTTGATAGATGTTTCACAAACCATTCTTGAAGATTAAACCTTTGAAAGTTAGCACAATGGTGATGTAAAAAAATAATCAGCAGTCCTAATTTAAGTTACACGTATTTTTATTGCTTTTGTTGCTTTTGTTGCATTATCACGTAACACACAAAACATCACTTCACAATACAAAACATACTTTAAAACATCTTCCTCACTGTTAAAGTTCACATTTTATAAGCTGACTACAATATGCGTCTTTCCAACATGACGTCCAAGACTTGACTTTTCCAAGGTCCGACTCTCTAACAACTAAGAATCGCTTACGCGCCCAAAAATTAGAGTTACAAGTACGTCTAAGATCATAGTGACAAAAGAAAGAATACACATAAGAATAATATCATTGCAATATAAACATATCGATGAATCAAAGTACTTCTACATTAATTAAATCAAATCTGAATGTTGTCTCAGAAATACGTCAACTACTTTACAGAAACACAGTAGAATATTACTGGTATCGAGAGGTTCAGGTGAGATGCCGTAATGGTTACGTAATTCAAGTACCATTACACACTCTACCTAGAATTACCGATTTACAGTGGTGCAGACTCCGTGCGAGAGACTGTCGCGAGGCGGTGGGCTTGTTAAACGTGGTGCACTTGCAGGGCCGGTGTGTGTGCGCGGTTGCTTTCAGCGCGGCCGGCGGCGGCTAGATAAGGAGCCGGCTGTCCCCTGGTTTATCGCGGCCATTGTCGGTGGGCGTCAGTCTGGCAGGCCGCCCGCTCCCGGCCGCTGACTCAGGCGGGTGCGGTGCCAGCCGAGGCGGTAGGCGGCGGGCGCACCGTCTGTCGCCCCGCTGCATTGCTCCACGCCAGTAGCGGCCTAAACATGGGCCGCTACAGCTCACTGCTGCACGTCGTAACACGCCCGGGAGTACAAATGGGTGGGGTTCGTACCTTAACCTGTTGGTCGTTTCGGACTGTTGCTTGACCGTGCGCCCTGTCCACACCACGTCCCTGGTAATCCCGCGCGGTCGTACTGTTCTACTCCACACTGCTGCTGGTTTGCCTGAAATTATCTCTCGAATTATGCAAGCGGGTTTAGGGGAGCCGCTCAACGTCAAGACACAACACTGTTCGACCTCTGCTGTGAACAACTACAGGATGTTACAAAAAGGTACGGCCAAACTTTCAGGAAACATTCCTCACACACAAATAAAGCAAAGATGTTATGTGGACATGTGTCCGGAAACGCTTAATTTCCATGTTAGAGCTCATTTTAGTTTCGTCAGTGTGTAGTGTACTTCCTCGATTCACCGCCAGTTGAAGGAAGGTAATGTTGACTCCGGCGCTTGTGTTGACATGTGACTCATTGCTCTACAGTACTATCATCAAGCACATCAGTACGTAGCATCAACAGGTTAGTGTTCATCACGAACGTGGTTTTGCAGTCAGTGCAATGTTAACATATGCGGAGTTGGCGGATGTCCATTTGATGTATCGATTAGCACGGGGCAATAGCCGTGGCGCGGTACGTTTGTATCGAGACAGATTTCCAGAACATGGGAGTCCCGACAGGAAGACGTTCGAAGCAATTGATCGGCGTCTTAGGGAGCACGGAACATTCCAGCCTACGACTCGAGACTGGGGAAGACCTAGAACGACGAGGACACCTGCAATGGACGAGGCAATTCTCCGTGCAGTTGACGATAACCCTAATGTCAGAGTCAGAGAAGTTGCCGCTGTACAAGGTAACGTTGACCACGTCACTTGGGGGCCGCACGGGATTAGCAGAGCGGTCTGAGGCGCTGCAGTCATGGACTGTGCGGCTGGTCCCGGCGGAAGTTCGAGTCGTCCCTCGGGCATGGGTGTGTGTGTGTGTGTGTGTGTGTGTGTGTGTGTGTGTGTGTGTGTGTGTGTGTGTTTGTCCTTCGGATAATTTAGGTTAAGTAGTGTGTAAGCTTAAGGACTGATGACCTTAAAAGTCCCATAGGATTACACACACACACACACACACACACACACACACACACACACACGTCACTGTATGGAGAGTGCTACAGGAGAACCAGTTGTTTCCGTACCATGTACAGCGTGTGCAGGCACTATCAGCAGTTGATTCGCCTCCACGGGTACACTTCTGCGAATGGTTCATCCAACAATGTGTCAATAATCCTCATTTCAGTGCAAATGTTCTCTTTACGGATGAGGCTTCATTCCAACGTGATCAAATTTTAAATTTTCACAATCAACATGTGTGGGCTGACGAGAATCCGCACGCAGTTTTGCAATCACGTCATCAAAACAGATTTTCTGTGAACGTTTGGGCAGGCATTGTTGGTGATGTCTTGATTGGGCCCCATGTTCTTCCACCTACGCTCAATGGAGCACGTTATCATGATTTCATACGGGATACTCTACCTGTGCTGCTCGAACATGTGCCTTTACAAGTACGACACAACATGTGGTTCGTGCACGATGGAGCTTCTGCACATTTCAGTCGAAGTGTTCGTACGCTTTTCAACAACGGATTCGGTGACCGATGGATTGGTAGAGGCGGACCAATTCCATGGCCTCCACGCTCTCCTGACCTCAATCTTCTTGACTTTCATTTACGGGGGCATTTGAAAGCTCTTGTCTACGCAACCCCGGTACCAAATGTAGAGACTCTTCGTGCTCGTATTGTGGACGGCTGTGATACAATACGCCATTCTCCAGGGCTGCATCAGCGCATCAGGGATTCCATGCGACGGAGGGTGGATGCATGTATCGTCGCTAACGGAGGACATTTTGTACATTTCCTGTAACAAAGTGTTTGAAGTCACGCTGGTACGTTCTGTTGCTGTGTGTTTCCATTCCATGATTAATGTGATTTGAAGAGAAGTAATAAAATGAGCTCTAACATGGAATGTAAGCGTTTCCGGACAAATGTCCACATAACATATTTTCTTTCTTTGTGTGTGAGGAATGTTTCCTGAAAGTTTGGCCGCACCTTTTTGTAACACCCTGTATTTTTTGAGTCGATAAAAGAAAGTCGCAGGTTGCACTGTTTACATTCTAATTCAGAAGTGTTATCCCAACTAATGGATGATTAACAGTCCACAAAATCATTCGGACGAGCGTACGCGTATCCGACACGACGCGGGTGATTGTTCATGATGCGGAAGCCGAATGATCGCACGAAAGTTCTTACGCTCGTGACGCATACACAGATATTTGGTATCAGTCCTCCTTGACACTAGTAATGATATTTTAACACTGTTCACAAAGTTTAATTTATAGTTAGCAGTTCTCACAAGGGAACCTCCCCATCGCACCCCCCTCAGATTTAGTTATAAGTTGGCACAGTAGATAGGCCATGAAAAACTGAACACAGATCAATAGAGAAAACAGGAAGAAGTTGCGTGGAACTATCAAAAAATAAGCAAAATATACAAACTGAGTAGTCCATGCGCAAGATAGGCAACATCAAGGATAAAGTGAGCTCAGGAGCGCCGTGGTCCAGTGGTTAGCGTGAGCAGCTACGGAACGAAAGGTCCTTGGTTCAAGTATTCCGTCGAGTGAAAAGTTTACTTTCTTCATTTTCGCGAAGTTATGATTTGTCCGTTCGTTCATTGACGTCCCTGTTCACTGTAATAAGTTCAGTGTCTGTGTTTTGCGACCGCACCGCAAAACCGTGCGATTAGTAGACGAAAGGACGTACCTCTCCAATGGGAACCGAAAACATTTGATCGCAAGGTCATAGGTCAACAGATTCCTCCACAGGAAAACACGTCTGATATACTCTATACGACACTGGTGACGGCATGTGCGTCACACGACAGGAATATGTTGTCGACCCACCTAACTTGTACACTTGGCGAATGGGTAAAAAGCTTTCTACCTTGCCCGATTTAGGTTTTCTTGGGGATGTGATACACTCCCAAAAAAGTGATGAAAACATAAGAGTTTGTCACATAAACGGCAACAAATGAATGCAACAGTTTCACAGTCGCACAGTTTTCCCTGTGCTCTGTCAAAACATGTTTTTAACGTTTTCAAATTTTTCCGTGTGTAGACCGTCAAATCCTGCATATGTCCAAGCATATCTGAACATGTCCTGGAATTTTGGAGAGCGAAGTTGATTATGTGTGAGTGCCTGAACTTCGATAACTGTCTGAAAATAAAAAATTAAACTTTTCGCTCGAGGGAAGACTTGAACCAAGGACTTCTCGTTCCACAGCTGCTCACGCTAACCACGGGACCACGGCGCTCCTGAGCTCACTTTATCCTTGATATTGCCTATCTTGCGCATGGAATACTCAGTTTGTACATTTTGCTTATTTTTTTCATAGTTCCACACAACTTCTTCCTGTTTTCTCGATTGATCTGTGTTCAGTTTTTCAAGGCCTATCCACTGTGCCAACTTATAACTAAATCTGAGGGGGGTGCGATGGGGAGGTTCCCTTGTCAGTTGTACGAGCGTGCGCGTAACCGTCGCGGCGCAGCTGATTGTTGATAATGCGGAAACGCGATGATCGAACGCACGTCCTCACGCTCGCTGCAAGACACTGGCACTTGTTTGCACTCTTTTGTGGTAACTAATTTTTGCTGATTCACATTAGTTCATTCTGAGAGACCGAACACGGCGCGGATGATTGATACTGTACGGTACGACACGCAACGAGAGGATACACAAATACGTTATCAGCACCACTGCTCATTTTTAAATTACTTCTTGACGCACTTTCCTCTGAATCATTTACTTATTTTATTACTTTACTGTAATAAAACCTGTGACAACACTTCAACTTCCATGCTAACAATGCCTCTCACATGCAAAGCTACACACTACACAACATAATAGTTCCCTTGTCCCATGCTCGACTCTACAGACGCGACTGCCCGCAAAAGATACTCCACAACTAAGCCAGCGATATGACAATATGCTTACAACGTGGGAGTACGAATGCTGTGGACCACACTAGAGCGAGAACTCGTGAAACTTCTCACGACGTATACAGTAACAATGACATTGAACGACAATATTGTGACTGATAATTTACAAGTTACATTTACTGTTAACATTCGCTTTCTAAACGTAGCAGCAAAAGCAGCATCAAACGGTACTGTTAAAGAAGCAAAAGAATACACACTGAAGAGCCAGAGAAACTGGTACACCTGCGTAATATCGTGCGAGCACGCAGAAGTGGAGCAACACGACGTGGCATGGACTTGCCCAAATGTCTGAAGTAGTGCTGGAGGGAATGAATACTGCAGGACTGTCCATAAATCTGTAAGAGTACAAGGGGTGGAGTTCTCTTCTGAGCAGCACGTCGCAAGGCATCGCAGGTATGCTCAATAATGTCCACGTCTGGGGACTTTCGTGGCCAGCGGAGGCATTTAAACTTCCTGGAGCCACTCTATAGGAATTCTGTACGTGTAGGGTGCTGCATTATCATGCTGTAATTGCCCAAGTCTGTCTGAATGCACAATGGACATGAATGGATGCAGGAGATCAGACTGGATGCTTACACACGTGTGACCTGCGTCGTATCTAGACTTCTCAGGGGTCACATACTACTCCAACTGCACAACATTACAGAGCCTACACCAAGTTGAACAGTCCCCTGCTGACATGTAGGGTCTATGCATTCGTGAAGTTGTCTCCATAAACGTACACATCCATCCGCTCGATACAATTTGAAACGAGACTCATCCGACCAAGCAACATGATTCTAGTCATCAACAGCCCAATGTCGGTGTTGACGGACCCAGGTGAGGCGTAGAGCTTTGTGTTGTGCAGTCATCAAGCGTACGCTAGTGGGCTTTCTGCTCCAAAAGCACACATCGATGATGTTTCGTCGAATGGTTCGCACGTTGACACTTGTTGACGGCCCAGCATCGAAATGTGCAGCAATCTGCGGAAGGGTTGCACTTGTATCACGCTGAATGTTTCTCTTCAATCGTTGCTGGTCCCGTTCTCGCAGGATCTTTTTTCAGTCGCAGCGATATTGAAGATTTGATATTCTACCGGATTCCTGGTATTCATGCTACGCTCTGAAATGGTTGTACGGGATAACATATCTTGGAGATGCTGTGCTCCATCGCTCGTGCACCGACTATAAGACCACGTTCAAACTCACTTAAATCTTGATAACCTGCCATTCTAGCAGCAGTAACCGATCTAACAACTGCGCCAGACACTTCTATTATATAGGCGTTGCCGACCGCAGCGTCGTATTCTGCCTGTTTACATATCTCTGTACTTCATGCCTATAACAGTTTCTTTGGCGCTTTAGTATATTAAAATGTTATTCCAGAAAACGTTAAGCAACTAGAAGTAGGATCAACATCCTTCACTGAAATTAATGTAATTATGAAAATTCTGAAAAAATGCAGCTCATAGTGTTAATGGTATTTCAAACAAAATTCTGAGAAGTTGTTCCAACTCAATAAGTAACGGCCTTAGTGCTATATCAAATGGATTACTGGCACAGGGATTTTTCCAGCCAAGTTAAATTACGCAATTGTTGATTCTCCTGAAAAGAAAGGTGACAAGACAGACTTAATATTCGTCCAGTTTCATTACTGACATCTTTTCCCAAAATATTCGAAAAAGTGATGTACTCAAGATTAGATTCACATGCAAGGGGAAATAGTTTACTCGGAATACCACAGTTTGGACTGCGTAAGATGCTGTTTGTATGTTTACTCGTCAAAGAGTAGAAGCTTTAAATAATAAAATATCACCAGTTGTTATTTTTGAGAACTTCCCAAGGCGTTCGATTGTGTAGAATATTTTACTCCCTTAGAAAGATGCGATGGGACGTTAAACACTAGATCTTAGACTCGATGTTTAAGGAACTGTTGGCTACTGACACAGCTGCTTTGAATCATACTTACCAAACAGAATGCTAAAGGTTGTGCCGAATAATTCTAATGATGTCAGGAGGACAGAAAATTTTTGTGAATGCGGAAAAATCACGAAGAAACCCCAAATGGCTCACTTTCGGTTCCCCTACTATTCCGTACACATGTGAATGACCGCCGGCCGGAGTGGCCGTGCGGTTCTAGGCGCTACAGTCTGGAACCGAACGACCGCTCCGGTCGCAGGTTAGAATCCTGCCTCGGGCATGGATGAGTGTGATGTCCTTAGGGTAGTTAGGTTTAATTAGTTCTAAGTTCTAGGCGACTGATGACCTCAGAAGTTAAGTCACATAGTGCTCAGAGCCAGCCATGTGAATGACCTTCCACTTAACATTCGACAAGCAGAATTGCTACTTTTTGCAATTGATTTTAAACTAATTTTCCCGTTGAGCTAAGGACTTGACATTTTCAACATAGATCATAACTAGATGACATTGCAATACTATGGGGGTCAGAACCACCTACGTCCAATAGGGGAGGCGGTGGCGATGAAATGGTGTGAGAAAGGAGCATAGCACACAGCACTGCCTGTCGGGTTGGAGTTGTTGCGCAATGGCTGTGCTTAGCAGATTGCGTCACAGCCCCTGCAGGTGCAATGTGCAGAAATAATTATATGCTGCAGAAAGTCTGTGACAGCTTATTAGTTATTGTAGCAATTTAATGAAGCAATTTCTACAATTTCTACCATAATGTGCACACGTGCCACTTGCCACCTGAAAAAAAATTAAGCTTGCAGTATAGTAGCAACACACCCTCTAGCGCAGAGGTTCCTAATCTTTCTGGGACCACTGCCCCTGAGTACAAATAGATATTAGCTAGTAATCCACCGCCCTCCTTCTCACCCCCACGGCACCGCTACTGTCAACATTACAGCCTAACTATTTTAAAAGAAAGTAATTTTGTCTGCAGACGTAGTTTTAAACTAACGAAAGGTAAACCCTATTTTGTAGGTGTTCTATCAAATCACGAACCAATGAGTCCCTAAGACAATTGGTATTGTTTGTTTCCAGCAACGTTTTTTTTTTTATAGAATGATCAAGTAATTCTCAGGGCATATCGAGTTCTACCCACAACTGCTTCTCAGAACAGAAAGCTGTCCACATTGAGGGCAGACACTTGTTACAAAACATTCTTCCTTTGCACCACTGCCCTCCCTAGCGGCATTTGTTTCACCCATACCCTGCACCCCCACTACAACAACTACGTTAAAATGTTTGCGCTATACTCATCGTTTCTAAACTTATTGATTGATGGACTCCTATTTCTGAACTGACTCAAATTGGAAGACTTCAAGCCGCTAATTCTTTGTGTCTGACCACTAAAATCAAAGAAATAGAGAAACAAGAAAGGAAAATTCCCAGGAAAATTTTTGGCCCTATACAAGAGCAGGGAATCTGGAAGAAGAGACCAACATCAGAATTATATAAATGCACAGATAAGATTACGGATAAAATAAGTGTAAGAAGAATGCAGTTCTACGGACATATCCACAGGATGAATGCAAACAGAATTTCAAAGCGAATTCTTAGTCATCGACTCAGGCAGGGGAAAAACAAAATGGATAAAAGAAGTTGAAGAGGACCTCAGACAACCAAACATAACAGTAAACGATGCAGAAAATAGAACTGAATTCAGGCCCTACAGTTAAAGGCATAAGATGCTTACTGTTGTGTTATGCTATTAAATAGTTCATCTGCTGAGAAATGAGTAACGAAGCATATATATATATATATATATATATATATATATATATATATATATGCGCTTAAATGTTCCATGGAACTATTTTCACCGAGTTGAAGGTAGGTATGTGTGTGTACACACACACACACACACACACACACACACACACACACACACACACACACACACACACACACATATATATATATATATATATATATATATATATATTACTGCCATAGGTGGATGGTGTAAAGTGCAAAGTATGTGTGTATTGCATGGACTACGTGAGAAAGGTGTTTCTCATCCGTTCGTTTCACAAGCTATGACATCCAACACATTGCGTTATACAATAACGCTAACGGTAGTAGCTATTTGGGAAAAAATAGTTACTGGTAACTTACGTGATCTGTGTTACAATCTTATTAAATGGTGATTACAATAAGACCTCTTAAAAGTTTTTCAGTTTATTGATCGAAACATAATGGAACTTTTTTTACTCCTAAGAAAGTTTCATTTTACCCTTCAGGTGGTAATTAACCCCATGGCGGGAACCACTGAGCACTCACTGCGACTGATGTTGAGGGTGGAAATGGGTGATTCAAGAGTATAACTCAGGAACACCTGCATTTATTTCAACGAAATTTGGTGTATACACTACTAATTTTACCACGGTTTCATTAGCTCGCTCTCTTGTGTGCCTTTTCGTCTGTTCAGTACAAATTTTGCCATTGGTTTTAAACTAACTTCCCGATATCTCAGAAAGGATGCGAGAGTAATCCGATGAATTACAGGCGCATATCACTGAAGTCAATTTGCAGTAGGATATTCGAACATTTACTGTGTTCGAACATTATGAATTACCTTTAGGAAAAGATCTGCTGACAGCGCGGATTCATAAAATCCCGACCTTGTGAAACACAACCTGCTCATTATTCTCACAAAGTAATGGGTGCTGTTGACAGGAGATTACAAATTGATTGCATATTTCTAGATTTGGAAAAGGCTTTCGATGCGGTTACTCAGAAGCGGCTTCTAATCATACTGCATGCCTATGGAGTATCGTCTCAGTTGTGCGACTAGATTCGTGGTTTCCTGTCAGAAACGTCACAGTTCGTAGTAACTGACGGAAAGTCATCGCATAAAACAAAAATGAAGTTTGGCGTTCCCCAAGGAAGTGTTATAGGCCCTCTGCTGTTCCAAATCTATGTAAACGATTTGGGAGACAAAATAAAACTAAAGCAATAGCCGCCCTCGGTCGCGAAAAATAAGTCTTTTTGACTCAGGTTTCGGCACTGCTATGAGTGCTTTCATCAGAAGTAACACTCTCAATCTGGCCTATAACTACAAAATTATAGGAAACATTTTTTTAAATGTAAGTACTGACTAGGAGTGCAAAAAAGACATTACTTACATGTCACGTATAAAACTAAATATCAAGCGATAAATCTTTACTCACAAAAAAGTGACTAAAAATTTATCGCTTGATATTCAGTTTTATACGTGACATGTAACTACGTCTCTTTTTTGTACTCCTAGCCAATACTTAGACTTAAAAAACAATTTCCTATAATTTTGAAATAGTTGTAGGCCTTCTGATGAAGGCCCTCATAGCAGTGCCGAAACCTAAGTCAAAAGACTTCTTCTTTGCGACCGGGAGCTGTTATTGCTTTAATTTTACTTTGTAAACGTTCGCTGACCACGCAGCCATGTTCAAAACTTTAAGATTTGGGAGACAATCTGAGCAGCCCACTCGGATTGTTTGGAGATGATGCTGTCGTTTACTGTCTTGTAAAGTCATCAAATGACCGCAATTGATTGCAAAATGGTTTATAAAAGATATCTGTATGGTGCGAAAAGCAGTGATTGACCCTGCGAGCTAACATCCCAAAGATGTTCGGGCTCACGTGCGGTTTCTCTTCGTCGAAAACGTCATGGCTCAAAGTCGTCTAGGGGTTGAACCACACGTGTCGCATTACACGCTCTAAATTAGACACTTGTGACCCTTTGGTTAAATTATCTGGCTGATGGCAAGTTTCCGAAATACAAAGTTAACATAACATACAATAATAGTAATAATAATATCGGGAACTAAATTAACGACTCATAAATGATGTAGGCCACACAGTTTCCATTTAGTTAGAATAATGTTTATTCAAAAAGCAAACTAATAGCGAAAGTGGTTGTATTTAGAGTTACAGCTACACTCAAGCGCATATCCATTTGACACAGTTCGATCATTCAGTCTCATCGTGGAATAGAAGTTATCTCCGCGAAAGTTGGAGTTCACACCAGGCGCGCAGCTGCTCATAGCTCAGTAACAAAGTCCCGCGATACCACACGACGCGGAATTTTCTAAGTCGTTTCACTTCCTAATTGCCTAGAGACCGACCGTCCACTTCCGCGTCTGCATCCGAATTGTACCCTTTGGTGTCTCCAGCCGACCTGTCCGCTTTCGCGTCTGCACCCTCACTGACATAGGTCGGTGCGTAACGACTCTGTGAGTGAACGTTCGTGTCTGGAGGAAATGGGTGAAGCCTTCAATGACTACCGCAGTAGAAGTTTGTCGAATCATCGTTCACAAAACACAAAGAAATTATGGTCGCATGTAGAGGCTGGTGGTGGGATCAAAGTTAGTGTCCATTCCACTGGAGGATGAGACAGGAACTAAAATTGAGGATAGCGAAGCAAAACGCGAATGGTGAACGTTTCCAAATCTTCGTTTGCAAAGAAAAGCATTGGAGAATTGCCGCAGTTCGATTCTCGTTCTACTGGAAAGACTAGTGAAATGAGTGTTAGCGTCAGTGGTGTTGAGATAAAGCTCAACTCCTTAAAATTGGTTAAAGCTCCTGGGTGCGACGGTATCGCTAGCATTGCGTACTGAATTTGCGACTGAATTAGCCCCTCTTTCGATCACAATCTATCTTAGATGCCTCGAACTAGAAATCAGGCCCAATAGTAGGAAGAAAACATACGTCACACCCGTTTGCAAGAAGGGTAATGATTCACAATACCACCGTTAAATGTACTTGACATCGATTTGTTGTATAATCTTGGAACATAATCTGAGCTCAAACATAATGAGATATCTCACACAGAATGACCTCCATGTCAAGCAGTACGGATTCCGAAAACGTCACCGAGTGAGGTGGCGCAGTGGTTAGCACACTGGACTCGGATTCGGGAGGACGACGGCTCAAACACGCGACCGGTCATCCTGATTTAGGTTTTCCGTGATTTTCCTAAATCGCTTCAGGCAAATGCCGGTATGGTTCCCTTGAAACGGCACGGCCGACGTTCTTCCCCATCCTTCCCTAATCCAATGGGACCGATGACCTCGCTGTTCGGTCCACTTCCCCAAATCAACCAACCGAAAACGTCGATCATGTGAAGCTCAACTCGAACTTTCCTCACACGACGTGGTGAATGCGATCGATCAAGGCAGTCAAGTAAATGCATTTTTTCGTGATTTGCGAAAAGCATTTGACACAATGCGCTTGTTATCAGAAGGACGATCGTATAGAGTACCAAGAGAAATTTGTGACTGACGAAAGAGTTCACGGGCAAACAGCCGGGTGTTAGACTCCAACGGGCACAATATTCCGGCAAGCGACCACGTTGTCATCATCAGTTGATGATGGACACTAACAAATGGTTCAAATGGCTGTGAGCACTATGGGACTTGAAACATCCCCTTAGAAAAATTAAGAATGACTGTGCTGGTAAACCTCTTACGTTATTTGATTTTCAAACAGCTGAGAAAACTGAACGTACTCAGACATTTCTCTCTTTACTTATTCTGATCAACAGTAAACTGACACACAACATATATATATATATATATATATATATATATATATATATATATATATATATGGCTATTGCAAATGATTGAAGCGATTTCATAAATTCACTGTAGCTCCATTCATTGACATATGGTCACGACACACTACAGATACGTAGAAAAACTCATAAAGTTTTGTTCGGCTGAAGCCGCACTTCAGGTTTCTGCCGCCAGAGCGCTCGAGAGCGCAGTGAGTCAAAATGGCGACAGGAGCCGAGAAAGCGTATGTCGTGCTTGAAATGCACTCACATCAGTCAGTCATAACAGTGCAACGACACTTCAGGACGAAGTTCAACAAAGATCCACCAACTGCTAACTCCATTCGGCGATGGTATGCGCAGTTTAAAGCTTCTGGATACCTCTGTAAGGGGAAATCAACGGGTCGGCCTGCAGTTAGCGAAGAAACGGTTGAACGCGTGCGGGCAAGTTTCACGCGTAGCCCGCGGAAGTCGACGAATAAAGCAAGCAGGGAGCTAAACATACCACAGCCGACGGTTTGGAAAATCTTATGGAAAAGGCTACATGCCCTGACACCCGATGACAAAGTCAAACGCTTTGAATTTTCGGCGCGGTTGCAACAGCTCATGGAAGAAACTTGTTTTCAGTGATGAAGCAACATTTTTTCTTAATGGTAAAGTGAACAGACACAATGTGCGAATCTGCGCGGTAGAGAATCCTCACGCATTCGTGCAGCAAATTCGCAATTCACCAAAAGTTAACGTGTTTTGTGCAATCTCACGGTTTAAAGTTTACGGCCCCTTTTTCTTCTGCGAAGAAAACGTTACAGGACACGTGTATCTGTTCATGCTGGAAAACTGGCTCATGCCACAACTGGAGACCGACAGCGCCGACTTCATCTTTCAACAGGATGGTGCTCCACCGCACTTCCATCATGATGTTCGGCATTTCTTAAACAGGAGATTGGAAAACCGATGGATCGGTCGTGGTGGAGATCATGATCAGCTATTCATGTCATGGCCTCCACGCTCTTCCAACTTAACCCCATGCGATTTCTTTCTGTGGGGTTATGTGAAAGATTCAGTGTTTAAACCTCCTCTACCAAGAAACGTGCCAGAACTGCGAGCTCGCATCAACGATGCTTTCGAACTCATTGATGGTGACGTGCTGCGCCGAGTGTGGGAGGAACTTGATTATCGGCTTGATGTCTGCCGAATCACTAAAGGGGCACATATCGAACATTTGTGAATGCCTAAAAAAACTTTTTGAGTTTTTGTGTTTGTGTGCAAAGCATTGTGAAAATATCTCAAATAATAAAGTTATTGTAGAGCTGTGAAATCGCTTCAATCATTTGTAATAACTATATATATATATATATATATATATATATATATATATATCCCTACAGAAGTAGGGCCCTGACTAACAATAACCTATACCTTTCATGAATGACTTATCTCACGAAAATCTTCGTTACTCAAACTACTGCAATACAGCGCGCGACAATACTGCAAGCTAAATAAAAGATACTAAGTACTGAAAGCACTAAATAGTGTTCAAAAGTCATAATATGTAGAGATGGCAGAGTTTTAAAAGCGGACGATCTGGACGTGTGTCCATCAGAAAAAGTAAATTTGTAAGACCGGATGTCATGAACTGATATATATCCTTTTTCTGATGGACACGCGTCCAGATCGTCCGCTTCCAAAACTCTGCCATCTCTCTTCCCACATCCACCACTGCTGGCGGCTCACCAACTGCGCAACGCTACGCGCTGTTCACATCCAACTGCCCAACACTACAATAGTGAATATTCCAACAATGCCAACCAGCGACAGACTGCACACAGCACAGTCAGTGATTTTCATACAGAGCGCTACGTGGCGTTACCAACATAAAACCCTAAAGAGCCTACTTACAGGCTTGACATATGAGGTCATAAGTCCCCTATAACTTAGAATTACTTAAACATAACTAATCTAAGGACATCACACACATCCATGCCCGAGGCAGGATTCGAAACTGCGACCGTAGCGGTCGCGCGGTTCCAGACTGAAGCGCCTAGAACCGCTCGGTCACAGTGGCCGGCGGACACTAACACCCGGTTGTTTACCGGTGAAGTCTACAGTCATGAAGTACGCCGGGAGAAATTGAAGAATCACAATTTGTGACTGGATTGAGGAATTTTTGGTAGGAGGACGCATGAAGCTATCATGGATGGACTGTCTAGTAATGGTATGTGAAAGTAATTCACGTAATGTACCATGTTGTTGTTGTGGTCGTCTGTCCTGAGACTGGTTTGATGGAGCTCTCCATCCTACTCTATCCTGTGCAAGCTTCTTCATCTCCCAGTACCTACTGCAGCCTACATCCTTCTGAATCTGCTTAGTGTATTCATCTCTTGGTCTCCCTCTACGATATTTACCCTCCACGCTGCCCTCCAATACTAAATTGGTGATCCCTCGATGTCTCAGAACATGTCCTACCAACCGATCCCTTCTTCTAGTCAAGTTGTGCCACAAGCTACTCTTCTCCCCAATTCTATTCAATACCTCCTCATTAGTTATGTGATCTACCCATCTAATCTTCAGCATTCTTCTGTAGCACCACATTTCGAAAGCTTCTATTCTCTTCTTGTCTGAACTATTTAGCTGTATCGTTGAGGCACGCCAGCCGCCTCACCAACGGCAAGGTCAATGGATCATTGTGGAGGGGGGGGGGGGGAGATGTACCCTGCCACACGCTAAATAAAAACAAAATGCCGTTACTCTTCTCCTGTCTTGCAAGCGCACCGGCTAGGAGCGTGTCGGACCGCAGCGGCTTGGTTGTCCCTCTTCAGATTCGGTCGGCGTGTCCTTGCAGGCCTTCAGGGACGGCGTTGTCAGCCAGAGCACGTGGTGCGGTGTGAAGAACGGGGTCGCAGGTGGGTGAGGCGCGGCGCCACACACACACACACACACACACACACACGGCGGCTGTCCCTGCCCCTGGAGGAACGCGTGGCAATTTCCCAGAACCGCTGCAGGGGGCGGGGCGGCTTCCCACGACCGGCGCTGTCCCTCGCACCGCCTCGCTGCATTCTTCTCGTGTGCGGCGACACGCGGCTCACGAAAATAAACAAACACCCGTCCGGGCGCGGGAAAAAGGCTGCTGGAAGGACGTGAGCGGGACCGGGCTGCGTGCGCGAAGCAGCATTCTGCCGAGTTGTAAACTGCTGAAGGGGCGCCGAAGTCGTTCACGTGAGGTGCCAGGCCGCCTTGTACGTACTTAGAATCTCTGAATCTGCCGTCTGCTCTGGTTTCCTCAGCGCTCTCCGTAGCCTCTGTCTGATGTGTATGTGCCGCTCTCAAGTACAACGGGTCCAGGAATTCCTTCTGTCACTAGCTCAACCTGACACAACTGTGACGTTCGTATGGGTTCCTGGACATACCGGCGCATCTCTAAATGAAGCTGCTGATGCTTCCATCAAGGCTGTGACTCAACTACTCGCGTTGCGTAAGAACATTCTACCCTCTGGCACGAAAGCTGTACGTCTCTTATAAGGGAGGAAGATGAAGAAAATTAAACCCCTCCCTCCTTGGACGATTCTCTCTCGTCTCTCGTCGCCTGAGGAGATAATAATGACTAGATTTTGTACTGGATACTGTCTTCTTATGCACAATCTGTTAAACGCCGGCCCAATACCACTACCACTTTGCTCTCACTGTAAAGAACCACTGACGCTGCATCATTTTATATCCCAGTGTCACTTGCTTTCAAGTCTTACGCTCTAATGTGCGTTTGTCATCCGAGCATCCCGATGATGAACACCAGCAGAACTAAAGAGGATAAAGATTGTAGATCAACACGGTGAGGAAAGCAATTCCACAAAAGAAAAATCTCAACAATAAATTTAAGTGTTAGGAAATTCTTCCTTAGCGCGTTTATTTGCGGTATTGCCTTATGTCGAAGTGGAGCTTGAGCAATCAACAGTACAGAGAAGAAGATAATAGAAGCCTTCGAAATGTAGTGTTACAGAATAACGCTGTAGGTCATATGAGTAAATCGAGGCTTTGAAAAAAATACGAGGAGCGTTCAAAAAGTAATGCGACACATTGTTTTTTCTCGGCCAATTTGCGGTTGACAAAATACGGAATTTCTTCTGGGACATCGTGGACTATTCCCGCTTCAGCCTTTATAGTTTCAGCAGTTCCGATAGGTGGTGGCGCTATTCGTATGTCTTCAAAATGGCGCCTGTAATGGAGTTGCGTTCCAAGCAGAGAGCTTGGACAAAAGCACGGAGATTCGTTGGGCGAGGCGTCTGTCATCACCGCAACAAGATCGCGCAAACTTCTCCGATCTCCCGCGTGCCGACCAGCCGCACACAGCTGTGACTCCTGCAATGAGCGAACATGTGGACACTCTCATTCGAGGTGATCGACGGATCACAACTGCCTGCTGAGTTCCCGGCGCCTAACTGAAGACCATACAGACTATCTTAGAGTAACATCTTCTTGTTATGAGGCTGATTGTGACAATTTTTTGTCGAACATCGTCACGATCGATGCAACATCATAAAATGGGAATTCAGTTAGTGGCGCCACACCACCTCTCCTCCGAAGGAAAGTCCAAAGCCGCACAGTCGGCCGGTAAAGTCGTGGAGACGGATTTCTGGGATTCTGAAGGGGCTGCTTGATGTCCTCCCTCAGGTGCAACGACGAAGTCTGAAGTGTATTGTGCTACTCTCAGGAAACTTAAGAAACGACTTCAGCGTGTTCATCTCCACAAAACTGCAAACTAATTTCTCCTTCCCCAAGAAAACGCAAAGCCTCACAAAAGTTTGAGTACCCTAGAGTAGCTTACAAAACTTCCTCAGACTTTTCTTCCACGTCCACCATACAGCCCGGCTATCGGACCTTCAGACTTTCATCTGTTTGGCCCAATGACGGACGCACTCCACAGGCAGCAGTACATGGGTGATGGCAGGTTATTGATACAGCAAGACGTTCGCTCCAACGTTGACCTGTGGAGTGGTACTATGCGGGCATACAGGGCCTCCCAGTAAGGTGGCGTAAGGCCCGCATTGAACGGAAATTGTGTTGAAAAATAGGGTTTCGTAGTGAAATCAGTGGGGAATAATACGGTGTATTGGAATCCTGAATAAATCCAACATCCTTTCAGAAAAGAAATGTGTTGCGTTAGTTGCTGAACGCCCCCGTATTTGATGGCACAACGTGACAGAAAGGCGGAAGGTTAAGACATTCCTGAGACACCAGAGAGTAGTTATTTTGGTTAAGGAAGGAACTGTAGTGTGTTTTGAATACTCAAGTCAGGTTGAAGTATGTATGCAGATAAGAGTGTGAAGAGAATTCCACAGGGTAGATAGTCTGGAGAGCGGCATGAAAACAGTCTTCCGATAGAAGGCTACAACAACACGTACACGATAAACACCTTCCGGAAATTTATGTTCAGATGCGGATCTCAGTGTATTCTGGTTTTGTCACGTTCCCAAAACGTTTTTTTTTTTTTTTTTTTTCAGTACCGTGCCGACTACCCACTTCGTGGTACGCACAGTCTGTTACGAAGTATGGGGATACCGTCATGTAATGCGGAATTTACCGCTAGATGTGACGAGAGGCGGACTCGGCACTATAAAAGATGTCGGGGAGTATTGTGGTGTCGTTAGAGAAGCAGTAACAGCAGACTGAGACTGTCAGGAGGGCTCAGTAATTTTTCAGACGGACAAGTCATTGGATGTCACGTGAGTGACGAATCCATCAGCGTCATCTCAAGCATTCTTAAGCTGCACAAGTCGACTTTCAGTGCTGTTGTAAAGGGGAAATACGAAGGAAAAACCACAGCTAAGTCAACACCAGACAGACCCAATTTGCTGACGGAGTCCAGAGCATCGCAGACGATGGTTTTAAAATAACGGCTTGAAATGAGCGGAAGATCCCACTCGTGAATTCCAAAATGCTACTAGCAGTCCACCTAGAACAAATGGTTCAAATGGCTCTGAGCACTATGGGACTTAACATCTATGGTCATCAGTCCCCTAGAACTTAGAACTACTTAAACCTAACTAACCTAAGGACATCACACAACATCCAGTCATCACGAGGCAGAGAACCACCTAGAACAATGAGTGTTCATAGGGAGTTAAAAAGAATGTACAAAGGTCGAGCAGCTTCTAGCCGCACATTTCCGTCGCCAGTGCTAAGCGATGCTTGAGGTGGGCTAAAGAGCTACGCCACTGAACAGTGGAGGACTGGAAACGAGTGATTTGGTGTGAAGACCCTGTGGCATCGCAGTGGAAAGGTTTGGGTCTGGCGAAAGCCTAAAGAGCGTTACTTGCCGTCAGTTGAAATGCCAAAAGTGAAATACATAGTATGGGATGTTTTTCATGGCTAACGTGTGGTCCCCGCATTGCGCTTAGGGAAAGGACAAATACTGAAGGATATTAATATATTTTATATTATAGTGTACTGGATACGGTAGAGTAACAGGACGGAGACGATGACTGTACCAGCATTCGTTGCAGCCTGTCATAATCAGCATTTGTGAAAGAATGGTTTGTGAGCAATAACATTCTTGAAATGGACTCGCCTACCCAGAGTTCTGGCTTCAGTTAGTGAGTTAGAACGTTGACTTACTTCCAAACCCCAGCGTCCAAAACCACTACCATCCCCGGTTTCGGCTCCTGAGGAAGAATTGGATGCCATTCCTCCACAGACATTCACGCACCTCTTTGTAGTGTCCCCAGCAGAGTCCATGGCGAAGGGTGGGCACACCGCTTATTAGTGACGTCTAATATGCCCGGATATTTTTCATCAGATATTTATAACGACCACAAGACACAGAGAAACTGCAAGAAGCGGCCAGCGGTCACGTGTTATGCCAAGAGGAAAAGACACGCTCAGACGCCGGAGTCACTAGGGCGATACGGTGTTTATTGTGTTTGTGTTCTTGAAACTCCTTGTGCGCTCGCTTTATCTGCGTGCGTACACTGTTTGCCCGTACGAGGGAGCAGCCGCTGGTTAAGCAAACACGCCTACGCAAACACACAGGAGAGGGAGAGGAGCAACTGTTGGGTTCATCAGGGGTCTAGCGGAGGCTTGTGCCTACAACAGCTGAGGTGGTGAGACGGTTTGTTGGGGGGGGGGGGGGGGGGGGAGAGCACTCGCACTGTCTCACATACGTCGTTGTCATTAGTGACTGAGGTTGAACTCGAGCTGGAGAAAGGAGTACTGTCTCTTAGGAAGACCCATGCAGGAAGTAGGCTTCGGTGTATTGGAAGGGAACCAAGACAAAAACCCACATGTGCATTGGTAATTGGGTATTTGAACCCCTGCGGTCGAGTAAGTGTGGACTATTTGTCTGGTGCACAGTGAGCCTACCGATAATGCCTCCAAACTGTCTTCTTGCCCTAACTTCCACATATGCATATGGTGCATACTCCACCGGTGTCTCCGTATGGCGCTCTGATATTTGATGTCAGCCAGAGATATGCTGTGACACTAAGTTGTTTAGCTACAGCCTTAAACGCTTGAATGAAAGATACTACAAGTGATGCTCTGTTTTCCATCCTGTGAACTGCTGCAGCAGTTTTCAACGATAGTTAGACTCCGTTTCGTCTGAAATATAACAAGAACTTTTTGTTTACTCAGCTTTCTCAATGGAAATTATTTCTACTATAGTAAGAGGGGGAGGGGTTAAACTGTGGGGTTGTTTCTGCTTTCGGGAGAGGGACCAGTACAGCTAGTCGTGCAGCGAAGTAGAAAGATATTGAACACCGCCAACGCTAAGATATCATGGAATCAGTGTGCGCGCGTTTGTTTGTTTGGTTTAGGGGCGCTCACCGACGAGGTTATCAGCACCACACGCAATTAATAGAAACTAATGTGGATAAAACGGACAAAATGTGAGAAAAGCGATAGAAAGCAATCTGAGATTAAATCGCACTAACTCTACCCCCGTCTCAGTTACGATTACTTGCGCAGTCACACTAGCTAACTTCATGGAAGATAGCGTTAAAATTGTTCAGATGCTGTAAACTGTAAATCTAAGACAGGAGTAAAACTAAAATCGATTCACAGGAATATGCGGGTGGCTGGTCACTTACACAAAAAATATGGATGAGCCAGCCACTCTGATAGCGCATTAAAAGCGTAGCGCTAAAAATTTGGGGAACCAACCGGGCACTTCAGAACACCGTAACTTGCACGACATTCGTTTGACTGCCAGTGAAAATAGAGGGCAAATCGGTCTCGTGTTCATTTCGCAAGATAACATTTTGGAAACGAAATTTATCTGAATAGAACAATGTCACGTAGAAGGGAATTTAGTACACTAGTAAGTGCAAAAACTGCTAATGTTTTCTTCTAATCGAAAAAAATGAAGGTGTAGAATCTGAAGGATCGTTAGCATCTGTGTCATTAAAGTTGGATTAATTCAATGTAACAACGATAAATAACCAAATGGGCCATGATCTTTGGACAGGCATTGAAACCGCCGCTGTTTCGAAGTATATATCGGTGTCTTCACAACTGACTTCTACATGTAGTCTGGTCGAATTGGCATTTGTTTTCAGGAGATCTTCAGAAAGCGGCTTATTTATATCTTCCATCGTCGCTCTGGACGACTCTTTTAATGATGTCGATGTAGAATGGTAGGTCTATGCCAATGTGTGTTATTAGCATGTTTACACTGCTACGGATTGATTCAGGAATCGAAATAACGCAGAGGATGAAACAAGACGGCTTCGATGTTAGGGATTTAAACAAACACGTTGGCGCAGGATGTGGTGATTAGGAACTGTGCACTTCTTGTCAACTCCAAATACTGTTCCATAAGCTTGTAATGGCCTTATAACAGGTTATACACTCTACTTTAAGACACTTTGAGAATTTACTTTTGAATACAGCATTCAAATCCCTAATGAATCCCAAGCCATTTTTAACTGGCTGTTTATTTCTTAGAGTGTACATCCGCTCATTATTTTGTTGTTTAAGTCGTACTTCTTCTCTAGAGTTCATCTGTCCTTTTATTTGTTCCGTATCCAAAGCGAATGGAGCGCCATTTCAAGAACAAAGGTGATTGAGAGATGAGCTGTTTGTGCGTATTCCATCTTCATAACAGTTTAACGACTTGATGAAGGCCTCTCTTGTAAGGTAGCAGACATTTTTTGATGAATATCTGCTTTCTCATTCGCATCAATCAACTCTCACTTGCTCAAAGTCGTCTATGACAGCCGAAATCACCTCAGTTCTTTCCGGTCAGGCCTCTAATGAAATACGGATCGAGCGCTAACGTGACAGAGGGAGGAGGAGGGGAGTTAAAGCGCAAGCAGCTGAGGTACTAAGCGCCCACATCATTACTTAAAATGGGACGTGTTCTGCGGGAAGTGCTCTGTGGTTCTTGAAGATACGACATACACTAGCCTAAACTGCATTAATTTTTTAAGTTTGACAGGTAAATGTATATGTCGCTGGTCTCAAATGCTGTTTCTTGTATTTACCACAATCACTTACTTTTAGTGGTATCAGTGTACACATAATAGTTTACGAAATTTAGTCGTAACTGCGGAATCTTTCTGACATTGGTTACATTAGATGCGATATAGTCTGTTGGTGACAAATGAAAATGTTTGCCGCTCTCGGACTCGAACCCGGGTTTCCCGCTTGTCGCGAGCGTGGCCTTAACCATTTGGACTAATTGAGCACAGTTCCAGGACTGACCCAAACTTCCATGCGTCATACGATCCCAATCGCTGGCAACTTTGCTTGGGTTCCCATCACAAGGTTTCCAGGTGACAAACGTATTCAACGGTAATCTCCTTGAAAACCCTGTGGTGGTAATCCAAGTAAGATAATGGGGAATGTGACACTGCGGGCCATTTACAAGCGTTTGTCAGAGTCACATCAGATTGTTGTAATGTGGAGAGTAACGTTGTCAATGAGACGAAACAAGTTTCTACCTCGTAACTTCGGAGACGTCATAAAGGATTATGTAATTTGCAATTGAAGCGATATTTTTTGGTTTTTATGTTGTAACGTAGGTGCTATGTGTTACCAAACAATGTCACATACAGGGTCCTTCGAAAAAGCGTCGTTTTTGCACGATTTTTGTTAGAAAAAATGACAGGAAACTACATTTTGTGGTTAAACGGTTTGCATATTTAGGGCTTTTCGTATTGTAAATTTCGTGCTACCAAAGCATGCTTTATAGACGCCAGTACACTGAAGACTTACCAAAACCGCTCGTTCATCCAATTAATAATTAAATCCAGAAGAATGTGACTAAAAATATTGATGAGCGACCAGGCCAAGTCAGTTGTTGTTGTTGTGATCTTCAGTCCTGAGACTGGTTTGATGCAGCTCTCCACGCTACTCTATCCTGTGCAAGCTTCATCATCTCTCAGTACCTACTGCAACCTACATCCTTCTGAATCTGCTTAGCGTGTTCATCTCTTGGTCTCCCTCTATGATTTTTACCCTCCACGCTGCCCTCCAATACTAAATTGGTGATCGCTTGATGCCTCAGAACATGTCCTACCAACCGATCCCTTCTTCTGGTCAAGTTGTGCCACAAACTTCTCTTCTCCCCAATCCTACTCAATACTTCCTCATTAGTTATGTGATCTACCCATCTAATCTTCAGCATTCTTCTGTAGCACCACATTTCGAAAGCTTCTATTCTCTTCTTTATCGTCCATGTTTCACTTCCATACATGGCTACACTCCATACAAATACTTTCAGAAATGACTTCATGACAAATCTATACTCGATGTAAACAAATTTCTCTTATTCAGAAATGCTTTCCTTGCCATTGCCAGTCTACATTTTAGATCCTCTCTACTTCGACCATCATCAGTTATTTTGCTCCCCAAATAGCAAAACTCCTTTACTACTTAAGTGTCTCATTTCCTAATCTAATTCCCTCAGCATCACCTGACTTAATTCGACTACATTCCATTATCCTCGTTTTGCTTTTCTTGATGGATGTTCATCTTATGTCCTCCTTTCAAGACGCTATCCATTCCATTCAGCTGCTCGTCCAAGTCCTTTGCTGTCTCTGACAGAATTACAATGTCATCGGCGAACCTCAAAGTTTTTGTTTCTTCTCCATGGATTTTAATACCTACTCCGAATTTTTCTTTTGTTTCCTTTAGTGATTGCTGAATATACAGATTGAATAACATCGGGGAGAGGCTACAACCCTGTCTTACTCCCTTCCCAACCACTGCTTCCCTTTCATGTCCCTCGACTCTTATAACTGCCATCTGGTTTCTGTACAAATTGTAAATAGCCTTTCGCTCCCTGTATTTTACCCCTGCCACCTTTAGAATTTGAAAGAGCGTATTCCAGTCAACATTGCAAAAGCTTTCTCCAAGTCTACAAATGCTAGAAGCGTAGGTTTGTCTTTCCTTAATCTAGCTTGTGAGATAAGTCGAGCCAGTACGTCCGCAAACTTTTAACATACGCAGTTGTCGAATTTCTTTTGGAAATCACGTCCAACGTTTACGCAGCGTATAACTGCACACACGGATGCAATAAAACTACGAATATTTCTTATTTCAAGTGAGTCCCGATTAAAAATACACTGAAGTGGCTAAAGTAATGCGCAGCGACATGCACATATACTGATGCAAGTAGTATGGCGTACGCAAGATCTAGAAGGGCAGTGCATTGGGGAGCTATCGTTTGCACTCACGTGATTCATATGAGAAAGTTTGCTACGTGATTGTGGCCACACGACGAGAATTAACAGACCCTGAACGCGGAATGGTTCAGCGCACGTTATGTTTTTCTGTGCAGATATTTAGTGTGTTACGGCAATTCTCTGTTGTTACTCGAAGACCAAGATTAGTTGTCAGATTATGAAGAACTGCTCTTAATAATTTGATGTTTAATTTGTTGAACAGTTTCATTTAATAAGGAAAAATAAATTACGAGCACAGAGAAATCTTTATTCCTTGAGTGGGCTTAAATCTCTGAGAGGAAGTTTAACTTTAGATTGGCATATTTTTGAACATTTTAATTTAATATTTCGTTGTGCTTATCCAGGAGATTTAAATATTAGGCCGCTATTGCGTGTACTTCCACGGAACGAAAGAATCCAACAATTCCGTGAGCGCTCAACGTGGATATATAATACGGGAAGTAGTCACGTCGTCACGTATCTGAAACCGACATCCGCCTTGTCAGTTGACCCAAAGATTAGCTTCTGGTGGAAGCGTTTTGATGAAAAAATGCCAGCTTTCGTTCTGATTGTAGTCTAAAACCTAGTTCATTAGCTTTTCTCTTTTGGGCACATCAAAGTACTTTTCAAACCTTCGCGACACCCCTAAATGCTAAAAAGCAAACACAAAGTACATACAATAGGTGTATTTTATTAGAGAACAACTACAACATACAAATTTTACAAATACATTACTCCAAGAAATGATATGACAATTTTTTTGTGTTTTAGATATTTTATCTACGAAAGATTAGCAAAAAATCTCGTGACACATCTAACATGTATTTGCGACACGGCGGTTGAGAAATGCTGATCGAAAGTATAAAGTTATTACATTTCATTCGTAAGTGGATTTGTTCAAGGGGTATTTACTTTTACACACATGGAGTTTCCTTGCAATGACTGCTTTCACTGTAGCGAATTTATTTGTGTCATTTACACTTTCGAAAATCTCTGTAGGTGACCGCTGTGAGATGGAAAGATTGCAAATCGACCCAATATGCCAAAATGTTCTCCCATGTTATCCCTATCTTCGGAAAATAACATAGGCCGAACATCAGTTTCGTCAGTCCGTATTAAGAAAAATGCTGGATTAATGAAAGAAGTCTTTTGACATTACGTAGTTCTCTTCTTGGTTATTCGAAACGTATAACGAAGATAAGGTTACGTTAATGAGGTCAAATGCGTCGTGTTAATGGATGAAATGTGCATGTAAGATCAGGAAAACGTCTGAAAATGACTGACACTGTACTATTAACGAAAGCACACTAGCATCAACTATTTTAAAAAAACTGTTATTTGCACGTGATAGAAATTAAGAAGAAGCCATCGTAAACAATAGTATCTTAATATTTCGCGACATCTAACATGGCGGTGCCGGTTTCAAACCAAAGTACAGCGTAAGTCTGTAGCGCCTTCTCCCTTTATTACACATCCATGACGCTCAGGCTCGGGAGTGTGTGAAGTGACAGCAAACAGTATTAACTACATTCAGGCACAACTCCCGAAAGCAGAAACGCCACAAGATACATTGCTAGTCCTTTAGCGGTACTGACACAGCACTCAGTAGGATGCAGTAGAACGCTACCCTTAAAACCCGTCCCTGTAATTTGTGAACCCGCAGCGACACTGCCTGTGTACCTCAGCGCAAGCTCACGCCTGGGTCAGTCCCACGCCGCCCGCATCACGCCGTCCTCTGCTGCCCTCCCCACTCCTCCGCCACACATACGCACTCACGCACGCAAGCGACGCACTGCAGCGGCACGGCACGGCACGCCACGCAGTCTGTGCGTCAGGCAGAGTTACCGGATTCGCCTCTCTCTTCCCGGTATCAGGCTTCGACGCGCGTGTGGACGGCAGTTTCCAGCAGGAAGCCGTCCCGCGTTCACAGTAGCTGCCGATCTGTCAGCGAGCGACTGGCTTCTGTCGTCCTCACCTCACGAGGGGCGTGTTTCTCTCAACCCGTGGACGGTAATGCTCAGGAACGAGCTGGTACATCACACGGACCGTGCTCTTCAGTGTGACATGCGACCGCATATTGATGCACACCATGTAAAAAATGCTGTATCTTTTCTTTGGAACCACTAACTACCGACTAACGCGATTTACGATTTAAAATAGGAGAGCGCCTCGACTCAGCATCTTTTATTATGGTTTCCGTTATTTTCAACGTTATACGAAGACATTTCCTCTTTCACCGTGTGTATTAAACGCACATTTCCTGCTTTATCCGGATGCTAGGCATGTTGTGCTGTCTGCAGTATATACTGTACTGAGTTCCGATGCAGCCTGTCAATGACTTCGATAGCTATCTTTCAGCTCATTGACCCACATTCCATCTCACGTTCATAAAAACGGACGACCTCCCTCCTGAACGGAGATCACTCTTATTTATATGTAGCATCGGAGACTCCAGGACTTATTTCCCAGAACCCTTTGGAAAACATGAAGGTGAACTAAAAAAAAAAAATATTTGCAGACAGCAGGATTCGAACTGACAAGTTTTGACGTTGTAACCGGCATCGGTATCCACTAGTTTAGCTGTCGATCCATGTTATTTGAGTGTTTCTCTATACTGTTACGCTGTCCTGAAGGCTGTATCCGCCAACATGTCGTTACGTAACATTTGATCATAGCGAACGAACGAGCGGTTGACATAGGCCAGTGGTCGGCAAACAACGGCTTGCGAGCCACATGCGCCTCTTCGATCACTTGGGTGTGGCTCTTGCACTAAGTACTGCTTGCGGCCGCACATCAACAGCGCTACAGCTCTTACTCATCGCCAATTAGAAGAATTTTTACTTCTAACGGACAGTGAATACTCAGATCTTCTGCTGCATAACAAGAGTTCGTTGGTTATCAATAGCAAACGTTTTGGAATGTTTCCCTTCCACAGTAATGGAAATACAGTATTTCTCCTTGAGAACTATGTCACTATCCACAAATAACGAAGGATCAATGGATCTAAAAATTTCATTTTATGGTGCAGGGAAAAGACACTCATTTTTTTCGATGTTAGGAGTAGAAGTTTCATTCCAAAACAAATTATATCACTTTGCCTAAGATTTTGGTACAGAGTCGTTGATATAATGAAATAATAAGGAACCAGTTGCATAAAAGAAATGTAATTTCTTTACCGGTTTGCGGCACTTAGTGCCCTCCTTGAGAACGCTGTGCGAGTGTCAATAATAAAGTACATGCAGCACAATGCCATGGCCCTAAAAATACATGCAGGAGAAATAAGTAATACAATACTGAAACCATGAATACAGTAATAGCTCTTAGAAGCCTACCATTAGTTCAGTGTCTGCATAAAACTAACAGAAAGAAGATTCTTCACAGTGACTGCATAAAACTAGTACAAAGTACCTTCTTTGTACAATTTTGATGCAGACACTGTGAACTACATATATATAAGAGCTGTTATTGTATTCATGGATTCAGTATGTATTACTCATTGCTCGTGCATATATTTTTTTTAGGACGATGGCGTTCTGCTGTATGCACTTTACTATTGATACAAATAATACGATAGGCATAACTTTCTGAAGAACGGCACCAAGCGTCGCAAACCGGTAAAGAAATTAAATTTCTTTTATGCAACTCGTTTCTTATTATTTCATTATATACTGCTACAGTTTCTGAAGACGGATAAAATACTAGAGACGTTGATTCAGTTTCGAAACCTGTTGAAACATCGCCAACAAAATAATTTTCATACTGACATTAGCAAGGCCATTGTTGACATTAGTGTTTGTCAGCCGTTGTCATCATTTTATTTTATGGATACCTTACAATTTAATTTTATCAATAAACAATATCTTTGGTGCGTGTCAAGTTTTATTCAGTATAGTTATAGTTTAACTAAGACTTAACACTTTAAGGAAAAGTTATTACTTCTAGGGAGCGTTGCGGAGTAAAAGATGATGATGTGTCGAGTATTGAGAAAGGTATGTTGAGATAGTTTGGACATAAAGAGAAGATGAACCAAAGGACACAAACGGAACAAATATATAAGAAGAGTGTCGATGGAAGAGTTGGAAGGAGTCGACCTCTGTGAACGTAGCTCAATCAGGCTGAGGTCTTTTTAGCAAAGGTTAGGAGTACCCTAAGTAAATTAACGATTTACCTTCCTTGCCCGGTAACGGCAGATAAGTGCGTGCATGTCCGAAGAAACTTTGCATTGTACTTTCGAACTACACAGGCACCCCAATATCGAATCAATCGGCAAACACCTGGCAAGTGACTTTCAATTAAAATGTCTCACCAGTACGGGAATATGCATAATGAATGTACGAGTGCGGGTTGTTGTGACACGTGGTTGAAGATATATGGAAGTTTGCGTTTGGTCGTGAGTCCTGCTCGGGTAGCCAAATGGTAAGGCTACCGCTAGAGATAAGCGGGAAACCCGGGTTCGAGTCCGGTCTAGCACAAATTTTCATTGTCATTCCATTATACAGCTGATCGTTGTGCATATATATTTGCAAATGCAAATGCATTTCACATACTGTCAAGTAATCTGTATCCATCACGTCATGGTCCCATCGCCACGAAAGACATAGCCCTGTAGGCACTGGGATATGGTGCAAAGATGTACCGCCGGCTTTTTAAATTTAAACTGTAACATTGTGGGTGAGACAAGTGAGATCAGACGAATGGAAAGCGGCGGACAGAGTGGCTTACCTGTCTACTCCCAATGGCGAACCTGTCCTGTATGCGAACAGTCGTCGCGCAAGGGCACACGTCGCGAACACAGTTCGCATGCGAAGCACTCACTTCCAGCTCCTTACAGACGCGCATCACAGCGGCTGAGGGCCATTCACACGCGATGCCCAGGGATTTGGGAGTCACGAAGAGGATGTGGTTAGGAGCGCTCGATTAGTTCCTCCTGTGCTCAACCAACATACAGCGTCGACGGCGGCATTTCTTGTTCTGGAGAAGTCGCTGCCTTCTGAGGTAAAAAGTCTCGTAACGCGATACCTCATGTGAGGAAAAATGCAAGGTTCTCAATGAATGTCACGCACAGAGATTCTGTTCGTATTGTACGCCATATTTCACCAGAAGAGTGCAAAGAATAGCTTTCATGTTGTGAGTAACTGGCTACTGGTTCGCTCATTAACACGCCAAGTACATTTATTTACTGTCTAGCTTCAACATTTTTAAAGTACATTGCTATAGCGCATCAAAGATGACGTCACTGCATGTTTGCACGTAAGTCTCCATGTTTAATATCAAATTTCAGTGTTGTTCACCAGCACTGAATCCTTTCTGATGACGATAATCAGTCTGATGACCATATAAGACGAAAGGGGGTTAACGCAATAAATTAGTAATGTAGAACATGATATCTTGCGGTGGGGAGTCTTTGGATGCTTTATGGAAGGGAAGGTACGGTGCTACGAGAAAAAGCTCTTAAACAACTCGATTAATCTATTAATAGAATGAGTTCCATTTCAGTCATTACTTTCCCGTTTTTTTCATTCAGTTCGAATACCTACGTCACTTAAATATAAAATTAATCAAATATATGGCAATAACGTATCTAATAGTCAGTTTACTGAAGAATGCACTTTTTACTTCTGATTATATACTGCACACAATATTCAGGTTCCATTACAAAAAAATTGTTAATCACCGATCCTGTGTGAAAACTGTCACCGTAATCAATAATGCATGCTTTAAAAAATACAGATTTATTTTTCTATCTTTTTTATTTCACGCTTCAAGTAAATGCTCATAGAAATGGCATCCTCTGTTAAAAGTTTGTTTCCGCCATGATTCGAACCTAGACCCCCATGTAGTGAACGAGCACGCTACCGCAGAGGCACACTGCTTGTCGAAAAATATCTATCTCATTTCACCATATTAAATGTGGTCGGAAAAGTTCGAAACCTAGAATTTTTGAGATTTGAATTGCTTTGGGAGAGGTACATTAGTGTTCTGAACGTCATGTACCACAAATATAAAAATTACAAAAATCCTATAGTCGCGTGGCCACTTTGTAAGTGGTGTAACGAAAACATTGATCAGCATGACTGACCGTGAGCTTTGACTGCCAGAAATGGCTGTCAGTCTATATTTCACAGTTTTGTTGTCAGTCCGAAGAAAAACGTTCTCTTCCACATTAGTAACCCAAGTCATCGTTCCTGCCGTTCGAAACGGCCCTTCTCAAACTCTCACGGATGTGTGTGAAGTCCTTAGGTTAGTTAAGTTTTAGTACTCAGCCATTTGAACCTTCTTCTTCCTTTTTCTTTTCCGGGGACTGCGGTCGAATACGCGCTGTACCATGCAACCACAGTTACAGTATGCATGCTTCCCTCCTAGAGGGTGGTACTGTTCCTCATACATCACACATCATTCATCAGATCTCACATGAAGGATCTACCCGAAATGTTCGGACACCAAACTTGGCGGAAAATGTGATTAACACTGTGGAGGGCGACCGCCGTGTCAGTACCAAGCAGTTGGCCCGTCAGTACAGGGTAAGCCAAACGACCAAGTGGAACATTCTCCATGACAATTGTTACTACCCTTATCACTTACCGTGTGTGCAGGGGTTACTAGCGACAGACTTTCCACATCTGGAGCGGTTTTGTCTCAGGTTTCTGCACCAGGCAAGCACGATTCCGGGATTTGTCATCCATGCTATTCACAGACGAGGCTTTCGTAACAGTCATCTGTGGTATAGTATGCAGACAGCGAATCATCAGCAATGGTGCACTGAAATGTGTGGGCTGGGATAATTGGCGATCGTATTTTGGGACCAGTCTTCCTTCCTCGTCGCTCAGAAGGCCGGACCTATCGGCGTTTTTAGCGGCTGACTTCGCCTCCCCTGCTGGAAGAGGTACCATTGATGAATCGAAGGATTATGTGGCTGTTACATGACGGTGCTCCAGCCCACTTCACTGTTAACGTCCGGACGCATCTCACTCCTGTCTTCGCAGGTCGATGGATCGGACGAAGGAGTCCAGTTGCGTGGTCTGCTCATTCACCGGATCTCAACAAATGGTTCAAATGGCTCTGAGCACTATGGGACTTAACATCTGAGGTCACGAGTTCCCTTGAACTTAGAACTACTTCAATCTAACTAGCCTAAGGACATCACACACATTCATGCCCGAGGCAGGATTCTGAACTGCGACCGTAGCAGTCGCGCGGTTCCGGACTGAGCGCCTAGAACTGCTCGGCTACCATGCCGGCCTGAATAAGGAAAATACACTATTAAGAAGTTGTTAACGTTAGTTGACAGTTTCGGATTCTGCTACTGATTGCTAGAAGCGTACTATTATAAAATAGAGCTGGGAACCGCGGGCCGCACGAACACTTGATAGGGCTGCAAAAAGCTGGTTAGTCTACGGGTAGCTTCTTTCCTACCCTTTCCGTGTAGTTATGAGTAGCCTATTACATTCTAGGACCAATAAAGTTTTACAAATGTGACGTATTGACACCGATCGTCTGCAATAAAGAGGCACATTTCCCCCTCCAAAAACAATCTTACCCTGAGTAAGGCCGTTGTAACACAGGGGTAACGTCGTTTTCATAGTTTATATATAAAGCGTTTTAGTCGATGACGACGCCGGAGAGTCCCCGTTGTTTTATTATTTCTTTTTATTCGGTGATCGTCTGCCATATATGGTACTAATATCAGAACTACCTTCCAACATAGCTTCTTTTTTAAAATTCTGTGAATATTTATATAACCGACATTGAGAAGTATTTACAGTTTTCTGAAAAGCAATTTTTTCTCGTAAATTATGGCCTACAGAGATACAACTTTGTAGGATCTTGAGGTGTAGAATGGTGGTACTGCCCGCAAAATGGATAAGGAATAGTTAATATAAAGAAGTACTAAATTAAAACGTTGTAGTTTGTGCTGAAGTTTTACAGTATGAACAGCGAAAATTTAGTAATGGATAAACTTTTTAATTATTTTGCGCGGAGTGGTAGCTAGAAATAATTCGAAAAGGTTTGAGATCGCGTGTGAAGTTTGGCTCTAAGTGAGTTCATTCTCAAATATTGGATGAATATACTCTAGGCAATTTGCTTGCCCCAAGGGCTTCAACATATCTAACTGCAATTGTTGACGTATTATGTTAAACCTTTTATGTGATATTATGTCTCTTAATGAGTAGATTGACAGCATTGTAAATTTTTAAATGCTGTCAATAATTACATGAAATATTTAAAATCAAATTATTTTTGTCTCTAGAAGTCATTAGGTAGCCAACATGCGACTGGTGTCGGGTGAAAATTTTAACCATTTAGTAAGATTTTTCATTTGCAGTTACGAAATTGTTTTACCAAGCAAGTCCAGAACAATCAGTTAACTTATGGTAGTACTGGAGATGATGCACCATGCGTTAAATGCATGCCTGCAAGTCTGTGTCGTGTAATAGCCTTCAACAACCAGTCATGGACTGTGGATACAGCACAAATAGCGCCACTAAGGGAAGTGCGGCTTACAGTTGATCCTATGAAACAGAAGCATTTTATATAGGCCTACGCGTGACGGGCACACATTGCTCGTTCAAGGCCTCTACCGCCTGCAACATTCGTTTCTGACCGCTGGTGGATCGGCTCAAAATGCTCAGCTTGTTTCCTCCAATTTGAGAATAATTTTGACGCTAAATGTGTGGGACCCTCAATAGGCTTCACCTACTCACAGCATTACTAGGCTCTGTCTAATCTAGTCAAGAGCGCCGTGAGAGCGACAGCCTGGCGGTGGACGTAGCGTCTCGGGACGAGTGACTAAAAACAACAAGTAGCACGGCGTGCTGTTAGCGGTCCAATGAAATCTGAAATCGGTCACATCACGTTTCTTCGTTCGGCCCAAACAGAGAAATCTGTTACGTGACGCCTTTCGCTTGCTGTGTGGTGCGGACAACACGCTGACTGCCAAATTTACGAAAGCGTAGTTAAGAATTATCACAGATAATTATTTTTGACAAGAAAGACTAAATATGATGGGCGCACGTTTTATTAACAGCAATTTAGCTGGTTCAAATGGCTCTGAGCACTATGGGACTCAACTGCTGTGGTCATCAGTTGCCTAGCACTTAGAACTACTTAAACCTAAACCTAAGGACATCACACACATCCATGCCCGAGGCACGATTCGAACCTGCGACCGTAGCGGTCGTGCGATTCCAAACTGTAGCGCCTAGAACCACTCGGCCACTCTGGCCGGCCTGTGCTCTTAGAATCACACACAGGAAAATCGCGATATGTTAAAACAAAGAAACAAAAACAAAAACAAAAACTGTCAGGTATCTGTGACAAGGAAGAATATAAATATCATTGCTGGTAGGTTCACTTTCGTCCTTCAATCAGACCGAAGTCGCAATATCGAAGAAATCCATTACTGGTAAGAGCACGCTCTTAGATATAAATAACATGGGGTATTGCAGAACATACGCCTGTTACGTGAATAAGAGGGTCCCAGAATGTGTTACAAATGTGAAGATGAAGAGGAAAAAAAATTTAACATATACCAGGATGTAAACCTACTTCCTTCAAATTAGTGATTGCATATATAAAGTGTTAAGGCTTTCATGGGCACTGTTGACAAACTGCCTGTTGGCTTTTGTCTCTCGTTCTTCGGCCGACGTTTGTCTGACGATTTTTCTGACGTTTCGCTAGCACGAGTGACTGGCATTGTCAAGGCTCCACCCTCCATCGCTGGTGTGGACTGGAGCCGAGTTCGAGGCGGCAGACTACGTGTACCTGACGTGCCAACGTGCAATGGCTTCTCCGCACTCAAATGTCGGCCGAAGAATCAGAGACATAGCCAACAGGCAGTTCGTAAATTTCATACCTCTTATCACACGTCCACTGCGAACAAATACAATTTTGAGCACTATTACTGCTCTAAAACCTCGTAAGGACACTAACATCTGATGTCTCATTAAGTGACATTGAATCACAACAAATGGAATCTAGAGTGACATGTTTGTTCAAATGGCGCTAAGCACTATGGGACTTAACATCAGAGGTCATCAGTCCCCTAGACTTACAACTACTTAAACCTCACTAACTCAAGGACATGACACATATCCATGCTCGAGACAGGATTCGAACCTGCGACCGTAGCACCAGCGCGGTCCCGGACTGAAGCGCCTAGAACGGCTCGGTCACAGCGGCCGGGGACATGTTGGTGATAAACCTTCATTGCACCATTGCCTTCAAACAGTATGCTGTCATAAGACGCATGTTGTAATACGGAAACAACGAAATACGATGAATCCAATATGGCGTCTCAAATGTAGCGAGTGGTGGACGTCACGTGACCAGTTACCGATTTCAGCCGAACTCCAGCCGAACGCCTGTCTCGTGCAGCTGACACCCTCTCGAATCTTTCCACGAAGACCTCGGCGTGGCCCACGGCACCTCAGTCTCCGGCCACCACCACCAGTCCGCCGTTGTTCTCAGATGTTTGCGCGGCCGGACTGACGCAGCGGAAACCGCGACCTACTCACCAGCCCGGCTGTATCGCCGGCTGCACCGCGGCTTTGTTTTCGCGGAACCGGCCGCCTCTACAAAGCAGATGACGCGGCGGCGCGCTGTGGTTTCTCTCCCGGCGAAAGTATCGGGCCAGTTCCACCGCCGCCCTTGGACAATCTTTCCCCTCTGAACTTACGACTGCTGCTGTGTTGGGGAGTACTCGCTCGTGTCGCCACGTCGTATAGAGTAGTTGAGCTTATCACCTGTCTAGGATAGCGAGACCTTCGTAGAACTCCTGTCCTGGCTGTTTGTGCTGAGAATGGACGTAACGTCAGAGCCGGAGGGCCGGTCAGAGGCTGCTTACGTAGTTGAGAACAATTAGCTGCCTCTCATTTGTCGATTATTGTATTTAATGAGTCATTATTGAGTATCATTGTATGCTGTACAGTGCATCACAAAATAATTTTTGCTGTTTAATATACAAAAGGTAAGAAAGTACTTTCTTCAACAAATTAGTTTCCACATAGAATCTGTGCAGCTGTTATTGAAGCAACAGCATACGTTATGTGGTATCAAGTATCGATACCATCCCATGGACATCAATGTCAGCAACAGAATTGCAGGTTTCCGTTAGACGTTGGTAGGAGTTATGCGGTATTCGGCAGAGCCAATGGTGTGCGTCCACTGAGCCGCGGTTCCAGGGGTTCTGGGCTAAGAGCGCCCTCTGCAGCTGCTATATAGGACGGCCGATAGCAGCCACTTGCCCACGTCGAGGCTCTCCACTGCGACACCATCATTCATGCTTAGTACAGCGAGCCTCTTCCTGATTGACATTGTGATAGCTGTCTGCAACTAGTGGTCTAGTGGCTAGCATTGCTGCCTCTGGATCACGTGGTCCCAGGTACGATCCCCAGCTGGGTTGTCCTCATCATTTAATTATCATGATGATGATTTGTGACAGTGACTACACTGGACTGTGTAAAAACACGCTGGACTGTGTAAAAACACGCTGGACTGTGTAAAAACACGCTGGACTGTGTAAAAACACGCTGGACTGTGTAAAAACACGCTGGACTGTGTAAAAACACGCTGGACTGTGTAAAAACACGCTGGACTGTGTAAAAACACGCTGGACTGTGTAAAAACACGCTGGACTGCGTAAAATGGACTGTGTGGAAAAAAAACGCTGGACTGTGTGGAAAAAAAACGCTGGACTGTGTGGAAAAAAAACGCTGATCTGTGTAGAACAAACTGGGATGTCGTATGGGCGCTGATGACTGCGGAGTTGAGCGCTTCACAAACCATACATCATTATTGTGATAGCTGGACTATGTTTCTTGCTGCAATATTTGTAACCAGTCTTCTTACACTTCGAGAAAGAAAAGTCGAGTGAATCCTCTGTTTGCAGTGTTAATGTCCAAATTTCCTACTGTAATAGTTTTTGCAACACTCGGTAGCCCACCTCTTCTTACTGCCGAGTGCAAAGTGGTATATAACACATTTGCACGTATCTGCAAAACACATGAACTGTTTTGTTACGAAATTAAGATGACAAGGAAATAATATGTGCTTTGTTGCACTTCAGCCTACACGCAGTGGACAAAAATAAGAAAACCAAAACCCCAACACATTACTACGCCTAATACAGTGTAGGAAACCCGTTTGCATTCAAAATAGCTTCTAGTAGTCTTGAAATGGATAACATGGCAGCCGGACGTAAAGGGAATGTTACACCATTCTTCCTCCAAAATAGTGCCAAGTGGTGGTAGCGGTGATGGATATCTACAGCGATCACGCACCCTTCTCTTCAACTTAGACCACGAGGGCTCAATAATACTGAGATCTGATGACTGTGGTGACCAGGGGATATGAGACAATTCATTCTTCTGATAACAGAACCAGTCCTGGATGATACGAGCTGTGTGAACGTCTTGAAACACAGTGTTACCATTGGGGAGGAAGCATAGTACCATGGGGTGGACCTGATCAGCCAAAATGCAGTTGCAGTAATGCGACCTTGTAGGGGAATTCTGAGGCTCACGGAATACTACGATAAGGCTCCCCGAATCACCACCAAACGGCTGCCATGTTTCACTCGTGGCAGCAAGAAGACTGTACCTAGGCTTGGGACGGCACATCTCGGACGCAAAGTCAGCCGGAAGCTGGAAGCAGTGTGCACCATGACTCATAGCAACAAATGAGTTTCTTTCAGTGCTCCACAGGCTAGGTTTCATGGTTTCGGCACCAACGGTTTCCTATTACGTCGTTTCATCATTGATGAGTAGTTTTTGAAATCCCAGCCCTCGCTGTAGCTCTCAGATTATGGAGCTCCCTTAGTGTTGTTTTGGCGCTGGCGTGTTTCCAGAGGGCTTCAGTTTTGCAGCTTGTGTCCTCTTATTTTTCGTCACAATCCTCTTCAGTGACCGTCTTTCTCTATCACTCAACCCACACTTTCGTCCGCGTTGTGACTTAGAGGACGATGTTCGTCCGTTTCCCCCGTCTGCGGTATAGGTGTCCGGTACGGTCCCTCTTGAAGCACCAAACACTTCGGCTGCCTTGGTTACGGAAGCACGTAACATTCGAGCACCAACACCTTGCCCACGTTCGAACGTTATGACCACGATCACGACTGGCAATTGCGAAAGTATCGAGGACATTGCACAGGTGCCATTCGTGGTAAAATAAAGCAGCACCACCTGTAGGCTTGGCAGACATCTGCCTTTACGTCCAAGCACGCGTTTCTCGCGGTGTTTCCATATTTTTGTTCAATGCCTGTATGATTCGAACAAAAAGTGTGTCACTTTGTTTAGTTTCTACAGAGAGTACCCAAACTGCTAAATGAATATGTTCCTTTAATACAAAATGGCGATACTCGATAACACTGAAGAGAGACGACGGTAGCGAACTTATTAGTTCGAAAATCTCTGTTATTACCATCTGATGCCTTTACTGTAGTCTTCCCAGACCAGTCATTCTGTCAAGCTGACAAAAAAAAAAAAAAAAAAAAAAATCCCTGTTGTGGGTGGATAGAAATTAGAACATAGGAAAGAAGTTACAATGAAACGAATACTGTTAGCTGCATAGAGGCGTTGATATAAGTCAACGGGGGCAGTTGAAAATGTGTGCCCCGACCGGGACTCGAACCCGGGATCTCCTGCTTAACGGCAGACGCTCTATCGATCTTTTTTTCCGATATAGTTCGTTGCGTTTGGTCTGGGCGGACGTCAAGACACCCGTTCAATTTGATCGTTGATTCCTTGACTCAGTTTTTTTATTACAGAGAACACGCAGCCCTCTGACCGAACACGCTGAGCTACCGTGTCGTCTATCCATGTGAGCCACCGAGGACACAGAGGATAGTACGACTACAGGGACTTAACTCTGTCATGCCTCTCGTGAGACCCACATCCGCAACTTATTGTCGCGCACTATATTCATGGTGCCCCTGCCCATCATACTCATTACTCGTGGCTTTACTGCCGATTCCCGAACGAATAATGAGAGTGATTGGCAGGGGCACTATGAATATAATGCGGGGCAATAAGTTGCGGATGTGGCTCTCACGGGAGGCGTGCCAGAGATAAGTCCCTGCAGTCGCACTATCCTCTGCGTCCTCGGTGGCTCAGATGAATTCCGGCACGGTAGCTCAACGTGTTCGGTCAGAGGGCTGCTCGCCCTCTGTAATAAAAACTGAATAAAGGAATCAACGATGAACTTGAACGGATGTCTTGCGACGTCCGCCCAGACCAAACGCAACGAACAATACCGAACAAAAAAAAGATGGATAGATCGTCTGCCATGTAAGCAGGAGATCCCGGGTTCGAGTCCCGGTCGGAGCACACATTTTCAACTGTCCCCGTTGAGTTATATCAACGTCTGTATGCAGGTAAGGGTATACATTTCGATGTAATTTCATTCTAACGAGGTGCATGGTCACCGATGTTACCTGTTCTAACGGACATGTCCGAAAGAACAGATACCATCTTCATATATATACATCGGGAAGAATTGCAGTATAGGTAGTGTTGCATTAATGCCGAATTAACAGATTTGAGGGCCAGGGTTGTAAGTAGTTTCTAAAAGTCGGAAAAATGTGACCTTCGCATTATGTAAAATGAGTTTTCGTGGAATGAATACCAAGAATTCTTGCGTCAGTCTCAATATTTGAAGACCATACCGTGAAAATGGGGAGAAATAAATGTCAGTCGGTGAGATAAGAAAATATTTTATAAAATGTAGATTTGAGGTAACTATATAACTTGACTGTTAATTCTCTCAATAACGATGGCCTGTTACTGGGAAGGACTTCATGAGGAAATTGACTTTAGTCTTGTTTTTGACTTGTTGAGCGTGTATGGCATGCATCAGTGTCTACGCAGTTAGAACGCCAGAATTACTCCGAATTCGCATATACCACCTCAATCATCACGTGTAACTAAGGTGGGCGCCTCTCCCATTAAGCAGATTAGGAGAAATAACGAAAAAAGAACTGAATTAGCTCGTAGGTTGAATAATCGAGGAGTGGTTTTTATAAACGCGTTTGGTAAATCAGAACTACTGTTTAAACGCAGCCATAGACGTTAAATGATCACAAATTCTGAAAAGACGTCGTTGTGGTAGGAAATAAAAGATTACACCGTAGTTCACTTTTCGTTCGGGTAGTATTTTTCGGTGTCAATTTCAAACGCTTTTGGTGAGTGAAAATTGAGTCGTGCTTTTCTTAGGCTTTATATACCAAAACCCCCGCTCTCGTGACGTCACTGAAGTTACAGCCAGGTCAATGGTTTCACGAAGACGTCAGTTACAGTCCAGCATGAGCTGGCCGAGACGCGGTATCACTGCATTTCATGGCGCCAGATTTCAGCATTTGGATACTTACCGCACTCCATATGCGAAGTTGCGCAGATACCGAACATCCCATGTGATGCAATGACCGAAGTGTGCCCTTGGTGGCTTGATTCTGCGAAGACAGGTTCCAACTGTCAATTGTGGTAGGCAACAATGTCGTGATCACCGGGGTTACCGTCGATTGTCGCAGACAGTGTGAGCTGTGACAGATGAGCCAGCGTTGCGGATCAGATGCACGTGCGTCCTACGCAGCTTGGTGCTCTTCTATGTATGCCTGTAATCAGTGTGTTACGGAGGATACAGCCGTCATGTATCCTCCTAACGTAGCTTATTAACTTCATCTCACAGTGGAGACGGCGTATCACGTCCTCCAGACAATACACATCGGACTGTTGAAACGGCGGAGCCATTTCAGTTTAAACCCCTTATTCAAACTTTTCAATCGCAGTACGCCTTTCGGCGAGGTTTCGACCTTTAAAATATCTAGCTTTGAAGAACGCACAAAAGTTTTGTGGTGTCACCGCCAGACACCACACTTGCTAGGTGGTAGCCTTTAAATCGGCCGCGGTCCGGTAGTATACTTCTGACCTGCGTGTCGCCACTGTCAGTGATTGCAGACCGAGCGCCGCAACACGGCAGGCCTAGAGAGACTTCCTAGCAATTGCCCCAATTGTACAGCCGACTTTGCTAGCGATGGTTCACTGACAAATTACGCTCTCATTTACCGAGACGATAGTTAGCATAGCCTTCAGCTACGTCATTTGCTACGACCTAGCAAGGCGCCATTATCATTTGCTATTTATCTTGTGATGCATGTACCGTCAGACCGATGTTCACCAATTATGGATTAAATTTAAGTATTCAAGAAGCTACGTACTTTACTTGCTAGTCTCAATTACTTTACCTGTTCCAGACCTCACGCCAGCCTGCGTGAGTTTAAACGCGTGCCTTTCGGCTTCCTCCTAGTGGATTGGCTGTCTTGCCAGTCCACAACAAGTTTCAAGCATGAACTGCTCGGAGGGACATGAAATGGTCGATTCTATCTCAGACTAAAAGTAATAAAGCAGCCTAACGTTTTAAGTACCCGAAGCTGCTCTTCTCAGCATTACATGGGGTGCCGAGAGTGCCTTGGCGTAGGTTATGAACCACTGGTATCCTTAAAAGAAGTGCACAGTATTTTTTCCTTCCCTTTTCTTCCGCGGTTTAATGATTTCTCTGATGATCAGTTTGAGGTGCACTTCGTTTTTGGATAATGTTGTTGCTCGGCTACGATGCTGACACTGAGCGGAACCATTACTGTCGTGTGGAACGAATATTACGTGGAGGGGAGCGAAATTTGTGCACATGCCGGGGTCTTTACTGGACGGGTTTGTATACCTCTGGCGGATCTAGTGTTGGTCGTACCTGTATCGACAAACCACGCTTTGCGTGCCCTCTAACCTTTTTGAATTAATTAAAATTCCTGTTTGGTCGTATTATTCTTGTTGTGCAACTTGATAACTGAAGGCGCACGGAAACGTGGGAGCAAAACCCTCGCCTTGCAAAAGGATTCAGCAAAACTTGGGTTCGCGCCAGCGCCAGGAAGTCTTATTACGTCTCAATTCTAGAAGCTACTACTTTACTTGGTGACAAGAGCTTTAAATCCGGATTCGAGCGTAAGTTATAACGTGTTCCAGTAATGAATATAGCATATTGTCTCTGTATTAACAATAGACCAGAAACCGGAATATACCTGCTGTTCAAGCCTTTAATAGAGAACTTGACTTCGTTTTTCTTCTCTCTCTCTCTCTCTCTCTCTCTCTCTCTGCAGAGCCCACTTCCATCAACAGTACTAAGTTTCTTCTTTTCTTCTATGATCTTTTGTTACAACCTTCAGGTTCCTTCTGGTTTTCTGTGCGGTTACTTCATCGAAGCGCTTCAGTTTCTGCACTACCATGGTGACTTCTAAAGTCAAGAATCAAGACGTAGATAGCCAAATAAACGTTGTAGTATCCGCATGAACGTGATCTGATGTGGACTACGTTCACTTTTATATATCGTTCACAATACGGTTATTTCTTTTGTTTGCACAACATTGAAAGTTTCAGCTCTTACCGCCATTATTAAATGGCCGTCTGTCCATGACAGCTATCCCATGATAAATTACATAGGCAGTGTAAATAGTTATGAAAGGTTGATATTGTTAAACACTTTAATTTGATGCACTGGAAAGCTGCGCATATGAAAACCGGATTAGATCACATAGCCTGTCAGCGTTGCTTGCAGCTGGCTGTTTCGGTTGATACCTGGACTATCTTTATCACCACTGGTTTCGAAACTACGTTCTTTCTCGAGTTAGAAGGATCATGCAAAAATGTAAATTTAATTTTACACTTGTCGTTCACTTACGAAATAACACAGGTCCGAAACTGGACTCCAAATAAATAAGATTGTTTTATATATCAGTAGAAGAGGCTGTAATAGCTACTTTGGATCGCGTACGTAGGACATTTGGAGTCAACATAGACATTGTTTGCCGGCCGGAATGGCCAAGCGGTTCTAGGCGCTACAGTCTGGAACCGCGCGACCCCTACGGTCGGGGGATCGAATCCTGCCTCGGCCATGGATGTGTGTGATGTCCTTAGGTTAGTTAGGTTTCAGTAGTTCTAAGTTCTAGGGGACTGATGACCCTAGAAGTTAAGTCCCATAGTGCTCAGAGCCATTTGAACCATTTGAGCCATTTTAGACATTGTTTGATACAGTTCAGCTATGAACTGAGCAGTCGGCCAGTCCATGAAATTAAAATGTTAAACAACATTAACTGAGGTTTATTTGTGGATTTCTTGTATCCATAGTCTGTGCATGTTTTAGAAAGGACAACGTTTCCACCTGTACTGTTGATAGAAGTGCTTATTCACCACGATAGCGATTTTCGCCACTCTCAGGTGACAGCAATACCTATGAAATGCGTCGCTGAATAGTCATTACTTTTAAAAAGACACACTCTTTATCACAAGCATGTTCTTTGTTATTTATATAGACGAATGACTCATGTCGTAATAATTACTGTCGAATATGTCATTTGAGCACTTAATTTCCACTATCCGTTCATTACGTGTGACTTTTGAAGAATGTGCCATTGTATAATACATACATTGTGAATAGCGTTTGTCGCATTATAAATGATATTTTGCTAGGAGAAGTAGGTTGGTTTTGTTGTTGTTGTTGTTGTTTCGGGGGTAGTCAGTCCGAAGACTGTTTCGTTGCACATTAGTTTACTCTGAGCAAACATCTTGATATATGCAGGACTATTGAACGAGCTCAGTGCAGTCAGAGCTTCATCTCCCTTTACGGTTTTACCCCCACACTCCCCTCGATTAGAAAATTAAGTAGCTCTTCATGCCTCGGCATGTCTTCCATGAACAAAATCCTTCTTTCAGCCAAGTTGTCATACAGCTCATTCCTGCCCAGTACGTTATCATTACATACCCGATGTAAAGGCCAAATCATTCTGCAGCACCACCTTTGAAAAACGACTGTTCTCTTTTTACTTGCACCGTTTCCAGTCCACCTTTCACATCTGTACAATAGTATCAGAGATAAATACACTGTCTGATTAAAGATATCGGGTCCCCTATTAGGGATCATTAATATCGTTGTGTCCATCCGTCGCCTAATTGACGGTTTGAACCCTGCCGAGGACGCTTCCAATGAGGTTCCTGAATGTCTGGAGGAATGGCATACCGTTCTTGCTCAATACCCTGAAGCACAGATGATGCTGGATTCTGGAACGAAGTCGACAGTGTAAGTCATCCCAATGGTGTTCCGTCGCGTTCCGTCGGGTCGCCGGGAAGACCAGTCCATTTCAGAAATGCCGCTGTCCGCAAAATATTGCCTCAAGTGTATTGCTTTTGACAGGCTCCATTGTCATGGTGATAAGTTAGTCATCTTCTCCGAACTATTCCTCTACTGTAAGTAGTAAAAAGTACTGTAAACACCACCTTCTCCGCACTTCACTATTGGCACCACACTTCACTGCAGCTAACGTCTCCCAGGCATTCACCAAACCCACACCTTTCTGTCCGGTGGCCACAGGGTACAGCTTGGTTCATCACTCCAGTCATCCACTGTCCAGTAGCTCTTCACACCACCTCAAACGTCGCTTGGCACTGACTGCCCAACCGTTGCACACCATTCTTTTTAAGTCGCTACGCACAATCACTAGTGTGATGGAATGCTGGCAGCACTTTGGGACTCGCGAGTGATTCCATAAGTTTCCCTACTTTTTTTAGAATCACTCTTCGTAATGCTCCACAGTTCCTGTCATTATATGAGGATAAGGTTCGTCTGGTCTTGGTTTAGCTCTGTTTGTTCCTTTGCATTTCCATTTCACAGTCGCCTCGTCAACAGTCAACTTGGGCACCTTTACAGTGATTGAAACTGCCGTGATGGATTCGTCGCTCAGCTGACATCCAATGACTAGACCACGTTCGAAGTTAGGGAGCTCACCTGACCAATTCTCTCCTCTCTACAGGCAACACAGTTCTCCCCGCATTCTTCTGTACTTCCAAAATACATTTCTCGGCACTTAAATTCATACTTTACGTTGATATATTATTATTCTTCATATAAACTTTTCTTGCTATTGTGTCTGAATTTTATATCTTCTTTACCTCAGCCATAAGTTTTTTTTATTTTGCTGCTCAAATAGCCAAAATCATTTAATATAATGCCCATTTCCCCACGCAGATCATCTCAGTATGACATGATTTGACTCCCTACGAGTAAACTTGTTTTTCGTCGTTCGTCTCACAACCTGTTTTCGAAACACTATTCAGTCCGTTCAACTGGGCTTTCAAATCGTTTGACGACTATGATGGCATTAGAAAGTAAATTGTGTATGTCAATAAGAAAATTATATTTTCTACTACTGGTTCTTTATTTTCTTTAGGGTTTTCTTACCATCTGTGTTAGTTTTATCCTAAAGATTCGGGACACTGTGTTTGCAATTTAGGTACGGACGACTTTTGAGAGGCGACGGCATTCCACTTGTTACGGACCTCAGAAAAAGCCATCTGCCGGCAGCCCTGTGGACAACGTGTTGTGTGTGTGTGTGTGTGTGTGTGTGTGTGTGTGTGTGTGTGTGTGTGTGTAAGCTGCGGGGCCGCCCGTCGCGACGCCGTTGTGCCATTTTGGGCCCGGAACGACGTCGCGTCGCCACGGTTCGCCGAATACGATAGCGAGGATATTCGTGTAGCATTTCCAGCTAAGCCCCGAGCAGTAGGATTCTTTACGATGGCGTAAACAGGAAATAAAAGCAGATAAAAACTGAGGTGGCGCGCAGACCGCAACACGGAGGAGAATAGTTCAGGAGCCTGGCCAGGGAAGATCCCGTTATAGGTCAGGGTGCTATCTGCTCTGCGAACCGCAGACATTGGGGAGGCAGGAGGAAGAGGAAGGGAACAGCTGTACTCTGCGAAGATGATCAGTATTCCTTTCCTTGCGGCTTACGTGTCAAATGGTTCAAATGGCTCTGAGCACTATGGGACTCAACTGCTGAGGTCATTAGTCCCCTAGAACTTAGAACTAGTTAAACCCAAGGACATTACAAACATCCATGCCCGAGGCAGGATTCGAACCTGCGACCATAGCGGTCTTGCGGTTCCAGACTCCAGCGCCTTTAACCGCACGGCCACTTCGGCCGGCGCTTACGTGTCCAACCCCACCAGAAGGAAGTCATGAACTTGTAACAACATTAATCACAAAGTATTTATCAAGAACCTGTCACCCAAAATTATAAAAAAATCAATACCGGGAAATAGAGACTGTTTCATAGTTTAAATGTTTACGCGAAACCACCCAAGTAATGGCCGCGAAAAGATTGGTTTGCGAAAATCGTTTCCACAAAATCGAAACATGCCAGATTTAGAAAAGATATGTGCAGCAAAAAACGCAACATAAAATACACAAAACCAAGGCACTACAACAGTCATCAAACTAGAGTATCTTTATAGGCCTGAATCACTCATCTGAAGCAGAAAGACTGACATGAAAGAGAAACAAAAAAAGAGAACGAAACGTGATCAGGAAAATGTTAGGTTCAAATTATACTGGAGGAGGACCATACAGACAAAGAGAAAATAAACAAACTGAAAAGTACACAAACATTAACTAACCGTGTGCATTTTCAACTTCTCGCGGCGTAATGAATAATCCATTAAATTTCGGGCATGCAGCCGCGCAAATAAAATTTTATTTGCGCGGCTGCATGCCCGAAATTTAATGGATTATTAACTAACCGATTCTCATGTGTTATCTCGTAGCCATCTCGGTTACACTTGTTTTAACACACAGTTTGATGCAGACTATTCATTATAGACCAAAGCGGCACTGTGGTGCTTGTCGTTTCGCTCATGAACTCAAAGCTTCGACTGATGGAGTTTCTGAGACCGAGAACAGCTGATGGTGTAGCTACATAGATACGTCTCTGAATAATATCGGTGTCAACATTGCCTCGTGTTGTTGCTGTTCTCCGATTCCCATGATCTATGTAGTTTCAGTAGAAACAATGAAAATTGTTGCACTTTCTGGGTAAGTTAAGCGGGTTCCAATGATGTCAGAAGCCCTCTAACAACCACTCGAGGTGGAACTCAAGATTGCTGTCTGTCTCACATCCTACTCACCCCATACTTAGACGACATGGAAAATAAATTTCTTCAGCATATATTCAGATCCAATAAAATAAGGCTATTAATGCTTTACGGTTTGCCGATGATCAGGTAGTTATAGTCTCACCCGAATTATAGCGTAAAGAAAGCAGTCCAGATCTGAAATTTCAAAAGACGATAACAAAATTATCGGTTCTGACCGAAAGGAAAAACTGAAAAATGTATTTACGTGGCACTGGTCTCCAGTAAATATCGAACTTTTAACTACGTAGGCTGCAATATGTTGTATGAATACGACGGAGAAATCGGGAGAACACTGCACAAATAGACCCGGATGCAATTCGAGACAATGGCAGTCCCGACTTGTCTGCCTGCCATGCAAGTATGGATTCCGAAGTCTAAGAACAGAGTCTCACAAACAGACTCTGCACAAATGGACCATAAGGAAACTGTAAGTACAAATTCTTCTTAATTTTGCCACTAACTTCACAAGAAGATCGACAACCAACTAAAAATCGCGTGTTTTCTTATATATTGCAGCAAAGTCAACGAAATCAAGCAGAATCTCACACATCGACAACATCACACAGAAATGATACAACAAACACAAAAAACGCCCTTGAAAATGGGATCATTTCCCGAAACGCGTCGTGCGAAAAATAAAGTCGTGACTGGTAGCAGATGAGTTACTTATAAACAAACCTATTGTTTTCACAGTCGCAGGCTTTCAGAACCATTTATAATGGATCAAATCAGATGCATAACTCAGTAGGAAAAATTAATAACGTAGTCCACACCAACGAATTTTGCGACTCATCATTTATTTGAGCTAATATGTTACAAAAACCTGAGCGCATCTCTGTGTGTCCGTCCAGCTTTTCACCTCCCAAAAGAAGACCACCTGCCTCTCACTCTTTTCGTTATTTCAAGACGACTGAAAATGAGACGAAGGGAGGCACAAAATTGCTCAAGTGAATGCCTAATCGATAATAGACAGTACATGACGAGAAGAATAATAAACGGTACATAAAACCACAAAATGAATCGGAAATACGTACGTTACAGCCAGGGGAATTGTGATGTATTACAGTCTGCCAGCGTGACCCGTGGTTAAGTAGTAATGATGATGATGATGATGATGATGGAACAGGTGGTGAAGTTATGGTGGTAGATGAGGTAGAGTAGTTTAAAGTGATGGCATAACTTGGGGTCTTTCGTGAGACGAATGAAGGACGTGAAAAAGTGTCACCAGCTGTTCGGTCCACTCCACTTTGCAAAGAAAGAGACTGAACTAAATTAAAATCATACTTACAGTCATGCAATCATACTGATTAAGAGACCGGAAGTTCAGTGATACTAATTACAAGTATTTGAATCAATTAATTAAAAAGTTGATTAAATTAATCAGTCATCTTATGCGTTAAGATCAGTTTCCCTGGCCAGCTGAAACCATCGATGGTTCGCCTGAGTAGCAGATCATCGAATGGTGGCGGAGCAGTTTTGATGATGCACCATTAATTAAAAAATACGCAAGATGGCGAAAGTCGTTAGAAGTTCTGGGTCGTTGCTTTCAAATTCAAATCGCAGCCTAGCTGATGAGAAAGGACAGGGGCCCCGCTCGCGTCCGGGGAACTGGCGCCATTACAGGGCCGCCAGTCTGGGCGCCATCAGGCTGAGCTCTCTGTCCCATCAGCCCACAGCAGCAGGAACCGTTTGCTGTACCATCCCCCAGTCAGGTTGGCTACAGGGGCCGCTTTCTGTCAGGGGAGACACACATCCCTGATGCACCCAAGGTTACAAAACTACGAAGACATGCTCTCCTGGCGGATTCACTTCGTGATTAGCAGTAGTTACTGCCATTTTGCGATGCATGTGTTGACATCCATGTTGATGTTTCGCGGTAGAATGCCCGTGATAACTTTGTGAGTAAGATGGAGATACACGATTTCCACCGCAAACAACCAGCATTACGTTTCCACCGACGTTAGACCGGTAGCCTTTGTTGCGCTGCACCAGTCTGCGTGCTCGTATTACGTGACTCCTTGTGGCTCGTCGCTTTCGTTCGTGATTATAAACTCCAAAAATTCGGGGAACTGGACGAGCAGTCGTTGTTTCTCGTTCAATTCTTCAAATTTTTCATGTACATTGAGCTTGTCTTACAGCAAACTAGTGCCTCGTCATATAGCCCTGAATTGTGGGTTTTCTAAATCCCATTTTCTTGTGATAACTGTCCCTTAGTCATGTTTTGATGAATACATTTGCTTTAATTTAAATTCACTGTTTGTTACTAGCCTGCAGTTTCCCTGTGCTCCCGTCATCATTTAAGTCTTTTATGTAGACAATAGAATTTCCTGCAGTAAGTGAAGAAGATGGACGTATCCGCGGTGCAGAGAATACGTTAGCTGGTGAGACTGCTTTATCTGGTGACGGGGGAAACAGAGGCAGGCAGTTCATCTCGTTTACATCACGCCAAGGAACCACAGCATTTGCAATACTACAGGAGGAGGTGGATAAATTGATGATGGAGGAGTAGAAGGAGGGTGTGGTTGAGCTGACAGAGGGGGGGGGGGGGGAGGAGGAGGAGTGGTGGTGGTGGTGGTGGTGGTGGTGGTGGTGGTGGTGGTGGTGGTGGTGGTGGTGGTGGATGAGTTGACGGAGGGGGTGGATGAGTTGACGGAGGGGGCGGATGGTTTATAGTGTCACAGGAGGTGGAGGAGGAGGAGAAGTGGAAGTGGATAAGTTGACACTGGAGGAGGAGGAGGAGGGTAACTGGAGAAAGTATATAAGTTGACAGTGGAGGAGGTAGTTAAGTTGATGGAGGAGGAGGAGATGATTATTAAATGTATAGAAGTAGTTACGCCTGTTAATTGTGTTACATAAGTTGGGGGGCGGGGGGGTTAGTAAAAGAAAAAAAGACGGCAGCGTGAACAGCCTAGCGTGACCTGCGGTAGCGCGCTCTCATCCTCTTCCTTGGGCCGCTGCACTTTCCGGAGCTGCTGCTGTTGCTGGTGGCAGTGCCTGGTGACGTCACTAGTGCGGTGAGCGGCCTGGTGTGGAGTGCGCGCGCGGCGGGAGAGCTAGCAGGCGAGCAAGCAGCGTCCGCCGGCAAAGGAAAGTAGGCCGGCTAGTGCGAGTCCAGCCGCCGCACCTGCAACACACGCAGGCGGCTAGCTCCGCCTGACCACTCGTTCGCTCCTAAACTTTACTGACGTTTACGTCGAAACACTCAGTAGACCGTGTCTGCATTGGCGGTAGGGCAGCGGCTTCAGGAAGCAATCGTTCGAGGAGACGCAGTAAAGACTTGAAGAAGCGAGTGACACCTGTCACACGTAGGACAGAGACTTCAGACGGCTCATAGAAAAACGTAATATTTGCGATTAGATCTAACAGTACACACAACGCTCATCTAAACTGCCATTTACTATTGTCATGATAATGCGTACAGCAATATCGAGTTCACTTGGTTCAAAATGGTTCAAATGACTCCGAGAACTGTGGGACTTAGCTTCTGAGGTTATCAGTCCCCTAGAACTTACAAGGGAACATCCCCATAGCACCGCCCTCAGATTTAGTTATAAGTTGGCACAGTGGACAGGCCTTGAAAAACTGAACACAGATCAATTGAGAAAACAGGAAGAAGTTGTGTGGAACTGTGAAAAAATAAGCAAAATATACAAACTGAGTAGTTCATGGGAAGATAGGCAACATTGAGGACAAGAGAAATGCAAGAGCGCCGTCGTCTCGTGGTAACGTGAGCAGCTGCGGAACGAAAGGTCCTTGGTTCAAATCTTCCATCGAATGAAAAGTTTAATTTTTTATTTTCAGTTTATGTGACACTCTTATGTTTTCATCACTTTTTTGGGAGTGATTATGACATCCACAAGAAAACCTAAATCGGGCAAGGTAGAAGAATCTTTTTACCCATTCGCCAAGTGTCCAAGTTAGGCACATGCCGTCACCAGTGTCGTATAGAATATATCAGATGTGTTTTCCTGTGGAGGAATCGGTTGACCTATGACCTTGCGATCAAATGTTTTCTGTTCCCATTGGGAAGGCACGTCCTTTCGTCTACTAATCGCACGGTTTTGCGATGCGGTCGCAAAACACAGACACTAAACTTATTACAGTGAACAGAGATGTCAATGAACGAACGGACAGATAATAACTATACAAATATAAAGTAAGTAAAATTTTCAGTCGAGGGAAGACTTGAACCAAGGACCTCTCGTTCTGCAGCTGCTCACGCTACCACGGGACCACGGCGCTCCTATTCTCATATGGTCCACTATGTTGCTTATGTAGCCCATGGACTACTCAGTTTGTATATTTTATTTTTTTCACAGTTCCACACAACTTCTTCCTGTTTTCTCAATTGATCTGTGTTCAGTTTATCAAGGCCTATCCACTGTGCCAACTTATGACTAAATCTGAGGGGGGTGCGATGGGGAGGTTCCCTTGTTAGAACTACTTAAACCTAACTAACCTAAGGACATCACACACCCCCATGCCCGAGGCAGGATTCGAATCTGCGACCGTAGCGGTCGCGCGGTTCCAGACTGTAGCGCCTAGAACCGCTCAGCCACCCCGGCAGGCCGAGTTCACTTGTGATATTGTCGATTCTAGTTCTTAGATTAGTGTGAACAAGCTCCCGTGCGTGGTTCACATTTTCATCATTATGGCTGGCTACCGAGCTACCGGCACGAGGATCGGCTTCTAGCCACTACATTGCTTCTTTCATCATTTTTGTGTCATGTGATTCAGTGGTTGGTTCCCACTTTTAAATCAAAAGTTAAATGCGGCATTTTGCTCCATTTCGAAATCAATGACAAAAAAATAAACAGATAATCCCAGATTTTGTGTACTGGAAACAGACTGCCAACCATAAAAAAAATTGAAATCACAAATTTCGTCCAAATTTATGGTGCTTGCATGATTTGGTCATAAATGAAAGTGACATAACAAGGAACTCCTGCCGCCAAGCATTTAGAGGAAATAGCATTTTTGGCGCGGGTCCGGCGAAGCCTGAGTCATATATTTAGCGTAGTTTGCAGGCAGCGGTCGGTAATCCAATAATCCGAGGGTTGTGGGTTTTTACATTACTTACAGTGATGCTCAGTAAATTGTAATTATTAATATTTTCATAAAAGATGTGAACAGGAAAGGCAAAGGGAAACTTAGGACTGCAAATAAATTTCCTGGAAGGGATTGTGAAGTGTAGACTACATGAGAGCTTCGTATATAAAATTAGCTACTTCTATCATTTTTACAATTGATGGTTTACATGAGCTGAGCTGATATTCATCGTAAAAGCAGTGGAAGCAATAATTTTCTCGCAAACTTTCACACATTAAAAACGCCGCAGTTTTACATGTTTGTTTTAAAGTTACTGCACAAAAACTAATTTGGTTTAATTCATAAAAGGTTCTCTCTCATCGCACAGCTGCCCAGAAAACCTCGCGTAACTCATCATATTGCCCAATATTGCCGAGAATAGCTGGTGATTTACAATGACATGTATCTTGATGCAGTGATTTCTCTGAAATTTATTTGCAGTCCCGAAATTTCCTTTGCCTTTTCTTTTCATGCCTTTTATAATATTAATAAATACAACGTATTGAGCATCATTGCGGTTAATTTGCAGTGTAAGTAATGTAAAATTTGAAAATAAAAAAAAATTCCACAGAAACATTGGATCCCACGACCTAAGCATTGCCGCTGCGCCAACCACTGTCTGGTAACTACGCTTGCATAAACGGCAGTGCCTCGCAAACTCGCTCCAAAATAACATTATTTTTTTCCCTAAATGCTTGGCCATCTGGAGGTCGCACTTCAGTCACCTTCATTTCCAACCAAGCACTGCATATACCATGAAATGGGACGTAATCGATTATGACGAGTAGGTGCGGTTCTTTCGTAAGTAAGCCCTACGCGGACGCGGATATTAGCAGCGAAAACCAAATGGTACATTGCTGGCTAGTCTCGTTTCTTTAGAACATCATTATATTTCTCTCTCTAGTGGTCGATTTATACCCCACGCCGTGTTACCAGGTCTAACAAGCACTGCAGGTACTTCATTTTCGTACATACTTTTTGCTTTCGGATTCGAATACGACTTAGTTTCTACGCCGAAAAAAGGGAAGAAGCAGTATGTAGTTATTCCCTCCCCCCACCCCCCCAAAAAAATCATGAATGATGCATATTTCAGGAACACAAAAGCATAGTTGATGCACAGTTTTGTAAGTCTACTTAGACGCAGGAAATTTAATCATGCTTATCAAAAATGATGAATTAGCCATCTGGAGTTCAACCTTTGCAAAGCGATTTTTTTTCCACTGTTGCTACCGACAAAATAACATTAATTATCCCTTTGTTGAGGCCGCGCTGGGTAGCCGCGCGGTCAGGGGCGCCCCCCCCCCCCCCCCCCCCCCGTCGGAAGTTCGAGTCCTCCCTCGGGCATGGATGTGTGTGATGTCTTTAGCGTAAGTTAGGATAAGTAGTGTGTGAGCCTAGGGCCCGATCACCTCAGCAGTTTTGTCCCGTAGGAACTTACCACAAATTTCCAATTTTTCCTTTGTTGATAAATTACTTGGTACACATACGTCGTCAAACAGCCGATTCGTCACGCAATACTACCCACGATAGTCTGATAATTATTTCAGTGTAGTCCCTACCAAAGAAAAGACGTGCTAAGTCAAACACCTCGTGGGGAAAGAAATCAGCGAGCAGGCATAAATCCATTGGTGTGTTTGCGGATATTGCAAATAACAATGCACATTATTTGTTAAACGTGGATGGTGTCAGTATTATTACACGACCTTCGCTTACATACGGACGATGTACACTACTGAATGAAGCGGCACTGCTAGCTGAAGTCGTACAGTCTGCAGGTGTTGTTGGGATTGAAAGGCGTAATTTCGGGGAAAAGTCGCTCCCGTCCTTGACCTAGTCAGAAACTCTTTACAAGCATTTTTCTGCGTTTGTTTTCAAAGTGACCATTATTTCTGTGCACTCTGCGAAAGCGCGTTTCTGCTGGGTAATTGCCTTGTACGCGTTATGAATTTTCAACTTCGTCAAAGCTTTGTACCGCATGAGTCGCCTGCTAAAGGGTGCGTTATTGGAAACGTTATTGAGAGTGCTTCGATGAAATTAACAGTACAGATTTTTTTCGTTTGAAGTAGAGAAAGAGCAATTCCCGCTTACTTTCTTAAAGGAAATTGTTGTCGACAACTAGTTGGAAATTTTGTACCGTCTCTAGTGACAAGAAAATAATCAGGCATACAGTCGCTTGTTGTACGTGCAAAAATTTTTATTTCCACACCAAACTTCAGCCTGGTAGTTAAAACATGATAGTAGAGTTAAGAAAACCAGTAACCCCCCACGCAAGAGCCTCTGAAGAATCGAACTCCCACGTATGAAACAGCTACATTTTAAGATAAACTAGTTTTTCACGCATCTAAATGTTTACGACGTCACATCTCAAGACCTATGTGACATACAATATCATCATTATTTTGCACGAACAATTAGTATATGTGGATAGTGTCTTCAAAAACTGAGGCGAATAAATAGAAAAGAAGTTATAAATTAAAACCTCGTGTCTGATGCTGAAATTTTACTGCATGAACAGTGAAAATGTAGTAAGCGATAAACTTCTTTTCCTTTTATCATCTCGTGGGCGGTGTTACCAGAACAACTTTCAAAAAGGTTTAAAACCGTGGTTTAAGTTATTTGGCAGTATTATTGTGTTGAACCTTTATCGTAAGATTTTTTTAGGAAGTCGAATACTTTGTCTTACCGAGCAGGGTAAAAGTGGTTCTCAAATTTCAGCACCTGCAGAGTATATGAAAAACATGCAGGTCTCGTTGCTGATACTGATATCACTTCTCGTATCCCCGTGGAGTTCAAACAATGGAAAAACCTTCGGGGAAGTAAGAACTCCACACACAGGTAAGTTGGTGAACTGGTCCATATTCAAAATTCTTGCGAGCTGTCCTGCCTGGTATTTTCCTACTTTCATTGAGAGCTCGCCATTGTGCATCAAGACTACTCTAATACTTTCAACGCGGCTGCGATAGCTGCCTCGGAAGAATTATTTCGTGCGTGGATAGCGTTTCCAGATGGGTTTTCGTACTTACCCATAGCAGGCAAAAAAATTGTCCACCGTGATACTGTTTAGGCAAATTTCACCCAAAATCTTAAACCTACCCATTCCTTTAAGTTTTTATTTGTTATCAGTATTGACAGCCTGAAGAGGTCGAATTGTGTGTTCAGTGCCCTAAAGTATAATTAATGTCAGAAAATTTTTAAGCTGTAAATAAAAACAATAGCCCGACCAGAAGAACATAAAACGCCTTCTAGGGGCGCCACATTTGCTTTCGGTATGCTGTTTCCATTGTTACATTGATTAATCATTAGCTCGCCACCTATGTCACTTCGCAGCTCGACACCTCCACCCACTAGGCTACTGTGAACACACAAAATCCGTGCCTGTGTTTTTTACTTAAACCTCCTGAAGGCTCTTAACCGCCGATCCGTCATTACCTTTCATTTAATTAACATATCGTACAAGTACCGAAGGTTTCAAAGAGACTCTCCATATCTGAAACTACATAGATTCATTGGACATAAGTTATAATATAAATACATAATATACAAGCTTCAACTGAAAGGACGAAATCGTCTCTCTAAACTCGATACGATCAGAAAATCGATAGACTTCCGGAACTGTCGAAACGGGGCATGTACATGTCATAATGATGTCACGGAGAGGTATCACCACGGTGAGCCTAAAGTTTTCCAGAAAAGGAAATGTGTATCTATTGATCTGAAGGGTGACATACTTATGTTAATGCAATAAACCTTAATGGGTAAAACACAGGTAGAATGTCCCACTGAAGCGCTACCGTCTCTCCTGCAAGAAATACCACTTGAAATACTTAGGTGTATGTGGTGACATCTACTGGATATCTAGAAAACTAAGTATGTGTTGTTTGAACTAAAATATCAGAGATGATATTACTAGGAAGGCTAGGCAAATAATCCCCCGATTTCCCCAGTACCGAAATTTTTTTCCTAAAATATTTTTCTCCAAAACTGCGAGAAAAAACCGTAAGTGTGGTCACTATGCGTAGAACACACTGCCTAGTGCATGAGGTTAAAGACGAAACTCCTGTCAGATTCTGAAGTTCACGCTATGCTTACTGGCCGCCATGCCGTTCTCTGCCAACGCCATCACTTGGCCGTGGTTCGTCGGACCATGGGGCCATCACACTGCTTCCACGGCCTCTGCTTAGCTTCCGACCTTTCCGAGCTGCTACTTTCCCTACCAACAGCTCCTCAATTAACCATGATCCTGACCGCAACCCGCTTCAGTCCTTCCGCCACAGAAAAAAAATCTGTCAGTACCGGATTCGGAGCTGGGCCCTAGCTGACAGTTTACCTACGTCGGATTGGCAGGCCCTACAACAGGTGCGACGCAAAATATAATTGAAAGAGCGTATTTTCTTCAGTGCCAATTTATAATCTAAGTAAGCAGTCAAGTGAGTAGGTAACACAATCAGCAGCATGTTAGTTTAACTGTCGTCTTAAAAGTTTATGCGCTGAATGTGACTTTTAAATCCGCAAATACTTTGCATTTCCGGATGCTATGGTTTGGTTCCATGACAATCCTGTAACACTGTCAGATTCAGAAGGCTTGCAGGTAACAATAATGCTTAACTGTGCCACCTCCTATTTTACCATTCCTAATACACGAGAGCACGGAGAAGAGCCGCAACACGACGTGACATGGACTCGACTTATGTCTGAAGTAGTGTTGGAGGGAAGTGGCACCATGAATCGCGTAGGTCTGTCCATAAATCCGAAGAGCACGAGGGGGGGGGGGGTGGAGATATCTTCTTAACAGCACGTTGGGGCATTCCAGATATGCTCAATAATGTTCATGTCTGGGGGGTTTGGTGGCCATTGGAAGTGTTTAAACACAGAAGAGTGTTCCTGGAGCCACTCTGTAGCAATTCTGGACGTGTGGTGTGTCGCATTATCGTGCTGGAATTAATCATGTCGGTCGGAATGCACAATGGACATGAATGGATGTAGGTGATCACGCAGGATACTCAGGTATGCGTCACTTGTCAGTCATATCTAGACGTATCAGGCGTCCCATATCACTCCAACTGCACATGCCCCATACCATTACAGAGCTTCCAACAGCTTGAACAGTCCCCTGCTGACATTCAGGGTCCATGGGTTCATGACGTAGTCTCCATACACGTACATGTCCACCGGCTCTACGTAATTTGAAACGAGACTCTTCCGACGAGACAACATGTTTCCTGTCATCAGTAGTCTAATGTAGGTGTTGACGGGCCTTGGCGAGGCGTAAAGTTTTGTCGTGCAGTTATGAAGGGTACGCGAGTGGGCCTTCGGCTCCGAAAGCCCATATTTATGACGATTCGCTGAACGGTTCGCATGCTGACACTTGTTGTTGGCCCAGAACTGAAATCTGATGCAGTTTGCGAAAGGGTTGCATTTCTGTCACGTTGAATGATTTTCTTCAGTAATCGTTTGTCCTATTCTTGCAGGATATCTTTCAGACTGCAGCGATGTCGGAGATTTGATGTTTTACCTGATTTCTGATATTCATGGTACACTCGTGAAATGGTCGTATGGGAAGATCCCCGGTTCATCGCTACCTCGAAGATGCTGTGTCCCATCGCACGTGCGCCGACTATAACACCGCGTTCAAACGTACTTAAATCTTAATAACATGCCATCGTAGCAGCAGTAACTGAACTAACAACTGCGCCACACACATAGGCATTGCCCACCGCAGCGCCGTATTCTGCCTGTTTACATATCTCTGTATTTGAATACACATGGCCTATACCAGTTTCTTTAGCGCTTCAGTGTATTTTACACTACTGGAAATGGAAATGAGCGTTTGGCGTCATTCGCCGGGAGGCCCCATACGGTAAGGGCAGGTCCGGCCGCCTTGGTGCAGGTCCTATTACATTCGACGCCACACTGGGCGACCTGCGCGCCGGATGGGGAGGAAATGATGATGAAGACAACACCCACTCCCTGAGCGGAGAAAATCCCCGACCCAGCTGAGAATCGAACCTGGGCCCCTTAGGATGGCAGTCCGTCACGCTGACCGTTCAGCTATCGGGGCGGACTTTACACTATTATAGTCCTAAGATAAAAGCCTTACTCACCAATCGTGTACAACGTTAACCATTTTCCGTACGTGAAGTAGTAGCTGTTAAAATTCGTTAGTAGCAACTGATAGTATTCTACAACGTAACGCAATTTAAAAATGCCTTTCTGAGAGAGAATGCTCTCATCAGGTTATCAGCTCAAGCATTAATAAAAAATAAACATCATACTAACGTTGTTGTATTTTATGAACTTACTGGTAGTTTTTAGACCTTCAACGATAAGCGCGAACTGTTGACCTGAGTGTGGAAGCATTCTCTCGGAACAGTTTATCAAATTCTGTTCAGTTGGATTAAAGCAATTCAGTGCTTCTAGTTATTACTGGTACTAACAGCGTGCTTGTCGTACGCCCAGGCAGTTTTGTTGAGAATCGACGGTGGTTTAGATGGCAGTTTTCACGCAAAGCTTGCTTTGCGATACAAGTGCGATCGTAGTGTATACAAGGCTCTGAACATGAGTTAGATACCGGCTATTTGCAATTGATTGTTGTTTTTATTGCATTTTTTTCTAGGGAGAGTGTGGCAGGGAAAAACTTTAAAAATTAGTGCTTTAATGTTAGAGAAACGTCATTCATTTGAGAGAGTTTTTACTTCGGTTTCTCCATTTATTTGGCATAAAGAAGGAAATATGTAGTGCAGTTATATTTAACAGTAGCTCCGCAGAACGTCATCTTTTCAGTAGCGTAAATTTCGTCATGTAGTTATTTTATATAGGATAACATATTTATCCGTTTACTGCGACCTCTGTCGAGAAACAATAGCAGTTAACTTACGTTAAGCCGTAGCCAATTCCCGGAGGAAATAAACGGGTAGCCTAAGATAACAACCTGAATGTAACAGGTTTACATGTTTGCTTCAGTGTTATCTTAGTCTTCTTTGTTTTAAACCAAGACGTGTTTTATGACCTAGATTTAAGACTTTTGTTTCAGTGTAAAAACCCACAGTCCAGCCAAAGTTTCTAAATGTTTCTCGACACGGCCTTTATTGCCCTTGGAATGAAATAATCTCTCTTAAACCAAAATGTGTGAGTGGGCATTATATAATAAAAATAAGATTATGCAAGCGCATGAAAATAGCGGGAACGCTTTCCCTCCTTCTTTAGTGTAAAGTAAGTGCCTGAGGCGGAGAGTACTGTTTTAAGGACTCACAAAAATAATCATAGGAAAGCAATTGACTCATCTTCTTCTCTTTTCTTCATTGTGTCCATCGCAAGATCTATGTCGCTGAATTTCCGCAAGTACTAGCAGATAAAATGCTGCACTGCACACATCCATTGTGGAGCTGGTTCTGCCGTTCTTATTTTATTACATGAAATATCTTGCGGAAAGGCTGTGGTACAGTCCCTCCGACGCGTCTCAGATTTTGTTGCCTTTTACGAGCTGTGGCACCTTCATGAGTGTCTCCAAGTGGTATGTTTGACTTTTGCAGAAGAGAACTACGTAGTCATTGCATCTGATGTCATGCTTAAGCGTTGAGTCACAAGCGGCCGATCCCAGAATCGCAGACGCAGTGCTTCTTTGTTTACTCGCGCTGAAATCCTTGCACGGACTTACTGTTGAAGCAGAGGTAACCTCCGCACTACGTATTTAACAACTTGAGAACAGCTCTGTCTTGCTCTTCATTTCCTCTTTCCGTTTTACGAATAACAGTAGCTCTCGTTTCTGTTCATTTCTGTGGTACGTTACCGTCTATATCCAAGGTCTCATTTGATGTGAATACTTCGGTTCGCACTTGATGGAACGGAACGTCAGATCTGTGACGTCATCTGTTGACAGTAGAGGCTAACCTACATTTGAAGCATTCGCTCATGTTGCAGTAGTGGGTTTTCTGGTCTTGTCATCTTATTCGTTATTTTACAGTTTATTTGCAAAGGTTCCATGACGACGTAGATATTGATTTCCTACGAATATTCTGCCACTAAAGAGGCCAGATGTCTGAAAGCGAAAAGGCCTTGTTCAAAATACCTGGACAAAGAGGGTGTTTACATTTCGTAAATAAGAACATCAATTAATGAAACAGTTTTCATTAAATTACGTGTCTTTGACGTTATTGGGCTCTTGGAAAGAAGATAAGTAAGGATGGCACTATGTATTGCCTTATAAATAATGATATACTGTGCGTGTGTGCGTGTGTACATAAAGTGTTTGAAAAATGTCACTTACTCTTACGGGAGGTAGTGTTGGTAAAAACTAGAAGAAAAGTTTCCATGATGACGAAAAACAGTACCTGTTGGGATATGAGACAGTCTGTTCCCTCATTGCCACCTCTGTGCTACGTAGATATACAGACTGTAGACAATGCTGCATCCTTCATCCCTTTTTCTCAGTGAATCACGCCCTCTTTCAATATAAAATGGTTTCTTTCTGATTACATGCATGTGTCACAGACTCCTGCAATATGTGTGTGTTATCGATGGGTATAGCACACACCACCGTCTTTAAAGGTCCGCGCAGCCAGAAATCCAATGGATTCAGGTCTGGTGAACGGGGAAGACATGCTAACGGCCCTCCTTGACCAATCCGACACCCATGAAACGTAATGGTGAAGTGCTGGCGCACGGTCCGCAGAAAATGGGATATAGCCCATCGTGCACAACCCACAATCGTTTGGAAGAGTGGATGTGCCAGGATGGGTGGTAACCACATGGTTCAAATGGCTCTGAGCACTATGGGACTTAACATCTGAGGTCATCAGTCCCCTAGAACCTAGAACTACTTAAACCTAACCAACCTAAGGACATCACACACATCCAAGCCCGAGGCAGGATTCGAACCTGTGACCGTAGCGGTCGCGCGGCTCCGGACTTAAGCGCCTAGAACCGCTCGGCCACAACGGCCGGCGGTAACCACATAAAGCGTCTACTTCTACGTAACAGGCAGATGGTAAGGAGAGGACAGATTGGCCCATATCTCAACAGGGACTCATTTCTTGACATATCATTTCAAGATTTTAAACATGGCTGAAACAGCAATTGTTGAAATTCTTCACGGCAAATGATAACAGCCAAACAGTTCCAGGATAAAGATTTATTAAAAACCTTGACCACGGTTTCGTTATTTCTAAATATACCTTCATCAGAAGTAGTTAAAGCTTCATATCCATTTATACAATGTATAAATGGAGATGTTTTAACTACCAACGACGCCTTTCACACAATTGTTTTATGTATCTCGACTGCAGGATGTGATTTTAGTGTATTTTACTTCTGATGAAGGTATATTTAGATGTACCGAAACCGTGGTCAAGGTTTTTAATTAATCTTTATCCTGCAACTGTTTGGTTGTTTTCATTTACCGTGAAGGACATATCATTGTCAGAACTTTTCTGCTAGGTTTGACCAATACTACCTCATGTGGGAATGACCTTTTTTGTTTAAAATTCCCTGTACATTTACGAGATCTGTGTGAAAAGTAGAGAGACTGACAACATTGCGAACGATCTATTTCGTAGATCGGTGTATTCACCCCTTCCAGATGCTGAGTCCTAGTTTCAGTGATATCTGAGAGCGCCATTAGTGAAGGTGTGTGCTTCTTATGTGTTACGAAAATGGAAGAGCGAAATTTAGAGCAACGGTTTGCCATCAAGTTTTGTGTTGGAGAATCCGCAAGTGTGACTTTCGAAATGATGAAAGATGAAACAGGTCTATGGGAACATTTCTTCTCAAGTGCACTAGTTCTTTCTCCCGCCCCCCCCCCCTTCCCACCTCCCCGCCTTTTTTTTTCGCAAGTCATTTTCGGTTAGCCGACAAGAAACCAGATCGATTTAGTTCCTCCATGACAAGTTGACAACCAAGTGTTTTACAAAGATGTCCTTGAGAGACTTAGGAAGTGGATTAATCGACTGAGACCGGACACTACAGGTAAGTAGATGTAGATGCTGCATCGTGACAACGCCCCATGTCACACGGCTAGTTCCGTCACAACGCCCTATTCAGCTTTTCTGAGTCTTTACGAAACTTTTTATTTTCCCAAAATTGAAAAATGTGTTAGAAGGACGTCATTTAGGGAATTTGTAAAACAATCAAAAGAATGTGATCGACACGTTGAAGGCCCTACCAGTTGAAGCCTTTCAGCGCTGCTACCAAGACTGGGAACAACGACTCTACCTGTGTATGGTTACCAAAGGGAACTACTTTGAAGGGACAATATAGTTGTCTGAAAAACATAAAAACTTTGGTTGATAAAAAATCTGTGTCACTACTTTACTCTCACACCTCATACTCCAGGAAACCATGTTTTGAAATGTTTCGACGAAATTTTTCTTTTTGTGTAACTTCTCAGTAGTTTACCATACAAAATTTCTCTACAACATCCGGAATGCAGTTTGCTATTACCATTTATAAACACTGTCTCCGCTAGTTCCTTAATGCAGATACCATCTTCAGACTTTATCTCTGATATTAAGTGTCTCTTAAGCTTTACTTTCACCGTTAGGGACTGGGCTAAGCGAATTGACGAATTGACGAATTGACGTGACGTCTTATGTGAATACTCGATTTGTCGGTTACGTGGCCTTCCGTTCAGTTACTCCAGTGTGATACGGGCTTAACTCAAATATTTGTTCGCGTGACTGCGTGCACCCTGAAATGCACCAGTGAAGTGTGAAAAGCACTAGCACGGAGGCTTTGCGCCCGGAGACGCCCTGTCAACTCGACGTCCCCTCACCGCGTCCGCTGTCATCAAACCGAGTCATTTCGATGCTCCCTCCAACCCCTGCGGCACTAGCTTAATCATCTGCTCGGGCCGCTCCCCTGTCGCACCAAATCCATCAATCCTTTGCAGTGTCGCCCCTCCGTGCATCCCCACGAGAATTTCTTACCGAATTCCTCCCTATTTTTCTGTTGGCGACGGTTCATACGAAAAAGAAGTAATGCAAGAAACCGAACCATTAGATGTAAAGTTTTTCATTGCCGTTCTTGAATGAGTTATGCTTTTGAAGGATTAAATGTTAATCGTATCTCAGTTTTAATCATACCCATCTCATTAATACTAATACATAAGCAATGCAATTTCAGTAATATACTGCATTGCACGTAACTCTTTTCTTTTCCGACCGTGCAACAACGCGGTTAAATTTTTCCTCCTCACAGAAATGTCCACTCACCTTGTAGTGACCATCTTCTGCAGCTCGAACACAGGGCTGCCCTGTTAATAACGAATAATGTTTCCGTCCTGGAAAACTGTAGAAGAACCAGTAGCATTACGCGAGCCCAACAGGTGCATGAAATGTGCTTTAGCACGCCATCATCTCATTTTCTGACAGACGCATCATGCGTCAGTGGGAGACTGAATGGCTGCAAGGTGACAAAAAACAAACTGCAGTCGCTCAAACCGAGCACACAGCCTCACCGCTGGAAGAAGGTTCTTGCTATCATGCTGCGTATCGGACATAGCCCTTTAACGCGCGGCTTCTTCTGCCGGCGGGAGGATCCACCACTCTGTGAGCTCTATGGTGGGCCACTTTCAGTTCAGCATATTTTGGCAGCTTGTGTCCTATGTAATGATATTAGAGCAGCCCTCAGTCTCCATGGAGATCTGCCCACCATTCTCGCCGTTACTGTGTTAGAAGAGTGATTAAACTTTGTGAGCTATCAGGCCTAATCCCTAAATTGGTGGGAATGGGGGCAGACTTAAATGCATAATCAACTGCTCCATGTGTGGGGACAGTCTTCGTCACCACCCATGAGACGAGCATGACGTTGACGAGCATGACGTTGACGAGCATGACGTTGACGAGCATGACGTTGACGAGCATGACGTTGACGAGCATGACGTTGACGAGCATGACGTTGACGAGCATGACGTTGACGAGAATGACGTTGACGAGCATGACGTTGACGAGCATGACGTTGACGAGCATGACGTTGACGAGCATGACGTTGACGAGAATGACGTTGACGAGAATGACGTTGACGAGCATGACGTTGACGAGCATGACGTTGACGAGCATGACGTTGACGAGCATGACGTTGACGAGCATGACGTTGACGAGCATGACGTTGACGAGCATGACGTTGACGAGCATGACGTTGACGAGCATGACGTTGACGAGCATGACGTTGACGAGCATGACGTTGACGAGCATGACGTTGACGAGCATGACGTTGACGAGCATGACGTTGACGAGCATGACGTTGACGAGCATGACGTTGACGAGCATGACGTTGACGAGCATGACGTTGACGAGCATGACGTTGACGAGCATGACGTTGACGAGCATGACGTTGACGAGCATGACGTTGACCGCCCCTCACCTCAAATCATCGTCATCACATGTGTTTTAGTACCAGGTTAACAGATCTACTAAAAAATGAATCGTTTTGTGACCGGCCGGGATGGCCGAGAGGTTTTAGGCGCTACAGTCTGGAACCGCGCGACTGCTACGGTCGCAGGTTCGAATCCTGCTTCGGGCATGGATGTGCGTGACGTCCTTAGGTTAGTTAGGTTTAAGTAGTTCTACATTCTAGGGGACTGATGACCTCAGAAGTTAAGTCCAATAGTGATCAGAGCCATTAGAACCATTTTTGAGTAGTTTTGTGTAAAAATTATATTGTGTCTTAACTTGATAAAAAACATATCCGTGTTAGTCTGTACAAGTTCGACACTCGTGCACAGTCAGTCACTCACTCATAATAGCCCGTTCACAGCATATAACCGAACCCTTTACCAAGCGATTACATAAAGGATTATCTGTGACAGAATGCACGCTCAACTACTACACAACTCGATTCTTCGAACGTTCAGTTTTCAGTCCTGATTTGCACAATATTGATTTGCACAATATGCACGTGAACTTCCGTTAGTTCTAAAGTTACAGTTTGCACACAAAAGCGGAATTTCGCGCGCTAGTCTTTCTCGCACTTTGCGGCACCTCACGGTCAAGTTTCACTCATTATTCCTCGAAATTATTCGATCTGTTCAGAGCTCCTAATGTACGAGTCCGAACACGATGATGGCTGAGCTCCGAACTCTTGTCAGACTTTAGAAAACAATTCTTTAGTCTACAAAATACTAGCGAACATACTCCTTATTTGCTTATACACACAGTAGCCCCCCCATGAACCATGGACCGTGCCGTTGGTGGGGAGGCTTGCGTGCCTCAACGATACAGATAGCCGTACCGTAGGTGCAACCACAACGGTGGGGTATCTGTGGAGAGGCCAGACAAACGTGTGGTTCCTAAAGAGGGGCAGCAGCCTTTTCAGTAGTTGCAGGGGCAACAGTCTGGATGATTGATTGATCTGGCCTTGTAGCACTAACCAAAACGGCCTTGCTGTGCTGGTAGTGCGAACGGCTGAAAGCAAGGGGAAACTACAGCCGTAATTTTTCCCGAGGGCATGCAGCTTTACTGAGGTTCGCCGATGACATTGTAATTCTGTCAGAGACGGTTTGGAAGAGCAGTTGAACGGAATGGACAGTGTCTTGAAAGGAGGATATAAGATGAACATCAACAAAAGCAAAACGAGGATAATGGACTGTAGTCGAATTAAGTCGGGTGATGCTGAGGGAATTAGATTAGGAAATGAGACACTTAAAGTAGTAAAGGAGTTCTGCTATTTGGGGAGCAAAATAACTGATGATGGTCGAAGTAGAGAGGATATAAAATGTAGACTGGCAATGGGAAGGAAAGCGTTTCTGAAGAAGAGAAATTTGTTAACATCGAATATTGATTTAAGTGTCAGGAAGTCGTTTCTGAAAGTATTTGTATGGAGTGTAGCCATGGATGGAAGTGAAACATGGACGATAAATAGTTTGGACAAGAAGAGAATAGAAGCTTTTGAAATGTGGTGCTACAGAAGAATGTTGAAGATTAGATGGGTAGATCGCGTAACTAATGAGGAGGTATTGAATAGGATTGGGGAGAAGAGAAGTTTGTGGCACAACTTGACTAGAAGAAGGGATCGGTTGGTAGGACATGTTTTGAGGCATCAAGGGATCACAAATTTAGCATTGGAGGGCAGCGTGGAGGGTAAAAATCGTAGAGGGAGACCAAGAGATCAATACACTAAGCAGATTCAGAAGGATGTAGGTTGCAGTAGGTACTGGGAGATGAAGAAGCTTGCACAGGATAGAGTAGCATGGAGAGCTGCATCAAACCAGTCTCAGGACTGAAGACCACAACAACAACAGTAGCCTGTCCGATATTAGTATGAAACCGCGCAATCTCGCGTCTTTTACATCTGGCCAAGCACAACTCTTATGGGCAATTTATTAAATGAACAAATTTAGAAAATCCACACTTATTAAAATAAATGCCTCTTTAAATAATACAATTATTGCAAACTTTTTGCAATTCCATAAACTGGCGCGTTGCATATTTTAACAAATTCCCATGCGATTATGATACAGTCTATATACCCACAGTTCGCATGCTAACGATACTCAGCTAATAGACATAATAATATTCATTTATTACATTAGTTTCCATTCATGCCATTATTCACACTAACAATAAACGAATTGAAATTGGTTACCGAAGACGTAATCACGAAAAATACATTTTTGTTTCCAAAATATACAGTTTAAACTAAATATTTCACAGTCCATAAGATGCTAATACCTTTCGGCCACAGCCGTAAGTACTTTCACTTAGCTGCTGGACCGGTTCTCACGTCTGTCATGCTGGAATCACGTGTGAAGCTGTCTGCTCGCTAATGTTCGACACAAGGCACTACGCCTCGACCAATATCCATCATTAGCTCTCATATTTACACATAATAAATCTACTGTAGAAGAAGGTACACAGCAATGTAATCAACATGTGCAACACTGCCGCATCCACTTTCCAGTGCATGGCGGATGGTTCCGTCAACCCCAGTTGGTAGTGGGTCAAGAGTACACTGAGGACCTCTACAAGGAGATGGATCTAGCTGTCACAACGAAGAGAGAGATAATTGTCGATAAAGAAGGCATAGGGTATGTAATGTTACAATCATAGTTCAACAGAATTTTGAGAGACTTGAAATCAAATAAGACGTCAGGCGTAGATAACATTCCTTGGGAATTTCTAAAAACACTGAGGGTTCAAAAAATGGCTCTGAGCACTATGGGACGTAACATCTGTGGTCATCAGTCCCCTAGAACTTAGAACTACTTAAACCTAACTAACCTAAGGACATCACACACATCCATGCCCGAGGCAGGATTCGAACCTGCGACCGTAGCAGTCCCGCGGTTCCGGACTGAGCGCCTAGAACCGTTAGACCACCGCGGCCGGCCAACACTGAGGGAGTTGGCAGCCAAACGACTGTTGAAGTTAGTGTGAAGTATCCGTGAGACTGCAGTTATAACAAGTTTCCTGAAGCATATCGCCCACGCGATTCCGAAGACAGCAAGGACAGGTAAAACTATCACAAAATCAGCTTAGCACCTCACGCATTCTAGTTGCTGACAAGAATAATATAGAGAAGAATGGAAAAGAAAATTTATAATCTGTTAGATAACGGTCACTTTGCCTTTAGGAAAAAGTAAATGCGCCATAGAGGGAGTTCAGACATTGCGTTTGATAATGGAAGCAAGATTGAAGAAAAATCAAGGCACGTTCACAGGATTTTTGTACCTCGAAAAAGCTCTGTACATTGTAAAATCATGCAAAGCGTTCGAAATCCTGCGTAAAGTAGGATAAAGGTAAAAGTAATGCACAATATGTACTAAAAGCAAGAGGGAGAAATAATAATCAAAGTGCTCAGAGTACAAAGGCTACAACACAGTGATGTAATCTTTCTCTCCTACTGTTCAATCTCTTCATCGCGCAAGCAGCTACGGAAATAAACGAAAAGCTCAAGAGCGGGATTAAAAATCAGGGTGAAAAAATATCAGTGATGGCATTCGCTGATCGCTGATGACATTTCTATTTTCAGTGAAAGTGTATGACTGTAAGACCTGTTGAATGGAATGGACAGCCTCATGAATAAAGAGTACTGATCGAGAGTAAAACAAAGCAAGACGGAAATAACGAGGAGTAGCAGAAATAAGTGCCTAATTCTGAAAAGTGTCTCACTACTAAATGAAGGGATTCTGCCAGCTTGCAAACAAAATAACACACAACGGACGAAGCAAGGACATAAAAAGCAGGCTGGCGCAGGGAAAGATAACATTCTTGGACAAAAGAAGACTACTAGTGTAAAAAATCGACCTAACTTTGGAAAAGATATTTCTGGGAAGGTACTTTCGGAGAACGGCACCAGATGGCAGAGAACTATGGACACTGGGAAAACCGAAAGAGAAAAGAACTGATGCCTTAGAGATGTAGAAACTCGGATGGACTGAGAAGAAATGATGGGGTCTCCGTGGAATCGGTGAGGAGAGCAACACGTGGAAAATATTGACAGAAGGGACGGGTGATAGGCCAAGTGCCAAGACATCAAGGAATAGCAGCCATGGCACTCCAGGATGGTGGAGGACATAAAAAGTGAAGGGGCACGAGGAGACAGGAACATGTCTAACTGGGGGTCTCACCTGCTCGCCACCACTGATTTCGTCCAAATTTATGGTGTATACAGAACTTACCTAGAACTGAAAGGGACAAAAGTGGCAGCCCCAAGCATAGGAAAATGTGTCATTGCAAGCAAAATTCCAGGAAGGGATTGTAAGGCGTTCACGCGAACTTCGTACATAAAATGTCTTTCCTTGTAGTACAGTTGATTATTTGCAAGTGCTGGAGTGATACCTATAGTAAAAACGGAAGGGCAGTAATGCTCTCGCAGTCTTGCAGACGTTGTGAACGCCGCATTTTTACAATTACCTGGTTGTTTTAAAGTTTCTATAGAAAAATTTACTTGGTTTACATTCACAAAAGGCTCCCCCTCATAGCATAGTTTGGCAGCAGACAGCGTCAAATATTGGCGAGGATAGCTGGTGTTGAACAATGGAATGCATTTTGATGCAACCTTCTCGGGATATGGTTTCTCTTTGTTTCTCTCTATGGAATACGAGCAGTTTACGATCTTTTTGATCGAATTCTTTACATAAGAGCATAAAAATATACATAGCAGGGATCCACTAGTGGAATGCATTTGGGGGATTTAGAATTAATATTGCACGGTGGGAATCCCTCATCTCGAAAAATTTCGTAGTATAATTGAGAATTTGTTTGTCCTCCCGACGAGTCAGTTAACAAAAGCAATTGGGTTCTCGTGCACATAGGGTCTCATAACATATATCATACACTCCTGGAAATTGAAATAAGAACACCGTGAATTCATTGTCCCAGGAAGGGGAAACTTTATTGACACATTCCTGGGGTCAGATACATTGCATGATCACACTGACAGAACCACAGTACATAGACACAGGCAACAGAGCATGCACAATGTCGGCACTAGTACAGTGTATATCCACCTTTCGCAGCAATGCAGGCTGCTATTCTCCCATGGAGACGATCGTAGAGATGCTGGATGTAGTCCTGTGGAACGGCTTGCCATGCCATTTCCACCTGGCGCCTCAGTTGGACCAGCGTTCGTGCTGGACGTGCAGACCGCGTGAGACGACGCTTCATCCAGTCCCAAACATGCTCAATGGGGGACAGATCCGGAGATCTTGCTGGCCAGGGTAGTTGACTTACACCTTCTAGAGCACGTTGGGTGGCACGGGATACATGCGGACGTGCATTGTCCTGTTGGAACAGCAAGTTCCCTTGCCGGTCTAGGAATGGTAGAACGATGGGTTCGATGACGGTTTGGATGTACCGTGCACTATTCAGTGTCCCCTCGACGATCACCAGTGGTGTACGGCCAGTGTAGGAGATCGCTCCACACACCATGATGCCGGGTGTTGGCCCTGTGTGCCTCGGTCGTATGCAGTCCTGATTGTGGCGCTCACCTGCACGGCGCCAAACACGCATACGACCATCATTGGCACCAAGGCAGAAGCGACTCTCATCGCTGAAGACGACACGTCCCCATTCGTCCCTCCATTCACGCCTGTCGCGACACCGCTGGAGGCGGGCTGCACGATGTTGGGGCGTGAGCGGAAGACGGCCTAACGGTGTGCGGGACCGTAGCCCAGCTTCATGGAGACGGTTGCGAATGGTCCTCGCCGATACCCCAGGAGCAACAGTGTCCCTAATTTGCTGGGAAGTGGCGGTGCGGTCCCCTACGGCACTGCGTAGGATCCTACGGTCTTGGCGTGCATCCGTGCGTCGCTGCGGTCCGGTCCCAGGTCGACGGGCACGTGCACCTTCCGCCGACCACTGGCGACAACATCAATGTACTGTGGAGACCTCACGCCCCACGTGTTGAGCAATTCGGCGGTACGTCCACCCGGCCTCCCGCATGCCCACTAAACGCCCTCGCTCAAAGTTCGTCAACCGCACATGCGGTTCACGTCCACGCTGTCGCGGCATGCTACCAGTGTTAAAGACTGCGATGGAGCTCCGTATGCCACGGCAAACTGGCTGACACTGACGGCGGCGGTGCACAAATGCTGCGCAGCTAGCGCCATTCGACGGCCAACACCGCGGTTCCTGGTGTGTCCGCTGTGCCGTGCGTGTGATCATTGCTTGTACAGCCCTCTCGCAGTGTCCGGAGCAAGTATGGTGGGTCTGACACACCGGTGTCAATGTGTTCTTTTTTCCATTTCCAGGAGTGTATAAGGCTCATGTAAGTTTCCCAGATTTTAATCGAGCAATGACAACACTCCTGCTTTTTGCCGTGTACCATTCTACCGTATTTTGAATTGTCTGTCCCAGAAGTTTGTGTTCTCCTGTAGCAATAATTTTCTAGACAGGGTTATAGCATATTGCACCGCATAAGTGTGGTTTACTTGGTCCACATTGCCTCGCGAGAACTGTTTTTTCCCTTCGATACTCATAGGTTCGGTTATATGTCTGTTCGTACTGTCAAGCTGGAAACAGAACGTACGAATGCAAATATTTTATTATACGTGACGTTAAAAATAGTGTTTCCACTGACGTCGATGAATGACAGTTCCCGACTTACCTGTTTCATCGGACGTTAAAATTAAAATTCCCTCTTGGAAAGTTATCTGCAGAGTATATGAAGATAGAACTGTTCTCGAAAGACCAGATACTATTGATGACCGTGCAGCTTCTCTAGAATAAATGATAAGTAATTGAAACCCACAGCTGCCGACAGGTGTTTTTATACCTGCAGAGTCCTTGTGGACTCTGTAAGAACAATCCTTCCTTAGAAATTTATCTGCGATTCCAGAGTTCCCTTTGTTTCTCCTTTATATGCTTTCTGTAAAAATATTAATAAATACAATAAATTGAGCATTATTTCGGTTTATTTGCAGGATAAGTAAGCAGTTCCCTAGAGAGACCAGAATCCGCTATCCTTTCTTTTCCGTTCGCTGCTCTTTCCACTGCGCCAACCGCTGTCTAGACACCACGCTAACATAAATGGCTCACGTCTCGCCCGGACCTCAACAAAAAGGCTATTTATTGCTAAACACCCAGCCATTTGGAGCTCCCACTTCCGTCACTTTTACTTATGGCGAAGCGCTGCATGTGCCATAAATTTGGGCGAAATAGGTGATGAGGAGAAATCACGGACCTCTTTATATAATAATTGAGGGATGCGAGGTGAAAGTGCTACTCCGAGATGGACGGAATTTGCGGCGGGTCGCATCAACCCAGTCAGAAGAGGAAATTTGTGGAGGGCTACATCAGATCAGTCAGAAAATTGGCGGAAAAATTTGTTAAAAAAATTCTTTCTTACTTTCAAACGCCAAAACCGGAAGCGCGCCCATGGGGCACGTAGAACTGGAAAGAGGGGAAGTGACAGTGGCCACGAAGTGTCGTCTCCCCCACACACTATATGTGACTTGCGGCATATAACTGTAGATGTGGAGAAGAGGTCGAAATTTGAGAGGGAGATCTAGGGCTGATTACAAAGCTGTTGAAGTGCACGAAGGTCGCAGTAGTTGACGTGATTTCTACAGCGTAGACTGAAATGCACAGCTGCGACTAATGCGTCTTCGATCTGAGGCAGAAGACGAAGACGACGTGTTACTGTTAGTGTGTGAAATGAACTGGTGGTGGTTTATAGCGTATGCGGATTCCCTGAACAGTTTGTTTTCGTCGTTCAAAATCCTGCAGCTGACGACGTCGGGGTGTGGAAGAATTACTGACAGGCTGGCTGTCTGGCAGTCCATACCGCTACCTGTGTTCTGTTTACATCGTGGAACACTCTGGGAGTCGGCGGTCGTACCTTTGCTGTGGTAGCGTGGCGTGCCGCGGCGCTGTTGCCAGTCCCATCACAGCCTGTCTGGCCGGCAGAACCGTTGCCGGCGCGCTGGCCTCGCACTGTTAAGGCACAGTGCAGCACAGGTATGCTGGTGCTCTACAATGGCTTTCATCTCACTCCACCACCTGGAAGGGGCAGGTCTCGGTACAAAGACCAGCAGCTCTGACGTCTCCTCTCGCACAGTCAGCTGTGGCCCATCACACACACACACACACACACACACACACACACACACACACACACACAGGCGCGCCTTACTTTGCTACTGGCCAACTGGTGTGTGGTGTAAGCCTGCGGTCACAGTCGCGCAGACATCGGTAAATACTGCCACCGACCATGTCGGCCGAAGACGATCGATATCGTCCAAAAACGGCCGGTAGTCTGAAATCAGTACTGCAGTACGTGCGTGGTAAAAATGCAAACGATCTCATCACCAGAACATATAGACTTCGGCTGACAGCCAGTGAAATCCAAATTGTTATTACTATTTTTTTCCGGTCAAATCTGCCGACGCTATCCCACACGAAATATGGTCCTTCGGATGATTTACCAGGAAAACTGCCTCGTGTGCTTCAGATACTTTGCACTCATTTTAAACTTAAACCAGCAAAACATTCAACTCTCAAACTGTTTATCTGTACACTGCGCAAAAGCACATTGATTACAGATTCGAGATGACTACCAGAGATGTCGCTGCGAACGTTAGATTTAAAATTATGGCGTTCACTTTCTTGTGGAACTGACGGTACATAAAATATAAAATGTGTGTAAACATATTAGCGACGGTCAAATATCAATGTAACTACAGATACTCATTCAGAAGTGGATATGAAAACTTAGCTTAAAAAGTATTTGCAGCTGGCCCAGTTCATTTATCTTTGAAATCAGTCTGATCGTTCCCTGTGATGATTAATGGTATTATCACACTCCTATATTGTAATAGCCTACTATACTATGGTAGCTTGTGGATTGACGGTAGGGTTGACATGTTTTAAGTAAGCAACAAATTTCTTTACTCCTAATGTGTATGTAAAATGGATGTTAGAAAACGGCAGTTATTTGTAGTATTATTTGATTTTTATAAGAAATATGCACCACATGCTGTTAGTCTTCATTGCTTACATTTCAATACTGTACTTCGGACAGTTTATCTGAAGACTGAAAAGAAGCCCACGAACCACACCGTACACTAAATAAAGCATACTGGTTATTATATCCACTAAATTGGATTGCTTATTTGGTTTCTAGGAGCCACAGGCTTAACCTCTAGTCTATAGTCGAAGTTCCCAGATCATTATTTTTTTTTTGTAGACACTACTTGCTCATTTCTAGCGGGTAATTGTGAAAGGCTCATTTGTGTTTATTTTGTTCCAGGTGAGTACCATTTCGTATACAAGAGGCAAGCAACCAACTGAACCGTAAGTACTGGTAACTAAAATTTGGTTTAATCAACGACACTGTGCCTTCAAGTGATTCAGCTTCCTCTACGGATGAATTTAATGCAAACACACTAGCCAGACTTTTATATTCTTTTGCTCTTTGTGCACAAACTGTTAGTCCTGCAGAAAACAGTGAACGGGACCTTTTTCTACGAAATTTAATGTACGTAGTTAAATTTCGTAGTGGAGTGAGTTTTCGCTCAAGCAACTGTTTTAGATTAACTCGAGAAAAACGTATTTGAAGATCACTGTTGTACGTTTTTTTTTTAATAATTCGAAAACTATGTCCTCTGGCAAAAACGTATCCCAGAACAAAATTTAACTGTGTTTGATTTTCTACAAAAAAGTTATGTTCATTTTTTCTGTAGGAGTAACAGCGCGTAGCGAGCGAGAGAGTATGAAAATCTCGCTGTGGTTGTTGTGAGGCGTTGCGGGTACCATAAAATCCATAGTTAGGGGCAGCTGAATCCCCGTTTATAGGCCACAGCGGCTTGTGATTGGTCGGTAATTACGTAATGCTGTCACAGAGGGTGTTAGCTCTGCGCTGGAGCGACACTACTGCCGTGCTCCCATAATCACTGCTATGGACAGAAATGGCAAAGGAGGCAGCTAAGAGTTACAGAAAAGGGGGCAGCAACAGCAGCGGTCGAAATGCAGTCGACAAATACATCGTAATGATGAAGACAGAAGTACATTAAGGCAATTGAAGAATGAAATTCCGAAAAAGCATCTTGAAGAACTACAGCATCTAGTCCCCTATCTTAGGAGGGGCGTTTGAAAAGTCCGTGCCAAGTCCGAGAGATGGCACCACCGGCGCGTATCGAGGTCATATTTAGTTGGTACCATCTTTGGAGAGAACGCACACCAAGTTTAAGCCATATTGGTCTATTTCTTTGAGTTTGGCATTCGAATCAAGGAAGTCGAGTGATTGTCAAAAAATGAACGAAAAGGAGTTTCGTTCGGTGATTAAACATTACTTTAGGAAAGGCAAAACTCCTCAGGAGACTAAAGAAAAGCTTGATAAATATTACGGTGACTCTGCACTTTCGATTGGAACAATTTATAAGTAGTTTCAAAATTTTCGGAGTGGCCATATAGGCACAAATGATGCTGAACGTTTTGGACGCCCTGTGGAAGTTAAGACTCCAGACATAATTGATAAAATCCTTGATATGGTGATGGATGACAGAAGAGTTAAGGTGCGTGAGATTGCTAGTGCTGTGGGCATCTCGAATGAACGGGTGCATAATATTCTGCATAAACATTTGGACACAAGAAAGCTTTCCGCAAGATGGGTTCCTCGATTGCTGACGCTGGACCAAAAACGAAATCGTGTGAAGTGTTCCTAGAGTTGTTTGCAGCTGTTCAGGAAAAATCCGCAGGACTTTCAGCGTCGTTTCGTCACTGTGGATGAAAGACTGATACATTACTATACTCCTTATACCAAAGAACAATCTAAACAATGGGTTACCAATGGAGAATCTGTAACAAAAAGGGCGAAGACCATTTCTTCGGTCGGAAAGGTTATGGCGACTCCCTTTTGGGATTCACAAGGGATGATCCTTATCGACTATCTGCAGAAGGGTAACACTATTACAGGTGCATATTATTCATCGTTATTGGACCGTTTGAAAACAGAGCTGCAGGAAAAACGCCGGCGATTGGACCGCAAAAATGTCCTTTTCCATCACGACAATGCACCAGCACACACCTCAGCAGTTGTGATCGTAAAATTAATGGAAATAGGATTTCAACTCGTTGCAAACCCCCCCCCCCCCCCTATTCTCCAGACTTGGCTCCCTCGGACTACTATTTGTTTCCCAATTTGAAGAAACGGCTGGCGGGGCAAAGATTTTAGTCAAATGAGGAGGTGATTGTATCAACTACTAGCTATTTTGCAGATTTGGACAATTCCTATTATTCGGAAGGGGTCAACAAATTAGAACAGCGTTGGACGAAGTGTATAAGTCTGAAAGCAGACTGTCGCAAAATAAAAAAGGTTTACCCCAAACACGGACTTTTCAAACGCCCCTCGCATAGTTTTATTTATGCCTAGTGACCAGTGTACCTGCTTGCAATGTATCTGGAGGAAGCCACTGCAGACTTTAGCTGTGCGTTTCTAGAGGTGAACGGCTTGGGCCGGACGGTCGCCTGAGAACGCCGTTGTTTCCCTCTCGCCCGCTGCCTACGCCGCCTGGCAGCATCCGCATGCTCGCTACGGCGCCGGCGTGAGTCAACCGCGCTGCGCCCGCGGCGTGGCCTTGCTCTGCTCTGCTCTGCTCTGCTCTCCTCGCCGCCGCTCTAGCGCCGATCGCTGACCGGTTCTAGCCCCGGACGCGTCCCTCGCCTGCTGACGTCACCACCTGAGTCACGAACGCTGCCCTCCGCGGGAATCGAACGAGGCCCCCGGGCGCCACCCACCGCTATCGTCCCACCTCACCGCGGCGTCGCCTCTACTACTCGGTGACCATAAAATTACCACGTTCTCAGGCAGTCTGACGTTGCCTCGTGGCGGAAAGCGACTAATCTCTGGACCCAGTGAACAGGCGATTTAGCACAGAATTGGTCTTACACTTGCAGTCAGAGGAAGGAAGGAAGGAAGGAAGGAAGGAAGGAAGGAAAACTGGACCACACATATATCTCTGGGTATTTTGATCTCTTCAGATTGTAGTAGAGGTACAATGCACTAATCAGAAATTCTTGCTGTTAAGATACAGTGACGGTATGTTTACGTTTTTGGACGTTTGTACAAAACGAATGACAAATCAGTAACAAAACCATCTTCGTCTATCTCTGAAAGATGATATCAATGGAAAGCTGCATAGGAAACTGTTAAATAGTATCTGTAAGCATACAGCATAAAAGAAGCAATAGAGAAAAATGTTTGAAAATGAATGCGTAAATAGCAGGGTGATCAAAATTCAGAAACAATAGTGGAATGGGAGTTAATTCACATAAATAAACAAAAGACATGATAAAAAGAATGCATAATGTGGGACGAAGAGCAAAGAACAAAGGAGAACTGAATGTGGCAAGTGCTCTGTAAAAGACCGGGACGAAAAAAGTAAACTAGCGGACTGAGTCTACTGATTCGCTAAGAACTCGAACTGGGCATACTCTGAATGAGAACGAACTCCTTATGTAGAAGAGACAAGGAAGCAAAATTGAGCTTATCCACTGTCAAAACTTTTGAAGATTTTAACTGTGTATTGAACCAATTATGGATATATGCAGCAGTAACAAGTCTTTTAATGAGAACTTTCTCGACTATTTTCTACCCATTTCATGTCTAACTTTAGGTGAGGCTTGTAGAAGGTTTATACGATTATCCTTGAGGCAGCGTGTTGTAGACAGGTGGTTATTTCGCTGTGACGAATAAAAAATGTTTGATATAGCACCAAGAATGATATTTGTTCCTCTTTTGTCGAATGTTGTTTGCTAAGCTTACAGAAGCAGCACAGAAACCTGTCAGTAAGATTTGAGGATCATTACCATACATGCTGCTTCACTGAGTAAATAATTACTACAATCAACATAACTCACTGAATTGCTGCCACGCAAAGCACTCTATTATACTTATTCATATTTGCGTCACAATAACCGATAGTCAGATATAAATAATATGAAATAGTTAAATATAGTAGGTATGTATGCTCTCTGAAGACGAGCCTGAAATGGCTCGAAACAATCAATGAAAAGAAGAAAATATCTCACCAAGGAACTGATTGCAGTTACATTTACCGACATATAGCTCAGAAAACTTAATAGTGCCTGCCACAGCAAGCTCATTGGACATTGAGGGGTATGGCACCGGTACAGACGTATGGCGATAGGAAGTAAGCTTTTAGAAGTAACTATTCAATTATTAACATACAATGTTCATCGACAGAACAGTTCATCCAGTGCAGCGTAACTGGTATTGACCGACATGTGAGCATTGAGCTAACTTAGAAATCGAACGGACTCAAAAGTTTCTTAAACCAAGTGCTTTCTGTCGTTATGCATGTGGACCACTACTGCCTACATCAGTGAGGAAGGAAAAATAAAACTAAGATTGGAAGTACATCAATGAGGAAGGAAAAATAAAACTAAGATTGGAAGTATAATGTGGCAATGTAAACCGCGTTTGTTTTGCATTATTGTCTGCACAGAAGTAGCGGTGATTTTTAGATACACTTTGTTACCAAAAGTATCCGGGCAACCCCAAAAACATGAGTTTGTCAAATTAGGTGTATTGTGCTGCCAAGTACTCCATATCAGCAACCTCAAGTAGTCATTAGACATCGTGAGATAGCAGAATAGGGCGCTCCGGGGAACTCACGGACTTCGAACTTGGTCAGGTGATAGTCATGCGACTGTATGCGAGATTTCCACACTCCTAAACATTCTTAGATCCACTGTTTCCGATGTAGTAGTGAAGTGAAAACGTGAAGGGACACGTGCAGCGCAAAAGCGTACAAGCCGCCCTCGTCTGTTGACTGACAGAGACCTCCGCCAATTGAAGAGGGTTGTAAAGTGTAATAGGCAGACATCTATCCAGATCATCACACAGGAATTCCAAACTGCATCAGGATCCACTGCAAGTACTACGACAGTTAAGCGGGAGGTGAGAAAACGGATTTCATGGACGAGCGGCTGGCCATAAGCCACACATCACGCCGGTAAGTGCCAAACGACGCCTCGCCTGGTGTAAGAAGCGTAAACATTGAACGATTGAACAGTGGAAAGACGTTGTGTTGAGTTACGAATCACGGTACACAATGTGGCGATCTAATGGCAGGTTGTGGGTATGGCGAATGTCCGGTGAACGTCATCTGCCAGCGCGTGTAGTGCCAACTAAAATTCGGAGGCGGTAGTGTTATGGTGTGGTCGTGTTTTTCATGGAGGGGCTTACACCCCTTGTTCATAATGTACTGCCTGTGGCTGAGGGGTTACACGACAATATCATCCCTGTAATGGACTGGCCTACACAGACTCCTAGCCTGGATCCTACAGGACTCCTTTAGAATTTTTTGGAACGCCGACTTCGTGCCAGGCCTCACCGACCGATATCGATGCCTCTCCTCAGTGCTGCACTCCGTGAAGAATGGGCTGCCTTTCCAAAAGAAAGTTTCCAGCACCTGATTGAACGTATGGCTGCAAGAGTGGAAGGTATCATCAAGGCTAAGGGTGGGGCAACACCATACTGAATTCCAGCATTACCGATGGAAGCCGCCACTAACTTGCAAGTCATTCTCAGCCATGTGTCCGTATACTTTTGATCACGTAGTGTATAAGGAAGGAAGCTGTAGATCTTATAACTTACTGTCACGTGTATTCTGTAAGCGTTTCACATTTTTCAGAATAATTTCAGGATTTACAATCACCCATAGCTCGAATAAAGTAACTTCGTCATTGACAAAACGTACTCCTAACTATCTACATGATACTCAGCAAGCCACCTAATGTTATATGGCGGCGGGTACGTTCGGTACAAGTAGCGGATCTCCCCCCCCCCCCCCCCCCCTCCCCCGCCCTCTATCCTGTTCCACTCGCGAATAACGCGTGGATAGAACTGTCGGTAAACCTCTGTATTGGTTCTAATTCCTTGAATTTTCTCTCGTGACCATAACGCGAGATGCATGTGGGAGGAAGTAATGTGTTGCACGGCCCTTTCTGGAAAGTGTTCCCTCCAAGTTTCAATAGAAAACCTCTCTGTAAAAACGCTTTTCTTGTAACGACTGCCAATAGAGATTTTCGACCATCTCGGTAACGCTCTCGTGCCGACTAAACGATCCTGTGACGAGACACGCCGCTCTACGTTGTATCTTCTATCGCTTCTATTACTGCTTCGTGGTAGTGATATTGGCTGGCTCTGAGCACTATGGGACTTATCAATGGTCATCAGTCCCCTAGAACCCAGAACTACTTAAACCTAACTAACCTAAGGACATCACACAACACCCAGCCATCACGAGGCAGAGAAAATCCCTGATCCCGCCGGGAATCGGTAGTGATATTAATCAGTATAGATTAATAGTGCTCAAGAACTCGTTGAACAATCGTCTTACAAGCCACTTCCTTAGTGAACGAGTTACATTTCCTTAAGATCTGTAAATCTGTCTGTCACCTGCTTTTCCCACCATTTATGTGGTCAATCCACTTAAGGTGGCTCTGAATAGTTACTCCTAGATAATTTACGGTAGATACTGTTTCCAGCAGTTTCTCACCAATAATGTAGTTGTATAGTATTTGTTTTTTTTCTTATGTACGTGCAATATGTTACATTTATTTACGTTCAGAGTCAACTGCCAGAGCCTACACCATTCACCAATCCACTACAGTTGATTCTGTAATTGATGCTGTCATCTGGCACTACTACTTTGTTATAGACAACGGCATCATCTGCGAATAGTCTTAAAGAGCTTCCGACGCTTTCTACTAGATCATTCATAAACACTGCAAACAATAATGGTCGTATAACACTTCCTTGTGGTACTCCTGAAATCACCTTCCCGTCTGTCAATTTTGTTCGCTTATAATCAACTTCTTGAGTTCTATCGCCAAGGAAGTCTTGAATCCAGTCGCAAATGTCTTCAGAGACTCGATAAGCTCGTGTTTTTTTTTCCACCTAATGGCGGTGCGGGACCGTGTCAAACGCCTTTCTGAAAACAAGGGACACTGCGTCAACCTAAGTGCTGTTGTCTAAAGCGCAGTGGATCTCGTGTAGAAACAGAGCGAGTTGAGTATCGCGAGATCTCTGTAATTTCTCCATTTTTTATTTACTTTTTTTTTGCAAATCCCAACGATGAACGAAAATTACATCTGTAAGGAGCTCTATTTGCGGAATCCATGTTGATTTTTATAGAGGAGATTTTCGTTCTGCGAGAACGTCGTAACTCTTCAGCGTAAAATATATTCCAAAATTCTACAACAGATTGAAGTCAAACGATATAGGTCTACAATTGTGTGCATCTTTCCTACTGCTCTTCTTGGAAACGGGAATGAGCTGCACTTTTAACATACAGCTGCCATAGGGATCGTGATAATATGATTAAATTAATTACACCACACACAGAGGCACTTAAGAGGAGACGACAGGGCAACGGACGAAATTATTGCCTAAATTCAGGACTTTTTTCTCTGTACTGGAATGTAGCAGACATATAGGGTTTGCTGCAATGAATAAACCATACATTGAAGTTTTTATTGGTATTCTTTTTTAATTATTAATATCGTCCTTGTGTAACTGGAATTTTCCCGATGTAACTATGAGAGGTGTTAGGTGGACGGTTGTCGCTGTAACTTCGGTTGTGGTTATTTGGAACATGAAATTAACATTACCCTGATCCTTAGATGTAATTTTCGTTCATCGTAGGGATTTGCACAAAAAATGGAGAAATTACAAAGATTTGAAAAAATGGCCATTTTGGACCGTTGTTTTTTGAGCGAAAAAAAACGAAATATATAAAAAAAAAATCGGCTACGATGAACTGAAGAGAATTCAGTTTGCTTCAAGGGACAACAAAAAATCATTAAAATCGGATAAAAATTGTAGAGTAGGCGACGGCAACCATACCGGAAAACATGGTATTTAGAAAAATGCGTTTGAAGTTCGACAAGAATGTGTCTTATAAAAAAAGGAAAAAAACTTGAAACTTAGGGGATATCATATATGCCTGGTCAATAAAAACTATCGCCCCGGCAAGTGGATGGCAGCTTTCTGCTACCTGATAAGCCCTCATTTTCGTCCTCAAAGCCTTTTCTGTCGCTGAGCGCATCGCCGCTTGGGTCTCTGTCGTCACAGAATAGGCACATTTCATCTCCGATTTTGATCTGAAGCCTTTAATGCAGCATGCCCTACATTGAATAGACAAACGGCCAATGTTGACAATTTCGCTTCGGTAGAATGTTATTTTTGCAGCGTATCTCCAAATGATTGAAATTTTCGTTTATATTTTGAGAAAAACCGCCTAAACAACGCTCCAGCGAATCAGGTTTAGTCAAATGGGTATAAATTGGGGTGATGGCAACGATAACGAGTTGTGGCAACCGGTTCTCTAAGGCCGAAGCGTGCCTTGCACGCTCGGCTTCACTCACAGAATCGTTACTTTTTGAAGTTCGAGCGTAATATTTTGGGAATCATTTTTCCTACGCTCCATATGTGAGTGGAACAGGAAAAAGCCTTAATAACTGGTACAGTGGAAGGTATCCTCTGCCATGCACTTCACAGCGGTTCGTATAGACGTAGGTGTAGGTATAGACGTAGGTGTAGGTATAGACGTAGGTGTAGGTATAGACGTAGGTGTAGGTATAGACGTAGGTGTAGGTATAGACGTAGGTGTAGGTATAGACGTAGGTGTAGGTATAGACGTAGGTGTAGGTATAGACGTAGGTGTAGGTATAGACGTAGGTGTAGGTATAGACGTAGGTGTAGGTGGAGGTGGAGGTGTTGCTATCTGGTAGGATTATGACACGTGCTCACGCGGTCGATATAAACCACTCCATTGTTGACTCCCCACTTTATATGAGCGGCGGCACATGACAAAGTTCTGCATGTATGTATATAACAGGCAACACAGCGAGCAAAAAATGGCTCTGAGCACTATGGGACTTTCATCAGTCCCCTAGAACTACTTAAACCTAACTAATCTGAGGACATCACACACGTCCATGCCCGAGGCAGGATTCGAACCTGCGACCGTAGCGGCCGCGCGGTTCCAGACTGTAGCGCCTAGAACCGCTCGGCCACTTCGGCCGGCCACAGCGAGCACCTGGATCCCTAGGAAGAACTGCTGTTGGTTGATGTCTGACCCGTATCGCTATACTACCTGAAACATCACTCACAGAGAAACCTCATGCGACGTATAGGTCACCTAGTCCAGACAGGACATATCTGCATTTTGCACTTGAATTACGCTTCTCTAAAACGTATGCAAATACGGATACCTGGCGACAATTTAGTTGAAAGCTTTTGTGTTATGTGGCGGGGAGGAGGAGGAGCAGGAAGAAGGAGAAAGGAGAAGAAAGAGAAACAGGATGCTGATGTAAGAAAGGACACTATGAGGTATATTAAGAAATATAATAAAGAGAGAAGAGTTAAGGATGGACAAGCAAGCATACATAATTTTGAATATTGAACGCGGTACAAAAGAAGCAGTAGAATGTCTGGGTTTGTGGTATATAACACCTTATAAACTAAGAGAACTGTGGCTACGGCTGCACGTCTGTACTCGGCCTGCCTGTCGAGAACAGCCACCTGCCTTTTGTTGCGCACGGACGTGGAGGGCAGCGGGTTGCAACCGGCTGTCCGGACAAAGGCCGGTGGTGTAGTCACGCGAGCTGCAGCTACTTGCCTCTCTGTCCACGGAAGGGGCGACGCCAACGTGTCTCAGGCCGGCAGTGAAACCACTTTCTCATGTTGCAGTTTAGAGTTCAGTTGCCGTGCTTGAATTAAGGATGGCTCCGGCTTTTTGCAAGTGCACAATTGTTCTTTCGGTTTAACACCCAAACGCGTTTCATCACAGTTTTGACATCCTCAGTGGGATTTCGGTTTTTGTTATTTAAGTCACATACAGGGTGACAATTATTTAGCTATATGAAAAAAAAGTAAATTAGTTACAAACTACGGCGTGCACACACATTATTCAACATGTAAACGTCACTACAGACATTCACATTTAGGTTATGACATTTTCGATATGCCTGCCATTATTGGTGTTGGTATGGCGCAGACGAATAGCGAAATTCTGCATAACCTGCTGAAGTGAAGTGTCAAAACACAGATGCTGTCGATGACATCCTGAATGGCTACTTTCAGCTTAATAATGGTTTCTCGGTTATTGCTGTACACCTTGTTTTCAATATACCCCAATAAAAAGGAGTCGAATTGGTTCATTCTGGAGAATGCGTCGACCAATCGAGGCCCATGCAAGTTGACTCTGGGTACCCCAGAACCAAATTGCGGCATCCAGAGTGCTGCTCCAGGACATCAAACACTCCAGTGCTTCGATGAGGTCGAGCTCCGTCTTCCATGAACCATACCTTGTCTTAATCAAAGTCAGTTTGCATAATCACCGTGCTATCGAGGAATGTCGCACGTATCATTCCGCGATTGGACATTGCACACAACACAATCATCCCTTGAGGGTAAAGAGACTTCTCGGTCGCGAAATGCTGATTCCCAGTCCCCCAATTTTGCTTAATGACGAACCCATCCAAATGAAAGCGGGCTTCGTCGCTAAACCAAAATGCGCATACTAATCGCCATCATTTCCCCCGCGGCGAACCGTGCAGTTTGAACGTCCTAACGCAAACTGCTCAGAAGTTATGAAGACTTTATTTCATGTAGTTCAATAATTGTTAACTTGTATGTACTTTACCTTTTATTTTACATTGTGTGATGTTGTTTGGCTGCAGCTGAAATCAGTCACAGGTCTAAATTAGTGCACCATGTCGTCCGCAAACATGAGGGACGTCAGGATGTCGTTTGCTTTGCATTTTTGCGTCTAATCCCATCTTTAAAATGCCCCTTTTGGGCCTTACCATTGCTGTATTTACCATGTCCTGAGATGCTGCTGGTTTGTATTTGTGTGCCGAAAGTGTTTTTGTTGTTTTTAGAGTTCCGTACCTCAGTCGGTAAGAATGGAACGCTTAAAGGATCACCTTCTAGTCAGACCTCTAACCTTTTCCTCGGAAACCCGTAGAGGTCTAAAATTGAAATTTGTCACATAATAAGGTATAAGGTTCTTTGTAGGTAAAAAAAAAGAAAGAAAAAGCTTGTAAATCAACGCAATTAAAAGGCACGTCCATTTTTATTGTTTTTGTGGAGCTAGATAGACGTGTGGACATCGCTAAAAATTTCTAACTCTTTGATATGGAGAACTATTGGGAGTGGTTTCTTATTCACTGGATTATGTAAAGACTGTGACATTCAGCATACATTGGGCAGTCATGTAGTAATTTCAGTAGAAGATACTCTAAGCATTTAAGAGCAGTGAAAAGTGACAGCACAAATTCCACATTAAATCATAAGCCCAGTAGCATATAAACAGATCGACGCCACGGTAATCATCTATACCATTTTTAACAATAGAAGGAAATTACCACATCCAAAAAGCTTCCACAGAGGGCAAAAAAATCATTACCAAACAGTACTCTTCAACAAAACAATTTTCAGCACTGCAAACGAGCTATCACAAAATAAAAAAATTACACACACACACACACACACACACACACACACACACAATGAAAACGGATCAAATTCAAAGTTCCCGGTCGCCAAACGAAAACAAAAGAACGAGACAAACGACAGTCGAAACCGCACCAGAAACATTTTGTGCAGTGAAACGCGTGGGTAAGATACAGCAACATAACAAAACGCAGTATTCACAAATGAACAGGGAAAAACGCCATTCAACACTGTTAAAACACGAAACATAATTCAATGAATAACAAATAACACCAAACAGTTCTCCCTGCCAAAGATTAGCGAAACTCTTACCGACGTCCGTCACAGATCAGTTCAACTATATATAAAAAAAAACACATTTGGCATGCAAATAAAAGCCAAATACAGCAATAGTAACGTCCAAAAGAGGCATAAGCCACGAATTTTACCGGAATAAAAACTTCAAATGTTGGATTATAAACAAAAATTCAGTGCAGACGTATCCTAGCAGCACTTACGCACACTGATAGCCGCCACAACTTTCAAAGCAGGACACAGAGAAAACGTGTTCATATCCTAATAGCTGCGCTAGTGACAATTCGATATAAAGGAAGCAGGCGAACAGCTTTAAGAGTAGCAAAACAAGCACGCGTGTAGATCAGTATCTAAAAACAATGAAACGAAAAATTTGGACGATTATTATGTTTCAGGAAGTGAGAATGTCCCACAACCTCTTTTAACGTGTAAGAGCCGTGTTTAGCGTGTAAATCAAAATACTGTACAAGTAAATACATAAACGTCGTGTCCAGCACCATAAAGTCACAGCGGAGGGAGGGAGTGAGTATTAAGCACCCCAATGGCTCTGTGTCAGGTCCTATACTTTTTCATTGTTAGCAATGACTTGTCACCAGTTTCATCCTACTGCAAATACCACATCTACGGTAACGACCTCCAGTTGAATTTAAGTGCAAAACTAATAAATCTGAAGACAGCTATCGAGAATTCAGTACCGACATGCGTACACTGTCAAAATGCATAGGATTAAAGCTCAACTCATCCGAAACACAAAAGGTTCTGGTTGGTCATTCCAGGCTCATTAGCCCGAAATTTCTGGAATTACAACCGTATTTAAACCTAAATGGACAAATATCAATTTATCTCCTCCGGCGAAGAGTCTAGGAGTAATAACAGATGAAAATATAAATTGGACTGAGCACGTAACTGTAACGTACAAGACGGCATCAGTATCTCTCCATGTCGTACAAAAATATAAAAAACTCTTCCCTCCTGACCTGAAAAAGGAACTTGTACAAACACTTCTTCTACCAATTATTGATTACGGCGATGTTATTTCACTAACATATACACAGATACCGTGGCTGCGTGCAGACAAGCGCAGAATTTTCCATACGCTCTTTCATATTGTGCTATGAACGTACGCGGTCAGCTGCATTCCTTCTTTACCTTAATACTCTCGTGTGAACAACATGGCAGAAACACCTGTTCCCATCAGAGCCGAATGCTTTTTGTCCCAATCTATCGTTCAGCCAATTTCTCGAAGTCCTCAGTAGCTGGAACCCGACTCTGAAATAACTTCCCGCTTTATATTATAGAATCGAATAACCTCTTAAGTTTCAAAGGACAGTTAATGACATACCTACCCAAGCAACAATAATAACTACCATTGTCCCTGTACGCACTTGGCCGGCCTCAGTGGCCGAGCGGTTCTAGACGCTTCAGTCCGGAACAGCGCGAGTGCTACGGTCGCTGGTTCGAATCCCGCCTCGGGCATGGATGTGTGCGATGTCCTTAGGTTAGTTAGTTTTACGTAGTTCTAAGTTCTAGGGGACTGATGACCTCAGATGTAAAGTACCATAGTGCTCAGAACCATTTGTACTCACTCGTTACCCTTGTACATCCTTCTATCCAGCCAGATTTTCCTCATTTCTCAGTACTCTTAGCTGATGCAGTATCTTTAAATTCATCTTCCCAGAACTCGTTATGTCAGAAAAAATCTATTTTGTTCACCCACAAATTCTTTTTATACCTGCGTCTACTATTACTACTAGTACTATTAATATTACTATTATCACTACTAGTGTTGGTAGCCGCAGTAGTACAAGTATTACTAGTATTAACCTGAATATTTCATAGTCAGTACTTTTTACTCACATCACAACTTCAGACGCTCAAATCGTTTTAGTACTATTTGTAATATTAAAAGTGTTATTTCGTAGGTAACTGTGATGTAAAAATGGTACTGTATTTGTGAAACCCTGGTCCGATGTAAGAGAGACTGAAGATCCTAATCGTATCAGTTCAAATAAAGAAATATATTTCATGTCACTGATGGTAACTTCAAGAAAATAAAAATAGCGGTGAAACGCCTATAGCTTGATAAAACTGGTTTCAGTTGGACGTATATTGATCTAACCTGAAGATTCAGCGTCGAGCGAAGGCAAGGGCGTGTCACATATTGTATTCTTCCATCACTCCGCGAAGGCGGGTTGTGTATAAAATAGCTGTTCTGCGGACGGTGGATAATTTGAAAGCGACAGCGACTGGACCTGTGCGTCCGCAAGACCACGCAGGCAATCGGCAGTGTGTTGAGGAGGGGCCACACGGCGGCTGGTGGAGCGCCGTTATACCTCTGGGCTGGAGAAGCCGCTCGCCCTTGGAAAGTGTGTGCACCTGCCTAGCCGGGAGCCGTCCCGCAGGAGACGTGCACCTGTGGCTCTGGTCTGGCAACTCAGCCGCCGCCGGAGAAAACCAATACTCTGGCTCTCGAGCTGCGGGACCTGAAGTCGGAATAGGTTCTCTCCTCTCGGGTAATACCGGTAACTGCACAACAGTTCGCGGAGGCGTTGTTGTTAGTCTGTACGTTCCGGAAACCTACTATGTACTGTGCCTGATGCGCCTGCCGTGACCAACTGTACAATTTGGCTGCCAAGTCGTTAGCACACATCTACATCTACCACAACGTACAAACTCCTCAAGCCACCAAACGGTGCAGGGAGGAGGGTACTTTGTACCCTTACTACTCAGCGAGACGGCGCAGTGGTTAGCACACTGGACTCGTATTGGCGAGGATGACGGTTTAAACTCGCGTTCGGCCATCCAGGTTTAAATTTTTCGTGATTTCCGTAAATCGCTCCAGGCAAATACCGGGATGATTTTTCTGCAAGGGCATGGCCGACTTTCTTCCCCATCCTTCCCTAATCCGATAGGACCGATGACCTCGTTGTTTGATTCCCTCCCCAAAATCAACCAACCAGCCAACCGGGACATTGCCTTCCCTGTTCCACTTGGAGTAAGGGAGAACTGCCCTCATTTCTCTTACATTGTCTTCGTGCTTCTTGTGCGAAAATTACGTCGGTGGCAGTAGAATCGTTCTGCAGTCAACTGCAGATGTCAGTTCTTACATTTTCTCAGTAGCGTTTCGCGAAAATAACGTGGTCTTTCCTCTAGGAATTCGCATTTCAGATCACCATGCATTCCGTAACAATTTCGTGTTGATCGAACCTATCGGTCACAAATCTAGTGGCTCGCCTCTGAATTTCAACGTTTTCCTTCAGTCCCACATGGTGGGGGTCCCAGAGACTCGAGCAGTATTCAAGAATGGGTCGCGACGTCCTTTACGCACGAGCTACACTTTACTGAAATTCTCCCAATAAACCGACGTCGGCCAATCGCGTTGCCTTACGCCTCTTTTCATTTCATATCGCTTTGCAACGTTACTCCTATATACCTATATACTAAACCGACGTCTCAATTAGAACAGCACACAACTAATAATGTATTCGAACGTTACAGTATTAATTTCGTACCCATGTGCATTAATTTAATTGCTACATTTAAAGCAAGCTGCCATTCACTACACCAAGGAGAAATTCTAAGTCATCCAGTATCCTCCCACAATCACAACGTCGGTACTAGCCCGAACACTACAACTGCATCATCAGTCACTGATAGCTCCTCAGTCCATCTGCCAGATAGTTTATGTACATCGTCAACAAGCGTAGTCCTACTACACTTCCCTGGGACACTTCTGACAATAATCGCGACGGTCCAAATCCGCATCCGACCATCCGAATATAGTTTTTCCGTGATTTCCCTAAATCGCTTCAGGCAACTGGTTGGATGGGGCGGCCGATTTCCTTTCCCACCTTTGAACCATTCCGAGCTTGCGCTCCGTCTCTAACGAGCAGGTAGCTAGACTTCGGTTTAGTGGTAGAATATTAGGGAAACTCAATCTAATACGGAGATTGCTTATAAATCACCCATGCCAGACATATTATAATAATACTCTCGTGTTTGGTACCTGCACGAAATAGGCTGGGGATGCATACAAGGAAGACAGCATGAACGGTCATAACTTTTTTGGTCTGCAGTAGTAGTTCGCTGAGATGCTGAATGAACTGAACTGATAGGCTCTTGAAGATAGGCAGAAACTATCCCTAGAAAGTCTACTGACAAAATTTAAAAACCGGCTTTAAATGATGGCTGTACGGATATACTACAACCGTCGCAATTCTCTACATATCGCTGCCATAAGTACTGTAAGGATAAGATCAGTTTAATTACAGCACAATTAATTTCTACGGGCTCCATACGTGAAGGGATCAGGAAAAAGCCCTAACAACTAGTACAGTGGAACGTACTCTTTGCCTTGCACTTGAGTGGTTTCGCGTAGTATGGACGTAGATATAAACCTCAATGTAGGCGGAACAATAAACCCTTATGTTCCCTTCTTTCCCGTCCTCCAAATGTCACTCATGTTACGAGATAGTGTTGTTAGTGGGCTATGGCGGTCTGTTAGCAGGTCGTTGTGTAGTTTCAGTTGGTAAAAACACCATCACACGACTACCTAACTTTTTTAGAAGCTTTTATCATGCTTTCAGAAAGGCGCCACTAACCCCTGTCAGGAAAGGTGACTTCAGCAGTAAAGTGCTGCAGCTTACTTTGGAATCAATGTGCAGCGTCAGCTACTCGCGTTACACACCAATCTAAGGTTAGGAATAGGGTAGGCTTGTTCACCTTTCCCAGATTTGTCGCCTCATAGCTTTCTTGTAATATACTATGATGTATGTACATCTATATATTCCTATGACATAACTTTCCACTCAGCTGTGCAGCGCTGAGCACATACCCAGTTATTTGATGAAAGAGTGTGTCTTTGCGTCTCAAATATCCACTCTAAGGTCCAGTGAGATGTCGAAAAATATTTCTATTTACTGTGAAATGTGCCTCTTTGCCTTGAAGAAAGGAAGGGAGTCTCTCTTCGACAATGAGTTCATCAGAAACGGAGCACGGGCTCGGAGTGTTTCAAGGATGGGGAAGCATTAACTGGAGCCATTCCTTCGGAATGAAAGTCCAGTGTGCCGACAACCGCTCCACCACACTCAGAGTTTGGTTTCGGTTAGTTGAGTTCAGTTACTCAACCAATTTTTGGAATCATTAAGAATACTTAGCGGCAAAAAAAAAGACATCAAAACGTCGATGTCATGCAGAACACTCAAAAAGAGACCATTGTGACTGTGGGGCCGCATATAGGCCAATACATGTGAATTTAGTATAACTTTGATAGGAAGGCCCATAAATGTTCATTTCCTTTAACACTTTTCTAATATCCGGGGTTTTTCTTATATCCAATGGGAGCAGTATTTTCCTTAGTCTCCAGCGATGCCTATGACCAAATAAGATTGCCCGCAGTAGGAAAAGCGCATTTTCGATTAATGAAATTCCTCGTCAACCGCGTTGAATATCGCGCGGAAGGTGTTTCCACTCATAGTCTCCGGTCGGAAGCCGCGAGAGAAGTTGTATTAATACGGCAGTCTTGCGGCCAGCCACGGGCAATGGTGGCTGGTAGAACAGCTTTCAGAGCTGAACTGCGGCCTACGTAAGCAGCCTGCAAAGCAAAGCAAAGTAACGCCCATCACATCACATTGGCTGTCAGTGCAGCTACAGGTCGTTGTTATACCGTGAAACGACGATGAAATTCACACGTAATTTCGACGACGACATCACTCATAAAAAAGTAACCTCGTTAAAGTTTTATTCAAATACGGCAATTATCATAATACTGGGTTCGGTGTGGGGCGGCGGTGGGGTGAGTGGACTGCTGTGGCATTTTCTTCGGTTGTGAACCACCGAGGGGTACGGCGGGACGAAGTGTGTCCGTCGTTTCTAGGTGCCCGGTTTAATACACAATACGTAAACAATACCGTGCTTTTTTTTTAACCTTTTAGTGTTGTAACACAAGAATGATATGGGGCTGCAAGAAAAAAAGCTTTTGGGATTTCAAATCGCAATGTTAAGGCAACGTTTCGGAAGACAAACACTCTGCGAGGAGACAGAAAACATGGTTACTATATTTAGTAACCATGTTAACCGGTTAGTGAGAAGCTCCACAAGGAAGCAGAACATGACGTAGAAGCAAAAGCATTATACATGCAGCGTTTACAAATTAACAGATATGCTAACGTTCCTTAGATAGATTTTAAATTCAAAGATGTGGAATATTAAATAATTTAACAATTAATTGCCACAAACATGCAAATATGCAATGTATTAATTCCATAAGATTATTCTTGAACTAATGTAACCACTATCAGTTTACAATAAAGACAGGCAGAACTCAGATTTTGACTAACAAATTACTATTATCAACAATGGTAGCCGCTACCCACGATTGCGCTTGCATATCAATAATATGCCCTGCCCTCACGTGTTCGGGCAGGCATAGCTCGTGATGTGCGCCCTGCTCTGCCCCCCTCCCAAGCTTCCCCGCCTCACGATGTGTCGGCATGACCAGCGTCACTAACGACAAGTGCGTACAGAGGCATGGGTAGAAGGGCGCATCTATGCTACTGAAGTAGCTATACATCATACAATGTGTACAATATGCAGCAAGTAGTGTGGAAGTATGGATTAAACAGACTGAAGATTGTATAAGCATTGTATTCATTACTTTGAATCGTATCAAGTACGACACATCAACCAATAAAAGCATTTTCACAGATACGATAAAGATCAAAAGTCAGAGTAAATAGCTTTTCCATAATTCGCCTTATATTCTTCAAATCAATAGGTATCTCCAATTACACACTCTAAAGTAATTCATGTTCTTCCTCAGGTTTCAAGCTACCTCTATACCAAATTCCATAGAAACCGGTTCAGCGGATTGTGAAGACGCAACAGTCACTCACTTTCGCATGTACAGTATCAGTGTGCATAAACTTTCAATAATTCTATGATATTTTTTTTTTTTACGTGATTTGATTTTGATGACATAGAGCCTGTACGGTGCCCGAAGCTATGCTCAAGTTATCTGTGAAAGTCGCATGAAAAATGGTCTAGTAGTTTGGGAGGTTAGCGTACTCTATCAAAATGGTTCAAATGGCTCTGAGCACTATGCGACTTAACTTCTGAGGTCATCAGTCACCTAGAACTTAGAACGAATTAAACCTAACTAACCTAAAGACATCACACACATCCATGCCCGAGGCAGGATTCGAACCTGCGACCGTAGCGGTCGTTCGGTTCCAGACTGTAGCGCCTAGAACCGCACGGCCACTCCGGCCGGCGCGTACTCTATCATAGAAACAGACAGACACGACAGTTCTACAGATTTATTATTGGTATAGATATAAGGGGTGTTCAAAAAGTCTCTCCGCAGTGCTGTGTGATTGTTAGCCGCGCGTGCCGTATGCCGCAGTGAATATACGGAAATGAAACTCACTGCAGTATCGTTGTGCGTTTATTGTTTCGTTAAAAAATTTGGGACCAAGATCCGACGTCTAGAAATTGCAATCCAAACTCCTGTTTTCACAGAATGAAGTGGTTCCTCATGAATACACAATGGACTTGCAGTACTCGACATAAGAGATTTTTGCGAGTTGATGTACCCGGACAAATGAAACCACGCCTCAACAGTGAAAAACGTTTCATTAAGAATATCCCTTCCATTTTGTTGAACGAAATTTTTGAACTATTGACGATAGTGCAGTTTCTTGCCATGATCAGTATTTTTCAGTTCTTGCACGGCTGTCACTTTGTATTGGAAAAGTTCTAATTTTTTCCTTACACCTGTATGGGCCCTTCCGACACTAACATCGATTTCCTGGGCGAGTTTTCTTACTGACTTGTTCGGACTCGTGGAAATTTTATCGGAAATATCGAGTGGGTTATCCTCAGACTAAACGCTAGGACGACCACTTCTCGGTGCATCTGTCTCTAAACCCGTACTTCCATATTGGTTTATCGAATCTCGCACAGTATCGCGATGTGGGAGTGTTGTCTCCGGGAAAACTGAATTAAAAGTTTGACGAACTGAAACTGTGAATTTACCGCCAGCTTTGAACACTTGCTCGACTAAAAACACACGTTCTTCAATGGTTAGCAATTTAACACTGACAAAAAAGAAACAAATGAACAAAGGAACTAAACTTAAACGTTCACGTCAACACATAACGACACACTCTAACGATAATACTGACGCTGGCGGAGAAAAACGAAACAGTGGAATGTTGGGAGAGTCCACTTGAAGGGAAGTAACCCAGGGAGGCAAACAATCATACGGCACACACGGCTGACAATCATACGGCACAGCGGAGAGACTTTTTGAACACATCGTTCATCTACTGGCACTACAGAGAAATTCGTCGGTGTAGTAACAGTAGTAATACTAGTGGTGTGCCCGCCCTGTTGGCCGTGCGGTCTAAGGCACGGCATTCCTGGCGGGAAGGAGCGCCTGGTCCCCGGCACGATTCCGCCCGGCGGACTTGGGTCAAGGTCTGGTGAGCCGGCCAGTCTGCGGATGGTTTTTAGGCAGTTTTCCATCTGCTTCGGCGAATGCGGGCTGGTACCCCTCATTCCGCCTCAGTTACACTATGTCGGCGATTGCTGCGCAAACACTTTCTCCACGTACGCGAACACCATAATTACTCTACCACGCAAACATAGGGGATACACTCGTCTGGTGTGAGACGTTCCCTGGGGTGAGGGTGGGGGGGGGGGGGGATCCACCGGGAGCCGAACCTCACAACCACCCTGGGTTCGGTGTGGGGCGGCGGAGGGGTGAAGTGGACTGCGGTAGTCGTCGTGGGGTTGTGGACCACTGCGGCGGGGACGGAGCCTCTCTGTCGTTTCTAGGTCCCCGATTAACATACAATACAATACTAGTGGTACTGGTGGTAATAGGACTGGGGCTACCCGTAAACCGTGTAGATTGCTCTTAAATTGCAGTTACTTTGAAGCTGAATGTTTTATGGCTGTTGAAAAACTGTTGTAAATGTGCGTTCCTGGGAGTTCATGATAGCCGATACATGTGAATTGATGGGGCAAGGAAAAAAAAACGCCAAAACTTTAAAGCATCACATTGCGCCGAAATTTATTCTGAAGGCACGTTGCTGGTAGCGTATTCAGACAGCGTACAGTTCAGCAATGTGGCTTCGCGCTTATGGCTGCTGCGGCACGAACAACATAGGTCGTGGCACATTTTAGCAGTAGCTGCCTGGAATGGTTTAGGGAAGGGACGGAAGCCCTGCATCAGGATGGCCATACGGACTCCGTAGAATTGATGTGTATGCACTCTTTAGGCAAATTAATGCGACCACGTACCAAAAGCCTGAATGGACATCTTTTTCGGCGCGGCTCCCTGCGGCACGTGTAGGAAGAGAGAGCCTGTAAGATCCTGCAAGATACCGACAGGGTTGTGGAGTCAAGCCGACTCCAGTGTCGTGGGCAGCTGCGCCACGTTTCTCGGATGAGGACCCGTGGCCCAAACAGACCGACTGAGGTGGCCTCACAGATTCCCGATTGGGTGTAAATCCGGGAAGTCTGGTGGCCATGGGGAGCGGTAAACTCTACCCGGTGCTCTTCGAAATACGTTCGTACAACACGCTCGTATCCTGCCAGCTGTGTTATACGTTTTGTTGACCTGCTGGGACGTGCCATCGTGCCGAGGAAGGACAAATTCCTTGTAGGGGTGGTCTCCAAGTATGGATACTTCTGCTGATCCAGTTTTCCTTCCCAGATCGGCTAGGTCACCCAGGGAATGCCACGAAAGCATTCCCGAGACCTTAAAGGACCATCCTCCGGCGTGGACTTTTTGCTTTTAGACGTTTCGCATCGTACACCCAAATGGCCACCTGTTCGATGGAGCGTAAGGCGTGGTTCGTCAGGAAAGGACACTTGGCGCCACTAAGTGGACGTCCGTTCCAGACTTCGTCGCCGATTAACAGCAGTCAGCATGGATGCATGCACCAGGCGCAGGGTGCGGAGGTCCATAAGTGACAACATTCGCTGAACAGTCGTTGAGGATACCCTGTTGGCAGCTCCTTGGTCCATCGGGGCGGTAAGTTGCTCGACAGTTTCACGTCTGTTCCCCCACACACATCTCCACAGCCGTCGTTCACCTCTGTGGCCCATGGTTGCCTCGGCGTCGATTTTAGATAGCAATATTTTGTCATTCACGGTATAATATTTGGCAACTAGTACTAAACAATTGCAATAAAGTCATAAGATATTCAATTGACTCTTTTATCAGAACATGTTACGGCGTTTCGGGATTACACCCGTCTTCAGACATCACAAACTAGAAGTTTGGAGCAAGTTTGTGATGTCTGAAGACGGGTGTAATCCCGAAACGCCGTAACATGTTCTAATAAAAGAGTCAATTAAACATCTCATGACTTTATTGCGTTTGTGCAGCATTGGTTGCCAATTATTAACATAAAAATGATCGCAGGCCTCAGATGGGATGTTATGTCCCGTATATCATCCACGGTATACTTCAACCAACGGCGGCATGCGAACAGCTTACAGACTAGCCAGTTAGGAAAGGCTTCCATCCTCAGCCCTATAGCTAATGATTTTGCCATTTTGGACTTCACATTAATCGCTCCGTTACCGTATTACAGTCCGCCCCCGGGTAGCTGAGTGGTCAGCGCGACAGAATGTCCATCCTAAGGTCCCGGGTTCGATTCCCGGCTGGGTCCGAGATTTTTCCGCTCAGGGACTGGGTGTTCTGTTGTCCTAATCATCATCATCATTTCATCCCCATCGGCGCGCAAGTCGCCGAAGTGGTGTCAAATCGAAAGACTTGCACTCGCCGAACGGTCTATCCGACCGGAGGTTCTAGTCACACGACATCTATTTACCGTATTACAATGACTACACTGCCGCAATATATCACGGATAAACTGCCGGGTCTCAGTATCCAACGGACACAATATTTCGGCAGACGACCACGTTGCCATCATCGGGTGTGCTGATGAATCCTCAGCGCACCTGATGATGGCAACGTTCACCAGTCAGCTACTTCAACATGAAGAACGCCGGGGAAGCTGAATAATGACAACGGCTCCACTGTTTTCCTCGTCCCCCTGACCAGCTTTAAAACACCCTTCACTGCCGTTCTGCCCTCCTGCCGTTTGTGAGTGGTTATTGCACGCTGACTCGAACATAGGCTCAAAAGCTGCGACATGTCGCGAATAAAACAGTGACCCTTATATACAATAAGTTTCCTTTAATTTACGTCTATGGTCACAAAATTATCGTTAACAGATTACCGGTTTCGGTCTATAATGACCATCATCTGATCTTATAAAAACATAGTCCTAATGTACTGCAGCCATAGTGGTAGCAGTACATTAGGACTTCGTTTTTATAAAACAGATCTGATGATGGTCATTACAGATCCAAACTGGTAATCTGTTAACAAAAAGTTTGTGACCATAGACGTAAATTAAAGGAAACTTATCGAACATAGGCGATGGTCCCGTTGTGACTGGACCGTCTATATTTGACGTAGGAATCACGTAATTTTCCTTTGTGCAGCTAGTAACTGGTTGACGCGATTGCAAAAGTGTTAGGGGCTCCTACACATTATCGGTCAGGTCATGTGTGAACTGCATGTGTATCCGCACGGTAATATAAATCTTAAAAAGCATTACATAGTTAAGTGTTCGTACAAAAAGACTTCAAAACTCACTATTAGCTCAACTGTAAGACAGTTGGAAAACGTTAATTGTAAATAATAAATGTGGATAACTCATACGGCAACTGTTTCAGTCGCCGTTTCTTTAATTTCTACCCTTCATTTTCGTTCGCCGGAGTTGCAACTGGAAAACGGTGCTAATCAAGATGACCTGATGTACAGTGGAGCCCAATGTAAATCAGTGCTTTAAACGCTCGTTGTATCTCGCGTAATTTCGCTAAGCTCCTTCAATACTGAGAACTGATTTTAGGATGGCGTCTGCTGGGCAAATGATTACTTACGAATGATAGAAAAAAAATTCGAATGTAATTTCGCCGGAATTTCGAAACTGGCATCATTTGATACACTCGCAGCTGGCGGAGTGCTAAACAACGTCTGTGGATGACTGCGGAAAGTGGGCATGCATTTTGCATGTTCCCGTGGGAGTGTGGGGTTTTAGGTGATTGGACACCGCGCCGCACGCTGTCCGTGTCCCCACCAGTTGATTCCCCTTCCCCTCCCGCATCCCTTCAAGACACCCCCCACCCTCAGAGCCCTAATCCGCGAAGCAGCCGTTCTGTCTTCATTAACCCGGGGAGACAGATTGCGGGAGCTTCAATCTGCTAGTTTCGCCGCACCAGAGTTATAGCCCGCACCGAATTTATCGCTGGTGACGTCACCTCGGTCTTTGCACTATCTGTCGGATATCTTTCCCGTCTACAGTTTATTACCAATAGCTCCGTTTGCCACAATCAGAGCTGTAAAAGAAAATAATTAATTTCAGAGCGATGTATTCGGTATTGCCAAGACACATACACAAACACGTACTCGTTACATGTTACTTTTGTCATTGCACGTCGTAACTAATATGGGTGGGTTAGCTCCCAAGTGGCGTGCGTACAAATTTGTCAGGACGGCAAATCTAAAGTTTTCAGCTAGTAAGTATTCATTTACTGCGTACATTAGCATGCAGCAACAGCTTGTAAACGCGAACTTTCTACCACAGTATATGGGTCTATAACCGACAGGTCTTAAATGCCTCAAAATTAAAACGTTCAGAATCATTATTTTAAACAAATTATTTGGGAAATGGAATATGCTGATACAAAAGTTGACAATCCACTAAGAAAAAAAGACAGAACTGTTATTCATTGTTAAGATATACTAACAAAATGAAAACTGAAAAACAAACAATGAGAATTCAATCATTATTTTGGCGTTACGGTTTTATCAAATCGTTCGACACTGTTTGAAACGTTGCCACTACCATATTGTAAGCACGCCAGGGAATACAAACTTCAGTAGGCCCACCTTTTTTTTTTAGACGAATCTTCTGTCAGCAGAGGCTGCCTGCAATTTACGACGAGCAAAGCTCGTTGGCAGGCGCCCAGCCATGTTTCCAGAAACACGTCTTTTTGAGAAATCAAGTTCCTGGGATTCAACCTTGTCATTCAATATATATGTGTTCGCATAAAAAAATGTTTCGTGTGCTTAATCGTATTTTCATTTTCATCCAGTCGCTTTTATTTCCAGCAGCATTCATTTTCTTTTATGCATGCTCTTTAAGTCCTTTATCACAAAATCTGAACGTTACATTTCATAAACCACGGACTTACTTGCTATCAGTTGGTGGTTGCAGACGTGACTGTAGTGAGATTTTTGGACGTACACCGATAGACTGGCAGAGTGCTCAGCTATTTCGTCGAATGTGGGCGAAGTATCGTATTAGGACACTTCATGTTTACTGCCGTCAGCACATTTTTCAATTTTCGTGATGTACACCACTTGGCCGCCATGCGATTACACATAGCCGACCGCTGTGGCCGAGCGGTTCTAGGCGCTTCAGTCTGGAACTGCGCGACCGCTACGGTCGCAGGTTCGAATCCTGCCTCGGGCATGGATGTGTGTGATGTCCTTAGGTTAGTTCGGTTTAAGTAGTTCCAAGTTCTAGGGGACTGATGACCTCAGATGTTAAGTCCCATAGTGCTCAGAGCCATTTGAACCATTTTTTCGATTACACATAAATACCTTTTTGCTACACTGTCAAATTGTGAGTAAAACTGTGCTCTTGAAAACGTCATTGGAATCGGACCTCTTCCCGGAACAAATTTTTCTCTTTTTCACGCGGATGAACAGTCTCTGTGCCTATACTGGCGTCAATGAAGTAGCCAGAGTTGAATTCTCATCACCTTCGCGTCTAAGCGCTCTCTCTCTCTCTCTCTCTCTCTCTCTCTCTCTCTCTCTCTCTCTCTCTCTCTGTGTGTGTGTGTGTGTGTGTGTGTGTGTGTGTGTGTGTGTGTGTCGTACATGATGCAGATTTTCTTGACCGGTTGACCAACTTGTACTTTCGACAGACTGTGACGGATACAGGGATACGATGGTGGCTAAAGCCCTTGTTTGGACACTTGAATTCGATACCTCCTCGCCCACGCCCAGAGCTCTACGAAACGCCCTTCTCTCTGCTTGTCTCCACGTTTGGTGCAGGGAAAGCGGATCTGTTCGATCTAGTTCTCGCCTACCAAAGAAAGCGTAAGCTGGTAGTTAGGAGAAATTCTACGCTACACGTTCTCTTAGCGTCTACCGCTGTCAGAAAGCTCGACCTCCGATAACACCACTGCAATTCCATGCACGGTATCATCCTTCAGTTCTCGGTCCGTGAGCGCACTTAAGGCCTTTAGTTGCATAATTAATGTCACCTCTGAAGTGGAACGTACGGGGTTCCTCACGTACGACCCAAGTTGTATCTGAGGCGTTGCACTTCACTGTGCTGTGCTCGAAGGATCAAAATGTGCTCCTTGTGCTGAACTACTGCAAGAACAGATTTGTATGTGGAATGTCGGCTTGCCGCCAAATAAAACTTTGCCTGTGTACGCGTTTCCAGTGATTCGACGATATGTAGAATTTCAAAAGACTGCATCCGTGTTAGGTAAACAAAGATGCGGGAAAGCTAGTGTTTTAACTGAGAATTAACTAGACGAGTCAGCAGTGGCCTAGTAAGGAAATCAGATAAACCAATTGTGCCATTTAGCGCTTGATACAGTTTCGTCAGTAGTATATACTTACACAGCAACGTACAAATTCAGACTGAAGGCGTGCAAAAGTAGCTCCAGCGCATCGACTGACCTATTCAGCTACATTTGTTCGGTCGGCCACAGTACTCAACGAGCTATTGCAGTATGTTTCTGATGGAGCGGTTTATTCTGAAATACTCTTTTTATGTGATGAAATATGGCTGCATGTATCCACGTACGTGAACTGTCAGACCAAAAAACGTTGGAGCGCTGAGAATGCTAATCAGTTAACTAAAGAGTCTCTGCACGACGTGTAAACAGGGGTATGGTGCGCAGTTTTCCAACACGAGTCACTGGACCAATTTTTCTGCGCCAAGCAAATCGGAATGTGAGAAATATACAGCAACCCTCTATCACTGAACTAAGAGTTAACGACAACACCAAGCAAGATAACGCAAAAACACTCACAGCCAAAGCATCTGTACTATCAATATTAAGAGGGTTTTTTTTGATAATAGGAGAATTTGGAAAATAGGGCGACGTACGATCAACCTCCCCATCATGCACAGACGGAAATAGTCAACTCCGATACTCACGTCTAGCAACAGCATCTCAATTGTTCAATCGATGCACTACCATTACAATAATAGATTATAGTCGCACTTGAACTACTGAATGTAAAGATGGCACTGAAAACCATGTACAAGGGGCGTTCAGTAAGTAATGCAACAAATTTTTTTTCTGGAAGTAGATTGGTTTTATTCAGCATACCAATACACCATGTTGTGCCCTACCACTTTGGCTACATAGCCCTATTTTTAAACATAATCTCCGTTCAATGCGAAGGCCTTACGGCACCTTACCGGGAGGGCCTCTTTGCCCACATGGCACCACTCTATTGGTCGACGTCGGAACAAACGTCTTAGTGCATCAGTAACCTCCCAGTCAGCCAAGTGCTGCTGCCCATGGAGTGCATCCTTCTTTGGACCAAACAGATGGAAGTCGGAAGGTGAGAGATCCGGGCTTTAGAGCAGATGAGGATGGACAGTCCAATGAAGTTCTCTGAGCTCCCCTAGGTGGCACTGACTTGTTTGGGGCCTTGCAGTGTTGTGGGCTAGAAAGAGAAGTTCGTCTGAATTTTTGTGGCGACGAACACGGTGAAGTTTTCTTCAGACTATCAAGGGTAGTACAATACACTACAGAGTTGATCTTCGCACCTTGAGGGAGAACATCAAACAGAATAACCCCTTCAGAGTCCTAGACGACCGTTGCCATGGATGTACCACCTGAGAGTGCGGCTTTGGACTTTTCATTCGAAGGAGAGATGCTGTGGCGCCACTCCACAGATTGCGGTTTTGTTCCCGGTTCGAAGAGATGAACCCATGTTTCATCGCTTGTAACGATGTTTGACAAAAAACTGCCACGGGCAGCCTCGTAATGCGCAAGCAATTCCACACAGATGGTCTTTCGTTGCTGGGTGTGGTCTTGTGTTAGACAAAGCGGACGAGGGTGCCAGCACTACCAACGGACGTACAGTTGAGCAGCGATGTATTTGATTGTGATACGTGGATCAACTCGAATGAGTGTCCGCACGTTCCAGAATTTCAGGGGTCACAACTGTGTGCGGCTGCCCAGGCACGTGGGAGGTAGGACAGGTTGGTGCGAACTTTCGCGATGATGACAGGTTCCTCGCTCAACGACTCTTCGTGCTTTTGTCTACGGCCAGGTCTCCGTAGACATTCTGCAAGCGCCTGTATCTGCGATTCTCTGGTTCTCCACCAAAAGAAACTCAATGACAGCTCTCTGTTTGGAACGTTACAGGCACCATTTTGAAGGCTATGTATAGCGTCGCCACTTATCGAAACTATCAGGTCTGAAACCGTAATATTCTACGACTTTCCAAAACAAATTTCTCGTTTTTCAGTCTCACCTGGCCAAGAAAAAAGTGTTGCATTACTTATTGAACGCCTCTCGTATAATAGTACTGAAAGAAAGTTATTGATTTTACTCTTGTGCCGAGAGCCAACTGTAAATTAACTGCATTTATGTTGAGTATTTAGTCTCCAGTATAAAACTACCTTTTTTATTTTTTTATAGCATTTGTGATCCAATCCTTTGTTGGTCACAGTCTTTTATTTGTAGGAAAGTGACTGTGTAATACTATTAATACAACCTACATTATACTAAGTCTGTTCTTGAACACTGAATCCCATTGTTCTCTTTTAGCAAGCGTGTCTTAATCTGTCATCTGGGCCCGTTGCGATGACTCACGGAGCATGCCAGTAATGTGATCTGTTTCGCCTGTATCCTGGCGGCGAGACATGGTGGAGTGCGTCGCACCTATCGTGGTGTAAATTCTGATCGTGATATTCGTGGGAGGATGATTGTGTTAAATGAGAAGCCCACAACCGTATTCTACTTTCAGTTACGAATTATTATTCACTTAGATTCTCGACACGGCTTGATGTACAGAACTACTAGACCCGATTACATCATCTTTGTCAAACCCTTTAGATACTTTAGAAAACATTGCAAGCAACGTTGCTGCATCCTTAATGTACGCAATAAATGAATAATTATTACCTGAAAACTTTAGATTTGCTCTCTTGAGAAAGTTGAAATTTGAACGCAGGCCACTTGGCACCTAACCCACCAACATTAGTTGCGACGTGCAGTAACAAAAGTAACTTGTAGGGAGTACTCTGTTATGTGTTTGTATCTTGGCATTACTTCGCCTATTATTCACTGGTCATGCTCGCACACTTTTTTTTTTTTTTTTTTTTTTGCCTGACTTGATTTTTAAGGTCTTTAAGTTTTGTTCATTCTCGGCGCACAATCCCGACCGTGACCGAACGCCATTACCGTTGCCACGCTCTTCTCTCCCATCCCATACCTCTGCGACGCGCACAAGGTACGTGCACACAAATCTATACTTAGCGACACGAGTCGCAGCGTCCCTAGAAATAAATTAAATTAGCTGCGGTCCCCACGTTCCGACCAAGCTTTCCGGGAGGTTTTTCTTGGTTTTCAGATAACTACTGGAACTAGAAACTTCCTCCCATTTATTTGCAGTTCAGAACGCTCTCTCTCCCGCCAGTAGACGGCCTGGTATTGGATGGAAAGAACAGCAACTCTATAATGAGCAGGGTATAAACACGCAGCTCTACTCCATGGAGTAGAGAATGAAGAGTGCAAAAATAAATAATGGCATGTTCGTCCACCTGTGGAACTCTATACAGCAGCACATGTGGGTGGTACTGTCTCGACCAATCTTTGGTAGATTTACATCTACATGCTTACTCCGCAATCTACCGTATGGTGCGTGGCGGATGGTATGCTCTACCACAACTAGTCGTTACTTTTTCCTGTTCAATTCGCAGATACAATGAGGGAAAAGCGACTGTCTACATACATCCGTATGAGCCCTGATTTCTAGTATCTTATTGTCATGGTCCTTACGCGAGATCTATGTCGGCGGCAATAGCAACGTTCTGCAGTCAGCTTCAAATGCCACTCCTCTATTTTCAATTTTTTCAGTGGTGTTCCTCGAAAGGGACGTCGGCCTCGCTTCAGAAGTTCCCATTTGAGTTACCGAAGCATCTCCGTAATACTTGCATGTTGTTCGAAACTATCGGAGACAAATATAGCAGCCCGCCTCTGAATTGGCTCAATGTCTCCTTTTAATCTGACCTGGTGTGGATCCCAGACACTCGTGCAGTACTCAGGCATAGGCCACTCTAGCGTCCCATGCGCGGACTTGTTTACAGATGAACCACTGTTTCCTAATATTCTCCCAATAAACCGAAGTCGACCATTCACCTTCCTTACCACAGTTCTCACATGCTCATTACATTTGTTTTTCCTACTCGTCCGCAATAACGTACATTTTTCTGCGCTTCGAACCAGCTACCATTCATCATACCAAATAGAAATTTCATCCAAATCATCTTGTCTCGGCTTTCTTTACACCGCAGCATCATTAGCAAACAGCCTCAGATTGCTGCCCATCCTGTACGTCTGGTCATGTATGTGTATAGGACATAACAGCTGTCTTGTCACATTGCCCTGAGGTATGCGGCACCATATGCCTACACAAATCACATAATTTTCGTAAATTTCTGACAGATGACTTCTGGGCACACAGGTTGCACCCGATAGCGTCCCTGATGATGTGTTATACCAGGTTCTTAACAGGTTAATTTGGTGGCCAGAACATTAACGCGAGTTAGCTGTCACGCTGTTCCAACCAGTATAGCACAATTCTGGACGTATGATACGGACCTTTATTTGATGGAAGACACCGTCGGCGAGGATATAAAGTATGAAGCGAAGCAGGTGGTTGGCATAATGTTAACGTGGTCCTTTGCTGCCCTCGATTACTACCACAGGTCCCACAGAAGCTCATGCGGAATCCCCCATAGGATAACATTGCTCCCAGTGACCTGACTCCATGGCGTGGAGCGTTTGCATCAGCCGTCCATATCGATGACTGCATATCCGGACGCAGCCATCGACTTAGTGTAACAAGAAATGTGATTAATTGTTTCTATTGATTCGCGATCCCATGTGAATGATGTAGTGCTCACTGTAGTCATAATTCACCATGACGTTGTCGACATGGGGACACCTGGGAATCGTCTGGTGTGCTCTGAACGGAGTGCCCCCCCCCCCCCCCCACCACCACTTGTTCCTGCACAGCCATTGCATTCCGTCTTCAGACAGGCCACAACACGCCGCCTATCCTGTTTTACAGGACTGTCGAACTACCGACCGCTACGTTCTGTGATGACACGTGGACGTCCAACACCTTATCAGCTAATATTGGTTTCATCCAGCTTAACTCTGAAGTGTATTGTACTACCCTCGAGAATCTGAAGAAACGAACTTCACCGTGTTCGTCGGCACAAAAATTCAAACGAACTTTTCTTTCTCTAAATGCTCACGACGGTAGCTTGTAACACTATTCACCTTCATTTCTGCGATGGTCGTTACCAGATGCCAGGCTATAACAATCTGCACTTATATCAGAGTCAGATATCGCAGTTGATTTTCACATTTGCAGCTAGTATGGTCGCTATAATGATTCACAATTTCTCTGTTTCCCTTATATACACTTTCTTTACACCGTCACGCACCTGTAACGCCACTAGGCGGTACTGAACCTACCGGAGGGCAGTGGTTTGCTTTGGTTCAAGTGTATCTACATGTAATGAGTTGCGAGATTGATTTCTGTGACTGATTGTGACAGATGACAAGGTAGAAACAGTATTGATTTGTCTGAAATTACTGAATTTTTAACAGCAAGAGGGAAACGTTTGTCATTGAACCTGAATAGTGTTACGAGGTGTGTTCAGTAAGTAATGCAGCTTTTTTTCTGAAAGCAGGCTGGTTTTATTCAGAAGTCCAATACACCATATTATTCCCTACTCTGTTTTGCAACATAATCTCCGTTTAACGTGACTGCCTTCCGCCACATTATTCGAAGGGCTTGTATGCCCGGATTGCCCACATCGTGCTGGTGCACTATTCGATGTCGGAGCCAACGTCTTCTTTTACAAATAAACTCCCTATCATCCATGTACTGCTTCCCGCGGAGTGAATCCTCCACTAGGCCATATAGATGGAAGTCTGAAGGTACGAGACCCGGGCTGTAGCGTAGATGAACAGTCTTTTGAGTGCCCCACCTGGTGGACGAGTGTATCAGCAGTAGCAACAAAGACATCCAGTTGAGCGCCGAGGTGTTTGGTTGTGATCGGTCGATCTCCTCGAATGAGTGTGTCCGCACGTTCCAACATTGCAGGAGTCACAGCTATGTGCAGACAGCAAGCGGGAGATCGGACAGGTTGTGTGACCTTATTGCGATGATGACACACGCCTCGCCGAGCGACTCACCGTGCTTCTCTTCACTGCCAGGTCTCCGTAGACGTTCTGCAGGAGCCTACGAATATCGGCAATGCTCTGATTTTCCGCCGAAAGAAACGCAGTGACAGCTGTTTGCTTTGAACGCACTTCCGTTACAGACGTCATTTTCAAGGTTATGTATACTGCCACAACGTATCCTAACTGCGTGAATCTGTAGTGGCTGAAGCGGGAATACTTCACGATGTTCCACAACAGATTCCGCATTTGTCCAACCGAAACAGACCGAGAAAACTCCCATTTTAGGTTTGCTACCCAGAAAGTGATGGATTGTGAAAATTTCGTTCGAAGTTAGTGAGTCTTACCCTGTTAAAAATTTATTAGTGTCCGTTGTGAAGCATATTACTTGCTAAATAGACAACTCATTAGCAATGTTATTTAATAGTTCCGGTAAATATCGTCCATCCCTACCCACTCCTCCAACCTCAGATCAGGCAGTTCCTCTCTGTTACTTTTCAAACTTCGCACAATCTCTTCTGCAAACTTTGCTGGACCGCCACTCCCAGGAGAAAGAATATTGGGTTTTGGTGGCGGGCGGTGGTGATAGGATGCTGGACACACACACACATACACACACACACACACACACACACACACACAACCAGAGCGTTTTTTGTTCTATTGAGAGTGAGTCTTTACTGCGCAGCGGTATCCAAGGGGACTCCACACTACAATAAGCAGCGTGAATGATTCATTCTAGAAAGATGACTCTAGGAATCAAAGCCTCAGTCCAGGGCACTCTGCAGTTCATTTTTTAAATGTTTTGTTATTAGCTTTTTGAAATCACCCATACAGTCAGCCACAGAAATATTTGCAACATTTCAGTGTGTAACAGTCTGAAACTGTTGAAATGAAAATTGTGATAAGTCACCTACGGCAATGAAATTGTTTTTACTTGGTATTGTCATGATCAAAACTAATTAAAATAAATTCATTGATATTTAAGTGAGGGTTGGCAACAAAAAGCATAATTATTCTTGTACTGCCTAAAAAAGCTAATGACCTGCGCAGCCCATTCGGTAGGAGGTAACAGGGGAAATATTCATTTCTGCACTGGAGAGAGTCAGACCATTGATGTCCGAATTGATTAACTCCTTACTCAGTATCGTAGTAGTATTCCAGATGCCGTCAGCTACTTCCACATGTAAAAGAAAGAATGCGTTCTTACTGACGTACCTGCCTTAATAAGTTTGTGCATTCTGCCTTGTGTTTTCGGAATTTCGTAAAATACGTATACAGGGTGATTTTAAGCAAACAAAAGTAACATAAAGACGTAGTACTGTAGGAAGTTTTAAACCGTTGAGTTATTTCCAAACGGTGGTAATTACGCCTTATCAGGTTGGTATATAATGCAATGACAAACAGAACAAACAAAATAATCAAACTAGTGAATTGTTGAAAGCGTGATATATGGGATGTCTTTACAACTGTAGTTTTCCGAATTGCCACGACGTTAACGAAAGAAGAAATAATTTTCGCGTTAAAAACATTTCACAAAAGTGGTGCTACTGCGGTTGTTCGTGAACGGGAAAGACGCTGTAGATCAAAACCACCGTCCAGACAAACAGTGTAAGACATACGAGACAAATTTGGAGAACTTGGATTTGTTAGGGATGCACCAAGGTCTGGCCGTGTAACAGCAGTCACAGCCGAGGAAAACGAATTGCAGGTATGTTTAGCTGTGAGCAAAAGTCCACGAATACCAACCAGATGATTAGCAACTGAGCTGGATTTAATAAGGTCAGTGCAAGAAATGTTACACAAACAGAACTTTAAAGCTCACATTCCACATTTACAACATGAGTTACTGGAGGATGATCCAGATCAATGTCTTCAGTTTCGGGAATTGATGCTTGACTAATAGAAACAAGATCGTAACCTATTTAATAAAATTGTGTGGTCTGACGAGGCCAATTTTAAGTTAATAAAATAAGTTACCAGACGTGACTGCATTTACAGGTATTCTGAGAATCAAGATCTTCTGTTACAACCACCATTTAATCAACGTATCAACCAGATGTCAGTGTTCAGGGGGCAATATCATCATTTGGGGTACTTCGACCAATTTTTTTTTAACGAACAGTGACAGGAGACAGTTTGATCATAAAATTAATTTTATGTATTGTTTGCTTTTGTAATGAAACATAAATTCAATATTTTGTTATATCAGTGCCTAGTGTTAAGCAACTTTTGTGCCACACTGTATACGTGTTACAATTTAAAATTGTAAAAATGACTAGAGTTACTGTACATTTTTAAAAATATTCGCACTTGTTGATTTTGCGTTCTGTGGACATTTATTTCAGTTTAGACTTTTATAACACTATTCAACACACAAATGGTTGCGAAAATGAATTGAATTTAATATTGTTCATTTGATGTCAAGTTGATTTTAAACTGATATCAACATTTGCCTATAAGCTCTCCTATTCGAAGTGCAGCCGTTACTTGCAATTATGCTTCTTTCATTAAATACTGGACTCCAGTTTATAAGCGGTTGACAACAGTGTCCGGGCAGGTCGCGATTCTCGCAGCATGGTATAATTGCGTGATCCGGTTCATGGCTTGCACGTGTCCGTCACTTGACCAGTAGGGCCCAGATAAGAGTTTTCAGTACCTGAGTCGTGTTTTGGCGCCTCTGTATGTGATCTATGAAAACTGTGCTGTGAAATACTTCGAGCAGGTACTCTACTATTAACGTACATGTGCGAGAATCTCTTTTAAATGAGTTCACAATGCTGTTAACTTCTTAGATACTTGCAGTGAAATGAAATTTGCTTGAATATAATGTTTAGTAGACAATTTTGTAAAGAAAAATGTGGGGGCTGAACAAAAAATTGGAATAATGCCTTTTGACTGCTTGAAGTTTACGAAGAATTTCGCAAAAGGATCAAATCGATATGCATTAACTTACAACGTAAGTTCTTGAAGCTCAGTTTCGAAAAACTTTACCGGGTGTGATTATCGCCCAACACATCAGGGACCATTTTAAAGACACTTAGTTTGAATTAGTGCTAAGGAAGAAGGAGAAAACAGCACGAAAACCGTGTAAGAATATTTCGAAAGGGTTTCTTGAAAACTTCAAAAATCTGTGAAGTCCAGCAAACAATCCCATTTGACTTCACTGCAACGCGTTGTTATTTTGTCCTTCGTTTCTGCAGCAACAGTCTGCCTCGTGGGCATTGTGAGTGTGCGTCTGTTTGGGTGGCTATGCTGCTCTTTCAGTGTTCGTGGAATTTTAGCAGTGAAACTGTGTGTCGGATTTATTAGATGGTACTCGCGATGAGTCAAGGAAAGAAACGATAGTATCAGTCGGAAGCATTCGCTTGTCACTGACGAAAGCTATTTGCAATAGTGGCCGAAATGTCGGAGAATTTTACGTATTGATAATTCGGTCACATACACTGAAGAATTCTATTCACAGCACTAGTCCTTGAAGAAGGCATATTCTGGTGAGTTTTCGTTAGATACAGTATGGTGAAACGTTCGCATTTTGTTACATGTAGTCTTAAAGCATCAACGTAGACCAAGGAGAAGGAAAAAATTTCTTAGCTTGTTGTAGATCATGTAAGCATGTCTTCAGCATTAAATCACTTCAAATAGCCAGAAATAAATTATAATGCATTTGGAGTACTAGAAGCTGTAAACGCACTAACAATGACATCGAGCAATATAATTACATGCAAAGCGTTGTTCAGTAGTTCAGAAGGGCAAATAGTCCAAATTCTGAGACCAACTATAATTTTTTAAGACTCAAAAGAATTAAAGATATTGAATCTCGGTCTGACCTAAATTTTCAGCTTGTCCCATTGATATAAATCAATGCCCGCTGGCAGCTAATTCCTTAAATTCCTCTGTGTCATCATTAATAAGGCCTGCAGAATCAAAGCGATGTCTATGCTTTCGGACGTGGTGGAAAGAACAGACATCTCATATGTAAGTTTTTAAACTATTTTGTGCAACAGTCTGTGGTGAAAAAATTTACTGAATATTTAAGGAGCACAGTCCGTCCAGAATTTTTGTGACGTATAACTTTCTATTTGGAACGATATGAATTTGATGTCTGTACAGACGGGACCTTTACTATGTGATCACGTATTTCAGTGAAATCTGTTACGGGATATCGACAAATAGAGTAGAGTAGACACAACCATCAGTACTGCCTACAACTGTCGAGGGAAATCCTAAGTTGGAAAGGCCAGTTAAGGCTAGTTCTACATCTACACACGCACTCAGAAAGCCACCTTACTGTACATGGGGGGAGGGGGGGTTACTGTGTACAGCTGCTAGTACATTCGCTTTCTTCTTCCAGTCGAAAATGGAGCAATGGAAAAAAGACTATCTATATGACTCCGTACTAGCCCTTACGTCTTTTAGCTTCGTGATCCTTACGAGAAATGTACGCCGGATGCAGTAGAATAGTTTTGCAGTCAGTCGCAAATGTCGGTTCTCTAAACTTTCTTAATAGCTTTTCGTGAAAAGAATGTCTATATTCGACCAGGGATTTCCATTTTAGTTCATGGAGTAATTCTGCAATAATCAGGCGTTGATCGAACGTACTGTAACAACTCTAGCAGAACGTCTCTGAATTGGTTCGATATCTTCTCTTAATCTGACAAATGGTGGCGATCCTAAACACTCGAACAGTACTTAAGTATTCAGTGCGCTGTCTCATTTATAGCTGACTAGCACTTTCGTAGAATTTTCCCGATGAGCCGAAGTGGGCCATTCATCTTCCCTACAACATAATTTAATTGTGCATTCCATTTAATGTTTAAAACGGTTCAAATGGCTCTGAGCACTATGGCACTTAACTTCTGAAGTCATCAGTCCCCTAGAACTTAAAACTACTTAAACCTAACTAACCTAAGGACATCACACACATCCACGCCCGAGGCAGGATTCTAACCTGCGACCGTAGCGCCTAGAACCACTAATAGTGTATTCGACCATTATAGGATTGTTTTTGCTAGTCTCAGGTATTAACTTACATTCTTCCTCAATCATCACACCAAATAGAAACACTGTTAAAGTCACCCTGTATTCTTTTACAGTTACTCAACGACGGTCCTTGTGGATTATTTATCCTTTTATTTCAAACTGCAGGTTAAATTCTTACTCGACGCATCCCCGTAATATAATACCTTTTACTGATGTAATTTGTGGGAATTATGGACAGTGAGCAGGAAAAAACTACAGATGAAATAAAGTAGTGCTGTACGAGAAGTAATATCGAAGTGTCGTTTTTTGAGAGAGGGAACCGTTTTTAGTGCAGTTTGAGCATTGATCGAAGAGACGCTTTGCCTGCTGAACTTTTATTCGGGAGGACAGAGTTCAAATCACCGTCCTGCCATCTAGATTTATTAAACTTGTCCTTTATGGATGATGTGGTGACTGTATAAATTGAATACAAATACACATAACTGCGACCAGCCCTAAGGGTTAGCTTATTTCTAAAGATTGAGTTTCGAGACTTTCAGGCTGCACGACCTAATGAAAATACTATTGAAAAGACCCGAAAACTGTTTATGGAAACAAACAAATGTTTCGTGCCTGGTCCCAGATACCCATCCATATCCAGTTTCCTTCGGTGTTCCGAAATCGGTTCAGGCGAAGTCTGAGATATACTGCTACAACAATGCCACGGCTTCTCTATTTTATCCAGTATGAACCTTTAATCACTGTTCAGTGATCTCCATGTTTTCGGTATGTTAAATTCTAACCCCCTCACGTCGTTCCGTCCTGACTGTATCCACACATTCAGCTATCCAGTTTTACCTGCCATGAACTCACTTGATAAATAGCAGTGGGTATCGGAACGCGGTACTAGATCTTAGCCAACGTTGTCCCAGTTGAGTAATCTGAACTGACATTTCTGCAGCTGACTATAGGCTGTGGCAATTCCGAAGCTCGGCGCCTAAGCCCATGTTATTAGTACGCTTACGCTGTGGAGTACCATTTCCCTCTGCAACTTGCCAAGGTGTGTGTGTGTGTGTGTGTGTGTGTGTGTGTTGCGGCGAACTGTCGGTCGTTAGCACCAGGACGCGTAACAAGGCTGGTTGCTAATCCAGTCATAGCCTAATGATGTCAACACACATTTGCCCCAGAAACAACAAGCGGCAAATCCAATTGCACAGTAATTGAATTTGCACAGCCGTTATGTCCTGTGCGATAACTTCGCCAGCAGCGGAGCTGATTGGTCTGTGACAACGTCACGTTCTGTCTTGTCAAAACAGCGTAGCAAACAGCTATCTATGTGGCCGAGAGGTAATCTTTCTTCCTGTAACTGACGGTGCACTTAAATTCGGTGTCCTGCTCCTCTTTATCGTGGAAAATACTGTACGCATTGATGTTGCGAATTTTATCAACGCTTAGGAACAAGCGACATGAAGGTGGTTTTTATTATTGCGTACATATCGATGGCTGTATGGTACAGTCAAACAACTTAAAACGAGAGTATAATTAAGAACAAACAAAGCAGACGAAACTGACAATAGTGGAAAGGAAATATACGTCTTCCAAGCGTAAATATTTGAGAAGTTACACTAACAGTAGTGAAATAATCAGCTATTCAAGACGCACGAGTACAATAGGGATACACCAGAGTACACAGAGTACGCGAAAGAACTTGCCCCCCTTCTAACAGCCGTGTACCGCAAGTCTCTAGAGGAACGGAGGGTTCCAAATGATTGGAAAAGAGCACAGATAGTCCCAGTCTTCAAGAAGGGTCGTCGAGCAGATGCGCAAAACTATAGACCTATATCTCTTACGTCGATCTCTTGTAGAATTTTAGAACATGTTTTTTGCTCGCGTATCATGTCATTTCTGGAAACCCAGAATCTACTATGTAGGAATCAACATGGATTCCGGAAACAGCGATCGTGTGAGACCCAACTCGCCTTATTTGTTCATGAGACCCAGAAAATATTAGATACAGGCTCCCAGGTAGATGCTATTTTTCTTGACTTCCGGAAGGCGTTCGATACAGTTCCGCACTGTCGCCTGATAAACAAAGTAAGAGCCTACGGAATATCAGACCAGCTGTGTGGCTGGATTGAAGAGTTTTTAGCAAACAGAACACAGCATGTTGTTATCAATGGAGAGACGTCTACAGACGTTAAAGTAACCTCTGGCGTGCCACAGGGGAGTGTTATGGGACCATTGCTTTTCACAATATATATAAATGACTTAGTAGATAGTGTCGGAAGTTCCATGCGGCTTTTCGCGGATGATGCTGTAGTATACAGAGAAGTTGCTGCATTAGAAAATTGTAGCGAAATACAGGAAGATCTGCAGCGGATAGGCACTTGGTGCAGGGAGTGGCAACTGACCCTTAACATAGACAATGTAATGTATTGCGAATACATAGAAAGAAGGATCCTTTAGTGTATGATTATATGATAGCGGAACAAACACTGGTAGCAGTTACTTCTGTAAAATATCTGGGAGTATGCGTACGGAACGATTTGAAGTGGAATGATCATATAAAACTAATTGTTGGTAAGGCGGGTACCAGGTTGAGATTCATTGGGAGAGTGCTTAGAAAATGTAGTCCATCAACAAAGGAGGTGGCTTACAAAACACTCGTTCGACCTATACTTGAGTATTGCTCATCAGTGTGGGATCCGTACCAGGTCGGGTTGACGGAGGAGATAGAGAAGATCCAAAGAAGAGCGGTGCGTTTCGTCACTGGGTTATTTGGTAACCGTGATAGCGTTACGGAGATGTTTAATAAACTCAAGTGGCAGACTCTGCAAGAGAGGCGCTCTGCATCGCGGTGTAGCTTGCTCGCCAGGTTTCGAGAGGGTGCGTTTCTGGATGAGGTATCGAATATATTGCTTCCCCCTACTTATACTTCCCGAGGAGATCACGAATGTAAAATTAGAGAGATTAGAGCGCGCACGGAGGCTTTCAGACAGTCGTTCTTCCCGCGAACCATACGCGACTGGAACAGGAAAGGGAGGTAATGACAGTGGCACGTAAAGTGCCCTCCGCCACACACCGTTGGGTGGCTTGCGGAGTATCAATGTAGATGTAGATGTAGAAAATTGTAATTTTCAATGAGGGAGGTCAAAAACTGATTTGAATTTGAGGAAGATGTTCGTAATACTGTCCGTGTGGAGCACAGAATCGTATAACAGTGCGCCACCGTTGAGAGAATGATCAGAACAATGTGCTTCGTGTGCTGATGGAGCACGGTGGGAGCGTTCCTTGATAACGACTTGAAGAGACACACTTCTCTTTTTCGTTATTCACTCAGTTTATTATTTTCAACTTTAGGTGCTAGACATTTGAGAATCAAACAGCTCAGTCTTCCTGCAAATGCAGCTAAATTTTTATTGGTATGCACGAGTCTGAAAGAAGTTAGGTTCTGAAACAGGTAGCATATAACCTTGAAAGCAAACAACACAGGTAAACGTATAAAGAAGAGAGAGAAAAACGATTAATGAAAGATATCTATTTTCCTCCGTGAGACATAAGACTTTTCAGCATTCCTATTGTGGTGCTACAGAACACATGTGGATGGGACAGGTGAAATACGAAATAGATGCAGTGATAGAAAATACATAAAAGGGAGCGTTCTGTGGAAGCCGTCACGAGAAGTAGAGGATAGTTAAACATAAGTTGTGGTAAGTGGCTATATAGGTTCGTTGATGGAAGTAAGAGCTGTATATTAAAAAAGTTAGAACAGACGGCAGACATTACAACGTGCGAGTCACTTTCATCGATGGAATTAGATGCGGCAGACACAGAAATGTGAAATCATCAATTGGGACGTGAAATGTTCTGCCGGTACATGAAGTGATCAGGCGGATAGTGAAGTGACTAGGCGGAAGATAGAAAGATCTGGAGCCGAAAGACAAGGGCCTTCGTAAAATTATTCCTACTTTATTCAGCGTGGTTTCTGATCAGGTTACCTACTATCCTGTATATTAGTCGAAATCATGCATGGGGGTAATTCACGCGGAACCTCCAGCTCTTCCCATCGAATTTCTGAGCAATCGACGTACCGTAAATTTGTTGTAGATAAACGGTGGCGCATTGTTTGTTCGACTTCAGACCTACCAAGTGTTCACAACGCTAAAAGGTCTGTCGGTATTCTCAAAATAACAAAAACAAAAAGAAAATAAAACTGTTTTACAGACACTAGTTTCTTCCCATCGTATATGCTCTCCTACCTTTCTTCCTACTCACGTAGAGGCGGTAACTGCTTAGCTGAGCTCAACTTTCTCTCCTTAATATCCTTGAAAGGTTGGTCACTGTTTATCTTGCTTTCTTTCCATGCAGCTTGTCTTCAAATCTGCCGACTTTTACTGGTGTGTGGATCCGATACCTACGTTGGCTTATTTGGATCTCCATTCAGTAGTCGGCTGTCTGGCTTTGAAAATTTCCGAAGAGCAGGAAGCCGAGAACTGTAATGGTACGAATGCGTACTGACCATGGTTCAACTCCTTCGCTCTGCCATCGGATAGGCGTGGATGATAACTCTTCCTACGTTCACTAGTACAGTTTTACAGAAATAAGAAAACATCACACTCAATTCAAATTTCAGTTCTTATATCAATCCTTATTTTCCCTACTTTCTTCACGTGTGTACTGATAGTTCTCGATATTAGCAGACTTCAGCAGTAAAATATGAATTTCTTGTTCCCAAGCAATTTCGTATGCCCCTTATTGTTCAGTTTTTATTGCGAAAACTATAGCTATTAGAAAGGCTCACACATTTAATCGTCATGCGTGATTCCAGCATGTGCTGATAGTATCAGACGCAAAAGCGTGTTGCAGTCTGTTGATAAACCAAAGCGGAACTGTAAAATGAATATTCAAATACTGGAAATTATAAGAGAACTATTCAAAAATAAGCGAGGAGGTATGAGAATCTTTCTCTTGCGGCACAACTCATAGAATTGGTTCTCAATGACGTGGTCGACAAGTTGACGGAGGAAGCCATTGCTCAAGCCCTGTAATCAACGTCAGTCTGCCATATTCCGGTGTCACGTTATCAATACGAACACTAGGAAAGGAAGAAAGGGCAGAGGATTCGCGCCTTTGTCTGCCTCATAGCTCAATACTACGCTGCGATCCAACCGTAGCTGGCTGTCTGCCTTTGAAAATTTCCGAAGAGCAGGAAGCCGAGAGCTGTAGTGGGACGAATGCGTACTGACCATGGTTCAACTCCTTCGCTCTGCCATCGGATAGGCGTGGATGATAACTCTTCCTACAACTGTCAGAAAAGGAGATGTAAAACATTTGCTGTTTCCTGCAGTTTCTCAGAAGCACTGCAAAACCTTGTACAGTAGCAGGTGTTTCTTCCAATAAGTATTTATTTTCGTTTCATGAAGATACTCAGTTACATAAAATTATGTCTACCTCTGGTTGCATAATCTTTCTTAAGTCGAAGCGTATAGAGCCCGAGAATTCTCTCTGTGGACACACCAAAATATTAAATAATTGTTCACACTATTTACATTGTGATCCCTCTGTATACACGATTTTTACTTGTACAAAGCTGATGGCATTTTGTTCAATAAACGAAGACCAAAAAACTCTGAATTCGTTGAAAGTTTGCTGGTCCTCCTTTTTACAAAAAAATGGCTCTGAGCACTATGGGACTCAACATCTTAGGTCATAAGTCCCTTTTACAGTTTGCCCTTGTACGCGTGCAGTAATTAATCACCTCTTCAACATGTGCTTTATTAGAGTATTACCTTTTAACAGTTCTGGAAGTGTTTCAAATCCGACTGCAGAATATGTGGGTGTCGGGTAGTTGTGGAGAGTGAAGGAACACGTGCCCCCGTTACAACAGGAAGCCAGCCGACGTGTTTACGGCGACGGTCCGCCGCCACCGGCTACTGCTGCGTGCGAGCAGCGATTCTCCAACACGCCAGTTGAGTAATCGCTAATGGCCCCAGCGTGGAAACCATACGCCTCAAAAATAGACATACGCTGCAATCTTCGTCTTTTTCGATTTATTTCACAACCGTAGTGACTGCTCGCACATTCTGAACAGATGCAAAATACTTTTTTTTAAGGCTATCTTCAAAACTCCGTCGCACTAGCAATCCCCACTAAGAATTATTAAGGGGAGGTCTGGTTAAAAAAAAATCGATTTTTAAAAAAAATTGCCTTTTTAGACCCATGAAAGTGTTTAGAATCCACCCCTGAAACGGTTTTTCCGAATACGGAACGGAAATGTTTGTTATTCGCTGTTGAACAAAAAAATGCACCTGCCTCAAATCGGCCTTTTTCGGGCACCAGTTGTTTTCTTTCGGAGGACGAGTTACTGTACCGGTGCTTGGGAGGAAACCACAAAATTCAAATGAAAGTTTGAACGCGTGTGTTTGGAAGTTTGCCCCCAAGCATTTGCATTCTGGTGCGAAGGCAGTAGAGATTGCGACTTTCCTGGCAGTGAGCAGCTTCAACGAAGGGTATTCAGCAATTCTGAAGACCATGACAACGATGGACGTCGACGCAGTTCGCCAAGCATTCGGACGAGCTGCCGTAAACCGCTTGTCACCGGCCGTACGAGCGGCTCTGGAGCAGCGTAGGACGGCCCAGATCGAGCAGAACGCCCTCTGTGAGGAAGAGGAAGGACTAGTTTATGGACCCGGAATAGGAGATTGAACGTACGTTGCATAATATTGCACTGATATGTTGTCAAAACTTCAAACGCGTTTTTCTCGAAATGACGTTTTTTTCATCGCTCGGTATGGTAACGTCAAATCTACTGAACCGATTGGCATGATTCTTTGTTTCCGACGAAGCTAACTAAATTGTCTAGGAGTTACACCACTTTTATTCCGATCCATCAACTATAAATATTTTTACTTGGCCGACGAAGTCGAAAAATAGATGAAAAAAACCTATTTTTTCAAATGGCCGCCATTTTGATTCCTAAGGTCCAAATAACTTAAGCGAGGTACAACTCCTAAAGAATCTTATATACTTCGCTAACGTCAACTCAATTTTGATTTCAGACGAGCCGGCTGACCTGTGACGTACCGCGCGTGGAGGTCTACATCTACATTTTGTTTCGTTCCGACGGCACTTCCGCCTTTGCTCTTCGACATTTCCGGTCGAAAAAATCCCAGTTTGTAGAGGAAATATCAATAAACATTTTGACCAAATTTGACATTGATATCTATACACATACCGAGAAAAGAAATTTCAATGACCATGCTTTTTTTTCTGGCCAAAGATAGTAAACCTCCCTTAACCGCTTGTGAGTCTAAGAACTTCTGTTGAAGTTGCCAACGGACGCTGTCGTAGGGTAGTCATAAAATCTAATCACTTCGAGAAATTGACGTGTTTAATTTCTTGTTTGCTGGTACCATAGCTGATAAAAAGTAACCGGACATCCCTGTGTATTGCGGAATTTACCACTACAGGTCACGATAGGCGAATCCACCAAAGTAAAAGGAGTTGGGGGTGTTATACGATCAATAGAATAGCGATAACAGCAGGCCAGATGAATAGCAGGTCCACCAGCGACCTTTCAACCCTTCTAAAGGTTCCCAAGTCGACTGTTTGTGATGTGAGTGTGGAGTAAAAACGCGAGGGAACCACCATAACTATACCAAGACAGGGACTATTCAACGTTGCAGAGGTTGGTTATCAAAAATCGCTTGAAATCAGCGGAAGGAATCACTTGTTGAATGTCGAAAGTCAATCTAGCACAGAAACTGTGTGCAGGAAGTCAAAAAGAATGGCGTACAGTGATCGAGCAGCTCTTCATAACCCACACATTTTTATACGAAATGCTGAAATGCTTTTTTTTTTAGCCTGTCCGACCCTACCTGAGCCCAATGGAACACCACTGAGATGGGTTATAACGTAGACTCTTCTCGGGACCCCAGTGTACACCAGCTTCTTTTGTTTCGGAGCTTGGGAAAGCATAGGCTGGCATTCCTCCACAGACACCTCACTGAAAGGGTTCCCAGCAGAGTTGAACTCATCATAAGGGTATAGGGGGACAAACCCCATATATGTCCACTCACAGGTGTCTTGATACTTCCGATCGGATACTATACGAGCATATGTCTGCAGCCCTGGCACACACCGTAGTATCATAGCAAACCAGTAGATGAGCCTAAACATAATGGCCGATACTGATATGACTTGGCGAATTCTCTGTCTTCCGGTCGTAAGTGTAGGTTCATTGGACATCGCTGATCGGAACTACAGCGTATGAAACACTGGTACACGTTAACATAAGAATGATAAAAAAGATTTACTTAACTTTGTACAATCCATTGCCACAGGAATGATCCGAAACTTTCTTTCAGTAACGCATTCCTTGTTGCACACAATTACAAAATCTTCTTTTGAAGTATAAGGTCAACGTTCAGAAAACTGCTGTTCCAACTGAGACTTGAACAGCATCGGCGTCGTAGCTAGACGATGTTCACTGCTTCATAGGAGGTCGCGAACTGGGGCTGAGCAATGAGCGAGTCCATGACCGGCTCTATAGCGATCTCAATGTGATAACGCTGTGCTGCTGAGACCGTCCCTCCAGGAGCGCCTCCCATTCGTCGTTGCGGATAGCAGCGAGACACCGCTTATGTGTGTGGTATCGATGCGTGTTGCTGACTTCGGTGAGGCACCGCGATCTCCAGATGATATCACACAGGCCGTCGATAAAGTGGAATATCGCACGGTAATCCTTTTTATAATTTTGAGAGAGAACATTGCAACAATCCAAACAGCGTTGATGCAAATTTATGGCAGTAGCGCACCGCCATACAGCACAGGGGTCAGGTAGCAAAGACGCTTTCAGTGTGGTCGAAGGGGTCTGAATTACACAGAGCGAAGTGGCTGACCATTGCTGTGTGAACATCGGGCTATCGCAAGAGAAGTGGCGACCCTAGTGCTCCAAGATCGGCGTGTCACAACGAGGAGATGGTGGAAGAAGTGGAATGGGAGGCAGAAACAGAAATGGTGCAGCTGTGCCAGGTCAATTCGGTTGACGTCTCTAGCGCCTTGATCAGCATGGATGAGTGCTTGGGTGTGTCACTATGATTCGGACACAAATGAGCAAAGCAAGTAGTTGAAAATTTTGGATTCGCCGACGCTGCCAAAGGTGAAGACCCAATCTTCATTGGGCAGGGTGATTTTGAGCAGGTTTTACGACTGCAGGGCTATGGTGCTAACACAACACTCCTGTCACAGGAGCGTAGGGTAAGGTGCTCTATTTTCAGATGGTGACCTAATCCCAGGTAGGTGGAATTTGCTCCCTGGAGAGTGTTGCCGTTGCGGAAATTAGCCGAAATCCTCATGATTCCACCTTTTCAGTGTACTGCTGTCAAATGCATCAGTCGCGTTCTGTGCTCGCAGTTGTTTTTTTCCTTGATGTCTTATTTGACTGCAGTATTTTATAGACGGGACGTAAGCATCACAGCTACATGGTAAGTAGTTTGATACTTGAGACTCATATACTAATGCATCGTATTTAGTGAAACTTTTTATCTCAATGATTCATTACATATTCCTGCAGCGCAGCCACCTTTGTCAAGCGGTACAGGTGACAATGTTGATTACTGATAGGGCGCCCAATTTCGACCACCTGACTAATGCTCCCTTTTATAATTTCGATTTTTATTTCTTTTTGGAGATGGTTCGGAAGAAAAGTGTTAACCAGAGAAAAATATGAGGAAGGGAATGGAAGCCATTAGAACTACAGAAATGGGATTCATAAATGGGTCCAAATTGTTTCGTAAGTTCTGTTTCCCTCGTCACGACAGGTGATGAATGCACCTCAGATGAGGGATCCATCTATTGTTCTGTAGCATACCGGGAAGACAAATCTGGAGAAGGCTGGATGAGGCGTTTAGGATGTTTGCGTTGGGGTACATGAACTCTACTCAAACTGGATTGTCTCAGTATTACTTCCTGTGATAAAGCGATGTTCCTATAGGTAGGCCATCTTCAATTTCCCTTATGAAATAACCATATCCGAAATTTAGTACAACTCTGACATTGTGCGCTCTTTCAGAACACACTCCAAAAATGCACAAGTTTCTTCGAGATAAATTTGACTTTCACTATAAAAGATTATATAAAATTAAAAGCTGTTATGTTTTACATGCGTCAGTCATTTTCGGGAGCTATCAGCTGATTTTTTTTTTAAGCAACCATATCCTTAGATTTCCTTAGCTATCCGAAAACAGGGCACCGTACCCTACTATCGAAATCTCCTGGTGAGGTTACGGGACACTCTCAATCCAAACCCTCGTTGGAAGCTGTACAAGGGTTGTTCATGCTCCACGACTACGCTTCAGCTTATTGTCTACGCTTTTACAGTTCTCAGTCTGCCGATTAGAAGGAATTCTTTCCATTGTAATTTTCTCTACCTTTCACCGCTTTGGCGGTTTCTTTCGTCGTGGATGAGTCCTTGCAGACCCCACGTCTACTTTGACCCACGTATCGGCCCAACCCATATACTTCTCTGTAAATTTTTTCTCAGCTCTCCTGTCGGGGATCAGTGTTGCCTTTAGTGACTCGATTTTACTCCTCTTACGTACTTTCATCATCAGAACGCTCACTAACTATGGATGGACTGCCCCTGGAACGGCGGAATGACGACCCTCATGTTTATTCTCTTAACTACTAACCAACAAATAACCTCATTCTCCACAGAATACTATTACTCGTGCTGCTTGTTTGGGCTGTCAAAATTAGTCTCACCTCTCCAACTCTTTCCTCGGATGAAGAAACGTTTACATGGCAGGCATTTCAGAAACGCTACGGAACGGCGGAATGACGACCCTCATGTTTATTCTCTTAACTACTAACCAACAAATAACCTCATTCTCCACAGAATACTATTACTCGTGCTGCTTGTTTGGGCTGTCAAAATTAGTCTCACCTCTCCAACTCTTTCCTCGGATGAAGAAACCTTTACATGGCAGGCATTTCAGAAACGCTACGGTTTGATAATCGACTTGGTACATTTTCTGAACAGCCAATATGCAGACACGTACAACTAAGGTGAACATATAAAGAAGGAATAACAGCATCGCAAAGTGTCATGGTGGCTGCCTCAATGTTTCGAGGTGGTAATTAAAACTCTGTGGCTACACCTTCTCTAGAAGAACAGCTTCCCGCTTTCACTGTCACTTGTAATCACTCCGGGGCTAACAAGGTAGACTGTGTTGTAGTGACATCGATACTAACGGAACGTTAAATTCGATTTACCTGCTTCCTTCGAGTCCCCGTTGGCAATATTACTCATAAACACTACACTGTACACTGATCACACAGAAAATTATGACCACCGCCCTGCTATCGATATATAAACCAGTCCAGGCGATAGCAGCGTCACCTGGCAAGCAGTGACTACTGGCCAGACATGCACGGTGCCTGTGGTATCAGTGAGCATGTTGTCCGTGTGTAGAGTGGGGAAAGGCTCGCGATCAATCTAAGTTTGACCGAGGGCAGATTGTGATGGCCCGGAGGCTCGACAAAAACTGTACGACTTAACGGACGTTCGAGGAGTGGTGTGCTAAGTGTATGCAAAACGTGGCGAAACCAAGGTGAAACCACGCCCAGACGTCGTGGGTTTGGGCGGCCACCTCTCATTACAGAAGTCGGACGTCGTAGGCTGGGCAGACTGGTAAAACAGGACAGCCGCGAACTGTGGACGAACTAACATCAGCCTTTCAATGCTGGGCAGGGAACAAATGTGTCCGAACACACAGTGCACCGAACACTCCTAACGGCGGGTCTTCGCAGCCGACGATCCATTCACGTGCCGTTGTTGACACAACATCGGCAACTACGACTGAAATAGTCACGTGATCGGCACTGGACGTTAGCGCAATGGCAGAGAGTTGCGTGGTCTGATGAATCCCTACACCTTCTTCATCATGCCGATAGCAGAGCGCGAATCCATCGTCTTCCAGGGAAACAGCTCATTGACACCTTTCTTGCTAGACGGAGGCAACGTGGCGGCGGCTCCATAACACTCTGGGGAACATTAACATGAGCATCCATGGATCGAGCAGAGCTCGTGAAAATTACCATGACGGCCAAGGAGTATCGTAAACTGGTCACAGACCACATACACTCCTGCATGACTATCATGTTTCCCAACGGCAGAGGCATTTTTCAATGAGATAAGGTGTCATGTCACGAGTTTGAGAGTGTGATGGAGTGATTCGAGGAACACAGTGGCTAGTTTCAATTGATGTGTCGACCCCCTTCCTCCCCCCAACTAGCTAGATCTGAACCCATCTGGGATGTGACTGAACGTGGCATCAAAGCTCACCGCCCCTCCCCGAAATATACGGGAATTGCGCAACTTGTGTGTGCAGAAGTGGTGCCAGCTTCCTTCAGCGACCTACCAAGGCCTTATTGCTTCCATGCCACGACGCCTCGCCGCTGTTATCCGTACCAAAGGAGGCTGTTAGATAGTTGATCGTAATATTCTAGCTGATTAACAGGTGTCTTACAATAATATTTCTTCGTGGGAAGGGCTGGCAGTTTTTGAGACGAATAGAGAGATGTGAAGATAGAACTCTGCCACTGGAGATGTTTTAATGACACATGCGTTTTCGAACTGTTTCATTTTCCGGAAAAGAAATATAAGGGGACGATTTAAAAGATCACGTTTGGAGGCCGCAACAGCCAGAAGCCAATCAGGCAAAATCGCCGTGAGTGTTGAGGCAATGATCCCACCGATGCACCACGTTGAAGATGCGTGTTTGGTGCGTGAGGAAGTGCGTATCTGCCTGCTGCACATCCTCGTCCGACGGAAATCGCCGACCCTTCGATGCCTTTTTTAAAGAACCGAAGGCGTGATAATAGCGTGGGGAGGGATCTGGACTACAGGGGCGGTATCGAGTGTCTCGGTGTTTGCCTTTCGGCAGCCGACAAAAGAATAACGGCACGTTGGTCCTGCCGCGCAGGATTAGCCGAGCAGTCTAGGGCGCTGCAGTCATGGACTGTGGGGCTGATCCCGGAGGAGGTTCGAGTCCTCCCTCGGGCATGGGTGTGCGTGTTTGTCCTTAGGATAATTTAGGTTAAGTATTGTGTAAGCTTAGGGACTGATGACCTTAGCAGCTAAGTCCCATAAGATTTCACACACACATTGGTCCTGTTTGGTCGCATTTGGTAATAATGTCGCCATAGATCACATTTGCACAAAGACACAAATGCCGCAGTAATCCCTTGCCATGGCCGAGCGGTTCTAGGCGCTACAGTCTGGAACCGCGCGACCGCTACGGTCGCAGGTTCGAATCCTGCCCCGGGTATGGACGTGTGTGATGTCCTTAGGTTAGTTAGGTTTAAGTAGTTCTAAGTTCTAGGAGACTGATGACCTCAGAAGTTAAGTCCAATAGTGCTCAGAACCATTTGAATCCCATGCCTACATACTGCATCGGCGTCGCGCTTTGTTGCACATACGATGCTGGAACGCCCTGAGACGAAAACTTTTTGATCGTGCCTTATACATTCGTTATTATTCCGCTGGCATTTATTGAATGTAAATAGCCGTAATTTGTCCCTTGATGATAGAGAATGATCCTTTGTGTGAGCCACAACTAAGGAACTTCGAAGGACTTTAAAGATTCTTATATTGTCAGTAGTTCATTCGTCTCTGTAGTACCGAAAAACACTAGAGAATGCACTTCAAATTTTTTCACCCCTATGTAATTCTGCATACATTGAGGAGCCGGAACTTTGTGACCACATGCATAACAATGCTTTGGTCCACCTTTGGAACGAAATGCTGCAGCGATTCTCCGTGCCTTGTATCCCACAAGACCTTAGTAAGTTGTCGGAAGACTGTGACACCAGATGTATACGCACGTAACTCCTGCAAATTACAGTGACTTGCGAGCGCGAAAGGTAGCGCCCGATAGCTTCCCAGCTGTCTTCCATCGACTTCACACGAAATGAATTTGGTGGGCGAGACATCTATGCAGCACCATTCTGGGCTTGTGACAGGAATTGTTATCCTGCTGGAAGATACAGCGGTCGTCCGGGGGAAAACACCAGACATATGTACTAACTACCTTCTACGTATCGCTCACAAAGGGATTGTGAGGATAAGATTAGAATAATTACTGCACGCACAGAGGCATTGAAACAGCCATTCTTCCCTCGCTCCATAAATGCATGGGACAAGGGGAGACCCTAGTAACTGGTAAAATGGAATTTACCCTCTGCCGTGCACTTAACGGAGGTTTGCAGAGTATAGATGTAGACGAAGGGATACAGGTAGTAAGCAGTAACATCGACAGCAGTCATTGTGCCTTCGACCACCACCATCACCACCACCACCACCACCACCACCACCACCACCACCACAGTTCCCATCGAAGCCCAGATGAATGTACCCACAGCCTGCGACTGTGGCGCGGTGCATATTTAGACCAGCCTTCGCTTGGATGAAACGAATCCGGACACGACCATCGACGTCGCGTAACAATAAGAGTCATCCGTCAGACCAGATGATAAGTTTCCATTGCACCACGGCCCAGTCTCGGATCATGTGCCCGATAGAGTCGTAACTGACGATGTCTCTGTGGTCAATACGGAACACGTAGTGGTCTTAGCTGCGGAAACACTGAGCGGCGTGCCCCGAAACACTCGTACCAGCAACACCATTGTAGGCCTACTTTGTCGTCAGGCGCTGGGCCACAACTTTGTCAGAGTCGGTTATATTTGTGAATTTCCCCATTGGCGTTCGTTATTCTGGAATGATTCCCAGTTCGTCTTCATTCCACTTCTATACTCGTACTATCTTTGCGTGTGACGTTCCCGAAACGTACCTGGCTACGTAGTTTCGTGTTGCTCGAAGGTCACATACTAGGCGACAACGTTTTTGCAGAGTGCTATGATGGTGTAACGCTACAGACTGTGGGTTTACATGCATATATCAAGCGTGAAATGTGAAGGCCAGGTTGAGTGACGTATAGCTGGTGAGCGAGAAGGCTATGACAGAGCCGCAGCTGGCTTTGCAACCCGCTTCCTGGAAATACCGCATCATTAAATGCACCGCATGGCTAAGCGTTAGCCATCGATGACATACTAACAATGTGAGAGTCTGAGTGCATCTGGAGCTAAATTATATATTACTAAAGAAGACAAATAACCACAGAAAATAAAAGGTCCAGTAACGTCTCTACCAACCATGTAATGTAGATATGTAAAGTTTATATGCCCGCCCAGTTACCCGTGCGGTCTAACGCTCTGCCTTTCGGGCGGGAAGGCGTTCCGGTCCCCGGCACGAATCCGCACGGCAGATTAGTGTCGAGGTCCGGTTCCGGTTTGCCGGCCAGCCTGTGGATGGCTTTTAAGGCGGTTTTCCATCTGCCTCCTCGGTGAACCTAGGTCGGCGATTGCTGTGCAAACACTTTCTCCACGTACATCATAATTACTCCACCACGAACGTTGGAATTACACTCGTCTGGTGTCAGACGTTCCCGGGGGGTCCACTGGGGGCCGAACCGCTCACTAACCCCGCGTTCGGTGTGGGGCAGTGGTGGGGTGAGTGGACCGCCGTAATCTGTTGTGTGGTTGTGAACCACTGAGGGCTACGGCGGGGACGAAGCCTCTCCGTCGTTTCTAGGTCCCCAATACAATACAATACTATACAAAGTTCATATACCTTGTTTCTAGTGAAATTACTTAGGTCTACATACTTTTCATGAAACAAAAGAAAAAAAATCGTGATACATACGTTGCGCCAATGCACAATTACACTCAATGGTTAGACTCTGCATAAATAGTTAAACAATTTGTTGTTTGTGTGTGTTAGTAAGATATTCTAGTAAAGTAATATTCTGCAATTGTCATTTGACTACAGCAGCAACCTACGAGCATTAAGAATTGAACTGTGAATATGACTAGTTTTCTGCAGTTCCGATAGTAACCTGCAGCTCCGGTTCACAGTATGAAAAGAAGTATATAAAAGACTGTAAGCTGGGTGCAGAATTAATCTGTGAATCTGTATAATACTGAAGTGCAGAAGTAGCGTAGAGATCTGTTTCGTGTATTTAATGTAAAATGTTTAACAAATTGTAAATAATTCCAGTTTGTGATCTAATAGTCAAACGGTGATATGACTGAAGTAGCGGTCACATGACAAAGTTGTTGAGGGAGAAAGCAGGGCAGGCTCTCGATGTTAGTGCGTCATAACATGGTCGGCAGATTGGGCTAATTCAGTCTTGATGCAACAGTTTGAACTTGTAAAGATGCGTTTATTCGTTGAGTTGTCTTCAACAAATGTTGCTGATCTTTATATTAGACTGTGTGAACACGATAGCTGTGGAGAATTAATTGACATTAGAATCCCTTTTGCAAAAGTGAAACACTGAACGTGTGGGAATTGTTTGTTTGCACTAACATGCTCTACGGCCGCCAACTGGGGGAACGTGTATTGAGTGAAATAAAAACTGAGGTTGAATCTGAACCTGTATCAGTAAACATCAAAGTACAAACGGACCGTTCGCAGGTTACTTGACGCTATCCTAGTGAAATGTGTTTTAAATTATTCAATGAATGTTCATAGGGTGGTATATAATTTATTGGTTTAATAAAGTGGTCAAAGAAACGGTGTAAACGAAACCCCTGTCCAGACGAGCCATCTAAATGGTTGTGCAATCGCCCGCAGGTAACGTTGCAATGGTTCTTATTGAATTGTTTTTTGTTCTTCTTATTGCATTCTGATGTCACCGCTGTGTGTTCGCATTCTTGCTGTCGACGAGCACGTGTATTGGTGTACATATTCTGAAGGCTCGCTTAAAGGTTGCTCCTCCCTGACGTGATGTGGTAAGCCTGATCGAGTACTCTGTGGGGGCGCTGCGTTTTTGACACGTGATCTGGACGTGCCTGCCTTCAGCCTCGCCATCGGACACGAAACACGACACCAGCTTCTTTATTTATCCTCAGGTAACGTTACCAGTTTGACTGGACCGGATACAAACACTCCTGCGCCAACAGTAACCAGATAAGTCTCCGAACGTCGAAAATGGCTCATCTGCGCAGTTATTATCTACTTGTAAAGAAAGTGATTAACTTGCGTAAGACGACTTGTGCACGGACTGGCAGTTGAGCATGAACGTCTGTATATATTAATAAGCGAAGAGCTCCATTGCTGTTCAATTACGCTATTGGCGAAAAATCACCCCAGAAGGAACAACCGTAAGATAGCATGGACCAGTCGTCTGGAGCTATCGAAAGTGGATGGACCCTGTAAAACTTGTTAGAGGTCAATCAGAGCCATTACATGAGAGGCTTAAAAATCCTCCTTCGGTCGATCATTGAAGATTCCTCACCAGTCTGGGGCCTCCACCATGTTGGATTAATAGAGGAGATAGAGAAGAAACAGCGAAGAGCTGCGCCACGGCATTTAAGACGAGCGGGAGCGTAACGGAGATTCTAACCCCTAAATGACGCACTTCTGTTGTAGTCACCTGCTAGATATACTGGGGTGAATCGGATCCCAGCCACAACAATTGTTGTAACAAATATTCTCTTATATATTTCTACTTCAAAATATTTTTGTAACTTCTCAAAAGCTTATTTTTTTGTAGTTACATAGATCAAGTAACCAAAAAATAAGGATAAATAATTCAAATACCGGAAAATTGAAAACTATTACTGTGTTTTCAATTAACTTTTTTCATATAAACGGCTAAAAATTTAATCGAGTTCAGTCAGTATATAGTATTACAAGAAAAAATAATACATTATGAGCTATCGAAAATTGGCATTTACTTTGGACAATAAAAAGGGGGCATGTAGGGAAAAAGTGAAAGTTCTGTTATCAAATTAAGTAAGTTTTATTGCTTAAACACTATTCATACTATTTTGATTAAAGAATAGGAGAAACGTGTTCATCATAACGAAATGTAGAATTTCAATCAAATTTACATATCTTTAACGTAGGGAATCTTCGCAGATGAAGATTACGGTCCACTTCAAGCAACTCCTCGCATGTACATCGAATTCGAAGATCATACACCATCTAATTATTTGAATAAAATATTACCTGTCTCACGAAAAAAAAAATCAGGCGCGATACAACATGGTATACCCACTTTATTTTTCACTCTGATGCCAAAATATAATTCAAATTAAATGCACTTAAATTTCACACACTCGATATTACTTGACACACGGGGGTTTAGGTAACCCAAGTCGACTGTGGACGGCTGCCGTAGGACGACTGACGTTTCCAGTGTGATGCGACTGGCTTTAACGATAGTGGTACTATCGAAGTCGTGAGGGATGACGCCAAAGACACGATTTCCTCCGGTTACATACCTAAGATTAACGAAAAGTGGGCTTGTGGTGTACTACGTCCCAGCTCCTCTAAAAAGGGCTAAACAGACGCGTCGTGTATCAGGGAGAGATTTTCTGTTGAAACTGCTACAGCGCACGTATCAGTGAAAGCCAAGTAACATACTACTTCTTCCCACGTACTTCTCGCGTAGCTAGTACAACGAGAAAATCTGAGGAATCATAACTAAAATGGGGGCTTGATGGGAGTCTTTCTTCCTGCGTACCGTTCGCAGAGGGACAGGGAAGGGAAGTAATCATTGTGGTATACTATACGTGTTCAGTGCAACGCACCGAAAATTGGCTGTCGGTGTATAGATTTTGACATTGGCGAGGAACTGGAAGGTTACAGTTAACTTTTTCCACATAATTTACTGAAGACGGATTGCTAGCTGCACTGAACAAGGATTGAAGGGGCGGCTCTTGTTAAAGGGGTCATCTCCTCATTTGGGCTAAGCTATTTAGGGAAACGAAGGAAAGGTGGGTCACGGCGGCGACCCCTCACCTCCCCCCATACCCCCCCCCCCCCTCCCACTTACGACACGTCGCTCGTTCATGTGGTTGTTACTCCTAGAGCCAAATTCATTGATGATGAGTGTATTCTGACATATTTTGCAACGCTTGTTCGCAGAATTGGCGCGTTCCTCGTGAACTGACAAATCATCCTCTTCCACTTACTGCGTTCGTCAGCCTGCACTATCTGATAACTCCACAGTGTGCCCGAATGTGAATTGAGGTGATTACAGATAACTGTATTACGGTCTACTGCTGCACTCTTTCGTATGTTGTGGCAAGGTACTCAGTTTTTTTCTCTCGCATCGGAATTAAATCGCAGAAAACTGGTTTTTCGTTCAGAGTTAGGCACAATTTCATTTCAATTTGTAGCCATTGGGATTTAGGTCTGTAAGTGACTGTGCTACAAAACACAGGGTAATTCTGAAATATTACGGTGTGTGTGACATCGCAACACGTTCGCCCTGCTGCAGTACACTGAGAAAAGATACTCACTGTTGTCTTACAACCGTGACTTTCAGCTGGTAAACTGCTGTTACATTTTTGCGAGCATTGATTTATAGGGAGCAACGAACGAAGGCATAAGCCTTACGAAACTGGAAAATAACTTAACTGCGAAATAAAAACAAAAAGAAATCCAAAATAAGGTAGTTTGTTCGCAAGACCACATCTCTGTTCATCTGTCAAATCAAAATATGTTGCTGGGTAACACTGGATATCGCATGGGTTTATTCTTCGATGACATCCAGCCTAGGGTCATCTAGTGTCTGACGGAGATTCCAGTGACGACGCACTGCATGTTTCAACTGCTCCCAATGGGTTCATGACAACAAATATCGCAGACCAGACAACTGATTGATTTCCGCCTCCTGGAAGAAGCTGTCCACCAGGAGGTGCAGTGTCCACGTGTGTTGTTGTCTTCAGGGACGAAACAGTTGCCGAAATGTCTCTAGGGCTGGACAATAGATCGGAGCATCCTGTCCCGATAATGCACACCCTCAACTTCCGCTTGACAGCGATTAGGTGCCCCCGGACATCCGTTCTTGATACTAGCCAAAAAGTAAGTGACCAACTTCCCTGCTCAATACATGGGACTGATGATATAATTCCATAATCGACTATCGATTAACGAAGCAAAGCTTCATAGCTACAGCCGGAAATAAGTTCAGCTGAATTTTTTTCAAACGACCTAACAGTGTTCAGAAAGGATAGATTAAATACAGTTGATGGTGGAGTATTTATTGCTGTCAGAAGTAGTTTACCTTGTAGTGAAATTGAATTAGATTGTTACTGCGAAATAGTATGAGTAGAGGTTATACATGATAGACTAAACTATTAATTGGATCGTTTTACCGACCCCCGACTCAGAAGATATAATTGCTGAACAGTTCGAAGAAAACTTGAACCTCATTTCAAATAGGTACCCCACTCCTACAATTATAGTCGGTGCCGACTTCGATCTACCCTTGATATGCTGGAAAAATTATACGTTTAAAGCCAGCGGCAGGCCTAAAACGTCACTCGAAATTGTACTGAATGCTTTCTCAGAAAAATATTTTGAACAATTAGTTCATGAGACCACTCGAAACGTAAATGGTTGCGAAAGCATACTTGACCTCTTAGCAACAAATAATACTGGACAAATAGGCAGTATCATGACGAATACAGGGATTAGCGACCACAAGTCAGTTGCAGATAGGCTGAATACCGTATCACCCACAACCATCAAAAAGAAAGGAAAAGTTTATCTATTTAAAAAAGCTGATAAAAATGCTCTTAACGCTTTTTTAACAGACAGTCTCCGCTCCTTCCGATCTGATCACGTAAGCGTAGAAAAGATGTGGAATGAATCCAGAGAGATAGTATCGACGGCAATTGAGAGATATATACCACATAAAGTAATAAGTGAGGGTACTCTTCCCACAAGGTACACACAACAGGCCAGATTGCTGTTGCAGAAGCAACGAAAAAAGCATGCAAAATTTAAAAACCGCAAAATCCCCAAGATTGGCAACGTTTTGCAGAAGTTTGAAATAGAGCGCGTATTTCAATGCGAGATGCTTTTAATAATTTCCACAACGAAACTCTGTTCCGGAATCTTGCAGGAAACCCAGAGAGATTCTGGTCATACATAAAGTACACCAGTGGCAAGACGCAATCAATACCTTCATTGCGCGATAACAATGGTGAAGTCACTGATGACAGTGCCACTACAGTAGAATTACTACACACGGTTTTCCGGAACTCCTTCGCCAAAGAAGGCGAAGGCGAAGTAAATATTCGTGAATTCCAATCAGGAACAACTGCAAAAAAAATGGTTCAAATGGCTCTGAGCACGATGGGACTTAACATCTATGGTCATCAGTCCCCTAGAACTTAGAACTACTTAAACCTAACTAACCTAAGAACATCACACAACACCCAGGGAACAACTGCCAAGATGAGAAACGTAGAAGTAGATATCCTCGGTGTAACAAAGCAGCTTAAACCAGTTAATAAAGGCAAGGCCTCCGGGCTAGATTGTATACCAGTAAGGTTTCTTTCAGGGTATGCTCACATACAATAGCTCCATATTTAGCAGTTACATACAACCGCTCGCTTACAGAAAGTTACATACCTAAAGAATGGAAAATGCTCAAGTCACACCAATACCCAAAAAGGGAAATAGGAGTAATCCCAGGCCCATCTCACTAACGTCGATTTGCAGTAGGGTTTTGGATCATATACTGTATTCGAACATTATGAATTACCTCGAAGAAAACGATTTATTGACACATAGTAAGCACGGATACAGAAAACATCGTTCTTGTCAAACATAAGTAGCTCTTTATGATGATGGATTCCATACTTTTAGATTTCCAGAAGGCTTTAGACACCGTTCCTAACAAGCGTCTTCTAACTAAACTGCTGCATATGGAATATCGCCTCAGCTGTGTGAGTGGATTCGTGATTTCCTGTCAGAAAGGTCACAGTTCGTAGTGTAATAGACGAAAAGCCATCGATTAAAACAGAAGTAATATCCGGTGTTCGCCAAGGAAGTGTTATAGGCCCTGTTTTGTCCCTGGTCTGTACTAACGACATAGCACACTCTCTTTCTTAGATTGTTTGCAGATGATGCTATCATTTACCATCTTGTAAAGTCATCAGATGACCAAAACGAATTGCAAAATGATTTAGATAAGATATCGATGTGGTGCGAAAACTGGCAATGGACCCTGAATAAATAAAAGTGTGAAGTTATTCACATGAGTACTAAAAGAAATCCCATAAATTTCAATTACGCGATAAGTCTCACAAATCTGAAGGCCGTACATTCAACTAAATACATAGGGATTACAATTACAAATAACCTAAATTCGAACGACCGCGTAGATAATGTTGTGGGCAGAGCAAATCAAAGACTGCGATTCATTGGCAGAACGCTTAGGTCTACTAAAGAGACTGCTTACGCTACACTTGGCCGTCCTATTCCTGGAGTATTGCTGAGTGGTATGGGATCCACATCAGGTGGGACTGACGGATGACATCGAAAAAGTTCAAAGAAGGGCGGCTCGTTCTATGTTACAGCGAAATAGGCGAGGTAGTGCCACAGACATGATACGTAAATTGGAGTGGTAATCATTAAAACAAAGGTATTTTTCTTTGCGACGGGATCTTCTCATGAAATTTCAGTCACCAGTTTTCTCCTCCGATTGCGAAAACATTCTGTTAGAACCCGCCTACATAGGGGGAAATGGTCATCACGATAGCTGCGCGGGATTAGCCGAGCGGTCCAAGGCGCTACAGTCATGGACTGTGCGGCTGGTCTCGGCGGAGGTTCGAGTCCTCCCTCGGGCATGGGTGTGTGTGTGTGTGTGTGTGTGTTTGTCCTTAGGATAATTTAGGTTAAGTAGTGTGTAAGCTTAGGGACTAATGACGTTAGCAGTTAAGTCCCATAAGATTTCACACACATTTGAACATTTTTGATCATCACGATAAAATAAAAGAAATCAGGGGTCGCACAAAAAATTGAAGTGCTCGTTTTTCCCGCGCGCAGTGCGAGAATGGAAGGGTAGAGAGACAGCTTGAAGGTGATTTATTGAACCCTATGCCAGGCACTTAATAGCAGAGTAACCACGTAGGTGCAGATGTAAATCGTGACTGCTAGAAACAAACCCTTCTACTCCAACCTAAACTGATGTTACCTAAATTATATTTCTGTACGTAAAACTTGTTTATAATGACAGTACAGCACCACTGATTGCTTACAGATTCCATGGATACCATACAATCCTTCTGAAATTGTATTACAGGATTTCTGTCAGTAATTCTCCATCCCATATTTTACTTCCGTGAACTGAGGACGTATAACTACTAAATATCTACTACATAACTACTAAATATCATAATACGATACTAGATTTCGTGGGGAAACTACTCATTTGGCTAGTTTTAAAATTGTTCACATATTAGCGAGAGAAGGCATGATGTAAAGTTGAAATTAAACGATTGCTTTCGAAAGTAACTTTCACTCATGTAATGCCAGGGAACAAAAGATGAGGCGCTACACATACAACTGTAACCTAAACGCATCACGAGAATTTATATTAATAAAATGTTACCAGAGTCATTCCATATGTCATGGCAGCTATGCTGTGTCGTGAGAATACATTCGAAAGCCCGCGGCAAGCAGTGCCGAAATCACCTGATAGACGGCGACCGAATGGGAGGATGCCTCGGTACGAGCGCCTGAAACATTCAGTGTGAGCTTGATCTTTCTACAAGATGGATGTAAGCAGAGTAGAGCAGCGAGAAATGCGTGAAAATTGCCTTTCTCGCTGGCAGAAACGCTATTCAGTGTCACGCGGAACTACGAGCAGCAGAGGATGAGAGGCCATCAGCCACGCAGTTGATGCTCCTTCTGGCGTATGATATCCACGGTGTTCTGGAGAGTCACCCTGTTACGGACGGTTTCACTGTCAGTGGCCAATTCCAGGGCAAATTTCTGCTGTACCATCTGGGATGTACACTTCGGCGAAAGCGTCCGCCATCGCTGGACAATGCGCCCTATGGTTTAAAACCATACAAAACAGCTACTCGTCCAAAGAACGAACAATGCACTTCACCGTTCGGTCTCTTGTTCTCATAGTATTAACGAAAGTTTCCTACAAAATGTCGATTTGTTTCAACTTTTAATCTGTATTCCGCGTTTTTATTTTGGAAACCTGGTCATCCTAAGGTAGTGTGTGTGTGTGTGTGTGTGTGTGTGTGTGTGTGTGTGTGTGTGTCGCAGAAAATTTCACGGCAGTTTTTAGTGGTATTGTGAGGGCAAATACGGGCGGAGAGACATTAATACGACCTGTGGAAGGCTGCTAGCAAAAATTTCAGTACCACTATGCGGGGCGGACTGTGCAAATAGTGCGAGTGAGGCTTGTGTGGGGAAGAATACGGAATACCGCTGCAGAAGTACCACTACATAATTTTCCTCAGTCACTGAACAACCGTTCGTTAAACGTGGACGTAAATTTCAGAAACGTGTATCACATGCTTGGATAGGGCCGCCAACGATATTGTACAATAGGCCGACAACATTTCATGGTTCTCACGGAGTTAAGTCAATGAAGTTAGTGTAAGTACATGCAAAGCTTGAAGTGCGTACCGTACTGACAATAAAGTAACTGAGATGCACATTTGCGCGACAGCTGTTAGTGATAACAGCTGAAAAGTTTGTTCGCTTGTCTTCAAAGCAGGACGCCGGAATGCTGCGTTTCATTGACCGAATTTTTGATAAGTCTGATGTATCATCGGATAGATTTCGTGCAAGGAAAACGGACTAGCGGGAGGTAGCACACGATTGCAGCTGAAATGTGCGATAAATTGGTAATACCCATATTGTATTTATTTTTCACCCATCTCGAAATTTTACTCATTGTTTGTCTGCAAAGTTGGTAGCATTATGTTTAAGGTTCAGTTTGTCGATGGCTTTCAATTTTCTTTTTTCTTTTTTGCTGACAGTTAAAGTCCACATGGATACTCTGCAAATCACATTCAAGTGCCTGGCAGAGGGTTCGTCGAACCACCTTCGCATTTCTCTATTATTCCAATCTCGTATAGCGCACGGATAGAATGAACACCTACATCTTTCCTTACGAGCTCTGATTTCCCTTATTTTATCGTGGTGATCGTTCCTCCCTATGTAAGTCGGTGTCAACAAAATATTTTCGTATTAGAAGGAGAAAGTTGGTGATCGGAATTTCGTGAGAAGATTCCGTCGCAACGAAAAACTCCTTTCTTTTAATGATGTCCACCCAAAATCCTGTATCATTTCTGTGACACTCTCTCCCATATTTCGCGATAATACAAAACGTGCTGCCTTTCTTTGAACATTTTCGATGTACTCTATCAGTCCTATCTGGTAAGGATCCCACACCGCGCAGCAGTATTCTAAAAGAGGACGGACAAGCGTAGTGTGGGCAGTCTCCTTAGTAGGTGTATCTTTCGACTACGAAAGTGCTTCCGTATCCGAAAAGTAATGACGTCAGTATTCCAGGAGTGGCTTTAAATTGTAGCATCTCTTGTACTGGCTGGATAATCAGACTGAAAGAATGCAAAGGGCAACCGACCTCAGAAGAACCTTATATAAAAGAACCGTCTTCACGAAGCGGACTTCGTCGTCATTGTTTCTTACCTTTCTTCAGTCGAGGGCCAAAAATTTGAAACATTTTTTTGCAAAACCTTGCACTCTACCGTAAATTTGTATTCATTCGCCGTAGTTAACTTTAATGAGCTCGACACCGTTAAGGGACTCCAGAAGGTTTACAGTCTTATGATCATGAAATAACGTGGCGCACTTGAGTAGCGAAGTAGATGTTCAGCTGCGTTTCTGGTCTTTCTTACTCGTTCTATAGCTCAGTTAGTAGCTTTGTCATTTCCACGTCTCTGGGGCTACGCAGAAAGGAGTTCATTCTTCTGTTGTAAGTAGCTGCTAGAAAGCCGTGTTTTGAGCCACAATAACAATTTCTCTCTCTCTCTCTCTCTCGTGTGTGTGTGTGTGTGTGTGTGTGTGTGTGTGTGTGTGTGTTTGGACAGGGGGCGGGGGGCTGCGACCTGTCTTGAATTGTAGCCTACAGGGCGGCAATCTGTCCTCTGCACGTACTTGCCTCTGATTCAACGAATGCGACGGCATCGTGGTTACTCAAATATTTGGAGAACACTTTTTTTCTTTTTTTTGATAAGTGAATTAAAGCAATATTGAATCGTACAGTTTCAGCTAACTACCTGTATGAATACACCGTAGCGCGGGAGTACTTACGTCTGCCTTGTATAATTGCATTAGGGAAGAAGACAATATAACATTTGCCTAAATCTTTCATTTGCTTCTAAACGAGATAACTAATATGTTAGCTAATGCTTCTTTGCAGATATTATTATGGCAACTGAAACTCTCTTCATTTACGTCTTTGACCAATATACACTAAAAGTTACTGATAACAGGAGACAGTCGCCTGGGAACGTTTCAATGAGTGAATGTATTCGAACTTCGCTCTTTCAGAATGGAAGTCCAGTGCACAAACCATAGCAAAGGCGCCGAACAGAACGGCGCAGAATCGCTCGAAAGAGGACTAGAGGCTCACATTAGATTTCAGGTGTAGTTTGCGCGCTGTCTAAAATTAGCGAGAGAAAAGTGCGAGCGCTGCATTCAAAATGCTGTACCTTGATTTAAAAGAAAAATTCGTCGACAGTGGACAGAAAGAGGGTTTGAAAAAGCCTAGATGGGAGCGAGGCAGACAGACAGACAGACAAACAGACGGTTGGGGGGAGGGGGGGGAGGAGGGCGAGAGAGAGAGGGGGGGGAGAGAGGGGGGGGAGAGGGGGAGAGACCCGAAACAATTCATTTAAAATGTTAGTGGAGAGCATCCTTAGCGCGGCGCATCATGTAATTACTTAGGAGTAACACTAAAAAGTGATACGAAGTGAAGCGAACAAGTAAAATTCATTTTAAGGAAGGTGGCAAGAAGACTGATTCTTGGAAGGATTGTGGTAAAACGTGGTGCGACGCTAGTGCGACAAGTGTTGGAGTACACTTCCAGCGTTTCGAGTCCTTAGGAAGTAGACCGGGCAACGGGTGTGGAAAGAATTCAGGGGCGCGTCGTTGTGAGCTACATATACACAGTCATTTCTCCCCTCAATGAATACGCGAACGGAATAAGATTGGAAATCTCTAATACTGGTAAAAACTACCTTCCCACGCACTTTTCAGTGCTTTGCGAAGTAAAGAACGTGAAAAAACTATATGTACAGAATTTTAGAGTGTTTAGAGGACATGAAATGAAAAACTTTTTGTATGACAATGTCATAGGTGCATTGTTTCCCTGCTAGGAGTTACAATATTTCTGCTTTGGTTCAGAGTTGATCATTAAAATTGTTTACTAATGGAATTGATGAGAACAGCAATATTATAAGGGAAGATGAGACTTTCTGATAAAGAAAATGAAATGAATTAAAGTTTTCCTTTAAAATAGGCGTAGCTGTATTTCGTAGGGCGATGCCGGACCCATATATCGGTATTAAATGTTTGAATCAGCAGTTTTGGCGGGCATAAAAATACGCCCAACAAATTGTAATCGGACTTTGTAAATCATGAAAAGATAATGAAGGCAGTTTCTATGATTGATCAAGCTAATTTGCATATAGGCTGCTACAATGACGGTCGATCAGTTGCATCACCTTATCAAGACTTCCTCGTCGCCTCTTCTCAAATTAATGCTGAAACAGATAAATGAAGGTTAGGACAACGTCGAGGCAGTGATTCACTTTAAATAAGAACATTTCAGATTTTTAAAATATGCACACAGTTTGGTAGCCCACCTCCTTTCAAAGCGTTCGTCCATATCGGAAGCTAAGGTAGGAGAGACAGGAAGACAAGTTCCCTCGCTAGAGAAAGTGGAATCATTTGTTACTACTGACATAAGTTCACATTGGAAGAGTTATAGATTACGTGTACGTAATTTTCTTACTATGTCGTGGATTACATCCGTGGAGCGGCCGGTTATCCAATTACTTTTGTAAAAAGGTGTATCATAGGATCGATGAAGGTTCTGACCCTAGTGATGTTCACGGACTGTGTTCAAACCGCCGAGCGATGAATATAGTTTGAGAGATTTCTGAAAATTTCGTCCATTAACGTTAATGCACAGCTGTCATCTGCAAGCTAATGCTGTTCGTCACACCGATACACACTCCAGAAGAAAATTGTTCCAGTTTGGCTGAAGCTGCAGCCATTACCTGTGCGACACCTGGTTGTATTGAGCGTGTTAGACAATCAATAGCTCGCAAGTGCCAGTTGTCCATTGTTGTAAACAGACAACATTTTCAGTACCATCTCTAAACCAATCATCATCACGTGCAGTTTTTTTACCGTCTCTGAACATAGCTGACGCCAAAATATGAAAATTTTTTCGGATGTAATTCGGAAACTTTGAACATTGGTTAACTCTGATGAGTCTGCAGTAATGATAAAAGGATATAAATTATACGAAAGAAGAATCGTGTTTAATGACCTCGTCATCGATGGGATTTCAGGGTCGGGGCACAATCACATATTGGCGATAGAATTGGAAGGAAATCGTCCATTTGCTTTTCAAAGGAGCGGTATCCTCGCAAATGGCTGTCGAGTGGGAACATCGCATACTGCAAACAAGTACGTAACAACGGTGTACTTTCTGGCAACAGATTTCTTTGCGAGCTTCATGCAACAAATTGACGACAGACATTTGGAAACATATTAGTTAAATTTGTCTTCGCTGTTTGTTGTAAAATTATACTCAAAATACTTAAATATGGATACAATAGATGATAAACTAAACAATAAACACTAACAGCAACGGTAAAACTGAAACAAAAGCGACTACTACATTAAGGAAAAGTATATCCAGTTGCAAAGAAGGAGAAGCTGTTTGCATCATTCTTCTCAGGAAGATTTTTTATGACGTGCATTGGGTAAATTGCAACTGCATGCTTTCAGCGAGATCTCTGTCCTCCAGCGAGCGATATTATTATTATTATTATTATTTTAAAAAAGGCAGAATACCACGAGCGTGAGGGAACCGCTCTCTTTGATCCGGAGGGAATTGGTGTGTCGTGTTCGCTTGTGCTTGACGTTGCGCAATAGGCCATCCACCAGCCCTACAACCTTCCCCCCCCCCCCCCCCCCCCCCCCTGCATCACGCACACTACGCGGCTTCAAAAATGTTTGAATCAGCGCTGTAGCATGACGTCAGGGAAGACGTGCCGCAAGACCAACCACAGGAAGAAAAGCGTTCTCCACAGCGAGATCTGCAAATCTGTGTGTTCAACGAGGGAGTACTTCCATAGGTTTTTTTTCCTGTTGCTCACTTTGTACAGACGACTGCAACAGTTTTGAAAAGCAGTGAGAACACTCCAGTAATGATATGTAAAGAAGAGCATAATGTCAACTCTGTCGAGACTGCAGGGACAACTGAGTTGCAGATGCCAGGGGGTAGACGTGGGGGAGGGGGGGGGGGGGAGGTAGAGGCCAAGTAGGGAGCGCGTGAAAACTTTTGACGATTTCCTCGGTAAGATACAACTCGTCGTACACACAGCTGTAACCAGAGGAATGAACATCGCGTACTTCGTAAACTACCAGAGTCTCTTCTCAATGATGAACTTTTTAAAGGCGAGCAGCGATGGATGGGACAGTGTCGAACAAAACTGCTCGCAGTCGTATGCTAACAACGACGTAAATAGTGTGTTTTTATTACATTTCACTCATTTTGGAGGGATGCTGACTCAGTTTTTCAGGACAGCAAATGGGAAGTTGCGGTACAGAAAATGGCCCAGAGATCACCTGTGTGTAGTTATGAAACAATGTGTGTATAGTGACTGATAGTGTGATATGAGTGAACAATGTGGCATTACATTATTTAGTAAGTTATTTGTAAAAAAAAAGTATTGTGTACCAGGAGTAAATATGATTCCCTAACAAGAAGTTGTAAATATATGTGTATACGAATTAGCTTATTTTAAATTGATCTAAATTTGTAAATACTTTGACATGTCCTATATCCTTGTAAAAAGAGATCTACGGATGAATAAAGCTACTCTACTACTACTACCACCACTACCATAAATGCAACGCAGACAGGAGTTTAAAATGAAGGGGCACCCGCGACTGGTCATCACATTTTGATTACTTTTGTCGGATTACAAGCGTTAATATGCTGACTGATACTTCTATCGCTCGTTTGTACTTTATTAACAATATAAATATTTAATTATGAAAACAAAGTGCGGTTTGGAATTCAACGAAAATAATTTGCGTTTCCATTGGAAAGTGTCAGCATTGTACACACTGAATAGTTAGTTAGTTTCAGTTCTTAGAGTTCGTCTGTATTAGAAAACGGCTTCCAGGAGCAAGAAAATTTCATGTTTATCATTTCATATAAATTTTTTACAGAGTTCAAGAATTTGAATAGCTATCGTAATCTGTTCATTGAAACACGTGATTTTATGTTAAAGAATCTAACACAAGAAGTATTACAATTTCTGGTTTTGGTTTTTTTTCATTAGTCTTTGGGTGAACAATCCGAATCCAATAAAACCAATATAATTATGATTTTTTGGTCTTCACTACACCGTCTGAAAAAAAAGGTGAAGTACCCAGAAAGGGAGGGGGAAACGAAATTTCACAGGTTTAGAGAGTATGTCAAAAAATAGAGCCAAATTGATGAAGGATTTGGCAGTATGAGCTCAGGTATCAGTATGATGATGCACACTCCGTGGGCTGGATGCAAGCGCTGATTTGTTGGGAAGGGTCTCCTAAAGCTTTTGTAACCTCTCGTGAGGGAAGCCGGCCCACAACTGTTCTAAACGGTCCTAGATATCCTGTGGTCTGGCGCTAGGACGGAATTGACTTCCAAACTTGTCCCACACGCGTTCTATCAGGGATAAATTGGGAGTACCTTAACATCACGCATGCAGTTAGTAGAGGCAGCGCTGTGTGTGCACGAGCATTATCCTACTGAAAAATAGCAACGCGTTACGGCCGCATGAGATTGCAGGATATCTGTGACACACCGTTGTTCAGTCGAACATCGGGCCCCTGTCACATCCGAATGCCAATAAATCCGAATTTTGCACAATTCGACCAACTGGCCAGTTGAAGGTTCATAGGGAGGCCCCCTTTTAAACTCTGTAGGTGCTGATACGAGGGTGGCTTGAAAAGTTCTCGGAACGGAATAGAAAAACAGTACTTACATCATTGAAACTTTTTGTTTTTCAAAATAGTCTCTTTTTAGATTAATGTTCCAACGATGTTCCAGTGGCTTGATCCCATCTCGAAAATGAGTTTCCTCCGGGCTTGCAAAACAGTTGTCAACTCCGGCTATCAGTTCTTCGTCTGAAGAGACTTCTTGGACACCAAGAAAAATTTTCAGGTTTGGGAAGACATGGAAGTCGGACGGAGCCATATCAGGTGAATAAGGCGGCTGTGGCAACAATTCACAGCTTAGTTCGTGTAATTTTGCCACGGCGCCAGCACATGTGTGCGGGCGCGCACTGTCTTGATGGAAGATGACTTTCTTCCTTGTTAAACCGGGCATTTTCTCACATCTTTTGTTGCAATTTGTCCAGGAGGTTAGCATAGTATTCTCCAGTAATTATTACCCAGTGGGGAGATAATCTACAAACAGAATCCCTTTCGCATCCCAGAATACTGATGCTATGGCCTTTCCCGCCGAAGAAATTGTCTTTGCTTTCTTTGGTGGAGGAGAATCTCCATGTTTCCACTGCTGTCTCTGGTATATAGTAGTGCACCCAAGTTTCGTATGTGGCCACAAACCGGTACAAAAGATCTTATTAGTTTTTCCTAAAACGGTGAAAATCTTGTTCCGATGTGTCCATTCTCATGCGTTTTTGATCCAGCCTAAAGAGTCGCGGCACCCATCTTGCAGATAACTTTTTTCATCTCTAATCCTTCATTTAAAATGTGATATACCCTTTCAGATATCATCTGGGAAGTGTGACCAATTTCACGCACTTTCAATCGGCGATCCCTCATCACCATTTTGTGCACTTTTGCAATGATTTCTGGAGTGGTGACACATCTTGGCACGCCACTGCGCGGTTCATCATCTTAGCTCTCCCGGTCAAATTTAAATTCATTTGTCCACTTGGGGCCGTGGTGGCCAAGCGGTTAAAGGCGCTACAGTCTGGAACCGCGCGACCGCTACGGCCGCAGTTTCGAATCCTGCCTCGGGCATGGATGTGTGTGATGTCCTTAGGTTAGTTAGGTTTAAGTAGTTCTAAGTTCTAGGGGACTGATGACCTTAGAAGTTAAGTCCCATAGTGCTCAGAGCCATTTTTTTGTCCACTTGGCAACAGTTGAATACGAAGGAGCAGAGTCCCCCAGTGTATTCTGGAAATCGGCAGGAATATTCTTTGCTTTCATACCATTATTTACGAAGTACATAATCACTGCTCGAATCTCGATTCCCGCCCCCCCCCCCCCCCCCCATATTCGCAAATCACTACGCGGGAACAACAACAGAGCCACATCATCGCCACAGCTCTCTTCCAAGAGCACTGGCGTGGCCCGTGTTTACAGTCAACAGTCCAATGAATATCACGTGAACAAATCGTTGCGTCAGCGCTGACATCTCTTTCTTTGTGTGAATTCCTAAGGGACCAAACTGCTGAGGTCATCGGTCCCTAGACTTACACACTACTCAAACTAACTTACGCTAAGAACGACACACATACCCATACCCGACGGAGGACTCAAACCTCTGGCAGGAGGGGCCGCGCAATACGTGACGGCGTCTCGAATCGCGCAGCCACTCAACGCGGCGTTGACCTCTCCTGGTGATTCGGAGATCTTTTCAAACCACCCTCTTAATACTATTTTACACGCGTATGGTTCATCTCCGTGTGCTTTACAGTGATCTCTCAACATCATCTGACGCTGTTAAAACCCATTATATACCCTAACAGGGCCGATAACAACAGCACCGAAGAGGAACAACACTAAAGCCGTCGACACACGGACCATGCATCAGAACGTTGAGCGTGCCGACTTTCTGCCGTCATAGCGTGGAATAGCACGTTCGGGAGTCTTTCCGAACGAGCAGACCAATATCTAGCATGTCAGATATTCTGAGCGTGCGTATGAGCGTTGACCAATGAGATGGCACAACGCCACATACGTCACGTGCACGGCACCTCCCTTCACAACAGAGTTGTGAGGCGCCATATTGGCATTCATTTCAAGCCTATACGTATATATGCCGTTTCTGAGCACCAGCAAACTAAGAATCACTGGAAAATCCGTCGTTAACTGATTCTTTCCAAAAAAAATGAGAAACATCATATTCGTGGCAAAAGAATTATTGTAATTTGCGTATTATGACTGTGTGTTATTTGCAGGCAGCGACACACTGAAGATCCACCCAAAACCGATTGTTCTTGGTAAAATTTGTTATAATTAAATTTCAATCAGTAACATATCTACGATTAAAGTTTGGTAACATGCTATGTTTTATTAACAGTAGTGTGTTGATGGTATAGCGTAGTGAGTAGCGTCACTGATCTGTATAAAAATTGTAACCTAGGCCGGTGGTTTGCGTCCCGGAACTTACAATTTGTTTTCTTAATATTTGCGTTTTTATTAGGTTCTGGTACTTTATTAGTTTAATATAAGTATATACTATAATATTTGATGTTTTTTTCGGGGGGTGAGTTTGTTCGATTGGCTTAATCTGCAGAAGAGCTTGCGCTATTTGTATAAAGATACTTTGTTCCTTTTTCTTTTACGCTTCGTAAGTCACATGTTGCAAAGATTCTGCTACTGAATAGGAACAGTTATCAAGTAAGACTGACCTACGGGTTTTACTAAAATGTGGGAATGATGAAATAATGTTTACCTTATGTGGAGGAGTATTTCAAAATTGTATCACACTGTTTGTAATGGAACTTTTATAAGCCTGTGTCCTTACTGATTGGACATGGTACTTTCCTTTTCGTGGACGGTGGAGGAAATGTGCGTTTTAATAGAGCTAACGTGGGAAATTTACGCGCGCCCGTTTAGTAAACAGTGTGATTTACGAACTAGAAACATCCCGCAACTGCCGCTGCTGTGCGTTGTGATCACCTATACGTAGGGCCCACGTAAGGTATGCACATTTATGGGCGTTCAGCAGCACGCTCAACGTTGACGTTGGACAGCACGGTCCGTGTGCCGACGGCCAAACACACCTTGTGCGCCGGCGCGGTCCTTTCCGTCCCTTTACGACGGACCTGCAGAGCTACCTGTGAACATTGTCTCAGCATATCATCAGTAGGGAAGCCGAGCGAAACCTACTGTACTTCGACGTGAACCAGGCTGCAATTAAAGTCACTAATCTAAGTTTCTGGAGAAAGTTTTCACACGAAATGAGAGGTTGGAAATTTTGTCCTTACTTAATATATTCTGAAATTTAGGTGAAAAAGTATCACTGCCAAGACGTGCTAGTCTTAACACAGTCACTCACAATACCTTTCACTCACGTTAGCAAGTTTATGGTGTTGCATTTCCCGAAATAGTAATAGCTACAAAAATGCGCATTGTTTTTGGTTGAGAATGCTCGCCAAATATTAAGTCTGTCGGTACCTAATGCAGTCACAGTTTTTAGCCACCGGCCTGCTCAATACGCCACGCGAAATTTGTCTTTTCTCGTCACAAAATTTACTTAAAAATTCCGAAATTTCTACACACATCGGAATAATTATGCCGTGACTTTACAACACTTTTGATGTATGAAACAGTGCTAGATCCGGCAACTTATCATTTCCATCGGAACTACTACTGCACACGTCCGAACTGTTTCATGGCTAGGCTCCGATTCCTCCCTAGAATACTCTAAGTCTTCTGTACCAGCAGAGAAAGGCGCGCGAAGAATATTGCCTTACCATTGGTCAGTTTGCTCAACAGCCGATAGGAAAAGAACATTCTCCCGCGTCAGTCCGCGCTTTTCGTCAATAACCAATCGCAAAATAGTAAACCTAACGACTGCACTTTTTACCGACGTAATTATGTAATATGCTGAAGTTTTGTTTAGTCAGAAAGTTATTTACTATTGTTATTTATACCTGAATTAACTTTCCCTTTGCCACAAACTTACTTTACAAATCTATTCTACAAAAATCCCCTTTGCCCACATCCATACTTCTACGAAATGTTCCCACACTGAATCCCACTACATAACTCGTTAAACAATTATCTTCATATTAACCTCAAATCTCACTCACGCATCATTCATACTGCTAAAATACATTTATAACATTTTACATACACAAAAAAACATCATAACACTTTATGAAAATACTAGAATAGTTTATGAAGAACATTCTATTACTTTCGTGCACTCTAGTGGGCACAATCGAAACTAAATCAGTCCCCTATCCAATATTGTCCTCTATCGGCTGATACATAAACTACGTGCGCGTCCAGTCTCGCGTCACCATCTGTCACTATCCAGCTCTGAGACAATCTCCCACTTAACCGCCTCCAAGGCAAGATCGGTATACGGCGCTACGCCTCATTTGGTGACCGCCTGTCGCGCGCGCGCCCGTGTGTGTGTGTGTGTGTGTGTGTGTGTGTGTGTGTGTTAGGTTTTTAGTATATCCAACGATTTCTTCTGATGCTCCTTTTTTTTGTTTGTCGGATAGTGTTTGAATATATAACACACAAACTCATTTACAAAGTAATTTTTGAAGCTGTTTTATACACATGCGTTAGATCGTTTTAAGAATCGATGAGAGGGTGGGAGCATTCGGGATACGCATACAGAAAAGGTCTGCATGTTGTCGCTTATTTTTTATTTTTGACGCTAGGTTACGCGACGGGTAGCGTCTGTTATGCGGTTAGTACATCCGAAAACATCGACACTTCTTCGCCTAAACCGTAGACAGCAGCCATTCGTCTCGCAGACTGTCGCCATCTTGTCCAGCGACGGCGTCGGCCGTGCACTCCAGGAAGGTCGCGGAGCCGCGCTGCAGAATGCACCAGCGCAGCGCCGAGCCGGCGTGTCCGCAGCCGACGTCACGTACGGGCGCGGCTAACAATAGGCGACGCGACGGCTGGCGGGCAGCTAGCGGCCGGCCACAGGAAACGCAGCCGGCGTGCGCCGCTCAGAATGCGGCGGCAGTAGCGCGCTGCGGCGTGAGTTCCAGGCACAGCTTCACCTCCCAGACGGCGACTTCCTCGTCGTTCGTGGTGGAAAAACAGGCGCTCCACGACATTTGGTACCCAGAAGTTGCTGCGCTTACACGAGACACAACTTCCGAAAGACGGAAACCGTTTCTCTCTTCCTCTGTGGGAGGGCTGGTAACGGGGTGCACTCAGCCTCGTGGTGCTTGTTGAGGCGCTACCTGACCGAATACTAGCGGCTCCACGTCACGAAAACTCACAACGGCCGGCAGAGCGGTGTGCTGACCCCGCTCTTCTCGACACCGCTTTTAACGACGCCTTTATCGGAGGGTGACATGGCGGTCGTTCGGTCCGATTGGCCCATCAGGAACGCGAAGCTAAGCACAATTATTTTTTTTTTCAACTCACTTGGTAAAAGCGAAACTCTTATAAGATCACAAGTTTGTTTGTGGGGCCATCCTCCGCAGTAAGCATATAAATATTTGTTTTGTAAATAAAACTGCCTTTTCCCGCTGCTAGTTACGTTATTTATCCCATACGCGTTTCGTCTTCTCCTATTCTAAGGCATCGGCAGTGGGATCTATAACGGTACAGTTTTTTTAGTTATAGATCATCAAACAGTTCACTCCGCGATGTTTTGTAAAAAAAAGTAATTACTTACTTAGCACTTGTGAAGGCACATACCGGGTGATCAAAAAGTCAGTATAAATTTGAAAACTTAATAAACCACGGAATAATGTAGATAGAGACGTAAAAATTGACACATGTTTGGAATGACATGGGGTTTTATTAGAACAAAAAAAAAAGTTCAAAATTTCCGACAGATGGCGCTGGACAGCAAAACGTCAGTGATTGCGCATGATAATCGTGTATAAAAGGAGCTGTAATGAGAGAGAGAATCACGTGCTGGAACGTGCGACGTTTATGCAGGATGGCGCTCCACCCCATCTTACTAGACGCGTGAAAGATCTCTTCCGCGCGTCGTTTGGTGATGATCGTGTGTTCAGCCGCCGCTTTCGTCATGCTTGGCCTCCCAGGTCCCCAGACCTCAGTCGGTGAGATTATTGGCTTTGGGGTTACCTGAAGCCGCAAGTGTATCGTGATCGACCGACACCTCTAGGGATGCTGAAAGACAACATCCGACGCCAATGCCTCACCATAAATCCGGACGTGCTTTATAGTGCTGTCCACAACGTTATTGTTCAGGAATGATGGTGGACATATTGAGCATTTCCTGTAAAGAACATCGTCTTTGCTTTGTCTTACTTTTTTATCCTAATTATTGCTATTCTGATCAGATGAAGCACCATCTGTCGGACATTTTTTGATCTTTTGTATTTTTTTGGTTCTAATTAAACCCAATGTCATTCCAAGCATGTGTGTCAATTAGAACCTCTCTCTCCACATCATTCCTTGATTTATTCAGTTTTCAAATTTATACTCACTTGTTGATCACCCAGTACATAAGGTAAACAGGGAGAACACTGAGCCACCACTCCACATTTGCAGAACACCTAAGAGAAAATGACATGAAAATAATTGGAATCAACAATAAAAAACACCTCCTGACCATGCAAGAAAATTACCACTTACATATAACCAAAGCAGAAGGGAAAATCTTGTTCAATGACCAAGTACGACTGCCAAGCAATTCATTATTTACACTAATAGGTAAAATAATAGAATAACGTTCGCAAGAAGTATTAATATAATACTGTCCAATGTAATAATAATAGAACCCAACATCTTTACACTCACTCATCCATGAACCCCTCCACAGAATATTGAAACGAAAAGTCAAAACAGCTGTCACCAAAGTTTCAGGCACTCGATATCAGCTAGTACACCCGCCACCGCCCCCCCCCCTCCCAAAAAAAGGTCGGCCCTCCCTCTCTCTCTCTCTCTCTCTCTCTCTCTCTCTCTCTCTCTCTCTCTCTCTCTCACACACACACACACACACACACACACACACACACACACACACACACACACACACACACACACACGGTATAAACATCATAAATAGAAGTTGGTATCGAACATATACTTCGTTAGGTTGGCAAAAAATAGGTAAACATACCAAAGAAGATGAAACACGTAATGGAGTCGCAATATATACGCTGTGAAAAGCAGCGTACGACGAAATAGTTGTATCGAGTGACAAAAGAAAAATACTCAACCGCAAAAAAGAGTGAGAAACATTATGAACAGTGTGTGGAAGGCGAGAACACAAAGGTGTGGTTATGTGGCAGTGATAAAAGTGATAGTGCGATCTCCAGACCAGATGTAAGGAAACGCAGATCAGCAAATCTTAAGTAATTAATTTTTTTACAAAAAATCAGGAAGTGAACTGCTTGATAATCTACAACTAACAAAACTGTATCGTTATAGATCCCACTGATACCTTAGAAGTACAGAGGCAGTTTTGCTAGATCCGTCGAATACCGGTTAGCCGATCGTCAGTTGTTTAATACGAATGGCGTCTGGAAATAAGATGTTCTGGTTTCTGATCTAGTCAGCACAATGGCTGCTTCTCTTCAATGAATGTGGGAGATAAATTCGTGTTTAGGCTAATATTTCTACATTTCCTTCGCTGAACGAAATATCAGTCCGTCCAGATTAGACGATAATGTTTAAAAACCAGATGTGTCGTGATAACCCAGGCACTTTCCAAAAACCGTTGGGCGTTTGCTTGGGATAGAGGATCCATTGTGGAAGAGGAAATCCGGCAACTATAACCGTATTTCTGAAATCGACATTAGGGTGTTCGCATGACCAGCCAAAAGCTGTACTGGGAAATCGGTTAGCGAAATCCTGTTTTGGGAGCCACGTGTAAACGCAGTGATTGAGTCGATACCTCCGAAATATCGAAGCAAAAGCATCGATACCGATATTACTCAGGATATTCATTACTTCCTGTGTACTTTTATGCTATTCTCTAACGCAAAGGACATATTTAAAAAAAAGGACAAATATGTGAATTAAGCTGTTCACAGGAAGCAATTTGAGTACGTATTCAGACACAGATGCATATAGTAAATGACAATAATTCCTGTCCCAAGGAAGGTAGGTGCTTATGCGTCTGAACATTAACAGTTCACCACTTTAGTAAGTCATGATTACAAAATGCTGAGACCAGTTGCTTAAAGAAGAATGGAGAGAATTTCCCCAGAATGGTTTCAACAAATTCTTTCAATCGCCTTCCGCGATACTGATTTCCCATTATCATCTCATTTCATGCCACTTCGTACTCTTGAAATACTTGATGATAACTGCAGTTAAGATTCCAAGGACTTGAGAGGGAAAGCAGTGATTCAGAAGTGGGCGAGACACTGTTGTAGCCTATCCTGGTGTCATTAAATCCATACAATGAGCAAGCACTAAAGGTAAACGAAATATTCATCTACATCTACATGACTACTCTGCATTTCACACTCAAGTGCCTGTCAGAGAGTTCTTCGAACCGCTTTCAGACTATTTCTCTACTGTTCCACTCTCTAACAATGTGTGGGGGAAAAATGTGCACTTAAATCTTTCAGTATGACCAACCATTCAAAACCAGTGCGTTACTGCAGTTGCTGAGAAAGCATCGGCTTTCCAACACTAGGAGTCCCTGTACCGAGAGTAAAACATCACTCTCTTCTCATGAGCCATAGCAATTACTTTTCGAAGATTTAATGATATTTCGCCCCACAACACTAATTCGTCGACACAGAGACACATGTCCTATTCACAACACCAACAGGTGTACTTGAAAATGAGATTGTAAGCCGAATTAGGCAAGCTTCTAACGCAGAAATCTCCAAATTGGAGCAAATAAAGATTAATTTGCAGCTCCTGGAATTGACTTCTTTCAACATGTTGTATTTCGACTTAGTTCATGCTGTAGACCCTACTGACTGACAAAAAAAGAAAAGCCTCGAGGATTGTTGATGACACTGTAGTTGAGTCAGAAAGTGTAAAGGGCTTGTAAGAACTCTTCAGGAGAGTGGATAGTGTCTCGAAATTAGATTATAAAGAGATTACAACATGAATTCAACAGCAGGAAAACATGGGCACTGGATTTGATAAATTAAATTAGGAGGGAACTGAAGTAATAAGATTATGAAGCGAGAAACTAAAAGAAACATATGTTTTGGGCAGCAAAATCACAGATGACTGATGGAAAGGGGCCGTAAAATGTAGAATCGAAAAAGAAGGAAAAGCTTTTCTGAAAAAAAAGAGAAATGTATGCTAGAATGCATTTTCTGAAAGATTTTTAGGGAATGTAGCCTCATATGAAAGTGTAACTTGAATGAGGAACGATTTAAAAAAAGAAGAGAACTGAAGCTTTTCAAAACGTTGCTACATAAAGAGTACTGAACACTAGGTTGCTACAGCGCAAGTTGCGAATAGGGTTACGGGACATATAATGCCATATCAATCTGTGCTAGTGCGAACAGTCATGTCCGAGGAACATCCGCGTGGGGGTTTGCTATTGTGTTGGAGTGTAATCATTGATGGATAAAAAGCCACTGTTAGACACCTCTCTGAATGAGGATGAACTGTTGAAAAATAAAGTGTTCTTAAATTGTCTTTGAGAATGCTTTTTATGCATGTGTAGCAGAACATTGTTTCAAGATAAACACTCAGGAATTTTAGTAATACAAATTAAAGTTTGCATGTAGCAGATTCTTCCACGAACATTCAGTAGCAGTCAGGTCACATAATATGAATGGATATTTATATACCTTACGCAGATAAACGTTTAAAGATAAGCACTTAAAAATTAAAAAAAAACATTAAACTCAGAAGCATGCACGTTATACAGGATGTTTTAAAATTTTTCCATCCGACGTGCAGGAGTGACATAAGACACATGGGGGGACAACTTTTGTTCGTGTCCAGATGTTCGCTGACGCTTTCTTTCGACGCTAGGAGATTTTCATCATTGGTTGTGCCCTTCAGAGACGGTAGGGCGTAGGCAATCTGCAATATGCGTGTGAAATGTGTTTTGCCTCTAATGCAGCCGTGAAAGAGGCGCCCGAGCAAAATTAACTTCTGCGATTCGCTTCCAAAGTATCTTTCTCCAGTTACACACATTCATTCTTAAGGTTTTCTTGTTGGAACTCAGGGTATTGGTTAGTAGGTTAGTAACCCCCACCCAACCCCGCCCTTAGCTCTATGAAATCTCCTCGTCGCAGGACCTGGGAAATCAATAAACAGACACCTATTGTCACCGGGAAGTATCAGTGAACAATTTGTGTCTAGCAAAAGTCGTTCCCCATGACGTCATACATCACACCTAGACGTTTGATTAGACTTTCGCTCAACGAAAACTACGGTTTGCTAGTTCTGGTACAGTTCATAAATGACGTAGTAAATGGCAATATTGATAGCACTGACAGGGAGAGAAACATAAATCAATTTGCGGGTGGGAAAGGAGAGGAGAACTGCACATCGTTCAGTGTTAGTTAATTGTGTATTTTATATTCTTACAAATATGTAAATTGCAATTATTTTATATGTACCTTGTGAACTACACAACATTCATCATCATGATCGAAGTCAAGAATTTCCTGTTCCTAGTGGTACATGGGAAAGTTGTTTATGAATAAGAGAAACATGTTATACTCATATGAGTTTGACGAAGTATTGAAGCGATGTTTAATACATTCTGGTTTTGTGTTTTCTTTGTTAACTTTTTTTAGTAAATTGCACTTTCTAGCGCTATATGATAAATCTGTATTATTTTCTCTATTTTTACAACAACATCCCTCTGTGTCAAGTTGCGAATCAACAGTTTTCGAATAAATCCTGAATTAAACAATGAAAATTCGAATTATGCAATAAATACTGTCTATTTTTAGGTACATCCAGGAGGATAACTATGTAGAACAAAATGGTTCAAATGGCTCTGAGCACTATGGGACTTAACTTTTGAGGTCGTCAGTCCCCTAGAACTTAGAACTACTTAAACCTAACTAACCTAAGGACACCACACACATCCATGTCCGAGGCAGGATTCGAACCTGCGACCGTAGCGGTCGCGCGGTTCCAGACTGTAGCACCTATGTAGAACAAAAATGATCCGTAGGCTACACTGCACTTTATATAGGATGTCCCAAAAACCGCGACAAATACAGGGACAGGTTCCTTGCACCAAAATAAAAAAAACCAGTACACATCGGCTCTAAAATCCACGCCTTAAGAGCTATGAGCACTTACTAATGTTCACTAGTGTGTTCTACTGGACAAGTGTCCATAGCTCTTAAGGTATGCATTCTAGAGTCCATATTTACTATTCTTCTTTTTCTTTCTTTGTGTGCCTGTACTTGGCGGTGTTTCTTGGGACATTCTGTATATGCACACTTAGTTTCTAGACATTTCACAGCTTCCGGTTTCTAGGGGAATCTACTAAGACACTAATCGCACATGCAAACAATGCGATCGAAGTTAGGTAATGTCCGATACGTATCCAACACACGTAAGTACAAGTAAAGGGGTTACGATCTTATCTGAAGAGAGCTACAAGTAAACTACCGTAGCCCACGCTTATTTGCGATAGCCTAAGGTAGTTTTACAGCTCTACATTTGATGCATAGATCTTCGAACACCCTGTACTTCACTTTCCGTACCAGGAAAGGGTGAACGGTTTATAACAAAAAGCCAAGTTGTAACAGCATTACGCTTACGAATAAGTTCTGATTCAGTATGGACCATGACGATGCACAACGCACTTGTTTAATAATTGACATAAGAAACAGTTCGCGAGGGGGGTATCTGAGTCTGGATCGGCGGTGAGTAAAGCGATGGCTGGCCGACCGCCAGTAGGCGGGTCTGCGCCGCACGTGGCCCCGGATGTGGGTCAGCTGGAGCGCCGGCGATGGCGACGGGCAGCCGGCGATCGACGCTCTGTAATCTGCTCGCCGTTTATCTTCCGCGTGCCTCTCTTATCTGGCGCTATTCACCGCAATGCGAAACACGCCGTCACCTTGCCGCACACGTCTCGCGTAAACTGACGCACACGTCAGCGAAATACACTACCTCGCTTCGTGTGGTGTTTTACACTACTGGCCATTAAAATTGCTACACCAAGATGAAATGCAGATGACAAACGGATATTCATTGGACAAATATATTATACTAGAACTGACATGTGATTACATTTTCACGCAATGTGGGTGCATAGATCCTGAAAAACAGTATCCAGAACAACCACCTCTGGCCGTAATAACGGCCTTGATACGCCTGGGCATTGAGTCAAACAGAGCTTGGATGGCGTGTACAGGTACAGCTGCCCATGCAGCTTCAACACGATACCACAGTTCATCAAGAGTAGTGACTGGCGTATTGTGACGAGCCAGTTGCCCGACCACCATTGATCAGACGTTTTCAATTGGTGAGAGGTCTGGAGAATGTGCTGGCCAGGGCAGCAGTCCAACATTTTCTGTATCCAGGAAGCCCCGTACGGGACCTGCAACATGCGGTCGTGCAGTATCCTGCTGAAATGTAGGGTTTCGCAGGGATCGAATGAAGGGTAGAGCCACGGGTCCTAACACATCTGAAATGTAACGTCCTCTGTTCAAAGCGCCGTAAATGCGAACAAGAGGTGACCGAGACGTGTAACCAATGGCACCCCATATCATCACACCGGATGATACGCCAGTATGGCGATGATGAATACACGCTTCCAATGTGCGCGAAGTCGCCAAAAGCGGATGCGACCATCATGATGCTGTAAACAGAACCTGGATTCAACCGAAAAAAATGACGTTTTGCCATTCGTTCACCCAGGTTCGTCGTTGAGTACACCATCGCAGGGTAACCTCAGCCATGGTTTCCGAGCTGATAGTCCATACTGCTGCAAACGACTTCGAACTGTTGGTGCAGATAGTTGTTGTCTTGCAAACGTCCCCATCTGTTGACTCAGGGATCGAGACGTGGCTGCACGATCCGTTACAGCCATGCGGGTAAGATGCCTGTCATCTCGACTGCTAGTGATAAGAGACCGTTGGGATCGAGCACGGTGTTCCGTATCACCCTCCTGAACCCACCGATTCCATATTCTGCTAACAGTCATTGGATCTCGACCAACGCGAGCAGCAATGTCGCGATACGATAAACCGCAGTCACGATAGGCTACAATCCGACCTCTATCAAAGTCGGAAACATGGTACGCATTTCTCCTCCTTACACGAGGCGTCACAACAACGTTTCACCAGGCAACGCCGGCCAACTGCCGTTTGTGTATGAGAAATCGGTTGGAAACTTTCCTCATGTCAGCACGTTGTAGGTGTCGCCACCGGCGCCAACCTTGTGTGAATGCTCTGAAAAGCTAATCATTTGCATATCACAGCATCTTCTTCCTTTCCCGTCTGTAGCATGTCATCTTCATGGTGTAGCAATTTTAATGGCCAGTAGTGTAGGTTACCTCGCTTCATGTGGTGTTGTATTTAGAGATGAGCTCTACCAAAATCACTGTTACCACATGCACTGAAGTGACAAAAGTCGTAGGACAGCGATATACACAAACACAGATAGGCAAAGTATTGCGTACAAAAGGTATAAAAGGACAGCGGATTGGCGTACCTGTCGTTTGTACTCAGGTGATTTTATGTCAAAAGGTTTCCTACGTGGCTATGGCCGCACGACGGAATTAACGGACGTAAAACGCGGAATAGTAGTTGGAGCTAAACGCATGGGAAACTCCATTTCGGAAGTTAAGGACTTCAGTATTCCGAGATCAACAGTGACAAGAGTATGCCAGGCATTACCTCTCACCATGGACAAGGCAGCGACCGTGGGGCTTCATTCAATAACCGAGAGCAGTGGGTTTTGCGTGCAGTTGTCATTGCTAACAGACGAGCAACACTGCGTGAAATAACCGTAGAAATCAATGTGGGGCGTACGACGAACGTATCCTTTGGGACAGTGCGGTGAAATCTGCCGTTAATGGGATTTGGCAGGAGGCGACTGATGTGAGTGCCTTTGCTAACAGACGACATTGCCTGCAGGGCTTCTCCTGGGCTCGTGATCATATGGGTTGGCCATTAGAGGAATGGATAAGCCCAGATTTCAGTTGGTATGAGCTGATGGTAGGGTTAGTGTGTGGCGCACTCCTCACGAAACCGTGGACCGAAGTCTGTCAACAGAGCACTGTGCAAGCTGGTCGTGGCTCCATAACTGTATGGCCAGTGTTGGCATGGCCTAGCCTGGGCCCTCTGGTCCACTGTAGCGATTATTGAGTGCAAATGGAGACCACCTGCAGCCATTCATGGGCTTCATGTTACCAAATAACGATGGAATTTGTATGGATGACAATGCGTCATTTTATCGGGCCACAGTTGTTCGTGATTGATTGAAGAACTTCGTGGATAATTGGAGCGAATGATTTGGCCACCCAGATCTTTTGACATGATTCCATGGAACTTACATGGGCCATAATCGAGAAGTCAGTTTGTGCACAAAAACCTGCACCGGCAACACTTTCGCATTTATGGACGGCTGTAGAGGCAGCATGGCTTAGTATCCCTGCGGGAGAGTTTCAGCGACTTGCTGAGTACACGCCACATCGAGATAGTGACTACTCCGAGCAAAAGGAGGCCCGACCCGATATCAGGAGGTACCCCATGACTTTTGTTGATTGGTTGATTTGGGGGAAGGGACCAAACAGCGAGTTTGTCGGTCCCATCGGATTAAGGAAAGATGGGGAAGGAGGTTGGCAATGCCCTTTCGAAGGAACCCTCCCGGGATTTGCCCGAAGCGATTTAGGGAAATCACGGGAAACCTAAACGAGGATTTCCGGACGCGGAATTGTACCGCCGTCCTCCCGAATGCGAGTCCAGTGTGATAACCACTGCTCCATCTCGCTCGGTTTATGACTTTTGTCACCTCAGTGTAAACGAGATAGTTAAGTGAGATTACCGGTAGTATTGACAGTACTGGTACGGAAACAAACATAAATGAATGGGAAGCAACTACTTTTCTCTCTCTCTCTCTCTCTCTCTCTCTCTCTCTCTCTCTTTCTCTCTTTTGCACATAATTAGAACCGCACATCATTCAGTGTTAGCCCATTGTGTAGTTTATATCCTTGCAGAACATAAATTGCCATTTATCAGTAAAAAAAAAAATTAGTTGATCGCGTATCTTCTTTATTTTTATGTAACCAAAGCAGTTACTTTAGATTCAAGTACAGTTTACACGCACAAACATGAAAGATGTACATCTCAACAGAACGTTCTTTATCATGATAATGGACAAAAATTTCCCGTTATTATTTATAAATGCGGAAGTTTTTTTTATGAGTAACAGGAACTTGTTTTTTATGAGTTCTACGGCATATTGAAGCGATGACCTAAATTTGGGGTTCAAAGTACATGATCTCCCCATTCTGCGAAATATTCCTCTCCTTCCATTGACCAACAAATTAAGTGCAGAAAAAGTGAGAGACCTATTAGCCCTGTTCGATTTTCTTGATTTGAATTATTTTTCGTTGTCAGTAATGTCAATATAGTATCCCTTGTTACTGCTCAGAAATAAATGAGGTGGTGATGTGCACATCCAGTGAGTCCTTCGAAGTGAAGCACGACACTTACATATGTACATAAACTTTCATGTGTATATATACACTCCTGGAAATGGAAAAAAGAACACATTGACACCGGTGTGTCAGACCCACCATACTTGCCCCGGACACTGCGAGAGGGCTGTACAAGCAATGATCACACGCACGGCACAGCGGACACACCAGGAACCGCGGTGTTGGCCGTCGAATGGCGCTAGCTGCGCAGCATTTGTGCACCGCCGCCGTCAGTGTCAGCCAGTTTGCCGTGGCATACGGAGCTCCATCGCAGTCTTTAACACTGGTAGCATGCCGCGACAGCGTGGACGTGAACCGTATGTGCAGTTGACGGACTTTGAGCGAGGGCGTATAGTGGGCATGCGGGAGGCCGGGTGGCCGTACCGCCGAATTGCTCAACACGTGGGGCGTGAGGTCTCCACAGTACATCGACGTTGTCGCCAGTGGTCGGCGGAAGGTGCACGTGCCCGTCGACCAGGGACCGGACCGCAGCGACGCACGGATGCATGCCAAGACCGTAGGATCCTACGCAGTGCCGTAGGGGACCGCACCGCCACTTCCCAGCAAATTAGGGACACTGTTGCTCCTGGGGTATCGGCGAGGACCATTCGCAACCGTCTCCATGAAGCTGGGTTACGGTCCCGCACACCGTTAGGCCGTCTTCCGCTCACGCCCCAACATCGTGCAGCCCGCCTCCAGTGGTGTCGCGACAGGCGTGAATGGAGGGACGAACGGAGACGTGTCGTCTTCAGCGATGAGAGTCGCTTCTGCCTTGGTGCCAATGATGGTCGTATGGGTGTTTGGCGCCGTGCAGGTGAGCGCCACAATCAGGACTGCATACGACCGAGGCACACAGGGCCAACACCCGGCATCATGGTGTGGGGAGCGATCTCCTACACTGGCCGTACACCACTGGTGATCGTCGAGGGGACACTGAATAGTGCACGGTACATCCAAACCGTCATCGAACCCATCGTTCTACCATTCCTAGACCGGCAAGGGAACTTGCTGTTCCAACAGGACAATGCACGTCCGCATGTATCCCGTGCCACCCAACGTGCTCTAGAAGGTGTAAGTCAACTACCCTGGCCAGCAAGATCTCCGGATCTGTCCCCCAATTGAGCATGTTTGGGACTGGATGAAGCGTCGTCTCACGCGGTCTGCGCGTCCTGCACGAACGCTGGTCCAACTGAGGCGCCAGGTGGAAATGGCATGGCAAGCCGTTCCACAGGACTACATCCAGCATCTCTGCGATCGTCTCCATGGGAGAATAGCAGCCTGCATTGCTGCGAAAGGTGGATATACACTGTACTAGTGCCGACATTGTGCATGCTCTGTTGCCTGTGTCTATGTGCCTGTGGTTCTGTCAGTGTGATCATGTGATGTATCTGACCCCAGGAATGTGTCAATAAAGTTTCCCCTTCCTGGGACAATGAATTCACGGTGTTCTTATTTCAATTTCAATGAGTGTATTTTAAATTCTGAAGTTTTTACACTTACGTAACAGTTTTTCAATCAGACGTTACAAATTACATGAAACAATCATAATTTGCATTTTTTTGAATAAAATCATTTGTATACAGAGTTTGTCATGGTTTTTTCCCAGGTTTCATACATTTTGGCACTTTGCATTTTCAGATTTTGTTTTCTACAGTTTACAATTGTTTTCAAATTTAGGTGCCATACCCGTGCAGACTTGACGTAAGGAATACTTCTTTGATTCCATCTTTGCTGTTAAAAGCTCCTTTGTTGCTTTACGTACAGCCCGAGGTTACACTTGACGCTCATACAATACCAGAAGAGTAATTCCGCACTTCCTTGGTGACAGGTAGCATGCGAGCCTTATCAGTAGTCTCCAAGCGCGAGTGATTTCGCAGTCGCAGCATATGTTTGAGTGCAGCTTTACGTCCTCCAGCAGTGCTGTTAGTTATTTATTTCTAATTTCTGCTACCAGTCACTTTTTTATATTATGTTTCATCTAACATAAAACAACGCGTTTAGAACATGCTCTTTTCATCTTGAGGCGTTTATACGTACATACATACAGAGAAGTGTTACTTAAAAATAAACAGTCTTGCTAAATGATGAAACCGCTGTGATATCATACGTAGTCTACCACAAGGAAGAAAACCAGCAGGAGACATCACTGATCTCGGTTTCTAGCCATCCACTGCCCCCCTCCCTCCTCCTCCTCCTCCTCCTCCTCCTCCTTCTCCTCCCCACCCCCTCAAATACCATTCAAGCCGCTACAGTAACAAATAATGGACAAAGAGTTCTAGATTAATCTAGTTTAAGACTGTTTATTTTTGAGTAACATTTCTCTGTATGTATGTATGTATGTATGTATAAGCGCCTGAAGATGAACAGAACTTGCTCGAAACGCGTAGTATTAGATTAAACATAAAACAAAAAAGGGACTGGTAGCAGAAATTACAAATAAATAGTTATCCCACACAGTCACTGTTCAAAAACGTAGCCATTATGGCCTGTTAGTGTTGCTTCTCTCTACGCTAAACTAATTTCGTTTTCAGGGTTCCGTACTTCAGCTGGTCAAAACGGAACTCTTCCGGGATCACTTTGTTGTCCACCTGTTTGTCCATCTGTCCGTCCGCCTGTTAAGAACCATTTTTCGCCGGAACGGGTAGACGTATCAAGTTGAAATTTGTGGCACATATTGAGCTCTACGGTCGCTTGGCGGTGTAAAATGTGAAGCTTCTAACTCAGTCCAATCAAAAGATGCGATTTATCTCCTGTGTTTCGGTATTCGCAGACTCACTCCTTAAAATTCATAGAGTATTAGGAATTATGACATTTGGTAGAAACTAAGGATCAAGGACAGGTAAAGGAAAAAATCAGAAAATCATTAACTTTTAATAATATCATACAAAAAGTATTTCTTTCCTTATTTGTTACCAGACTTCAAATTTAAAACTGTCGAGAAAGTCTTACAATTCCTGGGACCAACATCTTGTCAGTGTCCATATGGCTAACAGGCGAAGATCGTCGAGATTCTCGATTTCAGAAACGGATGAACTGTCTATATAAATAATTAAATTTGTACGGAACACTCCGAGCGCGAGTCCTGCCACATAATACTTTTTTTCCCCTATGGTCATGGTGACATGTAGTTTCTATTAATAGTAAAAATAGTCTTGGTGAGAAGTTGTAGTGTGTTGGATTTAATAATGCGTGTGATATATTTAGTTGTCTACGTATAGAGAGAAACGTTCTTCTTGACGGTGATAGTAATTTGCGCCAGAATAAATAAAGCTTGTGTTTAAGTTATAGGTAACAGGACGTACTACAATAAATAAAATGGCTCTGAGCCCTATGGGACTCAACTTCTGAGGTCATCAGTCCACTAGAACTTAGAACTACTTTAACCTAACACACACACACACACACACACACACACACACACACACACACACACACACACACACACCCCGAGGCAGGATTCGAACCTGCGAGCGTAGCGGTCGCGCGGTTCCAGACTGTAGCGCCTAGAACCGCTCGGCCACTCCGGCCGGCTATAATAAATAAATAAATAAATAAGAAAATAAAAAGTGAAACAAATGAATTCTCTGTGAGGATTAATCACATTCTTACTTGCTACCTGGCTAAATTTTTTTTTTTTACTGTAATTTGCCGTGCGTGAATTGAGAGCTATATATCAATCACTGAAGCTCAAAATGGCTCTGAGCCCTATGGGACTTAACATCTGAGACCATCAGTCCCCAAGAACTTAGAACTACTGATACCTAACTAACCTAAGGACATCACACACATCCATGCCCGAGGCAGGATTCGAACCTGCGACCTAGCAGTCGCGCGGTTCCGGACTGCAGCGCCTAGAACCGCGTGGCCACCGTGGCCGGCAATCACTGAAGCTGGTGTAATATTTCATTACATGTCCCATGCCGTGGAACGCACATTTCCCCAAGTTAACACGGCTCAGGAGCAACTGAATCATCTTGACAGATTCCACTTCCAATTTTGAATGGTGGTACCAAGTGATTAAAAGTAGATGTTTGACCTGTTTGTACAGAAATCTACGGAAAAAATAAGACCATAAAATTTGAGGTACTTACATAAAGTTTTCTGTGTTTTTTAGTGAAGAGGGCAGAAGGTTTTTCACATCATCCAACACCAAAAACATAATTGCCTAATTATCTACAGAAGATAATGGTGTGAGTAATCAAAACGCTTAATGGTATAATAAACGACGTAATGCCGCATAAAACTATTTCATTTATCTTTAATTACCAGCCGCAGTCATCATTATGCAGTCCTATATGGACGGAATAAATACTTGGATACCTTAAAAACATAGAACACTATCGTTTCTTTTATTGGCTCTGTTATAAACGCTTTGTACATCCGGTGCGTATCTACAGTAAAACAGTGAAGAATGCAGCGTATAACGAACCGGAGTCTGTGCGGGGAAAATGAAAACAAAGAGACTGCTCAATGTAGCGAGGCTTCGCGTCAGTTTCGACATCAGCGGCTGTAAGAGATCGAGGTGCGTGTCACACCAGAGTTTATTATTTCAGGTTGGGAGGACGCTTATTCGAATCCATGGTGAACACGCACGTTGGGATAATGCAGTCTTATGCGGGAAACTAAAAAAAAATTGGCTCTGAGCACTATGCGACTTAACTTCTGAGGTCATCAGTCGCCTAGATGTTGGAACTAATTAAACCTAACTAACCTAAGGACATCACACACATCCTGCCCGAGGCAGGATTCGAACCTGCGACCGTAGCGGTCGCGCGGTTCCAGACTGTAGCGCCTAGAACCGCTCGGCCACTCAGAGTGTTTGGGGCAAGCTCGAGACCGCACTATCAGCCTGACTGCAGGTAGAATGTAGTTTTTATATCCGCCGAGGCACTAGCAGTGGGAGGGAGGGCGAGGCCCTCGTCCCGGCCACCATTTCACCCCCCTGCCCCTCCTCTCCCTGGATAAATCCACGGTAATAAATATGACAGCTGGCTGAATGGGAACCTGGATCGTCCTCGAGGGAATAGAGCGAGGAAAAGTCCCTTCTCCTATCCGCGTTTGAACCCCTGACTTCTGGGGTAGGAGTCTAGTGCTCTGCCCGCCAACTTCGATGGCCATTAAGAAAATAGCCGTCCCCATGAAGAGATAATTAACATTTGCAATGTTAAGTATAGACTGCTCAGCTAGAAAATTGCGAACATCCACGAGAGGTGTTTTTAAACATTTAAAGCATGCAAAAGCAGCTACAAATCCCGGTGGTATCACCTTCTCAGAAGGTTGGTGAAATACAGTTCGTTATCCGCTTGAGTACAAGACTAGCACATGAACTGAAATGCATCCATATGCTCCTTATGTGACTGCAGAAGAGGTATCTACATTGTCGAAGAAGAAAAAAGACTGTGTTCAGTGCCACCAGAATATCGGTACATAATGAGGTGGCAGGGGTAAAATACAGGGAGTGAAAGGCTATTTACAGTTTGTACAGAAACCAGATGGCAGTTATAAGAGTCGAGGGGTATGAAAGGGAAGCAGTGGTTGGGAATGAAGTAAGACAGGGTTGTAGCCTCTCCCCGATGTTATTCAATCTGTATATTGAGCAAGCAGTAAAGGAAACAAAAGAAAAATTCGGAGTAGGTATTGAAATCCATGGAAAAGAAATAAAAACTTTGAGGTTCGCCGATGACATTGTAAATCTGTCAGAGACAGCAAAGGACCTGGAAGAGCAGTTGAATGGAATGGACAGTGTCTTGAAAGGAGGATCTAAGATGAACATCAACAAAATCAAAACGAGGATAATGGAATGTATTCGAATTAAATCGGGTGATGCTGCAGGAATTAGATTAGGAAATGAGACGCTTAAAGTAGTAAAGGAGTTTTGCTATTTGGGGAGCAAAGTAACTGATGATGGTCGAAGTAGAGAGGATATAAAATGTAGACTGGCAACGGCAAGGAAAGCGTTTCTGGAGAAGAAAAATTTGTTAACATCGAGTGTAGATTTAAATGTCAGGAACTCCTTTCTGAAAGTCTTTGTATGGAGTGTAGCCATGTATGGAAGTGAAACATGGACGATAAATAGTTTGGACAAGAAGAGAGTAGAAGCTTTCGAAATGTGATGCTACAGAAGAATGCTGAAGATTAGATGGGTAGACCACATAACTAATGAAAACGTATTGAGTAGGATTGGGGAGACGAGCAGTTTGTGGCACGACAAGAAGAAGGGATCGGTTGGTAGGACATGGTCTGAGGCATCAAGGGATCACCACCTTAGTATTGGAAGGCGGCGTGGAGGGTGAAAATCGAAGAGGGAGACCAAGAGATGAAAACACTAAGCAGATTCAGAAGGATGTAGGCTGCAGTGCGTACTGGGAGATGATGCAGCTTGCACAGGATATAGTAGCATGGAGAGCTGCATCAAACCAGTCTCAGGACTGAAGACCACAACAACAACAACAACAACAACAACAACAATGAACGGTTTTGGTGTTGGTGATTAATTTCTCAATTCAACGGTGATCAGATGGCGCTCGGGTCTGTCTGTGCACTCCCCTGTGTTGACTCTTCTGACAGTAGCTATCCCGAGTTCAGAGGTGAACAGTTTTTGCGACATTAATTCTAGGGTACGACCATGTCCCACTGACGAGTACGTCTTTCTATTGAACAACTTCAGCCATTTGGATGTTGTCGCATTGTAGGCCTGCATGGAGCTGGATGGACGTATCGACTGAGAGCTGCACATGCTGGGGCCACTATATGTAACGCTGGTGTGTCGCTGCTTTCAACAGTGCTCTGTGAGACGCCCCCACACCTGTAGACCAGGTTATGGACGCCTGCGTCGTACAGACGCACGACGAGATCGATGTGTTTTGTGATCAGCGGTGGACAACGAACATCATCTAGGGCCGAAATCCGGCCATGTTGCACCTACTGTGTCATCATGGACCATTGGGAACGGTCTGCTTACACGACATTACCAGGCATGACTACTCTGGTGTCGTGAAAGTGTGGAATGGTACTCTGTGGTCTTCAGCGATGAGAGTAGGTTGTGTTCGTAAGCGAGTGATGGACGTGCACGTGTGTGGAACAGACCTGATGAACTGCCTGTTCTAGAGTGCATTTACCCACAACACACAGGTCCCATCCTTGGCTTCATAGTGCAAGGGGCCATCATGGTCACATTTGGTGTTTCTGAAGGGTAAAGTAACCGGTGCCCACTGCAGTGCACAAACTGTTATTCCTGTGCTACTGCCGCTTACTCGACAGGAAGGTGATGTGCCTCTTCAGCAGGACAACGCACGTCCAAGTACTGCTGCTGAAATGCAATGCCTCGATCAGCAAGATCACCATATCTCTCACCAATTGAACACACATGGAACGTGGTGAAGCAAGGGTTTACTCGTACTCTAGGGCCTGCGAGGAGCATTGGCGAATTGTACCAAAAGACGGCAGATGCTACAGCCAATATTTATGCAGCACCTTAATGATCATTTGCTGCGAGATCACACCTGCGTTGCTGCCAGGGAGTGGCGGGAGATAGGGTTAAGTGTGCATTGATGCTGCTGTTTGGGCATCCTGCAGCGTGACGTGAGTTTCATTTGGTCTGAATTTATCGTTTTTATTTATTTTCTCCAGCGGCGTAGAGCCCTGTCCACGTGCTGCTTCGTGCAACTGTTTAGCGAGCATTTTGCTGCGAACTCTATATTCCAACGTGATGCAACAGGAAGCTGAGTCACCTGTGTATGCAACTTCCCCATTGTCCTTGGTTTAATCACGGTATTACCGTACCCTTTGCTGTCGTAATTGACAAAGGCAGACGTGAACAACGGAGCATGTACAAATGAAATCGTCGCTGCGCATCTACGCCATGAGCGCTTTCCTCTGAAACAGCAGGCTCCCACGATACTGTAGTCCGTCAGATGTTCTGCAGAAGGTGCCCGTTTTGTCTTTCAGAGCAGGAAGTTCGCCCGCCCACCACTTCCTCTAATAAGTAAACTCAAATGAGATTATGGGCTTGGAAGCATCTGTTTCAATCCTACTTCCTGACAGTCAATTTTGTTATCGTGGGTCGGCGAACAGAAAGGGCCATGTCATAAAGGAAGGAGTTGAAATTTGACTCAGTAATTAAAGATATTTTGCTTTTACACGATCGAGTGACATTGTGACCATCGCCTATGTTAGACGTCAACGTGCAATAACTACTCGCAGATAGCAGGTTGCAGCACTAGCTAGCGTGTGGGAATGGGGGGGGGGGGGGGGGGGGGGAGGCGTAAAATAGTGCAGTCGTTGTTGTAAAGTGGAAAAGGAGCTGAGCTGTGTCTCCTACGGGAAAAAGGAGATGATCATTGGCTTTTGGACCAAGGATTGAAGCATTTCCGAAATAGCTAAGTTCGTAAACAGATGGCGTGCCGTCGCAAATCATATTGTACATGGCACAATAATGCTATCCAAAACCAGCTCACAGGCAACTGTGGTGCACCACGGGCCATACATGACAGGGGTGAACGACGGGTGCGGTGATGTGTGCAGGCGAGTATATCTGCAACCCTTGAGTTCCAGATCAACCAAGGGGCTACCAACAGGCCGTCCTTAACGACCACTCAGCGAAAACTGCTGCGTGTGGCCCTCAGTAGCAGGCCCCTGGTTCATGCAGCCATGGTTGCTTTTCATCGTCGACGAAGGCTGGAATTTGCACGCCATTACCGCAAGTGTATTAGCACTGAGTGGTGAGTGACAGGTGGCCTTAGGCTCAATCGGACAGATGTCCGTTGTCGTGTACGGCGTGAAACCATGAAAGCAAGCAACCTGCAGCAGTCGTCAGGAGGGTCCAGGCCAGAGAGCATTCCTTGGGTGTACTCGTCATTCTAGAAGACCACAGTGAATCAACACAAGTGCCATTTATCTTTGGGTGCCATGTCCACGCTACATGCAATCTGTTTTTTGTCGACACAGCGGCATCTATCGTCAGAACAAGATTAGCACAATGGACTCGCATTCGGCAGGACGACGGTTCAAACCCGCGTCCTGCCATCTTGAATTAGGTTTCCCATAATTTCCGTAATTCGATTGTGGCAAATGCAGAGATGGTTCCTTTGAAGGGCACGGCCGTCTACCTTCCCAATCCTTCCCTAATCCGATGGGACCGATGACCTCACTATTTGGTCCCCTTCCCAAAATCATCAACCAACCAGCAGGACAATGCAACGTGTCACACAGCTCTCACTGTACATATGTGGTTCAGAGGGCACCAGGATGAGTTTATCGTAACCCTCTGGACACCAAACGCCCCGGATTTAAACCCAGACGAGAATCTGTGGAACCATCTCGACTGGGTTCTTTGACCGTCAACTGGGAGATGTAAAACAGCTGACCACGGCAATGGCCTCTTCTACACAAAGCTATGGCTTCAAAATACCGCAGCAACATGTCAGTTACTCCCAGGTATTGATGAGTCCATGGGTTTGATTAACTCCTCAGGATATCGTCAGCTCTGAACCAACTGAGGAGGGGACATGGAAGATGTTCTGATTCATCTTTTAAACGGAGAACACGATACTCGCCAACTTGTGACTGCGGTGCACCGAGGCAGACCATCCAATATGACAGAGAAAATTGCATGTCAGCACATATAGAGAGGGTTATGAGGAATTTCTTATGGAAACACTAAATTCCATGAAATACATATAGAATGATATGTTTGTCATTATATATAGAGTTGTTAGAAATAACGTATTGTACTTCAATATTAAAATGTGGTTACGTTCCATAAGTGCGCTGAATAAGGAAACTAAATTTAAGATCGTTCAGGAAATTTAATCATCAATGCAATTTGTTGAAATAATGCCGTTATTGTAGGACCGTGGCTGTCACGTGGTACAGAACGTTCATAGACTAGAATGGCAGATATGTACAATGTGATTTACTATAGCGAAAAAGCACCGTTACCAGTTTCGAAGTTGACAGTAGTCACTAAACAGCACGCATATCTTACTCAATACACATGGTTCGTTGGTTTATAGGCAAATTACCCTAGGATGAAAAGAAATTAATTTTCAAAGGTGTGCGACATACATGAAATGAGCGCTTGGGACATTTCATCGTTTTTCTCCAACGGTTAACACTCACGTTGTTCTTTTTGCGTACAGTCACAGTGGTGTCCATTATTATTCACGCTCATTGGGCGACTACGCAAATTATCTGGACGCTCCACGTGTTTTGAGTCTGTTGTAAGATGAAAACAAATACATATTAGTTACAAGGTGCATGAGTGTCAGAGATACAGAGATACGGTGGAAAGGTACAGTAAGAAAAAGCCTTTATATTGCTCGTAAAATGGATTCAAGCATCATTCGTTAATGATATTCCCTAAGCCAGTTAAAAGTTCGTTAGGAAATCTTTGCAGCGTCTAAAGCGCCAATAGTTGTTGTAATACACTGTTTGTTAAAAAGTTAAATGTTAAGAACTGACAGTATTAGATGACGTTAACGTGTTCCAAAACTACACGATCTTAAGCTAAAGTACCAAACTATACATGATGTGCTATCGCGGATTGCACGGAACCCATCATAAGAAAATGTAATGCAGTAGAGAAGCGATAAACAGAGAAATAAAGCGTTTTAATTTTGTTTCCCTCGTCTCCTCTGCTCTTCACTAATGAGGAGGGAGAGTGGGAGGTTGGTTCATTTGGTTGATCCGGTAGCGAACACACACACACACACACACACACACACACACACACACAAGAGTGACCTTCACGGCTAGGTAAATAGATAATCACATCCCATAACTGAGCCCATTTCGTGAGAGGTCAGAGAGATCCCAGGGGAGTTAGAGACACAGATTTTACCATTAGGGTGCAAAAAGTGGGAGTTATTCTTTGCGCAGGTAAAGCGAAGGTCGTGCGTCAGTATCGACCGGAGAATTCCCGTGAGTGCACTCGGCAGACTGGAAGAATTTTATCACGTCTGCCACTGAAGTTACGGTTGTGTTTCCGAGTGGGTTGGCGCAGGCGAGGTACCTACTCTACTGTTGGGCGCCGTCGGAAGATCTGAAGACGGAAAGGAAGGAAGAAAGGATGCTTAAAACTTAATTTTCTGGTTAGGTCATTAGAGATGAATATCAAGCAGCAAATGAGCATTAAGGGGGAAGGAAATTGGCTGGGAAGTGTTTGAACGAGTCGTACTGGCATTCGGCTTAGCTAATTTGCATACATACGTTTATATACGGGGTGTCTCTCCTAAGAGTCGTCAGGTGTATTTCCTTTGATGTTTCGGCAGATATTTTTAATTTTTTCTTTGTCATGTGTAACTGGGGTCAGCCCAAACAAATACTGCCCATCACGTTTTTCATGCGACGCCCATTCTCGACGGAAAGCGTCAGGTTGTTTCCCATTACAAAAAAAAAAGGCTTTTAAAGCGGGATTTTAGGTGCCCATTCGATAGAGCGGTCCCATATTAGTCTTGTGCGATATTTGTCTTAGCGATATGTATTCACAGCGGCCTGTAAAACACACAGATTAACCAGTACTGCAATAGCGACTTTGCAGCGCTGGTTGAGTCCTTTTGCAGCAGTGCTGCTAAGTCGCTGTTGGAGTACTGGATAATCTTCGTGTTTTACTGTCCCTGTTAATACATATCGCTAAAACAAATATCGCATTAGACTAATATGGGACCGCTCTATCGAATGGGCACCTAAAATCCTGCTTTAAAAGCCATTTTTTTTTTGTATTGGGAAACAAACTGACACTTTCCGTCGAAACTGGGCGTCGTATGAAAAACTTGATGAACAGTGTTTGTTTGGAATTGTTCCAGTTACATATGACAAAAAAATTTGCAAATATCTGCCGAAACATGAGAGAAAATACACCTGACAGTGCTTAGGAGGAACAATGGTGTATACAGACATTTCATGCTTGCTCCAGAAGCCACCACGGGGTGCATGGTGGAGGGTTCCCTATGTCACTGCTAGTAGTTCCCTTTCACTCGCTAATGGAGCGACGAAAAAGCGACTGCTAATACGCTCTAATGTGAAGGCCGATATCTTGTATCTTGTCTTTGCGGTCCTTGAGCGAGATACGCCTTGGTGGCGGTAGGGTAGTTCTGTAGTCTGTTGCAGATGGCGGTTCTCTAAATTTTCTCAATAGTGTTTCGCGAGTAGTAGTTTCGTTCCCTCTAGGAATTCCCATTTGTGCTCGCGGACCATCTCCGTAGAAATAGCGTTGTGATCGAACCTATCGGTAACAAATCCAACAACACGCTTCGGAATTAGTTGAATGTCTTCATTGAATCCGTCCTGGAACGGATCCCAAACACTCTAGCGGTACTCAAGACTGGGTCGCACTAGTGTTTTATACACGGTATCCCTTATAGGCTAGCAGTACTTTCCTAGAACTCTCTTAATAAACGAAAGTAGAGCTTTCGACGCCCCTACAACGGACTTCATTCGATCGTTCTATTTCATGTCACTTTGCAACGTTACGACTGCATATTTAATCACCGTGGCTGTGTCAATCAGCATTCCAACATTACAGTTTCTCCCCCCCTCCCCCCTTCCGCGATAAAGGGTCAAGGAAAGAGTGAGCGAGTAACTGTATAACCTCCAATAGGATCATAGCTTGCAAAACACTGTTGTCGAAACCACTCTTCAGAATTACGATAGCTTTATCTCTTTTACTTGTAGAATACGAATGCACGGTCCTAACTCTGAGTGATTTTGCCGAAAGTACTTTAGCTGCCGGCCTCATTCAGAATAACGTTCTTCAGCGAGAATGACATGTCATGACAGGCTGGTGACCGCTGTCGGATTGAAGATGTCACCGCCAGTAGAGGCCGAAACGATGTATTCGTAAACGCAGTATTCGTAAACGCAGTATAGTTTGACCAAAAAACAGTATTTCTTTGAAAAATTATGTTTTGTATTGTATTTCTGGTGTACTCTTCCTGAAAAAGCTATAAATATGTTAGTCGTATTATGAGGTGTTGAATTAGCCCGTGTTCGAAAGCTAACCGCTTCAAAAACTAAGTTTGTACTTAGTGTGCTTTACATTTTTAAATTTACAGAAATTACTTAATGACATTTACAATGTGATTCTTGAAGCGCGACAAAACGAAATGAATGTCTTACATAAAGCAACGGTTTGCTGTTTTTTGGAATAAAACCCTTGGTGTGTGGTGATTTAGTTCCTCTGCACGTTGGTTAATTTCAAGTTACAACATTTGGGGGAGAATATTTCGATATCATCTAGACCTTTCCGACATATTCTGAGATAATTCTGTTTCAATGGATTGATATTTCTGCGGACTAGGTAATCAGATGCTGAGAAGCCAGGCTGCAGACGAAAGAATGTCTTCCTATTGTGGTCTGTTGTTGTGGTTTTCAGTCCAGAGACTGGTTTTATGCAGCTCTCCATGCTACTCTATCCTGTGCAAGCTTCTTCATCTCCCAGTACCTACTGCAACCTACATTCTTCTGAATCTGCTTAGTGTATTCATCTCTTGGCCTCCCTCTACGATTTTTACCCTTCACGCTGCCCTCCAATACTAAATTGGTGACCCCTTGATGCCTCAGAATATGTACAACCAAGCGATCCCTTCTAGTCAAGTTGTGCCACAAGTTTCTCCTCTCCCCAATTCTATTCAATACCTCCTCGTTAGTTATGTGATCTACCCATCTAATCTTCAGCATTCTTCTATGACGTTTGTCATAAGAAATAAATTAAAAGCGTATAATGGAAGTTGGGTGTTAATTTACCTTCATTATGAGCGAAGAAGACAGAAGGAAAATCTTCAGGTCTTCTGTATCTCATGACAATTTTCTGAAAAGGGGCCATAGGTTTTTTGTTGGTATGTCAAAGCTTTCGCGAACTCCACTTCCAGTTTTCAGTGGTTCCGTGGTTTTCTACGAATCACTCAACACACACTTTCCCACCACCACCACCACCACCACCACCACCACCCCACCCCTTACACACACACACACACACACACACACACACACACACACACACACACACACACACACACACACACACACACAGAGAGAGAGAGAGAGAGAGAGAGAGAGAGAGAGAGAGAGAGAGAGAGAGAGAGAGAGAGAGAGAGAGAGAGAGGGGGGGGGGGGGGGGTACGGGGGCTGGACAAAAATATGGATCACTGTGAGAATTACATGCTCAAAAATCAATACGAATACCAGCGAAGTATGCACGAGTGTCACATGCGCAACGATGTCGGAGCGAAATGTATTCTCACGTGGGTAATTTTTGGTGCTTGTATGGTCGATACTTTCGTAACCATGTGAACAGAAGTGTTTCGTGTTTTAAGAGGCACTGTATCGAAGTTTTCTAGAACAGACAAGTAAAACGGAGAATGTCATCCGGTAAGTCACAACGCAGAAGGAAAGTGTGTGTTGAGTGATCGGGACGGACCGTCGTCGAAGGCGATTGTGAGGCAAAATAAAAGGACGACAGTTGCAAAAGCCATTGCAGAATGGAATGTCGACTCGCAGCCCCTCTCAGCAGCAAAACAATAGGAAGCGAGCTCCAGAAGAAGGGATCTGGGTGACAAGCTGGATTCCGTATCCACTCATAAGTGACGTAAATGCATGTAACAGGAAAAGTTATGTCGAAGCGATGAAACGTGGATTATGGAGCAATGGAAGAAGTTAATTTGGTCGGATGAGCCTTGTTTCGCACTGTTTACTACTTCTGCTAGGGAAATGTGGTGGGCTTCGCTGGTGATTTGGGCAGCCATATCGTGATATTCGATGGACCCCATGGATAATCAGTAAGATCGCACTACTGCGTAGGATTATTTGACAATTTTATATAATGCTTGTTCCCCAGTGGCGACGGTGTGTTCCTAGACGGCAGTGCCCGCGTCGTCCAGAACTGATTTTCTGAGGACGAGGATGAATTGTCGCATCTTCCCTCGCTCCACAGTCACCAGATCTCAAGGTTACTGAGCCTTTGTGATCTACTTTGGAGAGAATCGCTATCCTTCTACATTTTTACACGATTTTATGGGTTTGGGTTGGTTGGGGGAAGAGACCAGACAGCGAGGTCATCAGTCTCATCGGATTAGGGAAGGAAGGGGAAGGAAGTCGGCCGTGCCCTTTCAGAGGAACCATCCCGTCATTTACCTGGAGCGATTTAGAGAAATCACGGAAAACCTAAATCAGGATGGCCGGACGCGGGATTGTGTTACACGAATTTGACACTATTTTATAGGAGAAATGGTATCAGATTTTCCTGAAAATCATGCAGGACTTGTATTCATCCTTTACGAGACGACTAGAATTTGTTTTGAATGCCAACGTTTTTCTACACAGTATTAGACATGGTAATGTCATTTTAGTGATGTTTTCATCTTTCTGTCCACCCTTGCATACAACATTTCTTTCTGCTGATCTTGTAAACGGATATGATTAAGTTATTTCTCTTTGGTAGAGGCAGTATCTGGCATTTATCGATTTGTCATGAGAGCTGTCATTCAGTAAATCAGGCGGAAATTTTGTCTACTACAGAGAGTAGCGTTGTCAATGAACTATGTAATAGTACTGCTGAGCCCAACTGGTATATCGTCTATGCATAGTGGGAACATTAAAAATCATTTTACATTATCTTAAAGTTCACCCGATGTTACTTTATTTTTTGTTATATTCGCCGTCCTGTATAACGTACTCTAACTCTGTTAGTCAAATACTTAACCAGCCAATTACGTATCTACGAAGACACTACTTATTATTTTTTCAAGGTTAGTAGTCGACAGTGAAGTGTAGTGTTGAACAGCTTTCGGAAATAAATGAAAACTGAATCAACCTGTTCATCTGCTCTCGTGCTGGAGAATCTTGTTTTCCACCCTATTGGTGGGGATCGTAAACGGCTCTTCCGATGCCTTCACCCCTGCAGCGCCTCAGTACGTACTGCGCTATCTGTTTAGCTGGGATCTACAAAGAGTGTGGTTAACATCGCTAATACCAGCAATACTGCAGCTCAACTTGTTTATCCCGTGTTCCTCGCTGACGTCACAGGGATACAGCACTGTGCTAGGGTGGAGCACGAACTACGTCACGAAAGTTATAGCCCCGTAACGCTAAGATCAGGCTCCAGATCTCTACACATCGATTATACGTTATCTACGATCACATCCGCTGTGAAGTGCAAGACAGAGGATATTTAGCATAATACTACATTTTAGGGATTATTTCCGTTAGAATTGCATATTCTGTACGGGAAGAACGAATACTTATATTCCCATGTGCCTGCTGTGTTGGACTATTTTGACTTAAGGCTTCCTATGGGAGCGATAGGTAGAGGAGCTCAAGTACCGGGGAGGAAAAACTACGGAGACACCAAAAGTGCCGGCCACAATGGCCGAGCCGTTCTAGGCGCTTCAGTACGGAACCGCGCTGCTGCTACGGTCGCAGGTTCGAGTCCTGCCTCGGGCATGGATGTGTGTGATGTCCTTAGGTTGGTTAGATTTAAGTAGTTCTAACTCCAGGGGACTGATGACCTCAGATGTTAAGTCCCATAGTGCTTAGAGCCAGCCGCGCGGGATTAGCCGAGCGGTCTTCGGCGCTGCAGTCATGAACTGTGCGGCTGGTCCCGGCGGAGGTTAGAGTCCTCCCTCGGGCATGGGTGTGTGTGTGTTTGTCCTTAGGATAATTTAGGTTAAGTAGTGTGTAAGCTTAGGGACTGATGTCCTTAGCAGTTAAGTTCCATAAGATTTCACACTCATTTGAACATTTTTTTGCTTAGAGCCATTTTGAACAGCAAAAATCCTTTCAAAACAGCCCTCAGCCGTCTTGGAAGGACTAAATACAGGTCCTTACCGTTAACAATGGAATCTTGTACCATTCTACCCGCAAAATAGTGGCAAGTCCAGCTAACCATGAAGGAGGCGGACACAGATCATGCTTTCTTCTCTTCATAGTAGATCACAAAGCGCCAGTAATATTGAGATCTGGTGCCTGTGGTTATGATACTTTTCATCCTCTTGCTCACAAAACTAGTCCTGGACAATACGAGGTATGCGAACAAGCGTCCAGTCGTCATGGAACACACAATCACCACTAAGCGAACATTCATTGTTACCACGAGATAGGTGCGATCAGCCAATATTGTCACATAGTCCTCAGCAGTAATATCACCTTTCAGAGTGCCCATGGGGCCCATGGTATACGACTATATGGCTCCCAGATCATCACCAAACCCCAGTATGTTTCTCTCTTCAGACGTAAACACGGCGAAAATCTAGAAACATCGTGCAACAAGATTGATTCGATCAAATGACTTTCTTTCCATTGCTCCATTGTCTAGGTTTTAATGCTTCGGCACGACGTATTCTTCTAGAGCGGTTTTGGAATTCCCAGCCTCCCAATTCCCTGTTTATACATCTCTCTTCGTGTTATGGTGCTGGCAGGGTTCGCTTGTTGAGATTCCGTTCTACAGTGACTTTTGCATAAGTCGTCCCCTCTGTTTTCGCCACCATTGTCTTCAGTGACAGTCTGCCACGACAGCTTAACACACGATTTTGTCCGCGTTGTTACTTACCAGATGACGTTTCTTCCCTTTCCCTGTCTGTGGTACAAATCTTCGATACGGGATCAGGCACTATACGAGCACAAACAATTTACACACGTTCGAATTCACTTCGCACCGATAGAACGCCCTCACAACTGCACAGAACACTGTTCTGACCATGGCTTCAGACGTATTGAGGACGTTGTACCGGTGTTGTTCGTGGTCAAATACGACAGCTCCACCAGAGAACTTGGCTAGCATCTGTATTTATGTTCAAGCATACATTTGTCGTGGTGCTTCCATATTCTTGTCTATATTGATAAATTCCTTCCTCTATGATCATTCTTGAAACTTTGAAAGTAGGCTTTCACCGGATAGCTGATTCTCTTCAAGCATCTGAAAAATGGCTCTAAGCGCTATGGGACTTAACATCTGAGGTCATCAGTCCCCTAGACTCAGAACTACTTAAACCTAACTAACCTAAGGACATCACACACATCCATGCCCGAGGCAGGATTCGAACCTGCGACCGAAGCAGCAGCGCGGTTCCGGACTGAAGCGCCTAGAACCGCTCGGCCACAACGGCCGGCTCAAGCATCTGACAGCATAGTTTTTTCCAGATATACAACATGCAGATTGGAGAACCATTACTGAATGAAAAAAATGTGAATTAATATGTTCTGTAAACCCCTCCCCCTCTCCCCGCTGTCTCTTTAAGCACCAGGAACGCAGTAGTAAACTGCTCGCCACAGACTTGACCAGCTGTAACACTATCTGTCCTTTCTGGGATGGTAATTTGCAAGCAGCCAGGAATGTAATAGAGATAAACTCTACTGTGAAAGGCAACCAACATACTTCAGAGGATCCCAATTAATTAGTAGACTGATGATAAAGGACAGGTATTGCTTTTATGTCGTCTCGTTCTCTTTGTACAGCTGTACCATGGGAAGCAAGGAGAGGATGTTGGTTAGTGGCCGATATCCTCTTTCTGTAACACAAATTGCACGCACAGATTAATTGGGTTCTTTATTCATAAGAATAGAACTCAAGATGTTCGTTGTGGTACAAGCTTTTCTGTATAGTCCACGTTAGCCTGACTGCTGGTGAAGGTCTGCTATATTCACGACTATGGTTGATATGTGCTGCCTGTCCCTGTGTTAGTGGTGGAGCTACTTGCTACTGCGTTTCCCGCTGAGCTGCGACTGATGACATTGGAACCCACGCACTGCGACAGACTCGCCCTTCGGTGCGCGCCGGCGATCTCAAATACTGGCGGCTGAGAGGGCGTTGGCGGCTCGATTCCTGCAAGTCCTCGTCTCTCAACCTTTTTGTGGCGTGGTGTGCTGGCGCCAGCTTATGCCAACATAGTTACGACTCAGGTTAAAGTTTAACAATAGGTCATAGTCTACAACAGGTCATAGTCTACAATATTTACAGAATAATAGTGGAGAGCAGCCTTAAATAACAAGATAAAATGCTGGCAGAGAGAGATAGTAATTTACCTAGGCAGTAATCTACATACATAATTAACAAGAGAACTTACATGACACTTGGATTCTGGAGTGCTGGAGGGTGCTTGATTCATGCAAGAAATCTAATCTGTGGCAGATCCATGAGGTAGCGAATTTGTTATCCTTGACAAATAACATTTCATTTGCATAAAAAAGTTACATACCGTATCCTCCTTCCACTTAAGGTTTTTTTTAATCCCATAGAAAGTGGATTTTATTGTTCTTTAATGAAGTATCGCAATAATTTCACCGTCACTTAAAAAAGAAAAATCGGCTATTTACATGCGGAGCCTAGCCACAGAGACAAGTCGTATGATGAAGTACTCACTTGTAAGGCGCTCCATGTGCGCAAGCTTATAATAAAGTACATGATCGAGGTGACGTAATCGGGCAGTTGTGATGATGGCTAACCACGTTGTGGAAGGTGTCGTCTTACGCCGGCAGTCCAGCGGTGCCTATAAGCGGGTGAAATTTGTCTTCTGCTTAAGCTAATGAGTAGGCAAACTGAAACCTGTCTCAATGCGACAAGTGCCTAACGTATATCGCGTACACGTTAGTCTTCTTGCTGCATCTGTTAGTACAAAGAGAAGCTGGGAAACTGGGGCTGGGGCAGAAATGGAAAAAAATTCAAACTCTGTTATTAGAAGACGATCAGTTTGGTTTTAGAAAAGGTAAGTGTACCAAAGAGGCAGTTCTGACATTGCCAACGATAACAGAAGCAAAAAAATGGCTCTGAGCACTATGGGACTTAACTGCTGTGGTCATCAGTCCCCTACAACTTAGAACTACTTAAACCTAACTACTAAGGACATCATACACATCCATGCCAGAGGCAGGTTTCGAACCTGCGACCGTAGCGGTCGATAACAGAACCAGGACTGAAGGAAAAATAAAGACATGTTCATAGGACTTGTCGACCTGGATAAAGCATTCCGCAGTGTAAAGTGGTGCAAGATGTGAAAATTCTGAGGAAAATAAGGTAAGCCGTAGGGAAAGACGGATGATGCACAACTTGTAAGAGAAGCAACGGCGACCAGTAAGAGTGGAAGACCAAGAACAAAGTGCTTGAATTAAAAAGTTTGTAAGAGAGGGCTTTAATGTTTCGCCTCTACTGTTCAATCTATCCATCGAAGAAGCAATGACAGAAATGAAAGGAAGTTTCAAGAGTGTGATTAAAATTCCGGGTATAAGGATTCTGTGATCAGATTCACTGATGACATCGTTATCTTCTGTGAAATAAAGAAGAATAATAGGATCTGTCGAATGGAATGAGCAGGCTAACGAGCACAAAATATGGACGGACAGTAAACTGATGAAAGATGAACGTAATGAGAAGTATCAAAAATGAGAACAGCGAGAAACGTAACTTTAGAATTAATCACGAAGTAGAGGAAGTTCAGGAATTCTGCTACCTAGGCAGCAAAATACCCCACGACGGACGGAACAAGGATGACACGGAAAACAGAGTGGCACTGGGGAAAGAGACATTCCTGGCCAAAAGAAGTCTGCTAGTATCAAATATAAGCCTTAATGTCAGAAAGAAATTTCTGAGAATGTCCGTTTGCAGTACAGAATTATATGGTAGTGAAACGTGGACTGTTTGGAAGCCGGAACTGAAGGGAATCGAAGCACTTAATATGTGGTACTACAGAAGAACGTTGAAAATCATGTGGACTTACACGGTAAGGAATGAGGAATTTCTCCGCAGAATCGTGCAGGAAAGACAGAGATGGAAAACGCTGACAAGACTGAGGGACAGGATGATAGGACATCTGTTAAGACAGCAGGGAATAAAATCCGTTGTACTAGAGGGAGCGGTAGAAGGTAAAAACTGTAGTGGAAAAACAGAGATTGAAATACGTCCAGCTAACAACTGAGGACGTACGTTGCAAGTGAGACTCTGAAATGAAAAGGTTCGCACAGGAGAGGAATTCATGGCGGAGCGCATAAGACTAGCCGGAAGACTGATGACTCAAAAAAACCAACCGCTGGGAGGGGGCAGTGGTCAGTGACTGCCTGCTGGGATTTACAGAGCAGACAACGTCGTTTGTGCGCAGAGGTTTCGCATCCTGCCTCGATTCCAACCGTCCAAACTATAGTTTTTGTACCACTGCAGCTCTTCGAGAAAGAGGGGTCATTGGAATTGTTCTCTGGCTTTAATGGCTGCAGCTACCATGAGCAAATAATTAAATCCTCTCAAAATGATCGCAGTCGAATTTGATTCTGTCATGTTGTTCCTCAGCTCCTCAGTTTCTCAGGAATCTGTTACAGTCTCTTTTTCTCTCAGAATTTTTCATTAATGGGAAACTGGCCTTTAATGTTCAGAAAAGACCAAAGTAAAATTGTTATCTCCATAACAAGTTCATCAGTAGGTCAGTCATTAAGATTGGGTCCGAAATTCGCCGTGATATGTAGTCGTGGCGTCGTAAACCTACTTGATGTCTAATTCCATTGGGAACCGTGTGCACCACGACAGATTATTGTCAATATATGTTGGATAATTGGCAGCAGCGGTCGTGTATTGAAATTCTTTATTTTACAGATCAGTATTCCTCAGTTTCTCAGTAATCTGTTGCAGTCTCTTTTTCTCTCTGAGTTTTTCATCAGTACAAATTATTCGAATCTTGTAGGCGCATATCATAATAACAGAACATTTTCTATGAGGAGTAACATGTACTGTGATGATTACTTTGGGTCGGTAGCTGCTAAGGTTGCAAGATAGGCTCTTCTGTAAATTTAAAAATTTTGTGCAGTAAAAGTGAGGGTATCTGTTGGAAGTTATCACAGTAAATGTATACCTCATAGCAAATGTGCTAATTTGGTATGGACCTACAAGATTCGAATAATTTGCACTGAAGATGCTCACAATGACCGAAATCGATCTGTCAAATAAAGGATTTCAATATTTACGACCGACACTACTATTATCTAAAATAAATTGTAAATCTACGAGTTACATATTATTCCTGGGTCCGCGACGTGGGGCGGTTCTCCAAGCTGTTAGGGAGCTCACAGCTGTCATATGCTGAAAGGGATCTTCCTCCAGCCTGGAGCTGATGTATTGGAATTATCACAGCCCATCTAACGTTGTGTGTGGTAGGATCCCCTCGACTGGCTTAAGGCCCCGTGACTTTCTCGTAACGAAAAGCGCTGGTATGAATCGTCACATTACTGAGGAGTACTATTAGCGGAAGCTGCAGAGGACGTATGTAAATGCCTCCACACTGTCGGTGGCGTTGAATGGTTGAGAGGCCTGAGTGGTAAAACCATTCGACTGAATGTCTTGTAGCTCGCGAAATTGGGAAGTAAATCGGCAGTCATAATGGAGTCGTGGGCCTTCCGGTGCAGAGGCGCTGTTTCGATACTGCAGCGTGTCCACATGAAACCTCCATTATTTTGAAACACAATTAAAAAAGAAAAGCTGATATGGTCCGCAGCATAGTGCAAACCAAGTAAGACGTGCTCTACAAAAACTTGGATACATTCACTTTAGAGCCTTTCATAAACTATAACATGTCTGGACGATACTCGTTGAATCCATAAGCGAACAAATATGCCTGAGATGATGGTAGCTAGTGCATCGACATTTCTTCTGCGCAGCTCACCAAGGTCACATACGGCGAGGCATACTATCTTTCACGTAAAGCCATAGGAAGGAAGCGGTTATGTCCGGAGGCACGATGGCAGCTTGGTTGCTCCAACACGCCCTATCTATCGCTGTGGAAATATCGGTTCAGGATGCCACGAACATCTGAACTCTCGTGCGTGGTGCGTCATCCTGCTGGAAGATGACACTGCACTGAAGTGGAAGAAACTGACGGATAGTAAATTGTTTAAAGGATATCCAGTAAACGGTTCCTGTTACTGTATGCTCGATGAAGAAAATTGACCCTCTACGTTGCATTCGTCAACACACCACACACATTAACCTTTCCGCTGTCTCAGATGTTCCGGAAAATGAAAATGTTGTGCCATTTAACGTTACCACATGTCTGGAAGGTTGCTTCGTCAGAGAAAGATATTCCCCAGATACTTGAGGTTTTGAGCGATCCGGTCGAATCTCAACAGTAAATTCGTGTCGTAAGTGTGCAAGCGTAGTCTTCATGCAGTACTTTCTTAACTGTTGAACAAAGAGAAGTTTAGGTCTCATGATGGTCTGGAAACTGAATTTGATTTCTTTGGAATGTCTCTCTAATATCACCTAAAATTTCATCAGATGGGCGTTTTCTGCCAGAATCTCTCTGTTTACTCTCCCACTGGCTAGAAACTTGTCATACGAAGTCTTAACCGTCTCAACGTCTGGTGGCTCGCTCTGAAACTCACGTTGGAAATTAGTTTTCTGCATACCACACCACACATTGAGTTATCTCATAAGGTGCAGCCATCTGTGGTAATCATTTAACAACTGAGACAAAACAAAAGGAGTCGTTGGGGAAAATCTGCTCAAAACTCGTCGAGCTGCTTTTCTTGATAGTGCAAACCGGATGTATCTATACCTCGTACTTTTTTCTCCATTGCATTTGGACATCAGGGAGATTCAATGTAGACACCCTGTATTACAAATTTATAAGTTATGGATTTAATGATGTAACCGAGAAGCCCAAAATATTTCTTCCAGTGCGGGAAAATTAGAAGGGTTTGAAAGTGCGTTTCTTGTGCTCTGCTGTGGGGTAGTAAACACCTGTCCCGTTATCTGCAGGCAAACATGCGACTAAGAGTATGAGCAGACGATTCTTAAGAATTTGCTCGTGCGAGACCATAGTCATCAACCAGCTGGAGATGCTATTTTATAGAAGAGACAGATTTGATGAGGAGTAATTAAAGCCAGTAAACGCTCTTTGTTTCCGAGGAAATGAAGTACTATAGTGAGTTGCGACTGTTGGTTTTGAAATGTTGCCTGGTTTTTCATCTTTGTGGAGGGAATCTGTGAAAGTTGGTAGAAGGCAGTGTGCTTACGGTAGGTTGACAGTCGGTGTAAGTTTCCTAGTCTAGAGGTCGGGTGCGATGTTCATCCTGAAAGTAGGTGGATTGTGCAGGGGTTTGAGCCGTATAAAAGGATTGACAACTTCAATGGTGTATCGTTGGTCAATCAGTGGTTCGTGACCCTTATTAAGAGACTTTCGTGAAGTGTAGCAGTGCTGAAAATTAATTCGTGTCGGCCGCGAAACTCTTCGTAGTTGATCGACGGAGCGGTGTTCCTCCCCCGCGCCGCACTTTGCCAAGAGTACTCGGGTTCTGCCTACGACCGCCAGCCAGGCGCACGAAGATCAAAGTACGGGAAGAAGCAGCGATTTAAATTACAAAACGAGTTACTCAAATATATTGAAGGGATATCATTAAAATTTAAAGAATATTGGGTAAATGTTCTTCGGTATGCTTGACGAGTCAGATTTCTTTTTGTATTCAGGCTTTCAACAGCTTGCTCTGTCATCACCGTCAGAGTTGACCGTCCTACTAAAAGACTTTCAAGAGTGAAGAGTCAACAAAAAATTACGTTATCGTGTAAACGATATTTGCGTACCCTACCACTACACTATCCACTCACGTTAATGTGACCACCTATGAAAAGTCTCGATAACCACCTTGGCATCGTGGACCGTTGCAAGATGCGCAGGAAGCTAGTCAGTGAAGTTCTGGAAAATACCGAAAGGGATCTGGAGCCACGCCGATTCCAGTGCCGTGGCCAGCAGCGTTAGGTTCCTCCGTTGAGCATCCATAGCGCCAACAGCCCGATCGCGGTGATCCCATAGATTCTTCATTTGATTCAGATCCGAGAGCCTGCAGCCAAGGGAGTACGATAAAATCATCCTGGTGGTATTAGAATAACGTACGTACACGGCGAACTGAGTGAGACATTCTATTGTCCTGTTGGTAGATACCACCGTGTACAGGAAAATCAAACTGCATGTAGAGGTGGACAACACCCCATGATGAGGTCTTTCACCATGAGGAGATCGCCCAGGGAGTGCCATGAAGACGTTCCATAGACCATAACGCTCCGTCCTCCGGCTTGGACCCTTCCGACGATCGTTGCAGTGCGTTCGCTTCCAGACGTTTCATGCCTTATACGCCTACGGCCATCTGGCCAATGGAGCATTAGACCTGATACATCTGAAAAGGCCAACTGTCGCTGCTCAGTTGACGTCGAGTTGCGGCACTGGCGTGAAAGTTCCAGCCTTCGTTGCCGACGAACAGCAGTCAGAATGGGTGCCTGATCCAGGTGTCTCTTGTGGAGGCCCAGCGGTCTTTGAGGAGGCGTTGTTAGTAGCCCACTGGTCCTTATAGGCCGTCAGCTGATCAACAGTTGCACGTCTATTCGCGCTCACTCATTAGAGATGGGTCGTTCGCGAACTAATAGGTCCAAAGGAACGGCTCACCAAGATGAGCGGAATGAGTGAGGAACGGATTCTAAGGAACGGTCTTTCACAGTTCACGGCCGGTCTCGTTCCAGCCTCGGTCCCGTTCCCGTCTGTATCGGTCTCGGTCGCGGCTTTTTTCTTATAGTTCCCGGGAACGGGAAACGTTCGGTCTCGTTCCCGCAACAGCACGTCGGCCGGTCTCGTTCCAGCCAGGGTCCCGTTCCCGTCGGTCTCGGTCACAGTCAGCCGGACTCGTCCTTCTTCGCGTGGCCACCCATCGCAGTTCTACTGCCAACTGCTCATAGTTAATTCAGTATCGAGTTGTTGTCCGTTTTGTTCGCTGCGCACGCCCATTCTAGATCAGTTTCAAAGCTTTTTTTGAATTCTGAAATGGTTCTTTTCGTTTTTATTCAGTGTCCATGAGCGGTAGTTACAACGTATTTCATCATTACGTCGTCGTCGTCGTCGTCGTCGTCGTCGTCGTCGTCGTCGTCGTCGTCGTCGTCGTCGTCGTCATCACCATTTAAGACTGATTATGCCTTTCAGCGTTCAGTCTGGAGCATAGTCCCCCTTATAAAATTCCTCCATGATCTCCTATTCAGTGCTAACATTGGTTCCTCTTCTGATGTTAAGCCTATTACTTCAAAATCATTCTTAACCGAATCCAGGTACCTTCTCCTTGGTCTACCCCGACTCCTCCTACGCTCTACTGCTGAACCCATGAGTCTCTTGGGTAACCTTGCTTCTCCCATGCGTGTAACATGACCCCACCATCTAAGCCTGTTCGTCCTGACTGCTACATCTATAGAGTTCATTCCCAGTTTTTCTTTGATTTCCTCATTGTGGACACCCCCGCTGCCATTGTTCCCATCTCCTAGTACCTGCAATCATCCTAGCTACTTTCATATCCGTAACCTCAACCTTATTGATAAGGTAACCTGAATCCACCCAGCTTTCGCTCCCATACAACAAAGTTGGTCGAAAGATCTTGGTACTGACTTCCTTCTTGCAGAAGAGTAGATCGTAGCTGAGCGCTCACTGCATTAGCTTTGCTACACCTCTCTTCCAGTTCTTTATAATTACGTAAATTACATAAAAATTACTTGGTATTTAATAAATACATTTTTTCAGGCAACATAACGGCATATCAGCTTACTTCACTATTTCGATAAATAGCAGAAGAAATACTTCTAAAAAGGCAAGATTGTTTTGTTATTACACATGCAAAGGAAGTCGGCACGGCACACACGTGTGGCCATTTTCCGTCTTTTTTTGATCCAGGGTAAAAGGGCATGTTCCTTGTTATGGAAGGCAGACCGATTTACAACCGAATGAAGCCCACGCCCCACAATCGAGTGTCTGGTGTCAAATTTTGTAAAGAGAATGAACAACTTCTACAATATTATTTCAGTGGTACAGGGTGGCGTACGAAAAATCTGCCCCGAGTATTAGACTGCTCATTGTCGCCCACCAATCATCATCTATTGTTTCGAAGTTGTTGTTTGCATTAGCTTTTTTTTTAACTTCTTCACTGCCTAATTATTACATGTTTATATATTCTGCTCGTAGCGGTCAGCAAATCGTGCGTAACTGGCGTGCAGTCTGTACTTGGGGCCGGTTTTCCGCGCACCACCTTACATTATTTCACTGTGATCAGCCACATAACGCTACAGTTGGCTAGATGAGGGGTTTTGCAGAATCACGAAAATTACAAGTGTGTGCGAATTCTGTTACGAATAAGAACTCTGTACTCTAGGGAGCAGGCAAGTGTCCCCTCTTGGCGTCTTCCATCATCAGTCCCTTACGATACTAATTTTTCATAAGAATCATATATCAAGCACAAATGAACGGTGAACGAGTAAAAACGAACAGTTCCCAAAAAACAGCGGTCAGCAGCGAACTAGTTTCCAAGGATGAACGAGTTTTCCCATCTCTAGTACACACCTCTGTACCTGTCATTCGCTCCTGTCATCTATGGCCGTTGGTGGACCACGATTGCCTCAGCGCCGGGGTGGATAGCGCTATTTCGCCATGCACGGTTCATTATAACCACGACGGCACGCGAACAGTGTTTTGGACGTCGGATACATCGCTCAGTTCCGCATTGCGACAATGGCTATAGTGTTTTCCGTGTTCCCCCCAACGCTTTGTATACCCTACACTGCTATTGGTGCGACCTGCTTTCTGTGAGTACTTACTGCACTTTGTCGGTGGTTACGTGAATGTGACGGGACCGTGTGTTGTACTTGTAAAGGGAGTAAAGTACGGAATAAAAAATGTCAACCTTTCAAAACTATAGATACGTGTGACTGATTAACCTTTATCTTAAATATTAAAACGACAAACATGACATATCGGCAATGTTGGCCTCTCGTCGGTGACTTCTGGTCGCTTTGTGCTCGGGGAAAACATAAAAGCAGCTGCCGAAAGAGAGGCGATACTTACAGCAACTGTTTATAAAAGTGATCTAGAGGAAGCTAATAAAGGAGGAGGAGAAAAAGAAAGTAAAAAGACGGATAAATGTAAACAGCTAAGGAGAAGAAAGGCTCCAAAAAGAAGAGTGCGAAGAGTAGCAATCGTAGAAGAGCCCTTTTTAGCGACAACCATGAAGACAGTGCATATAGTGCAAAGAAAATTTTCAATTCCAAGGCCAGAAGATCAGGGGATTTCGAGCCAGTTGTGCTCCCTCTGGACCCGCGAGCACTGCACAGGAACTGAGGAACACAGTTGAATTTTTATTTGTGTAAAATGTAAATAATTTCATTCGAATCATGGTTGGCTGATTTGAGGGAGGGGACCAAATGGTGAGGTCATCGGCCCCATCGGGTGAGGGAAGAATGGGGAAGGAAATCGGCCGTACTCTTTCAAAGAAACCGTCCCGGCATTTTCCTGAAGCGATTTAGTGAAATCATCCAAAACCTAAGTCAGGATGGTCGGTAGCGGGTCTGAAAGCGAGTCCAGTGTGCTAACACCTGCTCCACCTCACTCGGTTTCTAATCGTGTTTTACAGTAAAATGTATTTAGTTCCTTGTTAAAACAGTTTTTACCTCTTATTTTTGAGTTTAAAATTATGTGGTAGCTTCGCATTCTCATGTCAGGGGAATTGGCCATTTTGGCACTTGTGAAAATAGAATTGTTCGATGTACATGATTCTAAAGTAGTTAACGTATTCGATATACTTCAGCAGCAGCAGCAGATTGTAATGACTCACATCCATGCATTTCCGACTTTTGCTATCAGCTCAAAAAAAAGTAGAAATACCTTAGCCTGGCCACTTTGCCCGGCTCTCCCCTCATTCATTACTATGAGACGTAGCAGTATTCACATTCGACTACTACTGATTGAAACACACAACTTTATTTGAGAGACGCTTTAAAATGATTCGTAAAGGAATTAAAAGGACATAAAATATCACTACGACTTAGTTGGTAACTGGAGATTATTTATTGTTTAACGAGCCGGCCGCTGTGACCGAGCGGTTCTAGGCGCTTGTCCGGAACCGCGTGACGGCTACGGTCGCAGGTTCGAATCCTGCCTCGGGCATGGATGTGTGTGATGTCCTTAGGTTAGTTAGGTTTAAGTAGTTCTAAGTTCTGGGGGCTGATGACCTCAGATGTTAAGTCCCATAGTGCTGAGAGCCATTTGTTTAAAGAAACAAGCAAATACTTGAGCTAAATCGCTCGGCATATCGCAGTTTTCACGGAATCGTCCACGAGACTCAGAGGGCCATAGACGCGGGTTCACAGGTAGATGCCGTGTTTCTTGACTTCCGCAAGGCGTTCGATACAGTTCCCCATAGTCGTTTGATGAACAAAGTAAGAGCATATGGACTATCAGACCAATTGTGTGATTGGATTGAAGATTCCTTAGATAACAGAACGCAGCATGTCATTCTCAGTGGAGAGAAGTCTTCTGAAGTAAGAGTGATTTCAGGTGTGCCGCAGGGGAGTGTCGTAGGACCGTTGCTATTAACAATATACATAAATGACCTTGTGGATGACATCGGAAGTTCACTGAGGCATTTTGCGGATGATGCTATGGTATATCGAGAGGTTGTAACAATGGAAAATTGTACTGAAATGCAGGAGGATCTGCAGCGCATTGACGTATGGTGCAGGGAATGGCAATTGAATCTCAATGTAGGCAAGTGTAATGTGCTGCGAATATATAGAAAGAAAGATCCCTTATCATTTAGCTACGATATAGCATGTCAGCAACTGGGAGCAGTTAATTCCATAAATTATCTGGGAGTACGCATTAGGAGTGATTTAAAATGGAATGATCATATAAAGTTGATCATCGGTAAAGCAGATGCCAGACTGAGATTCATTGGAAGAATCCTAAGGAAATGCAATCCGAAAACAAAGGAAGTAGGTTACAGTACGCTTGTTCGCCCACTGCTTGAATACTGTTCACCAGTGTGGGATCCGTACCAGATAGGGTTGATAGGAGAGAGAGAGAGAAAATCCAACGGAGAGCAGCGCGCTTCGTTACAGGATCATTTAGTAATCGCGAAAGCGTTACGGAGATGATAGATAAACTCCAGTGGAAGACTCTGCAGGAGAGACGCTCAGTAGCTCGGTACGGGCTTTTGTTAAAGTTTCGAGAACATACCTTCTCCGAAGAGTCAAGCAGTATATTGCTCCCTCCTACGTATATCTCGCGAAGAGACCATGAGGATAAAATCAGAGAGATTAGAGCCCACACAGAGGCATACCGACAATCCTTCTTTCCACGAAGAATACGAGACTGGAATAGAAGGGAGAACCGATAGAGGTACTCAAGGTACGCTCCGCCACACATCGTCAGGTGGCTTGCGGAGTATGGATGTAGATGTAGAATCAATGCCCTGATAAATTGTCGGTCTGAAGAAATTGATTGAATTGACAGCGTTTTTCTCATAATAAACCTAATACATCTGTACATTCCCAGAATTCTCAGACTAGTCATGACTCTCTCTCTCTCTCTCTCTCTCTCTCTCTCTCTCTCTCTCTCTCTCTCTCTGTCTGTGCAGCACTGGCTTACGGCGTCCCACGACCACCAGACCGCAGGCCCTGCGTGCGCTCGTCCCAGCCGCTCAGCGCCGCTAATTGCCACTGCAAGCGCCACCTAATTACGTTCAGTCGGCGTAGCCAAGCGAGGCCCCCCCCCCCTCTCCCTCCAGCTCACAAGGTTCCCAGGCGGCCTCGTTTTCCCCGCTCTGCGCCCAACCGACCGTATCCCCCGATTGCGGCCCCGGGCTCCTCAGCTTTGCCCCCCCCCCCCCCAATCTGCTTCGCGCTAATCTCCAGCTGAGCCATTACCTGTTGTCAGGTCCTGTGCTACTGCTGTGACCTCGTGGATACACCGAGAGCAAGCATACCGGACAAGAAGTCCTATAAAAATGACAGCACCTTCTTCATGGACTATTTTATAATGTTTTTATTAAAGATCACCATTTCGATCGGTTTTGTCATTCTCAAGTTACAGCTGGGACAACATAAACTTCGTGAAGACCAGCTCGGCTTCAAGAATACTATCAGTTTTCATGATGTTTTATCAACACAGATTTATTAAAAATTGGGGGATCGCACTTGGAAGTGCCTCAGTGCCCTATCGTTCCCTTTAAGAGGGCACTGTCCTCGTCTTAAACAAATTTACATATCCCATATCCATAATAAGACTCGTCAGTTACGTAACAGAGTGTAGATCTTAACTAAATCGAGTCTTGGCAAACACATTAGTCACTGTAGTAACCACTATTGAATTACTGAATTCATGGCATTCCCGCGCTTGAATTACACTGTACATGCACCAGATGTCACATCTGACGACTACGATTCTACGAATGAGCTGGTTGCATCGGCCAAAGATCTTATCTGTAGCGTAAGCAATACATTTAGTTATTTTTATGTTGTGTATTGAGCTCGTTTATTTTTGTAGTCAATCTAGCCTAATCAGATTAGGATTTAAAGCCATGTCTTACATTGGGGCAAGAACAACATTTAATAACTAATAATAATAATAACAATAATAATAATAATAATTTAACGCATTTTTTTTCAAGCAGAGCTTACATCAGAAGCCAAAGGAGAAGACTGAAGTAATAGAGACGATGGCTATAAGGAATTGAGAAAATTTAAGTGCTCTGTACAGAGAGGGAACAAATAGTGATGGTGGACGGAGAGTTGACGAGATCCAACTACAGACAAGTATAGGGAAGAAATTTAATTCCTACAATATCTTGAGGAGGATTGTCCCAAATACTCGTTCCTGATACAGAAAATGATTTTAAGGTGTTGTGTTATGTAGTGGCACAGAGGATTTTACTTTTTGAGAACTACTACTTCTGCTGCTCTGTTGAGTATTGTAAGATTTGTTGATCAGAAAAACAGAGTGCGATGATTGAGAAGACGATACATTGGAGAGTATCGTAGTCTTTACGCTTATCAGGATGTAGCCACGATAAGTGCTCGTAGACAGTCATGATATGGCAGAAATACAGAACGTCACACATTTATCGCGTAAAAGCACTGATAGCCAGTTTCTCATACGAAACCCCTTGGAGAATAGTATCACCGTAATAAAGGGTGGGGAGCATTAGTACACTAAGAGTTTCTTGTCACGCTCGAGAGGGAATATTTATATTCTTACGTACTGCGCTTGTGTGTTCGATCTAGTCTAACCGATGGTCCAGATTTATCCAGAAGAAGACGAAGAAGAAGAAGAAGCTATTACTGTGCCGGTTTAGATTAATGATGGGAGAGGTACTCTGAACTAAGGGGTAATAAATCTTTCTGGAGCGACTAAGATTGCTCGTGTTTCAGATGGGTTAAGCTTATGACAATAAGGCATATAAGTCAGAATTTGCCTTCATAATACGTTCTTCGATAGTGACATATTTGTTCCGATCATTAGACACTGTTAACGGGGTGTAACATATTAATGGAACCATCGTACAACACTTCAAGAAAAATTTTGAAGTGTGTGTTCAGTAAATAGTCAAATTTGACAGTGTCGAAAGCTTTGCCGAAATCCAAAAAGCACATTTTATGCCGTTCAGACTATGGAAGCATTTTTTATGGGTCTGCAGCAACATCCGTCCTAGAAACGTTACACCTTGTACACCACAATGGAGTCCATTTGACAACTGCAGCTTTCCGAAGGATCCCAGTAGGTAGCCTTCTTATGAAAGCGGAAACTCCAAGAAAATTTTGTTAACCGGCGATCAAGCTTAGTCAAATGTCAAACCACTTCTGACATTCCGATAAGGAGGCTGATATGGGAGGGGAGGCCTCTACATCATACATTGCACACATTCATTCATGAATGTTCACCACGCTTTCTCTTCCCGCAGCCAAGAATTCCTCACGTTGCTTGTAACGATTGGTCTTCGTATTCTAGAATTCTTCGAAACTTCGTACACGTGCATAAGAAACATCAGATTTGTAACATCTAAAAGGGCATTTTCCTGTATTTTACGGTTGTAAAGTGAAAAAATTTAAACTGTGAACAGATATGCGCGCGTATCTACAGTATAAAAGGGCAGTCAAATGAAATCGAGACAGATGAAAAAAAATTAAACTTTATTATTTCAAAAGTAGTCACCATAACTGTTAATATACATTGTGAGATGAGGACACGGTCAGTATTTTCACGAAAAAATGTTTGCGGTTGCGCACACGTACACAGTCATACACAAATTCGTCCGAAGCAAATTGATGGCCACGAATTTCTTCAGGCTCTTAAATATGGAAATCCCATGGAGAGAGATCGGTACTCAATGGAAGATGTACAAGGGCTTCCTAGCGAAACTTTTGCAGAGCAGTCGATATAACCTTGGAAACATGTTGGCCCACCTCTTTACAGTCCCGATATGTCACCATGCGCTTTACATGTGTTTGGAAAATATTGGTGCCCGTCGATTTTGTTCGGATGAAGAGGTGCATGCCTGGGTACAATCATGGATCCTTAGGCAACTGGAAACATTTTTCCAAGAAGTCACTGACCATCTTGTCTCGCAGTGGAATAAATGCATTAACAATTACGGCAATTACTTTTGAAATAATAAACAGTATATTTTTCCCATCTGCCTCGTTTTCATTTGACTGCTCCTTGTATCATAACTTTGCTTTGTTCTGGTATTTGGAGAACATTAATAGGCGCTGCACTCAAATCTGAGAGTTGCCGCACGCTTGTTTGGCGCTGTTTAAAGCGTTACGCGAGTAAATTTGATTTCACTATCCATACATCAGAAACCCACACGTGTAAATAGTCACTCTTGACTAACACACGTCAGCTCATTCAGTGTATCACAGTGAGATTGGTCCCCACTTAACTGCACGGTCAAACACACTATTTAAATTTAGGTAATCCTTCACGTTGTGTTACATACCCAATATACAGGAGTTCAGGCGTGACCTAAGTGATCGGAGGCATTTCCTAACGCGATGTTCGTTTTAGAATTGCTCCACTGCTATGACCAAGTCTTAGAATTTATCGTGTGCTCTACGCAGTGTTGTGGAAGTCTGCTTATAGTGCCACATTTTAACAGGTGCGCTGAAGCCTTGCGCTGGATCTGGTGAGCCGCTCTGAGTAAACAGCTGCGCCGTACCGCTCTTGTTATCCACTAATGGCCTCCGGCTAATGCATCGTTCCCACTGGCCTGTTTTCCTGGGATCGTACGTGACCATCAAAGCGGTGCTACGCGGAAGACCCACTTCCTACATCATCGAGCCTCGAAGACCTGCCGTCACCATTCTTCTAGTTTTGATAGCACACTGACATGTTGGCATTCCACGTATAGCTTACTGGCAATAATCAACAGCGCAATGAACTTTCCTTTGTATACTCTTCGATTTCACTCCAACGAGGCTCTAAAGAAACAGGAAATATGACAACAAGTTTCACTTACAAGTGCCTTTCCACCCAAGTGCAATTAAGAGACTAGCAATCCTATACCAGCATACGTCATGAGGAGGGGTGGAATTCTCTCTTAGCTGTCCACAGAGAATTACTTTTCTCATCCTTTCTATCGTTACTATACTGGTTCAGTCTTTGAAAAACTAATTCAGAGGAAAGTAGTTTTTTGTGACTGTTCCGACAGGTTTACTCGTTGGTTCTGCCCAGTTTATCCTAACTATTTGCTGACACCTTTACATATCTGTAGGTGAATTCATATTTCCTTCTGAGTAAATGTTTTCCTCTTCATTTCTTTTGCTTATTAGTGAATAAAATACAGTACAACTAATTTTCCATGTAAGCAGCTTCTCACATTTATGTCGACAAGTCAGTGAAACTAGTACGCTCGAAAAGCACGTAAGTGTTACGGAGATGCTTCGTGATCTTAATGGGAATCCCTGGAGGGAAGACGATGCTCTTTACGCACGGCACTGTAACGCAAATTTCCAGACCCGACATTGAGGTCGACAGCGGAACCGTTCTACTGTTTCACGTAGAGACCATGAAGATAAGATGCGAGAAATTAGAGTTGGTATGGAAGCTTATCGACACTCGTTTTTCCATCGCTCTATCTGCGAGTGGAACATGAGAGGAACTGAATAATAGTGGTACAAAGTACCTCCGCCATGCACGGTGCGGTGGCTCGTGGAATATTTTGTGTGGATGCAGAAAGAGAAATTATGTCATTCCAGAATAAGCGAAATGTCTGCATTTAAATTTGAAGTCTTTGATACGGTCCCGCAAACCAATTATACGTTTTTGGAATAAGCAGCGATTTCTTGGCTTCAGAAAAAGCTGTTTTCACTCGTACGTCCCCTATGTGTCACATATATTCATGAATAAGAAGAAAGCGATGATGATGATGATGATGATGATGATGATGATGATTATGATGATGATAGCCGTAAGGAACGCTAACGGTAGTTGCGTTAAAGATGGCTGCCTTCACTGGACTCGAGCGCGCTAGCTGTTTGTTTTGCTTTGAAGAATCGAAGTCAGCGACAACAGTTAAGCGTAACTGCCGTATCAAGTATGTTCAAGATCCTAGTACGAGGCCTACAGTTTATGAGTGGCATAAATGTTTTATAGAAACAGGGTGCTCGGTAAGATATAGGAAATCATCAGTTCGTCCAAGCACATCTGACGACGTCTTTGAGCGAGTGAGTAAACATTTTGTCAACAGGCCAACGAAATCGGCCTGGGGTGCATCTCGCGAACTACAAATCCCACATACGACTGTTTGGCTTGTGTTGAGAAACCGTTTGCATTTGAAACCGTACCATATTGACGATAGTACAAGCAATAAAAGACACTGATAAAATTGCTCACAATTACTTCTGTGCGGATATTTAAATAGATTACATGAGTATGAACATTTCTAGGACAAAACCATCTTTTCTCACCAGTCGAATTTTCACTGAAGTGGCAAGGTTAACACACACAACTGTAGGACTTGGGGCAGTGAAAATCCACATCAAACGTTGCAACATGTTCGTGATAGCCCAAAATTGAACGTTTTTTTGTCCATTGAGCAAGAACAAAGTGTACGGCCCCTTTTTTTACGTGAGAGACCCATCAGTGGGATAGTGTACGTGGATATGTCACAACAATTTTTGATACTACAGATCGGTGAGGATGAGGATGACGAAGAACGAAATGTTTACTTCATGCAAGATGGTGCACCACCCCATTACCTGGCTGACGTCCGGAATTTTCTCAGTGACAGCTCTCCAGATCAATGTATTGGCCATGATGGGCTAGTTGCATGGCCCTCGCGTTCCCCACATCTGACACCACTCGATTTTTTAATGGGGATTCATCAACGGTATCGTGTTCGTACCTCCCGTGCCGGTTTCTCTACCTGAACTTACGAGCAAGAATTTACGCCGCCACTGAGCAAGTCACACCTGCAATGCAACAGCGAGCTTGGGAAGACATTAACTTCCGATGGGATGTGTGTAGGATAACCAGAGAAAGCCACATACAACATCTTCAGTTTAAGGTACAAAAACTTGATGGGTTTCCCTACAAAATAACATTCAACACAGATCCATATCTTCTTCCAATAAACTTATATACATTTTTACAGTTGTAAAGTTCTTTTTGAAACACCCTGCACTTCAGAATTTCTCGACAAGTGCTCAATCTGAAGAAGATTAGACATTCTGAGAGCGAGACGTCGCTTTAACAGACTCGAGATACCGTTGAGAGAGCCTAAATATGACCAGCGTGTATAAAACTCACTTCGACAGCGTGTGCAAAAGGAAGAAAGAAAGGAAATAATTTTTTAACGATTCTTCGATGACATGTTCGTTAGATATACAGCATAAGCTCGAAACAGGGAAGAAAGGGACATGGCCCTTTTGAAGGAATCGTCTCTTTATTTGTTTTAAGCTATTTAGGGAAACCACGGAATCTGTAAATCAGGATGGTCGAATGGAAATTCGAATCGCAGTCCCCCAGAAAGCGAGCCCAATGTGCTAACGACTGCGCTATATCGCTCGGTTACCGGGGCAGTGTGTGACGTCATCCTAATCGCTGCCGCGCCAAACTATTCCCTTCGCTGTGTCTACGTAAGCGCTCTTTTCCCCAGCGCAGCAGCTGACTTCTGTCGCTCATTAGTGTAAACGTCTCGATCTTACTAACGAAGTTCCTTCCGCAAGCGAAAATTTCTTCTGGCATCAAATATGGTGGATAGCCACCGCTACTGGATCGAAGACTCCGTGTAATCGTGATTTAGCGACCTCAGCGTCCGAGGCGGATGTCGCCGTCGGCGTGAAAACAAACAGCCGCTCATTGCCGCGTCGCGGATTCCGTGACCCCATTTAGTAGCGGCAGATTTAAAAAAAGTCCTAGAAGGAAGGATAAACAGCCACCTTAGCGATGGGGAGGCTTCAATTTCGAGTTAACACCGTGGCCACCACTCCGTTGTGGACTGGTTTGAACTACGCGTACATTGGTGGAACGTGTCTAACTTGGCAGCTTAGTTTAAATATTAGGGCAGTAATTGAAGTTATGGATTAGTTTTGGCCTATTGTTTCATGACGTCACTTTTCCTTGCTGTCAAGCTTCGTCTATGTGGGAAAAAAACGGAAAAAGAAATTTAAAAAGCCACGTGTTTCCACTTTTCATGACTCCTATAACATTCGTATAGTAATGAGAAGTGAGCTGTAGATAATGTGTAGCGCAAGACACAGCGGTTCATGACTTGCATCTCTACAGTAGAAAAGCAGTATGTATCAATTCTTTGTCACCTTGAATTTGAAGCAACCAGTTACGACGCATCATATCGTTCGATCTAGGTTCCTTTGCTTTTTATAATAATGGTACACAGAGATGATCTTACTGTGGCCCTGATACTAGAAAGTTTTGTTTCCTTTTGTTTTCTTCTTGCCGTTAATAAAAGTTGACTTGTTGACTTGCTGTTGTCAAATATTACGCCGTATTAATAACTGTGTTGTTGATAAATGCAGATAGTTAACCATTTGCCTTCGTCAGGACTACATGTCTAGGAATAATTACTTGCAAGTGTATGCTGATTTCATGATAACCTGAAGATAATTATTTTTTGTTTGAGTGAGTCACCTTACTCATGGTTAATTCTTTGTTTGCCAGCAATAAAACCTTTGTCAGAACTGTGTTCTTAACATAGGTAAACGAAGTATACGTCGAGTATAATAAGCCGAGTATAATACATAATAAGTCGAGTATAATAAGTACGACTATTTTATGAAAAGTGGTTTTTATTGTACTTTCACAGCAAAATCACTGGTAAAGTAGGGATTGTTTACTGTCTGTAGCATTCTGCAAAACTGGTCTTACTATTACTCAAGTAAGGTAAAATACGACAAGCAGGCCGCAGTCATTTGGAACCACGGTGGTGTCCCACTGTGCTACACAATGCATACCTTTACGTTCCCTCTGCAGGCACATCATTTGCCCGCTCGTTCAGCTCAGGAACGAATGATGCATAATAGCTCATGCGTAGTTACTTACTTTTGTTGTTGACTAGCACAAGCTCTGGCATGACTGTAACTCTAAATTCTTCAAACCCTTTATACCTTCTGCATTAATTTCGCTGACAATTGTGCTGACATCGACTAAAACATGTGATTAGTAATGCCAGCAGCACGCAGATCCCATAATTACGCTACTTAGAACAGGGGAGAACTCGTATACTGGTTATAGAATGAAACCGTACACGCCTATCTTGTTCAGTGCGAAATCTGAAACGTAGTAATTACTTATCACATAAGACAAAATTTCAAAGACACATCAACCCTTACCTATAATAAAAAACTAAACTTCCTCGGATATTCACAAAAAAGACACAGGCAGCGGAACACACAAGAAGCACGAGGTACGCCGGTAATTTCAGAGATAAGAAAGGCAGGAAATGCGTGCTATTCCAAAACAGAGTACTGGCACGTGTCTCAGTGCAATCAAGGATAGTTGCAATGCAATTCTGACACGCTTTTCGCGACTCCGAGCTCAACGTGCTTTCCATGACCATTTGCGTCCCAGCCAGGACCGCTGCACCTCGTTCTCAGGGTCTGGAACACTTACGAAACCAGGCGTAAAAAGATAAGCTTATCGATCAACATTCGGCTCATGGATTATGTCTTGTCTGCATCGCCGCGGCTCGGGCGTCAGCTGCTAAACAAGATATACGTTGCTGCCGGTTATCTGTGGCTGCGTTTACACCGCTGGCTGGCGTTATGCAATGAATGCAGGCGGAGTCCCATTCCATTCAGCTTGTTACGCAATAAATGACAGCGTGCACCCAGTGCAGATACTGACTTTGTATATTCTACCAGTCGGCTCGCTGAGCTAGCAGCAAAATCGGACGTTGCCGGCACTCCCCCACCCCGCTTCCTCCTCCTTCCCCACATTCTCCCTCCTCTCCCACATCCTCCTCCTCCCCATCTCCTCCTCCCCCTCTTCTTCCCCTACTATGTCCTCCTCCTCCTCTTCTTTTTCCTCTCCCATCTCCTCCTCCTCTTCTTTTTCCTCTCCCATCTCCTCCTCCTCTTCTTTTTCCTCTCCCATCTCCTCCTCCTCTTCTTTTTCCTCTCCCATCTCGTCCTCCTCTTCTTTTTCCTCTCCCATCTCCTCCTCCTCCTCTTCTTTTTCCTCTCCCATCTCCTCCTCCTCTTCTTTTTCCTCTCCCATCTCCTCCTCCTCTTCTTCCTCTCCCATCTCCTTTCTCTCCCTCCTCCTCCACCACCACCTGCCTAATTTTTAGGTTACCATAAATAGAGAATTATTTCACATTAGGTCAGTTGAACCTACCGATACGAGGCGTCGCCTTCGTCCCTTAATGTAATGATGTGGTGTGAGAGGTCAGACACGTGTAAACAAAAAGAGAACAGAACACTGACAATACTTGTTTTTCTCATACACTAGTTTTTTCAATGTAAGTTGTGGTGACAAATTGATCTGTAGCATAGCCCGAGGTCTAGATTATATTGGGAGGTGACAGTTAAGTTGATGAGTTGACGAAGCGATATCGGACGTTTCAGTTAATTCGACAAACCAAGAGCCATTTGAGGTCGTTACTAAGCTACTGAGGCTGGCTTATAAGGTATAAAACCAGTTACAATCAATAGGGGCGTAATACAAGGGATGCAGCGTCTCTGCCACTATTATTACGAGTCGTCCACTGCTGGAGAAAGGCCTCTTTCAGACGTCGATATGCGTTATGCACCCATATCGCGATCTTCCTGTTCGGTTGTTCTCGAACGTGGAAGCCTAGCCTCCGCGAAACCCAAATTATAGTTAGGTCTCATAGATCTTGCACCGATTATCTACGTACACATCAATAATCCTCAAGCCACCTTACGGTGTGTGGCAGAGCAACTAACTTGTTCCCCTGCCCCCTCCCTTTCCCCTCCAGGGTGTCGTGTGGGGCAGAATGATGGTCGTCAAGCCTCTGTATTAGCTGTAATTTCTCGAATTTTCTCCTCGTGGCCACTTCGCGAGATGTAGGAGTTAGAAAGTAATATGATGTTCAACTTTTCTGGAAAAGTATTCTCTCGGAATTTCAATAAGAAACCCTCTCTGATGCACAACGCCTCTCTTGCAGTGTCTGCCACCGAAGTTTGTATAAAAAAATCAGTCCTACCTGCTAAGGGTCCCAGACTGATGAAAAATACTCAGTACAAGTGCCTTGCGAGCCATTTTCATCCCAAATTCAAATTCGGCTAACTCTCGACTTTCTGCTATGTCGACTACACAGCTGTCTGTAACAGACCTTTCAGATATCGTTCCTACACTCGAGCCGCACGCAGATTCTAACAACAACAACAACAACGTTCGGGAGTCATCCTTACCGTGACTTTTTGCCACACTCTTTATAATACAAGGTGATTCTAGGCCTTCCTTTTCGGACGAATTGGTGTCTGTTTAGCGCCTCCTTCTTCATTTACAAAAATTAATCCAATGGATTTATGATGGCTCTGAGCACTATGTGACTTAACTTCTGAGGTCATCAGTCGCCTAAAACTTATAACTAATTAAACCTAACCAACCTAAGGACATAACACACATCCATTCCCGAGGCAGGATTCGAACCTGCGACCGTAGCGGTCGCTCGGCTCCAGACTGTAGCGCCCAGAACCGCAGGCCATTCCGGCCGGCTGGATTTATGACTTCGTTGTTAACATGCGTATTTTTCTATGAGTGCACTGTAAATTATTTTCATTAAAATTGATTTTCTAGACTACTTTCAGACTTGCGTTAACTAAGAGCATCCATTCATCGCTAAATTTATCTGCAGTGTAGACAAACAATGCAGTGTCATCACCGAAACTCAGGTCTTTGAGAGATGTTGCATCACCAAGTATTTCTCATAAACTTTCCAATTTTAACGATGTGAAAACTTCCTGTGGGTCTGCTTTGGTGATAAAAAGTCTCACAGCCTGACGCCTCTTTCATTTTTAAGTTTCTCACTATCCTTGTGGAGTCCAATAAAAGTTGCAGCGTTCGCGAGTGTAGGATTCACTATATCATCATACTGTTTATTAAACCGAGAGAGCGGGTGCAGTGGGTAGCACACTGGTGTCGCATTCGGAAGGATGACAGTTCAAGAATTCGGCCTTCCAGCTTTAGGCTTCTCGCGACTTCCCTAAATCCCTCCAGCAAAATGCCGGGATGTTACGTTTGAAGAGGCCACAGTGGATTTCCTTCCCCAGCCTTTCGTAATCTGACCTGGTGCTTCGTCTCTAACGACCGCGCTGTTGACGGGTCTTGAAACGCTTGCTCTTTCTTCCTGTCTGTTTTTCTACGTCTGTTCATAGATGTTTTGTTGTAAACTAGTGGAATGCCTCGAAATTTTGTAAGAATCGATCGCTTAATGTATAGGGTGACAAATTAATGAACTACATGAAATAAAATCGTCATAACCTGCGAACGGTTTGCGTTACGACATACAAACTGCACGGTTGGCCGCGGGGCATGGGAATTAGTACGTGCATGTGTGGTTTGCTATAGCGACGAAGCCCACTTTCATTTGAATGGGTTCGTCAATTAGCAAAATTGGCACATTTGGCGGGCTGAGAATCCGCATTTCGCGATCGAGAAGTCTCTTCATCCTCAACGGGTGACTCTGTAGTGTGCATTGTCCAGTCACGGAATAAACGGTGCGATATTCCTCGATGGCAAGTTGACTGCCGAACGGTACGTGAAGGTTTTGGAAGGTGATTTCACTCCCATTATTCAAGTGACCCCGATTTTGACAAGATATGGTTCATGGAAGACGGAGCTTGACCACATCGAAGCAGGAGAGTTTTTGATGTCCTGCAGGAGCACTTCAGGGACCGTATTCTGGCTATGGGGTACCCAGAACCCACTGGCAAGGGCCTCGATTGGCCGTCACTTTCTCCGGATCTGAACCCAAGCGGCTCCACACAACTTCTTCCTGTTTTCTCGATTGATTTGTGTTCAGTTTTTCAAGGCCTATCTACTGTGCCAACTTATAACTAAATCTGAGGGTGGTGCGATGGGAAGGTTCCCTTGTTAGAAGAGAGACTGCCTACACTACAGTTGTGCGTGCTTTGCTGGACTACTGCTGTGCGGTATGGGACTCGCACCAGACAGGAGTGACGGAGGACATTAAAAAAGGGCTAATCGTTTTGTGCTGTTCTGAAATAGGTTGGAGAGCGTCACGATTATGATACGCGGTTTCGCCTGGTAATCATTAGAACAAAGGTGTTTTTGTTCGTTTGTTTGTTCGTTTGTTTGTTTGTTTGGTTGGTTGGTTGGTTGGTTGGTTGGTTGATTTGGGAGGAGGGGGCCAAACAACGAGGACATCGGTCAGATTAGGGAAGGATGGGGAAGGAAGTCGGCCGTGCCTTTCAAGGGAACCATACTGGTATTTAGCTGAAGCGATTAACCGTTAAGGGAAATGACGAAAACCTAAATCAGGATGGCCGGACGAGGGTTTGAACCGTCGTCCTCACGAATGCGAGTCGAGTGTGCTAAAAGGGCGTTTTTCATTGCGTCAAGATCTTTTCAGGAAATTATAGTATACAGGTATCTCCGAATGTGAAAATATTCTGTTGATACCAACGATGAAATCACCATCACCATCATCATCATAATAAAATAAGGGAAATCGAAGCTCGTAAGGAAACAAGTTTTGTTTTTCCCTCGCGCTGTTAGAGAGTGAAAACGTAGAAAAAGAGTCTAAAGGTGGTTCGATGTGCCCTCTGCCGGATCCTTCAGTGTGAATTGCAGAATAGTCTCGAAGATTAAGATGTCATGTAGATGAATTATAAGAAAGGTGATAATTCATCCTTAATACTCCCTGCAAAGATTTTGCTGGCGACTTGCAACTCGTCGGCTGTGCTGTTCCAATGCCGTATGTCCCACTATTGTTGAGACAATAGTGACAATCAGTCCTGTGATTTATTAACACTTTGCCGTCCGCACGTCTCGTACAAATTTATTCGCTTGGAGCCGGCAGCGCTAAGTCGGATTACTTGGTTTGTCGCCGGCCGCTTGTCACATTTCCGTTGATGACAAGCTCCAAACACATTGACTTTTGCGCGCTTTAATTTTCCGGAAATCCTCTATTTTGCCGTATCGTTCCACAAACTCGAATTTTCTTTTCAAGTAACTTCTCTGCAAGTTCTACACTGTTACAATAATTTCCATCAGAAGGCGTCGATAGTTCCATCACTGATTTTGCTAAAGGCTGCCCAGCGCCGGAATATATCTTGAATGAGGAAATGTATCCCGTACTCGAATCACACAGCATCCGAATGAGTATGCCGCATTTCGTAATTTTCGACGGATTGTAAACTTAAGAATTTAACCATCCACGCCACGGTATCATTTCTTCATCAATTGAGATGCTCTGCAATAAACGTTTCTTTAAACTTTTTGGAAAAATAATCAATTACGAATTGCACTTTGACAAGCTGGTCAGCATTATCCAGTTTATTGTTTATGTTGGAAAAATGTAAAAATGATAATATGTCTGAATCGGTCGCGGGACATCGTTTTGCGAAATATCGGCGTGTCTATCAACGGATTCGTTGACCAATAATCATTGATCCTTGCTTTTCTTACAATTCCCACAAGGATAGCAAGCCCAAACCATTTTCTAAGTTCGGGTCCCGTGACGTAGACAAATTTGCCATTTTTTAAATCCAGTTTCCTTCTATTGCAACTTTGACTATAGTACTTGTTGGTTTCGTTGCTTATATATTCAAATAGATCGTTCCCAATATATAATTGTACGATCGACGCTCTGTGTATCTTTGGGAAATATGTTTGGACCCGGGGATCCTTCAGATTTGTTATTGGTCCTCTGCAAATTACAGTCTGACCACTGTGCACTGTCTCCTTCGTCTGATTCAGCCGAATCAGTTGGCAACCGATAGCGTTCGCCGAATTCTTCTTGGATGTATTTCACTATCTTCCTACGATTCTGCTTCACTTTCATTTTTTTGATATCCAATGTCTTCTTCCCAATCGGCCAAGTCATCCGGAACGTCAGTCAAGACGTCCGCGCATTCATCGTAAATAATCCTATTGTCTCTTTCGTCCGCCATGATGAAAGGGCACAAGTCCTTATAAAAAAAAAGTTGTTGACATGTGTAACTTATTGTTATCTAATCCACTGTGGTGCCGCCGGACGGCATAGTGTTAAGCTGTATATTAACTACATAATGACGCAACCGAGCAAGGTGGCGCAGTGGTTAGACACTGGACTCGCATTCGGGAGGACGACGGTTCAATCCCGCGTCCGGCCATCCTGATTTAGGTTTTCCGTGATTTCCCTAAATCACTCCAGGCAAATGCCGGGATGGTTTCTCTGAACGGGCACGGCCGACTTCCTTCCCAATCCTTCCCTAATTCGATGAGACCGATGACCACGCTGTCTCGTCTTCTTCCCCAAACAACCAACCAACCATAATGACGCATGTATTCTGTCAATCTCGTGAAGCGTGCGTGACCCCTCTGACTAAATTCTGGTGTCCAGTTTCTATCTGGACACACCTGCTTTATTTGCTGTTAGTTACGTACCTGAAGCGTCTTTCGTCTTTTGTGTTGCAGTTCTGGTGCGAGTGGATGGACGGCCGTACAGCGTGCAACTGTGCGACACTGCCGGACAGGTGAGTAGACAACCGTAGTGTGTGGCGTGCTCTGCCGTAGCGCGGCAACAGCTAACCTTGAAACGCACTGTTTGTCAACACAGTCGTCTCACCGCCTGAACCTCTGTGTCACACTCCTGTCAGCTCTGAAACATGAAAGCAGTTTGTGTGTGCGCGCGCGCGCGCAGACTGAGATAACCGAAGTGTCGAAATAAAGCCTCGCACGTGCCGTGGCTGTTCCTTTGAGCCGCCGCAAGCAGGTAGTTGCTGACTCATCGGCTGTGCTGACAAACAAGAGTGTGTGTGAATTTTTACATGGGTAGATACTTCCATGGGCTTCCATTTGACTTAATAATGTTTGTCCAACAATGAAGCCGTCGAGCGTTGTCTCGTGTGGAATTTGAACGTGGACGATAAACATTTCAGAAAAAAAGAGAATAGATGCTCATGAAATCTTGAGCTTCAGAAGAATGCTGAAGATACGATGGGTAAGGCGGTCACTAATGAAGTAATACAGAGTCGATCTGGGAAGAACAGTAATTAATGGCACAACTTGACCAAAAGGTGGGATCTGTTGAAAACTCACATTGGGAGGCGTCAAGGAATCGTCAGTTTGATGAGAGACAGAAGTATGGATGGTAAAAGTTGTACAGGGAGACGCAAGGGATGAAGATAATGAACTGGTTCAAATGGGCGTGCTATACAATAGTTATGCAGAGATGAAGTACTTGGCACGGGATAGACTAGCGTTGGGAACAGTAGCAAACTAGTCTTGGGAAGTTAGTTCAGAGACGAAGGACACAGTGTTCTGTTTGCGTTCGACGCGTTTTCACTTCGGAAGCCGGCTGAAGTGAACTGAATGTATGTTTACGTTGCAATGACACGTATTTTGTAACAAAAGAGCTACCCGCAGTTGAGATGTCCAGATCGGAAGACGTTCGAAGTCTCCCTCGCCGACTGTGCGATCACGGGAAGGCTACATTTATTGGTTTGGAGAGGTGACGACTAATACCTAAACCTCCAGATGTAGAGCAGGAAATTCTGGATTCAGTGCACACGACCCCTTTTATCAGCAAACGACGGTTAGCGTTGCGAATGAATATCTGGAGGCGGCTGTGAGAGCAACAGTCGGACCTGCATCATTTGGAATGTGTACAGGCCCTGTCATATGGAGGTTACCCTCCACGAGTTACGGCATATTGTGGGGAAAAACGCAGTACTCTTGGAATTTGGGATCGTGTTCGCATGCTACGAGATACCGATGTGTGGCCTGTATTCAAACAGGAAGTGAACTGTCTCAAGCTTTCCTCCAACAACAACTACTTTTCGGAAGAAAAACGGTCGAATCAGTATTACTATTTTGAAGGACGTAACTCGGAAACACTCTTCTAAGGAACACTTTTTTATTGCTTATATGTATAGGTAATAAGAGGCGTGTTTTTAAGTAAGTACTGTTTTGAAATTAAAAAAAGACGTGCTAAGATATCTCAATTTTATTTTTACGTGAAAGCCTGTACCTTAATCTACTTTTCTATATAATTTCCGTCAATATTGAGGCACTTGTCATAACGTTGTACCAGTTTTTGAATACCCTCCTCATAGAAGTCTGCCGCCTGACTTATTAACCACTGCATCACCATTGTTTTGACTTCGTCATCGTCTTGAAGACGCTGACCGCCCAGGTGTTTCTTAAGGTGCAGGAACAGATGGTGGTCACTGGGCGCAAGATCGGGGCTGTACAGAGGATGATTGAGTTTCCCATCGAAAAGATGTGATGAGATCTTTGGTCTGATTCGCCACATGTGGACAGGCATTGTCTTGCAGCAAAACGATGGCCTTGCTCAACTTCCATGGACTGTTGCTTTGATTCTGGTGTGACGCAGGCCACCCATGTTTCATCTCCCGTAACAATTAGACTTAAGAAATCATCACCGTCGTTGTGGTACCGCTCAAGGAAAGTCAATGCACTGTCTAAACGTTTGGTTTCGTGGACATCCGTCAACATTTTCGGTACGATACCCAACGCGCGCACAATTTTCGGTAATTCAAGTGCTCGGTCACAATGCCATACAAAACACTACGAGAAACATTAGGAAAGTCATCCCGCAAGGAGGAAATCGTAAAGCGTCTGTTTTCTCTCACCTTATTGTCCACTTCCTGCACCAAACTTTCATTAACGACCGAAGGCCGCTCACTCCGTTGTTCATCATGCACATTTGTGCGGCCATCTTTAAATGCTCTCACCCACTTTCTTACCATTCCATCACTCATAATGTTTTCTCCGTAAACTGCACAGATCTCACGATGAATATCGATCGCTTTTAGGCCTTTAGCACTAATAAATCTTATAACAGCCGGACTTCACAGTCGGCGGGTCTCACGATTATCGGAAGCATCTTAAACACTCAGTACACAACGTAAAAAAGGAAGAATCAGACTGTAATGGCGTCAGTGCGTAGATTAAGGTACTGGCTTTCATGTAAAAATAAAATTGAGATATCTTAGCACATCTTTTTTTTTTTTTTTTTTTTTTAATATCAAAACACTCCTCGGACATACCTGAAATGATGAACTCAGGTTGTTTCAAAAACAATGTTCCTCTGTTAGGCAGTTCATTTAAATTCTAAAAAAATAATGGTCGCATCATAAATCCCTGTAATATGTCGGACGTTAGTTTCTAAGTTTCATTTTTAGCATCAAAGGCGATAGCCACAATACTAGTGAACCGTGATTCATTTTCAAAGAATATTCTTAGGAATTTATTTTATTTACTAGCGATTCATCAAGAACATAAACACATTTAATCACACTATGTAAGCATGGAAGTAGATGCCAGGGAGTAACTGATGAAATCATAACCAAATTACTTTTAACAAATGGGATTTTTATTCCCTTTACTAGTGCCTAAAAGCATTTTTTAAAAGAAACGGATTTAAAAATATAATCAGAAAGCACCCTCTAAATATCAAAGTTACAATTTATTCAGAAGCAGAAAGAAACAAGTTTTGACTGTATGAGCTTTCGGGCAGAGAACGTTGCCGCTCTCTTTTGACACGGCCGTAGTTACGACCGCTCACAACAGCCTCTGAAAGACCACACTGGTGCATATCTGCAACACACCAGATAACTTTAAACTAAGAGTTTTAACAATTTACACAAGCACACAAACTACGCACCCCCTGTAGGAGGGATGGAAATGGTACAAAACACTAACAAAAATATTAACCTTGCCACCAAAGGTGCAACGTGATTTTAACTTCTAAGAAATTTCTTACGATGAAAGGGTGGCAACTTTAGATACTAAAATGATCATTTAAATAAAAGCTCATGAATTTCAATCTAATATAAAATACTACAAGGTTGGCCAAACAATGGTTAAGATTCTCTACAGTACACAGATACCACCTCTCAAGATCATAGGCAATAATATCAAAGTTTCCAAAGATCAAAATATATTTCAGGTATTAGGCCGTTACACTCCAAGCAATAATTTCGTTAACACACAAAATTCGACAAACATGACAGAGGCAGCTACTAACATACGGTAGAGTGATAGGGAGATTACCGAACAACCCGAACCGCAAGTTGCTCTAACCCGCCACTACTGCACAAGAGAAAAACTGACCACCCAATTTATAAACAACTACCTTCCCGCGGGTGGGCAAACTGAGAAGAATGGTGGGACGAACCCAAAGCAAAATGGCTGGTGACGTCACCAAGAGAACAAGTAGGATTTAACAAGTAAGTGAAACAACATATCACGAACCACTTAACTTCTAATAAACTGCGATTTCTCGAGAAGGCCTGACGCAACACCCCCAAATCGCTCTCCCGAACCGTCCGCTGCCAGCCGCTTCAACGGACGCAGGAAGGCGCGCCGATCTCCCGTCTCACGGCGTCGCAGCTCGCACCGGCCAGACTGATGTCGTGGGTTGCCTCCTGTTGCTCTCCTGTCGACCGCGAAGTCACTACCCCTCTCTATACACCGCGGCCCACTGGACTGACGTGGCGACCTCACATGCGCCGACGCTCAAGACGGACAAGTCATCTTGTGTCTCAGTGCGCGACCGACCAACCGATCGATCCAACCGCCAATGATCACTGACTGAACAAACTCGAGCAGACTGGCAGCCTAACGCGCAGACTCAGATGCAGGAACTAAGCGCCGACCGGGCGACCACTCGCTGAGTTCTCTTACTGGCCGAGCGGAAAGACTCTCATTTTGCCAGCTTTAAAGGTTGATCCGAACGACGGACATACTAGCACTCCGAACGACAGGCACTAACAAATGCGGACAAGAGACGGACTGACTAGCAAGCTGGGGACGAGAGACTGACCGACTGGCGAGCTCATAGCGCCCCTTAAATGCACGTCAACAGGCAACCTTTCCCCTTTCCCACCAGAGGGAGACACCAAAGCTGCGATTGCCACAGCGGCGCCACCGCCAGAAACGGAGGGCGACAGCTTCACACTACCCGCTGCAGCGCGCTCTTCAAATCAGCAATTTGTACCACGCCTCAACTAGGGATAGTGTGTCTTTAGATGTAGCAAAAAGCGCTGTAATAGTCAGGATGATCATCTTGTTCAAAACCGTCACAGATCACGGCGGGTTAAGAGCAAAACACATTTCTGTCGCTACTGCCATGGAGCACGCGCCGGCTGGCGTGCAGCACTCGACTGGGCTGCCTCCCTGGGCCTCCAGAGAAAAGCAGCACATTTTGTGACCGGAGGCCGGCACTCCAAACAGCGCCGCGTCACGCCACGCCCCTCCCCGGTTCGCGTGACGCAGCTGAGAGCTTGGACCGGGCCCGGCGGCGGCTCGCCGTGGGACCATAGCAGACAGGGGTGGGACACGCTTAACCCCGCAGCGCAGCGGTTCCCCTTCCGGTGTCCCGTTTCCCAGACGTAACGCCACGGAACGGCGGCGCCTGCCCTGGCTCTGTGGCGCCGCGTCTAATTGCTGAACAAATGGCCTGGTTCCCTTCCCGTCAGCTAACGGTAGCCGAGCTTCCACACCGCGCCAAGGAAAGAACGGCTCACCGTGGAAATGTTACACGACAGATCTGCCCGATGCATTCTGAAGATTCCACTCAACTGTAATGAATTCGGATTCGACGTCATCAATTAGAATACTTCTTAAACGACTTGTTTGCGGCTTCCTCCTCTGCCATTCGAAGCGCAATATCTGCGAGTCTGTCTTGGTGTCAAAATACTGTTCAAGACGTTTTGTCATCCTACACTTCTGGTTGCTTAAGCCGTCGGCACACGGACCGTGCTGTCGAACGTTGAGCGTTGAGGGGTGCCGAGTTTCTGACGCCATAGCGTGAAATAGCACGTTTGGGAGTCATTTCGAACGTGCAGAGCAATATCTGGCATGTCAGATATTCTGAGCGTGCGGTCTGAGCGTTGACCAATGAGATGGCACAACGCCACCTACGTCACACGCACGCCGTCTCCCTTCAGTACAGAGTTTTAAGGCGCCATATTGACATTCATTTCAAGCCCATATGTATATATGCCGTTTCTGAGCACCGGCAAATTGAGAATCACTGCAAAACCCGTTGTTAACTGTGTGATTCGTTCCAATAAAATAATGAGAAACATCATATTCGTGGCAAAAGATTTATTGTAAATTGCGTATTATGAGAGTAGGCTATTTGAAGGCAGCGACACACTGAAGATCCACCCAAAACGTATTGGTCTAGGTACAATTTGTTATAATTAAATTGCAGTTAGTAACATAGTTATCTACGATTAACGTTTTCAGCAAGGGCTAACACAATATGATTAAGTACAAGGACCGTGTTGTTGTTTTTAGTGTAATGACTGGCGTCACTCTCCACAACTGTGTTGTTGGTTTAGCGCAACGCCGGCACGGTAGCTCAGCGTGTTCGGACAGAGGGTTAGCTGCCCTCTGTAATAAAAAAAAAAAAAACAGAGTTAATAGATCAACAACGAACTAAACGGATGTCTTACGACGTCCGCCCCGAGCAGATGCAACGAACAATATCGAAAAAAAGGAATAAAAAAAAGCGTAATGAGTAGCGTCACAGGCCAGTAATTCGCTCTTTCTTGGGGCGGTGATTCGCGTCTTAGTAATTGCAAATTTTTTTCCTAACATTCGTGTTTTTATTAGGTTCTGATACTTTATTGTTAGTTTAATATATGTATATGCTATAATATTTGATGTTGTGTGAATATAAGTTCACCATTTTTTGAGGGGTGACTTTGTTCGATTGGCTTAATCAACAGGACAGATTGCGCTACTTGTATAAGGATGTTTTGCTCGTTTTTCTTCTACGCTTCGTAATTCACATTTGCAAAGATTCTGCTACTGGGTAGGAACAGTGATCAAGTAAAACTGACCTTGGGGTTTCATTAAAATGTGGGAATGATGAAATGTTTACCTTATGCGGAGAAGTATTCCAAATTTGTACCGCACTGTTTGTAATGGAACTTTTATAAGACTGTGTCCTTATTGATTGGACATGGTACTTTCCTTTTCGTGGACGATGGAGGAAATGTGCGTTTTAATAGACCGTAGGCGGTTGAAACTCAGACACCGCCGGGGGAGGAGGGGTAGGTGCCCTCTCAGCCAGGCACCCCCCAACTCAGTGGAGGTCTAACAAAGACCGCTCGAAGATAGTTAGCAAATAATGTTCGGTAACGTGGCGTGTTTTCGAGAGGTGCATGGGCTGTTCGTAAATAGGTCCAGAAGCCGAGGCGGGATTTAGGTCCCTCGTGAGAGAGATAAGCGACCGCCCACCCTTTGACCCACGTAATAGCATGACATTTGGCGGCGGGAAAATGTCGGTCCTCCGGGTATAGAAACATTCGAGGTTCGATTGTGTCTGGTGGCACCCGGAGATAGCAGGCAATGATTTGCTGCATGAAGCGCCATACATCTTGCGTTGAGGCGCATGTCAGACGGTGTTCATCAGTGTCCAGTTGCTGGCAAAGGAGACAAAGAGGGGATTCTGACAAGGCAATGTTGTGCAGGCGCTGCTTCGTGGTAAATTTCCTGTTGACTATGTGATACCCGGACGTTCGTATGGAGGAAGGGCTGGTGGACGGTAGTCCACACTACGGGCCACTGGATGGAGGGATGTTTGGTCTCCATCACATTCCGGGGAACACAGCGGAGCAACAGGCTGTAAAAATCCTTAGTCCTAGGTCGGCGTGTATCTGGGAGACTGGTATGTATGTAACAGTAGTCGACGAAATAGGTCGAAATATGGGACTAATAAGGCACGATATGGCCGACAGACACCGGTGGTGAGGTGGAAGCAGGTAGGAGGACCTCAAGCAAGCTGCGTGTTAGAGATGTACCCTGGCCCATCCACTGTTTTCTCATGGTACTCATGTACAAGGCTGCAGCTCGCACACGGACATAGACGAGCCCGACGCCACCATACCGTGAGGGCAGGGTAAGTGTCTCATAACGGACTTTAAACATTGAACCAGCCGTGAGATAATAGCCAAAAGCCGCCTGAAGGCTGCGCCCAATTGCAGTTGGCAGAGGGAGAACTTGCACGATGTGAACCAATTTTGATGCCACATAAAGATTAAGAAACTCAACCCGTTGAAGTGTGTCCTGGCGGGACAAGAGGTTCTGGCGGACGTCGTTGCGGATGACGTGTAACAGGCGACGGAAATTCGTTGTCGCTGTGCGTGTGACCGTGGGGGTAAAGATAATGCCCACGTACCGGAAAGTCCGCACAAGCGGCAGGGGTGCCACTTCGCCCTCCTGGAGGCCTCGTACAATGTGCATTGCAGAAGATTTGGCGACATTCATGGCACTGCCAGCGGCAGCCCCATAACGGGTAATCAATTCGAGGACTTCCCGAATCTCAGAGTCGGAGCGAATGAGGAGGAGGAGGTCATCAGCATATGCCCGACAGCGAAAAGTGTGTTGGCGTAGGGTGAGGCCAGAGAGCTTGGTCGTCAAGCCACCGATAAGGGGCTCAAGGGCAATGGCATACAGGAGGGTAGAGAGGGGGCACCCCTGCCGTATCGAACGGCAGATAGGTACCGGCCCTGCTAAACGTCCATTGACTTGGACACGTGAACTGGCACTGTCGTAAAGACGCCGGATGACGTCGAGAAACGGAGGGGGGATGCCCATTCGGGCTGCCACCGAAAACAGGAAACGATGACGCACTTTATCGAAGGCGCTGTCGAAGTCTATAGCGACGACCGCTGCTCGGAGCCTGCAGGCCGCCGCTATCGCAATTAAGTCGCGGCATTCCCCTGTGGCAGTCTGGATGTTAACCTGTCCGCCAGGCGTCGTTTGCTCTGGCGAGAGGATATGAGGGAGTGTTGTTCGGAGCCGCATTGTCAGTAAACGCGCGAAAATCTTGTAATCGGCATTGAGTAGGGTGAGCGGTCTGTAACTCGTGACATCGAACCACGGGCTGGTTTCTGGACTGGTATAATGATGCCCTCAGCAAAGGCGGGTGGGATTGCTTGGTCAGATGTCATCAGTTCTTGATACATAGTCGTCCACCGTGGTGCCATGAGGTCCCGAAAGGTACGGTAAAACTCAATCGGTAAGCCGTCAATGCCGGGAGATCTGTTGACTGCACCCTTGGCGATTGCGTTATTGACTTCGTCTAGCGTGACCGCCACTGTCAAAGCATCCGTCTCCGTGTGGGGGAGGGTGCGCGTGACGTAATGCAAAATGGAGTCGTCTGCAACAGTTTCAGCGTCTTCTTCACTATAAGTACGACGGTAGTGCTCGACGAAAGCGTGGACGATGTCATTATGAGTGGTCACCTGCGTTCCATGAGGCGTGGTCAGAGTGCTGATGATCTGCCGACGACGCCTTTGTTCGTCGGACACTATATCATGCATGGATGGAATTTCTAAATCCGCGTGATCGTGGCGCCGCGTCCGTATCACGACCCCTTGCAGTTTCCGGCGTGCCAGAGCAATTATCTTCGCCTTAGTTCTTTGCCGTTCCAACTGGTTGTCCGGGGTTGGCGGTTGAGCGTCCAGATCTCGGAGAATCGCGTAATAGAAGTCAACAGTGGTGCGATGCCAGTCGGCCATGTCCTTCCCGTATCTCATCAGTGTCCTCCGGATCGGCGGCTTGGCGCAGTCCAACAACCATGTCAACGTCGAGTGGTAGCGGGGAAGGCGTCGTTCGCAGGCTGTCCACTTTTCAGTGACTTGTTGGCGACACGCCAGGTCATGCAAGTGTGAAGTATTGAGTTTCCATGGCGCACGGCTGCGCCATACTGATTGCGGCGGAAGGAGGACCGTACAGATGTAAGCGCAATGGTCGGAAAAGGCCAGCGCCAGCGTTCGGCGCCCCGTATCGCAGATCTAAGAGTTTGTGAGACATATAGCCTGTCTAGTCGGCTTGCGGAATGACTTGTAAGAAAGGTATGGCCAGAAAGGTCGCAGTGTTGAACTTCCAGGTATCGTGAAGCAAGAGGTCTCGCACCACTATACGTAGCTCCTGGTATGTAGTATAGTGGGGAATCTGATCTTTAGGATGCAGAACACAGTTAAAATCACCTCCTAGTAGGCAATGGTCATAACGCTCTAAAAACAGGGGAGCGATTTCTTCGGAATAAAACTGGGCTCTGTCATGCCGTCGGTCGGTGCCTGAGGGAGCGTAGACATTAATGATGCGTGTCCCCATGGCAGTGAGTGCCATGCCCCGAGCTGATGGAAGGAAGGCGACATCGGTCACAGAAATCCCGTGGCGAACGTAGATGGCCACCCCGCGGCCCATAGGATCACTCACGGAGGCGTGGGCGGTATAGCCATTGATATCCGGGAGACTAGCCAAGTGAAATTCCTGCAGAAGGGTGAAATCAGTATCCGAAGCCCAGAACATCTCCTGCATAAGGCGGATTTTCACCCTGGAACGGATGTTGTTGGTGTTGATGGTAGCTATCCGGTAGGCCTGGTGTCGGATCGCTGGAGGCTGGTCCACTCCGCCGTCCGCGCAGGGGTGTGGGCGTCGCAGCGGAACGTTATCCCGCTGGCCCGCAGGGGAGTCTGGGGAGTGTGTGATTAGTGGTGCGGCCGTGACGGCGCAGGGTCCCGTAACGGGTGCTGCTCCTTGACCTCCTCCTCGTGCCACGCCGTGGATGCGGAAACTGGTGTATCTTCCATTTTGTCCGCAGAAGATGTTGTAATTGTGCGTGGTGTAGTGTCGCCTGTGATACGTTCGTCATTTAGTTCAGCGTCAGCACGGGGCGCAGGCACACCGATAGATGTCTCCACGCTCATTACGTCTTCGTCAGCAATAGCGAGTTCTGAGGCCTCGTGCTGGCCGACGGTTACGTCGTCCTCAACTTGTAACGTCTCCTCTTTGCCGGAAACGGTGCGATGTCTTCGCTTGCGACGTTTCGGGGAACGTTGTTTCCTTGTGCGACCCTCCGTGTCCGACGACGGAAGGGAGTCGCGTCGTTCTGGCAGAAAGGCCGCTGTAGGAACGATGAGCGAGTCGATCTCCATCGTGTTTCCGATGTCAGGGTCAGCGTCTGGTTGCGCCGGCATCTTCGGAGCGGCGTCGATGGCCGGCCGAGGCGGCGGGCCGTCCGAGGCGGCGGGCCGGCCGTGGCGCTCTCCGTCGGTGTCTGGTCGGGCTCGTTGGTGGCGTCGTTTGTGGTGACCGGGCGACGTTGCAAAGCGGTAGGAGAAGCTAGAGCAGCGACATAGGTCACCGGTAGCACTGTAGGTTGCGACGTGGGTGGTTCTTCGGCAGCTGGAAGTTGCGTAATACGCCGTTGTAGGCTTTCGGATCTAAGGTGGCCTTCTTTGCCGCACCCGGAACAGGTCTGAGGCTGGCCGTCGTATATAATTATTGCACTGCATCCGCCGATCTGCAAGTAGGACGGGACGTGGCTTCGGAGATCAATGGTGACCTGTCGGACCCCGTTTAGGACAGGATACGTCCGAAACTGTGTCCACTTCTCCGCAGTGTGGCCGTGGACTGTGCCGTATGGGCGTAGTGCCGCGACGACTTCCTCAGCTGGAAGGTCGAATGGCAATTCGAAAATGCGTATCGTTCGCATACCTAAGCCTGCGTGGTCGACGGTTACCTCCCCCACATTGCCATCAGCGTGACAGAAGCAGAGCCCCTGTCTGGTCTCACGTAGTATGCTTTCGCACGCCGCGTCGTTAATGATTTTCACATAGACCGTGCTGCTCACGATGGACAAATGTATGCCGATAATATCGGTTGCCGCGATCTTCACTTCCTCTCGCAGAAAACGCTCCACCTCGAGTGCTTTGGGTCGGGCATAATCGTTGCAGAAAGTAAATTGGAGTGTTGATTTACGGTAACGGT